>NC_139045.1:71053862-71653862 GCF_965140915.1 Aythya marila
ATTTCCCTCATCAGCTCGAAGAATTCTTTGTGTATTCTGTGGTTTTGTTCTCCCTATTTCCAGCGGCAGCCAGACACCGGGCTGCTTCTGACAGAGCCCCAAATCCCCATTACTTCCCCATAGGGCTGGGACTCCCCGTGGAGCACCTCTGAGGCTGCCACCCCACTTCACAGCAAACCGTAAGGGACCAGAAAGGCCCCTGCTGACATTTTTCTTTAAAAGAAAACACGCAGGGAAAAAAAAAAGCATAATTAAGGCGTGCTAATTCACCATACATACATTCGCAATGCGCTCTTCACGGCAGGAGTTCAAAGGCTGAAGCCACACAGCACCACCGCGTATCGATGACCTGTCAGATCCTGCCTCATTTCGCTGATGCCTCCTTCCTCTGCCACGTTTTCCTGACCAAAAGGCTCTCCAGAGGCCACACGAAGCACCTAACTCCCACGAAGCTGTACCTGTGCTCTGTACCAGCCCGGGCACAAGAAGCAAGTTGCACAGTTCTTGGACAAGAATAAAACTGCCGTGTTATTCCCAGGCTTCATTGATACACGCCACTTCTAACTCTGAAATACTTCCAGGCCACAGCCAAAGGTACAACTGAGGAAACTGAACTACAGGTGTGCCAGGATGTCCCTGGAGATGTACTCAGAGAGGATAAATTAATAAGGGTTTGTAATTAACTCCCAGGTACCGCTGCTGTCCCATTCCAGTCACTGTGAGAGATGAAGCAGCAAACGACTCCAAGATGCAACAACTGCACTTACAGGAATCCCAGACAGCCCTTTGTAAAAGCCACCTGTAAGCTGCCACCATGAGAAAAAGCCCATCCTGATTTTGTAGTCATTGAAAAAAAAAAAACAAAAAAACAAACGCCTGGACTGCAGCTAGGCTGAGACATGAGGTCTTCAAAGGAAAAGGTGTCCAGGGATACGATTATGTTTTTGTTTGGTATTTGTACGGTACCCAGAGCAGACCCTGACAATAATAAAGTCTTTAGCCATAGCAGTGCTCTAAAACGTCTATACAATGTCTATCATTCCCCTTCTGGAGGCTACCAGCCATCAGTTCTGCTGGAGGACGGAACAAGCACGCACTCCCCACCAGCATTAGTGCAAAACCTAAGCACCAAACGACCTCAGAGATGGTTTGCAGTCAACTGCCTGCCTTCACGCCGAGGCGGCGAGGAGCCCTCCTCTCCTTCAGCACCATTTTGCAAGCAGAGATCGCCAGGATTGAGACAGCAACAATCAAATTGTGGGTGTGCTGATGCTCAAACCACCACAGCAGCCTGCTAAGTGAAATATATCCAAGGCCCACATGTAAAAGGGCACTGAAACACAGACCTGCTACTTAAAAATGATAATAAATAAATGACGCGGATAAACGACGGGGATAATGGAAGTGACAAAGCACTCAGGAGCCAGAGCTGAGGTTGGTTCCTGAGTCATATCAGCAAATCCCCGCGGAGATCAGCGCAAGCCCTGAGAGCAGACAGCAGGATTCACAGCGTGACTAAACCACGCCGCGCCACCTTCCCTCATAATCCTCATCAGCTAAGGAGATTGGAGGAAAACATCAGCTGAATAGGCATGGGCAGGAACAAAAAAAGCCTAACCAGGTGGCATTTGCACAGAGCCCGGCTAGCTGCGGTGATGGATGAGCTGGTGATTCGAAATCAGATTGGATAAATGACATTTTTGTAGCGATCCTCAGCCGAAAGGAGCATACAGAGAGGAGTCCGTGGCCTCAAAACTGCTAACCCAGGTGCAGGCCTGTGCTGAGGTGCACACAGCACGGCTTTCCAAGCCATCTCGTGCTGTCCCCATTCCCCGGGCTGTGGGAGGCACTGGGCTGGCGACCTGCAAGGAAGGAGCCTGTGGGGAGCTCGCAGTGGCCACCGCCTGTCCTTGTGGTCACCAAAAGGCGCAGCAACAGGTTCTCCTGTGAGCAGCCCTTGCATTTGACAACGTATTGGCAGTATAAATGATGAATTTACAATTGCTTTATTATTATTATTATGTTATCATTATTATTTTCCCCTCTGAAGGAATCCTATAAGGGCTCAGAAGACCAAACCACCAGGTAACCCCTGCCCAGACAGATCTGCCCAGCCCAGAGGGCTGTTTCGCATCACACAGCCACCCGCACTGAGGGGACATCAGATTACCTACACTCTCCTCATTTTTTTTTTTTATAATATTACCACCCAAAAGTGGCATTTTAAGCAACACAGCATCTGAGTTTCCTGCTGGGATCACAACAAACCAGCACCTCCTGGTGCAAAACATCCCCCAAGGCTGGGTATAGCCAAAGTGGTGGTGCAAAGGAAGCGCTGAGCAAGCCTGGCTTGCACAAGATTCCCTTTTAAATTATGACTGCGACCACCAAATGCCCAATATTTAAATCGCATTTCCGAATTATTATTTGCCATTGACATTCAGGTGTAACAAACAATCGGCACCGCCCTCTGCACAGCTCTGTCAGGCTGTGACATGCTGCTCGGATGCAGCTGGGGAGGGTTTGTGTGCTCAGCTAATTACCTGCATGCAGATGTCAACTGCTCTTCGCCCTGCCCCATCTGATTTTTACCCCGTCTGTGTGCCTTAGATGAAATCACCTGAGTGCGTGTGCGCTACGGCAGGTTCAATTATCGTCTCTCTTTAGACACTCCTTGTTCCTGAGGGTTACTTGGATGCATGATGACAGCTATTTGCAAAGTGGGAATCAGCCTCATAGGGAGGAAAGAAAAGCAGCCACGGGCAACGCACGCTACACCTTGTGTTGCTATCAGCAGAGATATCTGCAGGTACTCTGCTCACATTAAACCATTGAAATATTTCAGATGCTTTCTCAGAATGAAGTGCAAACCCCAAACCAGCCAGCAACAGCTGCAGCTGAATCCAGACCATAAACCTCCGGGGGCTAAATTCACCTCTAGAAAGCCCCAAACCTTTCACACCCAACAGCCACCCAACATCTCGGCGATAAGGAAAGAGCTAAAACCAAGCCGATTTTTTCTTTTGATGCTTCATGTTGTAGGGCAAAAAAAGGAGACCTTGCAAACGCCTCCCTGGGGCTGTGCTGCTGGTGCAAGCTCCCGGCACGTCTCTGCCAGACAAAGGAAAGCGGCAGCCCCTCGCTGATCCTCCGCAGTGCCTTCCGAGCACGGCATGTGCTGGGCTGGTGCTAGCAGAAGGAGAAAAAGGGGCAAGAGATGGCCGTGACTGCGTGCCCCAGCCACGTTTGCAGAAGGCAGCGTGTGTGTGTGTGACAGCTCGGCCACCCCGCTGCCCCACCTTGCGCACAAACCTCTCGCTCTTTTCGCTGGCGGCGCGGAAAACGCCTTTTTTCTCCCCGAATCTCTCAGGCAGCTGAATGAATGGCACACCCCGAGCTCGTTGTTGTGGTTTTTTCCCCCCCCTCTGGTTTGCTGGGAAGGATTTCCAGGGATATTTTCTCTTCCCATACAGCGGCCGGGGTGATGCTGGGGGACAGGTGCAGGGAGCCTCACGCTCCTTGGCTGCGGCTGGGGGGGGGACACTGCAGGAGGGAAGGGAGGAAAAAAGGAAGGATGGAAGGGAAAAGGGAAGGATGGAAGGGAAAAGGGAAGGATGGAAGGGAAAAGGGAAGGATGGAAGGGAAAAGGGAAGGATGGAAGGGAAAAGGGAAGGATGGAAGGGAAAAGGGAAGGATGGAAGGGAAAAGGGAAGGATGGAAGGGAAAAGGGAAGGATGGAAGGGAAGGGGAAGGATGGAAGGGAAGGGGAAGGATGGAAGAGAAGGGGAAGGATGGAAGAGAAGGGGAAGGATTTGAGGAAAAGAGGAAGGATGGAAGGAAAAAGGGAAGGATGGAAGGAAGGAAAGAAGGGAGGAGGGAAGGAAAGCACCAACAAAGGTGCCCACAAGCTGCTGCCTCCCCCACTCCCTACCTCTGCGACCCCAAGGGGCCGTCGCTCGCCCCCTCCGCCGTGTCCCCAAGCTTGTGCCCCCCCCGGGTTTTCCCCTCCCCGTTACTCACACCACTAGCCTGGAGATGATCCATGACACCATGGCTCTGCTTCTCCCGGCTCGGCCCCGGCTCCTCGCCCGTCGCCGGCCGCCGCCCGAGTGAGGGGAGCGGGGCGGGCGGGCTCGGCCATCCGGCCCCGCAGCCGCAGCGCAGCCTCACTGGGGCCCGGCCGAGGGGATTGGGGAGGGCCCCGGGGCTCCGGGAGGAGGAGGAGGAGGAGGAAGGAGGTGGAGGAAGGAGGAGCCCGAGCCCGAGCCCGAGCCCGTACCCGTACCCCCCTCCCAGCGCCGCTCTCGCCTCCCCGGTGTTTGGAGCCCCCGGTGGGATGGGGGAGGTTGGGGTGCGGGGGGCTGTGATTGGGGGATTTTTGAGGGATTTGGGGTTTGGGGATTTAGGATTTGGTCCAGTAAGGGCAGCCCGAGCTGGGGGCACAGCCCCACTTCCAAGCGGCTCCTGGAACCCCCCCAGCAGGAGCCCCCCAGGCTCTGGGCAGCCCCTGCCTGGGGCTCAGGGGGAGCTCCTGGGCTCCAGGCTGTGCCCAGCGCCTCTCAGCCTGGCCCCTGCCCCCTGCAGCCTCCCCTCGGGGGTTTAGGGACACGAAGGGGACCCCCTGAGCCTCCCTTCCCCAAGCTCTCGCAGCCTGTCCGCCAGCAACACGCAGCCCAGCAGAGGGTGGCTCATCCTGAAGTGTTGTCCCTCCCTGGGTTTCGTTTGGGCCCTCCCGTGGAAATTTAGGGGGTGTTTTATAGGCAGGCGTCGAGGCCAGGGACCCAGCAGCCTGGGACGGCGCAGCAGAAAGCGACTGAAATCCCTGAGCCGTGAATAAACTGCGAGGAACTGGGGTGGCGCTCGGTATTTCAAAGGGGAGGCAGCAGAGCGAGGAGCCGATCGCAGATCTCACCAGCCCCAGCCATCCTCCTGTCCATCTCGGCCAGGGGAAGCTCACCTCGCAGCACCCAGCCCTTACCCAACGCCCTTCCTCTTCAAAGTCCTCCCTAACGAGGCTCCCGTCACGTCCCACGTAGGCTCTCTCGACCCGATTCCCACAAAAGCCAGAGTTTAATAAAAGCTAAAGCTGCAGCACACGTGAAGTTTGGCACCTCCAGAAGCGATCTCCCAGGTGGAACCTCAAAAAGCCAAGCACCTGCAGCGCCACGAGGCCCCAACCTCTGTAGTGGGTCCGTTCCTCCACCAGAGGGAACTTCCACCCCACGCTGGGCCCCGCAACTGGCTGCCACCTCCTCGTCGAAGCAGCATTTCCAGGCCAAACAGCAGAATTTGCTGGTTATGGACAAGCTGGGAACCACAGCTGGGGGTTGGGGCCACCACCAAACATCCCTGCCGCCGGGTGGGCTGTTGCTACGAGCAAGTGTCAATTAGACATCCTCTCCGACAAAACTGCTCTCTGGAAGAGCTGCTTCTCTCCAGAAGAAGCCATCAGGCCACCTAGCCCAAAGCCTAAGGCTGTGAATCACCCTGTAGCTGTCTCGCTGCTATATCGTAGCCAAAGAGATTCTCAGAAACCTGTTACTGAAGGTTTTTCATGTATCGGGATTGTTTAGCGTGGGATTTTAGACTGGCAGTTGGCAGACGCTCCAGCACGTTATGACAGCTAATGACATGACGATATCAAGTAGATGGCACAGATCTCTGTGCACAAATGGTTGTGTAATGAGGGTAAGCAGGACACAGACCCCTCCTGTGCTGCTGCCTTGTAGCAGCTGCCACCACCACTACCTGATGGTTGCTGACTGATCTCAGGCCTCAAAAAAATGAAGAGAGGGGTAACAAAGTAGGTCTGGTGATGGAAAACCTAAGGAGTCTGCCCATGGGAACGCACAGGGCTTTGCTTCAAGGGCTGTTTGGTAAACAGAGGGTGAAGGGGAGAAATTAAACTCTGCCGAGTCACCAGTGGAAGGGTGACAATGCCCCCTACCTTCTCTTCATGGGCTCTGTCCTAGGATAAGTCACAGCCCCATGACTACGCGTGTGATATTCCAAGCAGCCTGCAAAGAGGATTCCTTTGCTATTACGCTGCCTGACACAGTCTGTAAAGAAATAATGAAGAGACACAAGAAGAGTTAAAGCTGCAGGGGTAGATAGGAATTAATTTCCTCAGCCAACTGCGTGGTGATGCCACTTGATGCTTAATGGAACATTTTGGAACTGCTTTAGAAGTGGAAGAGGGTCAGGCAGTAAAAAATCTTCGGCAGATTGCACCAGTGGATGATTTCAGCTCTGTTGGCCAAACAATAACAAAATAAAACAGCTTTGTTAGGGGTGGGAGAGCCACCAGCCCAGCCCTAAACACTCTGCAGCCTCCTCTTAGCAGAATCTGTTTTTCTCGAGGAGTTCACTGCCTCCATGGAAAAGCCAGACCCCCAAAAGCACGATGAGAATCAGACTCATTCCTCTTTGGCCCCAAGGAGAGGGGATGTCAGCCTCACACAACCACCAAGCCATGACGAGAAGAGGGACTAACAGATATGTGCAGGGCTCGCAGCTGGTTACCAGATCCAGAAAAGGTCAGGAAATTGCCAGTGCAGAGAGGGGGACAAAGAATCCTTCAACAGGTCGAACCTACACGAGATTAGACAATTCTGGAGACATTTCAGAATAGCTTGAGATGAGAAAACGACCTAGTTAGGAAACGTCCCGAGGCACAGAGAAAAATACCAGACAGGAAACCTGTGGTGGTGTTTAGGTGCTGAGGTTCATGTGAAGAAAATAAAATAATAAACAAAATGAACACAAATATAAATAAAATAGACATGTACCACCCGTGCATACTTATCCTGTACAGGATGGCTATGGTACCTAAAAAGTACCAGGAGAGGACAGACAGTTTGATCAGGAAATAGATGTTCTGCAACCCATCAGAGATCGTGTGGATATGTTTGTGGGTACGTACGTATGGATGCATATACACAGAAACATATGTACAGGTGATAAATATATACATACACACGTGTATAGATACATTTAGCCAGCCTTTTGGAAGGGAGATGTTTTCTTCTCGGTGATCTCTTTAATTTACCTCCTGAATTCCACTTGCAAAAGAAAAAAAATAACCTAAAAAGACAACGTGGACATTTAGAGCAAAATCCAAGAAGAATGCAGGTCCTCAATACAACGAATAAAATGCCTGTGTCTAAAACTACAGCTCCACACCAACAGATATGACTAGGTATGAAAGGTTAATAATGCTCTGTGGGGAGCACTGTTAAAGCATGAAGAGCCAGTCAGCATTTCCTGGCTGCCATTTCCAGCCTTCTTATTGAATTACTTGCTCTAGAGCCATGGCCATTAGCAAAGAGAGATTAAGAAATGCCTGTTTGACTGAAAAGCGATGTGGTCTGGCATCTGAGCTGGGAACTGCAACTGCTAAGAACTGCTCTGCACTCGCAGTGACTCACTACAAGAGCTTGGGGACAACGTGGAGACCAGCACGCTTCAATTATCATTTCACTTCGGGTAACCGAAATGAGACAGCTTGGCCCCAGATATTCTCATCTGAAACTCTACTGCAGGAAGATCAGTGAGTGGTGCTCGGTATCTCCAAGTATTAAGCTCTGAACGCCACACGTTGTGCATCAGAAGTTTCTGAGAAGTCTGCTCTTTGTTTCCCATGCCCTCTCTTGTAGCTGACATGTTACTTACAGGATTTCTTTCCCTTGGAACATATCCATGTGTCTCAGATTAATTCATTAGTGACTGTGAGGCGTCTGCAGGCCCTCCAGCTCTGTGGAAAATGATCCCAATTTAGCATGTTTTCCATTCGGCCATTTCAGGATGAAGAAAATTCTTGGATTATGGCATTTTGTAAATCAATGAGAAAAGGACAGGAACACATTCCTTCTGCCTGGAATTCCAATAAAGACCCTAATAAGCTACCACTGTAATTAGAGTCCCTCCGACAATCACATTAGCCTCTTTGTCCCTTGTTACCTACTGCCATCGCTCCGCCTCAGCCCAGTGATGTACAACCACCAGGTTTTCTGATCAAAGGGTAGAGCCTCCTGCTTTAGCAGGAAAGAAGAGAAGCCGCCTCCTCTGAGGGATGTGACACACACCTCCCTTATTTTTATGAAGCTCCCCCTGTCCCTGCCAAACAAGGACATGCAGCTTTGACAAAGCCTACAAAGAGAGGAGGACGAGCTGCTCAGATACCTTGGTTGGATGCTGGGGAATGTCAGCCTGTGATTTCCCCGTAGCAGGTTCAGATCCTGAGCATCTTCCTCTTGAGGCTTTTCTTCTTCTTGAACACAAAAGGTCTGCATGGCTGCTGGAGTGAGAAGCCGTGTGTGGCAGAGATGTTCATCCTGCTAGGAAAGGAAACTGCTAAAAGGAGAACTGCAGTAGTGACTTCTAATAATAAGATATACTCCCAAGGCTGGAAAGCAGCAGCAAGACAAAGCTTATTTTGTTTTAAAACAGGACATTTGATCATTCTGAAAAAAAGGAAAGGGTGAATTGCTGTGACTGATGCATCCTGAGTCAAAACCAGGGGAAGGTTACTCTCTAAATTTGCAGGTGTGTGCTTTCCAGAGTCTTAAGTATCAGCTACAGAGAAGATACCAAGACATTGGGAGCTTTGGACTGATCCAGAATATCAATTCTTAGATTCTCACACTGGAAGGATGGGATTTTTGAATTTTGTTCCTGTGCAGTGTTTAACAATGACTACAAGAGAAGAGTGAATGTACCAGAGGATGACTCAGCCACACTCCTGCCCTTAAAGCAGACACGGAGAGGCAGGAGGAAGGAAATTAAGCACGAGTGTGAGCATGAGATTCGTTAAAGAGGGATGTCGAGTGAAATATGGTCAGTGCACGGCCTTGAGCTTTCACCCAGGCGCTATGCAGATGGGAATGCTAAAGATAACCAGGAGCTGTAAATAAGGAGTGAAGGGGCCCCTCTCATGGGCAAAAGAGACAAGGTTTCCTCCAAGGAAACAAAGGAATGTGAGGGAGGCTATGGACAGCCCTAGTTATGCCAGGGGGCAGCTAAAGGGCTGCTGCAGCCTGGTCTTAGCAGTTTCTAGAGACAGGCTGTGTTCACAGACTGATGTAATAACAAAATTGAAGGCAGTGACAGAGGAAAGCAAAGCAGGGTTCTTCGCCAGCCCTTGCTGATGGCCTTTAACCAAGCCGTGTGATATCGCAGGCAGTGCTCTGCTCAGAGGTACCCTGCGTACAGGTGAAATTACCCAGCAATTACCAGGCTGCTGGGGTTTGTAAAATCAAGCTTCAGTAACGGTGTGCTACTTCACTGCGAGTTTTAATAAAGAGCTGCTGCTGACCCTCAGTCAATGTAAATCCCAGCACAAACCAGGACCCCAGATTTCAATTTTGTGCAAAGATCCCCTGGGGAGGCAGAAGGGAGGTAGGTGTGCGGGCACACCTGCCCGAGGTGCTCCCCCCGGGAGCTCCTCAGGAGTACCTGCAGGTGAGCAGCAACCTCGCTGGGAGAGCTCTAATTTCTCCAGGGCTTTTCCCATCCTCCTAGCACAGATGCTTTCTCTTCCTGTAAGCCAATGCCTCCTCCATGGGCACCTCGTTTTGTTCCTCTGGAGGTGTGCAAAGCCTCATGCCTGCTTCCTCCTCAGCTACAAGTGCAAAGAGAAACGGTGAGTGTCAGAGCACGGGGCACGTTAAAGACACTGACTCTTGTACCATAAATGTAATCATGAGTATGAAATCCCAGCACCCTCAAAGCAGCTAGATGCAGCTCTATTTAATCAGAGAAACAGTAAAATGATGCCAGAGAAAATAAGTTTCTTTATATGGATGTATTATATAACTTCTTTTTTTTTTTTTTTTTCCCCGCAGTCAGGGGATAAGAAAACTTGCAGTATCATCCTGCTTCTCTGCCATTACGTGGCAGAACAAACAAGAATTAATAGCCTTCCCTGGGATTACAAGGCTGAGCTCCAAAACTGAAAAGGAACAAAAGCAGGATCCAAACAAACAATGTAAAGGCTTCAGAAAACAAAGGGCAAATGCACCTACTGGGATAAGAGCATCCAAGTTATCTTCCATTGGATATTTATAGAGGACCCAGTCCCTACAAATGTTTCTCCATTTTGAAGACTTGTAACAAGTCGCTTTAATGCCACTATTAATGGGACCAATTAATGGCTTCTGGACTTGTACCTGCTTACAACAAAAGTCAGAGCAAGCGGGAATAGCACGCTGAGCACTCCCAGCCTTTGGTACTGAGATGTGATAACGTTTGAACACATCTCTGAGCAACGTGTGGCTGCCCAAGGAAAGTGACAGCAGTTTTCCCACACAAATTGGCCTCCAGTCCAACTGCTCAGCAAAAGGCTACAGCTGGAAATGGAAACTGTGACTCCTAGAAGTCTCTGCTTTGGTACCACGAACTACCACAAAACCAAAATAAGAGGCTTAGTTCCGGAACTCCATTTTTCTTATCAGTTTCCAGCCATGCTCCAGCTGGAACACTACAAGATGTAACCTCTTGGGCTGCTACAAGAAGCACGTGTGAGCACAGACTCTCCCTCCCAGCTCCAATAAGAGACCCTTTAATTGCCGTGCACACAGGTGGTGGTGTTTTCTGTACTCTCTTCTCCCTCAGACCCCGTTTCAGCCATCCTCTGCTGTCTATTTCAGCTAGGAGATTCTCCCAAGTACCACCAAAATGGAATGCAATGGACGAAAGAAAGCCAATGAATCTCTCACTGCCAACGGCAGGACTGTGAAAATCCACCTCCACTCCCCAAGAAACATGCCAGCGAATCACACCGTCCTCCCAGCACTACCCTGAAAGCAGTTGGGGCACTGATAAAGGTGTTGCTGTAGCAACACGGAGCTTTCTCCGACACAGCTACACGAGTACGTCCTCGGTATCTAGGGGGTGATTTTCAATTTATGCCGAGCTCCACGCCGCTGAGACTACACCTGACTTTGTAGAATATCTGAATAATTCAGGTTGCAAGTAGCCTCTGGAGGTCATCTGCTCCGAGCTCTAGTTCAAAGCAGGGCCAGCTTTGAAGCTACAGCACGCTGGAGAGAGCTTTGTCTCCGGCTACGATTTTATAAAGCAGCCTAGACGTGGCTTTGTGAGCTGCAGAGAGCAGCGTGAGACAGCTTTAACCTGACAACACCTCTGCAGAACTGGTAGGGCAGGAGGAGAGCAGAAGTTTGCACTGAAGTCGTCTCCCCTGGTGGCAGCAGCGTGGCAGCGCTCGGCAACCCGTTGTGTGACAAATCTTTTGCTGGCAACTGGGGCAAGGCATCGCTTTTCTGGCTGGAAAACTGGTCCTGCAGAAGTCAAGGGTGTTCCTCCTATGCGCTGCGAGGAGGAGGACTTCAGTCCTTGGTTTGGGGCTAGAGTAAACGCGCAGGGTGGGCAGCTGCAGACATGAGGAGTTAATCCCTCTAATAGCCTTTGTGCATCTAACCACGGCGATCAAGTGGTATTGAGCATAATTAATATACCCACAGGGCGTGTGTTAGATTAACAGGATTACCTGCTGGCGGTAATGTCACCCTGCTTTCATTCAGGACATTTCTCAAGAAGGGAAGGTACTTACTAAAAGTGGGTAAATATTTGCTAATGCCAGAGAGGAAAATGAAAGTGCAGAGGTTTGGTCACAACGCCAGTCCCAGGGTGAAGGTGGAGCAACATCCCTGTCGCACGCTCGAGCACTGCAAGCCATCAGATGTCACGGCCTGCTCACGAAGTCCTGGCAGTCTCAGCACATCCTGGTTTCTTACGCTAACTGCGTGCTTACAAATCAACATTTCCATTGCTAGTTAAGCTTCCATTTTCCCTACGCACTTTTTGTTAACTTTGAAAGTCCACAGAAGATAAATTTGGGGAGAAAACATTTGGATTCAGATGGTCAACCTAAAAAAGGTTCCTTCCTCCACACTGCAGCACGGCTAACAAACGCTGTGCTAGGGAATGTAAGTGCTCAGAGTTCTTACATGGGATTAAATTATTTGGTATCTTTTATAGCCTGTGAGCATAAATTACTATTTTGCACTCTGTGTGCAAACAATAGATGTGGTTTGAAATATTCTGATGGAAGAATGAACTTTAAGAGTAATTCTTTCTCTTTTTCCCTCTTTAAAAGATCTTTTATGGACACAACCAATTCTTGTGGCTCCTGTCTTTATTCTTCCAGTATTCATAAGGTCATTTGTCCCACGGGAAACCTGTGAACCCTGAAAATACACCGTACTGCTCATCAGCTCGTCAGCACCTCCCACTGACATTCATTCACAGAAGCTTTCCGTGACAAAGAAAATGAATTCAGTGCCTACCTAGCTCAGGCAACAATGTCTGAACCTAAGAGCAGCACGGACTCCATCCCACCTTAGGTTAGTGTCTAGCTCAGCATTTACCCTAAACGAAAGGGTGGAGGGTGAGTCAGTAATCAGAGCTCTGCAGAAGCTGGGGAAGATAACACCTCTAGGGGGTGATTTGTCCCACTTATTCCAGACACCTAGTTCAGTATGAATCTCCTGCTGGAGACGCTTCCCTTCTCTCCCTACGGAGTGTGCCCAGACAACTAGATGCCTGCTGGCAGGTGAAGTTGGTTCCATGTGCAGTGTTTTGTATTGGCAGCTTGTGCCCTACATGTGGCACGCAGTGAGACATCCGACGGCTGCTGCAGCCGGAGGCACAACGCTCATCAGCTCCGTGGTGGGAGGCAGGGAAACCAGCACCTCCAAAATTCGGAGTCCTCAGCGATCTGCTGAGTTGCGTTTTTCCAACGTTGCTTTTATAAAATCCCCTTCAGCTTTATCAGCCATCTCCAGTCACCTAAAATATTTTCCTGCTCGTTTCTGAGACAAACCCACGATCCACCCCCAGCTGTCCCGAGGCAGATACACGGGTTTTAAGCCACACCTTACTGTTTGTGTGTCCAGGTCTGCTGGACAACAGGGAGCTGGGAGTGACTTGGAGCTGCCTCTAATACACTCATTAGAAAACTACAACTGTAAATTTTAATCTGTGATGATTTGTGCACAGGAAATAAGAGTTAGAAGCCTATGCTACAGCACAAAGTGCTCTGCAAAGGGAACTGGGAAAGGTTGTTTATGTAGGTGTTTTGGTTTGTGTTTGTTGGTGGTGGTTTGTGTTTGGTGTATATTTGTATATTGTATTGTATATTGTATATTTGGTGTTTTTTTGTGTGTTTTTGTTTGTTTGTTTGATTTTTTGAGAACTGCAGTTTAGTAATCACGCTAGTAAGGGCATTAAATATCAGGAAGCAACAAAAGTTCAATTTTGAGTTCTTAGAAGAGATTTTTAGAAGAGCTTTTTAGAAGAGATAAGGGACAAGACAGTTTACGATCTTCCTTTCAGGAGAAGACGGGATTAACAGAGTCTCTTAAAAAAAACACAGATGAAATTCCTGGTTTCCCTGGAGCCAGGATTTTGCTTTGAATCTGTTGTTTTAACTTCAGGCAAAAAAAACCTCTAGCGCTGGGAGAACAGGCATTAGTCTTTGACAACTGTGAAGAGAGCTGATTGAGGAATCTGTTAGTTTTACTGACGTGCAATTGATGCGGGGAGCTTCACAGCGAGGAGCAGGAAATTGCTGCGAGTTTCACAGCGATAAATACAGCCAAGCACATCAGAATCACCAGCTCCAGCACCGACACCCCGCTGCGCTGCAGGCTTCAGGTTGGAAACCAGCTGCTGGCCCCTAAAACTGGCCAGGGCTCCCCTCTGCCTGGCCACAGCACACAGCAGGAGAGGTGAGACCGAAAAACTCCCCAAAATTCCCAGCTGCACCTCAGCTGCCGAGCGTATTTCCAGCTCAGGCAGAGAGCAGGGGAAGTGGAAGCTCCTTCAAAGGGACAGGGGTTCCAGCTTCTTTGTTGCTTTGACTCCATCTCTCCTCTTGCTTATGTATTATTTCTCACATCCTCCCTTTATCTGAAACGGATGACTCAATCCCCATTTAATATTAAACATCTTGGGGGAAAAATTCTTAGCAGCTGCTTCACAATCATGCTTTTTTTTTTTTCCTCCCTGCCATTAGGGAATGTAAACACTTATTAAAGTTTAAAAGGAAATTTGAGGATTAAAATAATGTTTAATTAGTAGCTCATCATCTTTCAGGTGCACAACACAAAGCGATTCATAAGAATTATAGATTCAGGAATGATTATTGTCATCCCCATCTCAGAGAGGAATGAAGTGAATTAAATTATCTGCCTAATAATAAACTGAGTGTTAGATTCCATATCTGGTTCCCAGTTCTGTGCTATAGCAACTAGGTCACATTTAGAAATCTACAGTTTTAAATATTCCCAGTTCTTCTACATTCACCAGTAGCTGGGATCATTATATTCCCCTTTCTCTCCCCATTTTTTAAGTGATACTGAAGCTAACAGCATTATTTTGTTAGCGTGGTAGCAGCACCACATGCAGAATTTCCAAGAAAGCTATTTCTCAGCTGACCCTTGGCATTAGAAGATCCTGTATTTTCCCCCTGGAATCGGAGCTATTACACCAGTAGGTAAAAGAGCTAACACTCTACCAAACACCCACTGCTCCAGTTCAAAGGACAGCTGGTAAGCGGCTGGATGAAAGAGTTAGAGTCAAGAACTCAGCATCCTCTGTGGGGAGCAGAAGGATTTCCAGTGCATCAGGTAAGGTTGAAGTATAAACAACATACCCACGATGATGACTTCTCTTTTTAGTGGACATACATTCAAAACCAAGCAAAGTTCTTCTCCAAATTGCACATACTTGTAATTCACAACAACCATTGTCTCTCTGTGTTTACTGCTTTATCAAAAGTTACATCAAATTACCAAGGTCAAAAGCATCCCGAATACTTCCAACAGAAGACAGATGTAGCTTTCAAAAAAACAAATTTAGCCCTACAAATTTTGTCCAAGCAGTCCTAGAAAAGTATGTAGCAGGCTCCATCAAGATTAGTAACATTTCTATCAAGTACACCAGCATTCACTGACCTAAAGCCTTGCTACACTTCCCAGGAGCCTGAGTTGCAGAAAATTCCTGTCCAAGGGAAAGGTGTCACTTTTTTGCCAAGGAAAGAAACTCGGTCACAAGAGAGTGCTGTTTACAAGAGACAGGAGGAAGCACTTTGTAACACACCTGAAGAGCCTCTCCAGCACTGGCAGGCAATGAAGCAACGGCTGGCTGGCCTTCACCACCTCCACGTTAAGTTATTTCAGCAGTGAAAGAGCCTAGACATTGCTAAGAAGCAGAATATGAGTAACATGACTTGCTCTCAGCCTGTTGTGAGGCTACTGGAAGTGAAGCTAATTAACAAAGAACAATTTTCTTCATTAAATAATGTTGGTCACAGTTCACGGCATAACTTGCCTCAGCTTTCCCAGCTCGTTGCATACATGGGTAGCGATACCACCACAACGTTCCTGCTGCGTTGGTGCTGGACGAGATTTGATCCAACTGTATGCCTCAAGGTAATACTGATTTGCATTCTTTGATTAAAAAATGTTATCCTGAACCCTTTCAATTAATAGCTGACAAGGTAGTAACACCTGTAGGGAAAGGCCTTTTTTTTTTTCCAAATAAAAATCAAATCTGCACATAACTACTAACCACACTTCTCATGTCTAATGTTTGCTCGTGGCTACTTTTGAAAGGTTGCTACTGGATCACTCTATCTATGAACAGCTGTTTAAATTTACAATTAATCTGAAAAAAAAAAATAACATCCAGTCCCAATCCCTGTCCCAATCCCTGGGCATTACTTTACATCCAATTTAATAATTAAATGTTAAATTAATGGTCAATCAAAACTTAACAGTCAATCCTAATAGTCCTCTCGCAATTCCCCGTTTCTACAGTTGTGATAGCAAATCTAAATCCTACTAACTCATCGTTAGTGAAAGAAAAGCAAGTTACCCTCCACTGTAGAGCACGTATGGCAATGGAAAAAGAGAGAATTTAGCATTCCCTACGGGATTTTTCACTAAGTAAATAAACTCTGTGGAGCACTGCAATGTACTTTGTGCCCAAATACGTGCTTCCTTTAACTTTACACGGGGAGAAGGCATTAACCAACGTAAGGCAAATTATTTCACTTTAACTTATGGTGAAGAGAGTAGTATGGAAAAAAAAGCGCAGAAACGAGTTCTGCTTGTTTGCAAAGCTGATTTGTGTGAGATGAGCTGAGGTAACGTGGCCAAGCCACAGAAATGAGATCATACAGGCTTTTATCTGTTCACCCAACAACTGGATTGAGCAGGAGCAGTAACCAATCTACTTATCTATTAGAGCAACAATTAAATGACATCAATTTGGGTGCTAGTGAATAACAAAGCTTCTAGTCAGCTGTTATCGCTCATTCTTCAGGACTGTATTTCAAGACATGCTGAGGAAATTAAGCTGTTAAGCTTCCCCCAAATCCATGTTTCTAGTTAGCTGACCAGCACTGTAGTAGTCTGACCATGTGTGCTTTCACCTTTTAGTACGTGTCCTTACACCTTCATCATTAATCATGGAAGGAGGTGAAGTACTTACATTATTTTCCTCTGCTTGTGCAGTCCCTTATCCAAGGGGGCTTGGTTGAGACCTCAGACCTTTAAATGTTGCTACTGGAGAGGTTTAAATAAAAACAGCATCCATAAGATCTTGTGCTGACCATGAAGCATTTGTCCTCACCACACGCAGACTTGTAGGCTGAACTTGGAAATGAGGGTGTTGAAAAACCATCTGCCCTCATTTATCAGGGAATATATCTCTGGAGAACAAAAAAAATAATGTTAGCTGCTGGCCCTACTCTGAATAAAATGCCCTTTTCTGTAAAATATTTGTGATTGATGATATCTAATACTTTTAGGTAGTGGGACCCCAACTTGCAAGCACAACTATTTGAATAGCACGTCCAGATTTTATATGCAGACAAGTAGGCTTAAATTCATGAATATGGAAATTTTTCAGCATTGGAAGTTACAAAATTGGCTATTGAGAACTTTTACCACGTGTACTGTTAAACACAAGTCTCTTCACCCAAAGCCTCTTACCCATTTTTTTTCCTAGTAAGGCTGGGAACAAGAGAAACCTGCTGTTACCTACTAAATGGTGCCTGAAAGAAGGAATTTATTCAAGTGTGTTCTGCGCTTACTGTTTAAAGAGCACCTGTTTGCACAGATTACTCCTTTCTCAAATAGGAGGTAAAGGTTTACTTATTAGCATCTCAACCCAGTCGGTAGAACTGCCTGTAAAAAATATGTTAAAGACTCCGTGCAGGCTGCAGAACAGGTGGAAACGTACTGCTTTATAATTTAATTGTCCTGCATATTTATAGCAAGAGTTTGTTTAGCAGATCCTTTGAATAGCATTCTGCTCCTCAGATGTATATAAACCAGAGGGAGATACTTGCATCTGTGCCATTATCATTGTCATAGTTTGCTTGAAAGCCATTTCTGAGCATTTTGGTATTTCTATCAGCACACAGTGTGAGTGAGTCTGCATTTATAGATATTTTTTCTAGTAGATGTAAGTTTTTGTGGAGACTATTGTGAGTAGCTATAAAATAATCAGCTAAAGAAAAAAAAAGTATTTATTTTTCTGTATTATATGGTTAAAATCCTGTCTAAGTGGACTGGGAAATATATTCTCAAATTATGCAACAAATTCATAGATGTTTATAGCCACAATTTAATATCTTACATCTTCTAATTCTTGACGTAAAATTTCACTGGTTACCCCAAGTTTATATCTCCTAGAGGAGCTAGATAATTTTAAAAAGATATTTGGTCATGAACTAAATCCTTCAAGGGATAAAGAATCCTAGGGAAGTGAAGCAAGTAGCTAATTATCTTCCCTAGTCATAATAATAATAAAATTAACTGACTTCAGTATCTAGCCACTGAGTTTTGGGTACCTCAGCTCTTTCAGGATGGAAAACTTGTTTGCACCCTGAATGCTTGATTTTGATGTATTTACTTACCTACTTGTCCAGACCCCTCTCAACTTGTACTTTGTCTGCTTTGCCATCTTCTCATCTGGTCTTTGCTGATTTTTTGACTTTATTTACATTCAGAATGTTGCTTTTTGATCAGAGGACTCTTCTCTTAGCACCCTGCCATTGGCTCATCTGTTATTTCAAAAACCTGAGTTAACTTCCAAAGTCATTCATGGACACCATCACCCCAGCTGCCATCCCATCCTTGTTCTCTTACTCTTGGCCCTCCAGGCTGGTATCCTACCCAAACCGTGTCATTTTTCCAACAACCACTTCTGGTGTTCATGTTACTCTTTGCACGTGGGAGCTGGTTATTCACAAACCTCACATTCTTGTCTTTCAAATCCCTCCTTAAAGCTTTTCTTTATTATGGTGCCTGCAGAAAATGTTTACCCTTCGGCAACTGGTGTGCTACCAACAGTTAGATCTATTGTATCAGCTCATACCACTTCTGTATTGCCTAACACTTCTCTTCCTGTATATATTAATCAGCTACCCTTTGAGGCCAAGTGTTTTCCATGCATAAAAACTAAGGGCTTTAAATAAGGAGGGTATACAATGCACACTGTAGGATGTACAATACATTGTGTGCAACTGCTGTTACAACAGCAACACAAGTCATTTGGTAGTTTCAAATACAGCTGGCTTTATACAGCATCTTATCGCAAGTTCCATGTTGTAGGCCTGGTCTATATGCTAAATATTTAAATCTGAGAAGCAAACTTACCCATTCTTCCTTCTGATGGCTGTTAATGAGCATTTCTCCAGGCTGTGTGTGGTTGCTCATGCATTAGACTCATTTTCTACTATCCATGTTTGTTCATTTATTTTTCTTGCTGAAAATGTTGCGTAACGCCAGGTTCGCCTCACTGGTAGGAATCACTGAAGAAGTCTGAAAGTTACCGGGGTATTTGGGCTGCCTGATCCCCAGTATGAAGGACAGGAATTCCCTCGTCATGGTGAGCAAGGAATTTTTGTGCCATACGTGAGTGTTTGAATGTAGTAGTTAAGAATTCAATAGAGAGCCCTACAGCAAACCTGTGGGAAAAGATTTTAGATGTAGGGAGCTGGGGGTCGGCCTCTTCTCACACGTAACTGTGAGAAGACAGGAGGGAATGGCCTCAAATTGTGCCAGCGGAGGTTCAGGTTGGAAATGAGGAGACATTTCTGTCAGAAAGAGCAGTCAGGTGTTGGGATGGGTTGCCCAGGGAGGTGGTGGCATCACCGTCCCTGGGGGTGTTCAAGGAAAGGTTGGGCCTGGTGCTTGGGGACATGGTTTGGTGGTGACATTGGTGGTAGGGGGGTGGTTGGACACAATAGTCTTGGATGTCTTTTCCAACTTCGGTGATTCTGTGAAAACGCTTAGCACCAGTAGCGCTACGTTCTTGAGAAAATGGTGGAAGATCTGACCATGGCAGGAACATCCTACTTGTCTGCAGCAGAGCTGTTGGGCGTTCAGGGCCTGATAAAGTTTCTGGTCATGGGAGGAACCAGAATAAAACATGAGGTGAATGCAATCTACTTGGCCTGAGCTGGATGACTCAATAACTTCTTTGCCTTGGGTACTTCATTTTTGTTCTTCTTCCTCCCATGCCATCGCGTAGGAAAGTCTTGTGGTAAAAGATGAGCGGCGTGTCTTGCTAGGTTACTTCATGACACAACCAGTTTGCTCGCCATCAGTTTCTCAGTTTAACTTCTTGGTTTCACGACCTTTGCCACAGCCTTTCACGTGGCATGGAGGTCCACCATGACAGGAATGGAGGATGTGAGGTGGCAGAACCCATTAACTCTTAAATATGGCTACAAAAACCACCCCAAAAGCTCTCTATATCCTCAATATACCTCTAAAAGACCTAATTTCCCCCTTTGCACCTCCTCCTGCCGCCCAGGAGCCCCCTTTCCCCACCCCCCCAGCCCCAAACCACCACACAAGATGGCGGCCACGAGGCGCCCCCACCCGCCCTTCAGCAGCATGCGCGCATGCGCAGGGGCGCCCGGCGGGCAGGTGGCGGCGCCCCGCGCCTTGTGCGCATGCGCAGCACGCGGCCCGCAGCGCCCCCGCAGGTGCACCTTGCCACTGTGCGCATGCGCACGAGCGCCCGCCAGGTGCCCCCTCCCCCCGTGCTATATCTGAGTACGCCGCGGATCGCACGTATAAGGGGCCGCAGCGCGCCCCTCGATCTTCCGCGTATCCTTCCGCCGCCTCCAAAAGAGGCGCTTGTGGGTTAAACCTCGCCTCCGCTGCCGCACCGATAGAAGCGGCGCGGAGCGAAACGGCCTCAACCGCGCCGCTTCACCCTCTCGGCCCCATCCGAACCCTCCGCGGAGGCGGTTATCCGGAGGGACTCTTTGCGGAGGGATACCACCCTCTCCATACACACACACACACAAACCGAGAGAGACCATTTGGGGGCGGGGCCACCCGTGGGCGCCTCCCCCTCCGCACCAATCGCGGCGGGAGGCTCCGCGCCGGGCAGCCAATGGGCGCGGCGGGCGGCGCGGCGGGGGGCGGGGCTAAGGAGCGGCGGCTGAGGCGGCTGAGGGGGAGCGGCGCGATCGCGCCCGGCGCTGTGTGGAGGCCGCGGGGGGGGCGGGGAAGGGAAGGGAGGGGAGGGGGGGGAGGCGTCTCGCTGAGGGGAGGAAGCGGGCGAGGTGCGGCTGAGGGGCGCTCGGCGGGGAGCCCGGCCGCCTCCTGCCCCCCTTTGCGAGCTCCTGAGGGGGAAGGCAGGAACAAAGAGGCCGCGGGGGCCTCCGCTTTGACGAGGGGGGGGGGGTTCCTGCCGGCTGATTGATTGATTAATTAATTAATTAATTAACGAGGTGTGGGGGGGGAGGGGGGCGTGAGGAGGGAGGCCGCTGCCTCTCCGTTGCTTCTTCGGCCTCGCCCTCCCCCTCCATGAGTTAAGATGGTGCTGAGGCTGGAGGGCAGCTGGTCGCTGCTGGTGGGCAAGCGCTTCCTCAGCCTGCTGGGCGACGACGAGGGGCCCTGGGACACGGAGCGCGTGGCCGAGTGGCCCTGGAAGGCGGGCAGGATCCGCGCCGTCTCCCACACCGACATCTCCAAGCCAGACCTCAAGGTAAGCGCCAGCTGCCCCCACAGGCCTTCGGGGAGGCCGCTCGCCTCACGGAGTCCCGCTGCGGGCTGTGAGGCACACGGGGTGTCAGACCCCACAAACACCCCCTGCTTTTGGGGCAGAGGTTGGTGGAAGAAGGAGAAAACTAAACCCCGTGAGCCTCCCTGCCCAGCTGGCACGCCGGCTGAAGTGCCCCAAGGTGCTGGCACTGTTGCCGGAAATGGCCCCGAACTCACTGGAGGTGGTTGTGTTCCACCAGCGCCTTCAGAACTTTTTCTCGTGGCCGATGTGCAGGAATTACCTCCTTGTGCGTTCCCCAAGTGTGCTTGGAGACCTCGCTTGTAAGCGATTTTCTCCCCTGGAGGTGCTTATGGAACCGAAATGCTCCTTTTCGTGTGCTGGCATTTCTTTCTTCTGCTCTGAAGGAGCTGATAAGGAACAAATGGTTCTGTTGTCTGCAGTCAGTGCTGCAGATGTAGCAAATCCGTGCGTGGGGCTGGAGGCTCGGAGACTCTTCTTGCATGGTGGCTGCTTCTTGATGGTGATTGCTGGTGGGCTTCTTCTGTGCCCCGTCAATTATTGCAAGCTTGGTGTAATTCATTAACTGTGTGTTCTGGGGGGAAACTGGGAGGCTTTGACAGAAGCCTGTAAGCACCTCTTTAGGAACTGTAGCCAGGAAAGCTACCTGAAGTATTTTTAGGATATAAAGTATTTGCTAAGGCCAAAACTTTGGTACAGTAACAGAATCTTGGTACTCCAGTTTGTTTCTGCAAGGGATTTGGGCGGGCTGTCCCATGACAAGTCTTCCCATTAAAATTGTTTCCTTATTTTTTTAACGGGGAGAGTTTCGTGACCTCTGGTTAACCGAGGAAGCACCTTTCTGAACAAGAAGGAAGCTCAGCTTTCCATTTATTTTTTGAACGTGCAAACTTTGGGGGGTGTTGTGGAGAGTCCCGAGCTGTTGGAGGCTGAGCTTCTGGTCCTGTGTGTGTACCTGGGGTGGAGCTTGCCCCACGGGGCCGTGCCTGTCCCTTACTTGCTGTGTGGAGAAGGATGTTGTTGCAGAAAACTTCTTGAGGGCTTTCTCTGGGACTAAAAGGGAGAAGGAGCAGGTGCTCTGGGGGACTTCAGTGCTCCACTGAGTGCCTTGTAGTTGGTTACGGTGCTGCCAGAAGCGATTAACTTCGTGCGTTCTGTAGTAAAAGCGTAGAAGAAATGGTGAAGCAGACAATCGAGGCATAAAGAACTTCTTGTTCCAAAATACGTGCTGCCTCCTTCCCTCTGTCTCAAGGAAGAGCAATGTCTAGGACCACCTGAGATAGTGACGGATTGAAAAAAGCATCCAGAAGAGTAGAAATCCTTAATCTTTCCCACCTTGCTTCTCACAGAACGTCAGGACCGAGCTCCAGAAATGAACGATTGCCTGTGATGTTGGCAAGCCTTTTCTCAACCGTATTTTCCTGCTTGAGCAGTGTTGATACTGCAGCCAAAACAAGCCATTCTGGTTCTGGTAGTTGTGCTGTTTGCTTATCTCTTTCACTGTTTCCGTGAACTTCAGGATGCCTCAATTCGGTTTTGCACCCATCAGGGCTGCAGTTCCTGCCTGCGATCGTGCCACTCGGCGTGCGTGCTCTTACTTGCCTCTCCCCTCGCAGGGAAGCTGATCGCAAGGGGAAGTTTCTAAGATTCGCTCAATTAAAGCTTCTCCACTTCTAGGGTAAACGAGCTAGGTGCTATATTTAGGACAGTGATATTTCCTGGGAAGGAGGAGAGATCTCTGAAGGTGTCGTTCTCTACTGAGTTATTTAAATTCCTGTAGCCAGGCAAGGTTTTATTTGTGGTGTGTTTTTTTTTTTTTTTTTTTCCCCAATCCTTTGATCATCTCAGTGTTGCTTATCAAAGAATGGCAATGCCACCTCAAAGGAGTTGGCCAAGAAAACATGTTTTTAGCACAGTGACAACTGCTTTCCTCTTGAAAAGTTTGTATACGTGCTTCAGAGATTTGTGGAGATGAATATCAATTAAAAGCAGGCAGGAAACAACCACACTATGTAATTTCATCTCCTTTACTGGCTTACTCTCGCTTGGGCTTCCAATAAAATAACTGAAGTTTTTCTTTGGGACTCTTATTCTGAAAATATTTCTGGAAAAACAACTCATCAAACGCCCTAAATATAGTGGGCAATGCATGTGCTACTGTCCTACGCAGTCCTTTAAAGGTTGTTTTTGCTTGTTTGCTTTTTTTCCCTGACTGTAAACACTGGTGGGCCAGCGAACTCCCCTTGATCAATAGAGGGCTTTTTGAGATGGGAAGGTCATCGAGTTACATAGCAATGGGAATGTTTTGTGTGACAGTAATGATGATGAGCCAATTAACTTTAACTACACTTAGAAACCCTAAGTCAGTCTAGGATGCTTTGATGATCACTTAATTGTGTGACAGGAGGGCAATATTCTTGTTCTCATTGTGTTTCTAATTAATTTTTTAGAAGAAAATGTTGTTTATGATGTTTATCTTGTATGGGATGGAATATTAAGCTATTTCCTTTCCTTCCTTTCTGCAGATTTGCGTGGAATTTGATGATGAGTCATGGGAAAAAAGAAGATGGATAGAGGTCTACTGCCATAAGATGAAAGCATTCCTGGTGGAGCAAAAGCTGGTGCTGGCCGAAAGAAGAACTCAAGGCAGTTCTATAACGCCTATCCAGTGGCCTGCCATGGCAAGTACACGGTTGGCCTGACTCACTTGGGCTCTGCATGGCCATCTTCTAAGCACAGGGCTTTCTGCTCGCTACTTTTATCTTAGGTTCTTTGTACTGTGCCTCGAGTACTGTTAATTCTTCAGTAATTCATGATCTGAGACAAAAATAATTTGAATGACTCTTACGTGATGGCTGTCTGCCACGGCTCACTTGCGAGCTCTAGTTTTTGTGCATATAAATACCTGAGCTACACCTCCCAAGCCAGAAATGGAAGCCTCCTGCAACTGCCATGCATGGCTGGCAGTGCAGATCAGCTGGTGGAGGTGAACGGAGGATTTTTCTCTGCTAATGTATGCAGCCAGTGTAGTTTTACTTGGCTGCTTTGGGTATTGCTACTCCTAAGCTAGTTGTGCATGTTAGCTGAGGTTTGTTTTAAGCAAAGCTGATCTGAACAGATACTCGCTAGATATAGAGCTAAACAGGGTGGGAGAAGAAGTGGAAAAAGGAGTCCTTAACTTTATTTCCTTCCCCTTGCAATAATATCAATATATCTACTACTAGATTTTGCTGATATGTTCTGAAATTCTGCTTATTTCAACTTAGCTGTTGGTTCTTTACGTGCATCTGAACAGTTCACATCTCCATTTTATCCACAAGGCTTCTTTCCGTGGTGTGTTTAAAGGCTCAGTTCATGCAGTGTACGTGTTAGGTAGCTCATTGTAGGAGTGAGGTGGGGTAAAGTAAAGCACAATGTTGGAACTTACCTTGGCAAAGATGTTTTCCCCCTTTCCTACCACTCAAGGGAGGAAAGAAAGGTCACAAAAGGCATGTGGGGATTTAAATAAATAAATTTTGATTACTGCAATTGATTTGAGTGTACAGGAGAGTATGTTTCTGACAAATAGAATGGCTTTGCAAAACTTGTAATGCCCAGTAGCTCCTGGAATGCTTGCTTTTGCTCTTACAGTGATACTGCCCCTTTCCTAGTGCTGTTGTAACTGAATTTAAAGCAGCAAAGGGGAAGAAAATCTTTCTTTGCGTGACCAGTCCTTCAGAAACCCCCACACATACTCTATCAGAACAATTTTTTCCTCCTCTTCTCTTTTAAATGGGGCATAAATGGACCTTTTGCATAAGGGGGAGTTATTCTTGCTGCTTGTGATTTTCCAGGCACCAGATGTGTACCCACTCAGGGCTGTTAGCTGAAGGGCTAGACAAAATTTCATGTTGTACGTATTAAGAAGAGTTCAGAAGCTTCTTAAAGTCTTTGTTTCATGGCTGCTCTTAAAGCCTTTGGTTTACCTGAAGACAAGATCGTTGGACTGGAGTGGTATAACTCTGAGGCTAAGTCATCATTCATGCCTAAACTAAGGCTTCGGTATGTTATCAGTGCTGTGTGAGCTTTAAGAACTCACCTGCAAGCCCTGCAGCAGCTCTTCAGTGCTTTGCTAGATATTCTTCTGCTCTACCATGAGGAGGGGTCTTCATGAACACGTCCCCAGTTGGAACTCCTCATGCTAGTAAATTATTCATGTTAGGATGAGTGGTTAATGATTGTTAATGACAGCCACCTAATGTCAATTCATTACTCTTTCTAATAAATGAAATGAATTTCAAATATAATCTAGTGACTTCTTTATTAGGCTTGTATGAGAAAGTTTATTATACACTTACTTTATTTCAAGAGTTACATGTAGATGGGAGACCTTAACAGGGAAACAGATGCAAAACTAAAATCATTGTAATTAAATGAACATGAGACATGATGAGGTCTTACTCTGCTCCTAAGAAAATGCTTATCACTTTTCTAGACGTACAAATCCTTAGTGGACAAAGCTGGTTTGGGATCAATGGTGTCGGTGCGCTATCTGGGCGAAGAGAGATGTGTTTTTCTTTCTAAAGACCTTTTGACACCCATCCAGGTAACTTTGTATGGCATCATAAACGTGATATGTAAACCTTCTTATCTTGCTGTTTAAGATATCTGAAGTTAATGTGTTCTAAATGCAAGGCTTTAAACGGGTAAAAGCTTGGAGTAGGTGTGTACTGCCACAACTCATAAATGTCAATTCTGGGTGTGGTGTGTGTCCAGGTCGTATAGCACAGCTGGATGAGGGAGGGGAGTGTAGCAGGAGAGAGATTCAGCTCAGGTGGCAGCAGTTGCATTGTGTTGATGGCAGGGGAAAATCTGGAACGTTTCCCTTTTGTGACCGTGGCTGTGAAAGGAATTGCAGAGATGTCTGGAATAAATCTTGCTGCTCAATGGAAACACATGACTTCTAATCTGAAACAATTGTGGAAGTGGGCAGGATGTAAACGAGGTGGTTGAATTATAATGCCTTTGTTGAGCACCAGGAGGAAAATTTGTTAGTGAAAATTAGGCAGAGGCAGGCTGAAACAATTGCCCTGCGTGGCTGACTGGTCAGGCATTATGAGGAATAGGATCTGCTGCTGGGAAAGGATTTAACCTTTCTAGAAAAGACCCTTGAAACCCTGAATGAAATTAGTAGAAAGTAGAAATTAGTCCCACGGAGAGCCCACTGGTAGTGCCACCATTAATGTTCTACTACTTTAACTTGTCACCAGTCAGCAAGTAGACCACTTATTCTGAGGAACTAACAAAAACCAGCCTTAAAACTAAATGCAAGTTGCAGATTGTCAGCTTGCCTGCGTTGGCTCAAAAAGCAAGTAAAGATTTCTTTATATGGAAGCCTCATCTCAATATTGCAATGGAGAAAGCTAATTTTCTGGCATCTTGAATAACAGTTCTCTCACTGCTGGCTCTCGAGCCTTCTGCTTCTTACAAATACCAGAGCAGTGCTTTGGATATTAAAAAAAAAAAAAAAAAATCATTTTTTTTCTTATTGGTACTCTGAGCCATTGTTAAAAACTTGCTCTCAACTTCCGATTTAGGAATGCTGAATGTTGTTGAGGAGCTTATTTTAGTTAAAAATAGAAGAGGGGATGTAAATACATGGTGCTGAATAATTATGAACAATTTAGATGCCTCTGTTTTCATTCATATGAATGTTTTATAATGTATAATGGTGTCTTGACATGCACTGGATCCAGGCACTATTGTTATAAAATAAATAGAAACAAAACTCGAACTATCTGCATTTACAGCTCTTTGGGACTATTATAAAATGTGTATCCACTAGTTCTA
Source organism: Aythya marila (assembly GCF_965140915.1). Classification (NCBI taxonomy): domain Eukaryota; kingdom Metazoa; phylum Chordata; class Aves; order Anseriformes; family Anatidae; genus Aythya; species Aythya marila. Next base: position 71,080,767 of record NC_139045.1, read on the forward strand.
AGAACCTAATCCTAAATTAGTTTGGTTAAACTTAGTTCTCGTTAGCGATGTAGTAAAACCAAGCCAGATTTTGTTCTTTAGAGCCATATTAAAGTAGATCTGGAGAGCTCCCTCCACGCTGGCTTGTTAGTCGTTGTCCCAGGTTAGTGGTAAGGAAGTGATGTCTGGGTTAATAAATATGATATCCTGGGAACTGAAGGAACACAGAATAATGAGAAACTTGTTGGGCATGTATGAATTGCTGCTATCTTGTTTCTAAATACTCATGCCTCTTTGTTAATCAGAAGCTTTATCCTTAATGCCAACTTCTATATTTTGCTTCTAAATAGGATGTGGACAGTTCCAGGCTTCATCTTAAGGACGATCAAAATGTTAATGAGGAAATTCAGGCTTTGGTGAAGAAACACTTAGATGAAACACGCTTGGTACAAGGTATAAGCATGCTCTGTAGCAGAAAATTTCATCAATAAATACCGAAATCAAAAGGGAAATCTTTGTGCTGATGGTGGAAATTATAATAATCCATTCTAGGAATTAAAGCTTTTTTATAGAAGAAAATATACTGATTCTGCTTTTGCAGCAATGACTGAATTCCCCACGATTCCTCACATTTTCCAATGTTAAGTCCTTCTCTTGTAAGAGCAAGTGCACAATTTAGGCGTGTGTAGGTGTCCTGACTCTTGTGAAAGAGATATCAAATGTATAGCAATTCTCACTGAAATTACTGGGAGTTACTCGCTGTCTTCAAGTAGTGTTTTTTTTAAACTTCCAAAGCTTTACACAAAGGCTGCTACTTAGTCAAATTGAAATTGTTATCTTTAGATTTGCTGGCCTCAGATTCTTGCTTACGGGTAGATACAAGCGTCTTTGTTAGTCATGTTTGGTTATGCAAGAAACATCTTGCTTTTGTGGAAAGGAAAATATTACGGCTTAGAGTTGTCATCCCCAATACTGGAAAGGGGAAAATTCCCCATCTAATCAGAGAATCTCTGCTTCCTTGTCCATTGATTTGTCTTACTGTCTGAAATTTGGAGGTCAGCCTGGCTCCTGCTGCATGTCTGAACATCCAGGAAGCTTAATTGAACTATCTGAGAGAAGCAGATAGCTGGAACGTAGATTATCATGCTCTTATTTTCCTCCCTCAGCTATGTGGAAGTTGTCTCAAGGTTCTCTGTCTTACTTACTCATCTTGCATCCAGTACTGTTGGCAAATTCACATTGATACCTGGATAACGTGTTGGTCTTTGTGCACCCTTTTTCTGAAGCATTTTATCTTTTATTTTTTAAGGTGGAAAAAATATAATTGGTTCAAAAATTAGAATTTATAGCCTGGATCCGTCTACCCAGTGGTTCACAGCAGTCGTTGTGAATGGTAATCCAGCTACACGGACTCTAGAAGTCAACTGTCAGGAGGTAAGAACCAGCTGAGGTGGGCTTACAAATGGAGATGGGGGAACAGCTGGGGTCTTCTATTTGTATCCCCACCAGCACCATTTATAATTCTTTCCTTTACATTTTAAGCTAGGAGAAAGTAGGGATCAGTGTGGTGCAGTGCAATCTGTTACCCCAAAGTGTTTCTGCATTACTTCGTGCTGCTGGTAGAACTGTCAAATAACAAATGTCAAGTATCTAAGCATAGTCTATACCATAACACCTAAGATAAATACATTCAGACTGTAACTTCCACCTCTAACTGACTCCTCTGTTGTTTTTCTTTGTTTCTTTCCAAGATTCCAGCTTTAAAAACTCTCGATCCAGAGTTAATTCATGTTGAAATCATATATGACAATAATGGAAAATGTGGTAAGAGCTGTTATTGTTTGTACTTCAGATACCAAGTTGGAAATTTGTGCTAAAATGGACTAATCTGGATCACTTTCCATTCCAGATAAATCTAAAAAAATTGGGGGTGTGAAAAGGAAATCCACAGAGAGTAGTGGAAGCGTTGATGCTAAACACACAAAATCTTCTCCCGAGGTAATGTCTTACCGCATTATGTGTGTCTGTGTTATGTAACTTAGTCATGTCACTTCTCAGAATGGCCTTAAATAAGGATTAGGTATGAAAGTGGAATAATGAACCTAATCCCTGGGAGGATACGTTGTGTTCACTGAAACTTGTCTAGGCATGGGTAGAAACATCTCGTGTTGCAGTAATCAGAGAAAAAGTTACTAAACCTTGAAGGTCAGGTTTTCATTTTCTGAATTGTTTTCTGCCCCCTCCTTGTGCTCAGGCATCAGCCTGCCTAGTCATGTATTCTGTAGTGCAGTTAAGCACAAGGCACTTCTCAGGTGCGTAGCCTTTGCTTTTTGCCTTCATTCTCTAACTATTTAGTTTTGTACTTAAGCCCCAAAACTCTAGCGACACTTGCATGCTTTGAGGATCCAAGCTACACAGATAAAGGTCTGGAAGAATGTTGTGTCAGTACAAAAAGGGAACATGGGTACCTGCATGCCAATATTTATTTCTTTTCTGAGTGACTTGGGAGGTGTCTGTCCTAAGAAAGCTCCCTGAAAGGCCAAGAGAAGATCTGGGTAACTTTATATAGAAATGTAAACGTCAAATACTGGCTTGACTAAAGAGCAGTACTTCAGACTTACCCTATACTTTTGCCCAGGTGCTTCAAAAATCACATTTTAGGTGGGGCTAGCCTTGTGGAAGCTCTTCGGTGGTGGTAGTAGGGGATATTTTTTGTGTGTTTTTGTTTTGGTTTGGTTATTTGATTTTGATTATTGGTTTCTGTGCTGAGTCAGCATGTAGATCTAGTTACTGTCTGGATATCATTATTAGAAATCTTTAACAGCTTCACAAGGATGCAGCAGGGAGGTAGCAAGTACAAGATAAGATTCCTCAGTGACAAGAGTGATCCGTCTTGTATTTGTATTTTGAGGAAGAGTGTTTGTGCCACAAATCAGCATGAAGTAGCTCGTGCACCGCAATCATCCTCTGCTCGTGTTGTTGCTATAGCTCATGCTTGAGTACCTTTAGTGTCTTTCAGGCACTCAATTTGCCATTCTTGAGCTTTCTGCACATTCAGCCATTGAGCCACTCGCTCAATGCATACAAAGCCAGTCTTTATTTCATATTCCAAATGTACTACAGCAGAGTTACCACCATCTGAATTCATGGCTTGTTTTTCCTTAAAGCGGTGCTGCTGTTTATTTAGTTCTGGTTTTCTGGTCTGCCTTCCTTCTAAGGACTGGATCTTTTATCACTTTTTTACTCTTTGGGAAATGTCTCGTAAGCACTTTGAGAAAATAGTTGAGTGTAGTTGGATAAGGAAAATAAGCTCTATTTCTTTGATTTTGGTGGAGTGAATGTGTTGGATTGGTAAGCTGAAGCTATAACTTGTTTTTTAAACTCACTGTGTGATAGCACTCTGACTTGTAATGTGGAGTTAATAAACCCCAAGGTTTTTCTGAGAGCTTGCCTTGATGTCTGACAGCTGTGTTGTACAAAGCAGAAAGGAAATATTTTAGAGTTGATGTTAATGAGCCTGGTGTAACTTGCAGCAGTAAGTTGAGCATGTGGGAGTGGGCTATGGGTTTTGAGAGCTGAGGAGGGAGTCTCATGGAAAACAACTGTTTCTAAGGACTCCTAATTCGATAGGCCTGTTGTATTCCTAAAAGAACTGTAGCTTTATAAAGCTGGATACTTAATCAGTACAAGATTTCTTTGCTTGCCACTGTAGAATCCTGGTGCAAAGACTTTCTCCCTGCAGGGAAGTTCATGTATAGATTTTTGGTAAACTCTAACTTCACAGTTCTAATTTTCCCTGGGATTTCCAGAAGAGCTCTGAAAGCTGTTTCTGATTACTGTAACCAACTTTGAAAGATCTTTGCACTGGTGGTAACAAGGAAGAGCAGAGCTTTCTATCTTCCTTTCCACCTTAATGTTACACGCACCACCTGAAGTCTATGGTGGTAACTGGGAGGAGGGGGGAACAAATTAACAGGAACAGTGTTTCTTGGAAGCTATAATGTTTAAAAGGGCTTCACATCTTTTGAACCGAGTGAGGAATGGTCTTCAAGCTTTTAAACAATCACTAATAAACTTTTATTTTTAAGCTTAACCTTGTAAAGCAGTATTTGTTTTGGTGGTGGTGTTTTAAGTATTTAGAACTGTTAAAATCTTTCTTGCAGGTTTCTCAGAGTCAGGGACATGTGCGGTCAGTACCAACGGTGTTTGGTGAAGCATTGCTAGGATGTACTCCTGCTAATAAAGACCAAAGGCATCAAGGCTTGCCCCTGCCAGCTAACTCTCCTCCCAACCTTGGTGCAGAAACTCCTCAGGGGTAAGGAATCAGTTTATGGTTGCATGGACTATTCTCCTCCAAAAATAATTCAAGTTCTTAGAGTAAACTCAGAAGTAATTTTTACGGAACTGTAGTAACTCAAGTCTTCTGTAACATTGGCATAGGAAAGTGATAGATTTAATTGCACTGGGTATGTAATTTTCTTGCTTTTGCCGTGTGTGTTGGGGGGGTGTCTTTAAATCGAAGTAGTCGCCCTTCAGTGTTGCAAGCTGGTGTTCCTGTGTCATTGTGCCCGTCCACAGTTGAATGAAGTACAGGAGGACTTCCCATGGTGTCCACTGCTTGTCAGACGTGTCCCCCACCTGCCTTCCTGAGAAAAACTAAACAGGACACCTTCAGGCACATTTCTTGTAGGCTGTTTGCTTACAGATTAAGTACAGGTCCTCAATTACATTTCTGTTCAACAGGTATTTGTGTTGGCTCTAAACTTATTTGTTATCTGTCAGAGCCCAGAAAATATCCAGTGGAGCTTAAAACCTTTCAGTACTGAGGTTACCACTCCAAACTTTCCTTGTACAAATTTGAGCTGATGCTGTGTTTCTGTGATAAAAGTAACTCTTAAGAGGCATGGTCAAGGCATTTTTCAATCAGATCAATCTCTCAAAAATATAAATTTCTACAGCAGCTGTGACGGGAGGAAAGGCAGTTGGGGTCTGAAATGAAAGCTGTGCTTTATTCAGCTTTCTGACTAGAGCAAGTGTGGGAACCGTACTGTAGCATGTAACTGTTTTTTCCTGAGTGCAAACCACAGCTCCTTTCCAAAAGCAGAATTCGAAGGTTACAGTGTGGTGCCTTTACCCCCAGTTCTGTCACAAAGATTTATATACTTAGTACAAACAGTGTGATAGCTGATACACAGAATTTGTGGTTCCTTTACAAGAAGTGGCATTGGCTTGCAGAAAACGTGACTTTTCATCTGATCTTATTGTGGGGGAGTAGTTTTACTGTCTCAACATAGGCTTGTTGTGTCAGCCAGAAGCACAGTCCCTGCTGAAGTTTCTGGAGTATTGGAGCCTTCTAATTTAAACATGCACGTGAAATGTGTTTGGTTATACAGTTACGTGGAGAAATGCAAAAGTAACTTTAGTTGTGAGAAGGTAGTGGAGTAGCTGCAGTAGCTAAATGTGCACATCTGTGCTTGTACAGTTCTATCGCTTTGTTTCAGCTCTTAAAAAATAATAAACAAAAATCGAATGCAAATCTATTGAAAATCGCACAATTTTATGTCTTCGAATGTCAGAATTAAAAGTATATGGTTAAATTTCTTCAAGATCTAAACGTGACTGGGTTTGAAGAGCTGATGCTGTGGTTTGTTTGATACCTAGTTCTCTAAGTATTTTGTCTTATGTTTCAGCACATGTAGACGGAGCTTACCAGAAACTCATCCTTCTTGTCTTAATGCTGGAGTTAAACCATTGAAGGACGAATTGATGGCCTTCCCCAAAGTGACGTATATATCTAAAGAACAAACGCAAAATCCTAACGATCAAAATGGTAAATATACCTCTTTGACAACCTCAAGATCTTCGTCTTTGACTGATTCAGCTAACGGAAAGGAAACCAGCTTGAAAAATACAAATGAACCTCTAATGAAGCCCACCACAAACTTTCCAAAAGAATGCGTTTCTGCAAAACAGATGCAACACCTTAACTCTCCCGTAGCAATACCAAGAGTCAACAGCACTGCTGAACTGCAGAGGACTTTAGATTGTCGGCCCTCAACCTCCGATGCTCATCTTCTCTCTCTTCCTGAGTCTGGAGTTAAATCGCAAAGCAGCTGTAACAGCCAGAACAGCCAAAAAGGAAACAAGATTGACGAACACGCAGACATGGAATTCTTTATTAGGAGAAATTCAAGTGAGGCTCTTTTTGAGAGAAGCGAAAATGAAAACTTCTGGACTGGAAGTGCCAAGATCCAGGATAATGGCAAGTATTTTTTAAAACTTGCTGTCATTTGAAAGTCCTTGTGGTTTCTGTGTGATGTCATACAAGTGTATCCTTTGTAACGTACACAAAAACAGTAATTTAGACTGTGCGAGCAAGTGATCTGGAATTTGAGTCATTTGTGGGCTCTTTCACAAGGTGAATGCAATAAAACAGGAAAATATTCTTTCCCGCACAAGGAAAAAAGGACTAATAATTCCTAGAAACAAAGTTTTTTTTACAAAATATCTCCAAGAACAGAATGGCAAAACAGGTTACAGGAACACAGTTCTGTTTGGGATGCAGAAGCTGATGGTGTAATGAGGCTGCTTTTTTTAGCTGTGGCCCTGAATTTTGTAATTGTAATGAGAAGTGGATGTTCTCAACAAAGCTTTGTTCAAAAGGGACTTTCCTTTGACTTGTCAAGAAGAAAAATTAAAAAAAAAAAAAAAGGCCACTGTGTTATTTGTGGCCTGGTTCCACTTGCTATGCTCCAAGTTTTCCATGTGTGGCAGGATGGGAATTGCTGTAGCTGTCACCAGGAGCCCAGCTCCTTAAATGTGTCTGTGCTGTGTGTTGGTGCAGCTGATCGTCCTGCTTCTGGGAATCTCCCTGCACACCCACCTCTTTCTTTCCAATCTCATGTTGCTTGGTCTTGTACTACCACGTGCTGTTCCTTAACTAAGGTGGGCAAACAGCCAGCCAAGCAGTCACTGCTGGGTCTCACCTGCAGTGTGGGAGGCAGAGAGACGTTTGGCATCTCCTACGGTGAGCTGCTGAAATCCACTGCACCTTGAGGGCTGTGAAATGGATGGGTACTTCTGCCCTCAGTACTTTTGAAGTCTCCATGCTCAGATACTCCAGCCCTGATAGTGGAAGAAGTGCTTTTGTTGGAAGCAGCCACTCTTTTGAGATAGTTTTCTGTGAGGGGTGAATGGATCTGTTAAGGTTGGGTTCCCAGGCTGTGTAACTGGACTATGTGGGTCTACACGTTATTTTGTTTCAGTGTAATGTGACATGTACAGGAAAGGTTGACACAGGTCTGTTTCATGAGAAGACCTTTGCTTGCACCTTTATATGATGAGCTAATTAGTTGTGTAACTCTCACTGCTCTTCCCCACAGTCATGGTCCGCAAGTCAATTTTAGCAGATGCTGCTAAGGTGAAGAAGTTGCAGCAGAGCGGAGAGGCGTTTGTACAGGATGGCTCCTGCAATAACATCGCACCTCACCTGCATAAATGCAGGGAGTGCCGCCTGGACAGTTACCGAAAGAACAAAGATCAGAGAGAGTCCACTGTCTTCTGTCGATTCTTTCACTTCAGAAGGTAAGAGAAATATTAATTGCGTAGATCTTGGTGGTAGTTAAACATGAAGAACAAGTCACTTGTTGGAGTTGGCCATCTGTCTTGTTATTTCTTCTCTCCAAGGCTGGCTGTTGAGTGCTCACTGTTAGCTATAACGTGGATCTTCTTTTCCTGGGCCAGGTGAAGAACAGCTTTGTGGTTGACTTGTTCCCATTCAGGGCTCTGATTTAAAACTGCTGGCTGTCAGCGCGTAGCTGTTAAGCTATAAGGCCAGGATACCTAAGCAAGGAGGGGTTGCGTGTGTTTTTCTAGCACTTAGAAATCTTCTAACAACTTAATTTGAATAGAAAATATTTTGGCAGGAGTTTGAGCTGTTTGTTTTGCTATTCTGGGCTGAATGCCAGGGGGATAACTGGAGTTTAGTTTGAGTGCTTCAGCTTGATTGTACTGGAGGTGCTATCGAGAGGTTAGACTCCATGCTTGTCCCCCAGGGATCAGCAGTGGGACACGTGAAATGTTAGACACATTTACAGCTGGGGAAGAGTTCCAGTAAGTGACCGTGGCCTTTCAGCCCAGAACAATAGAAGAGTGATGGGCAAAGCCCTGGTTTCATCTTGTGTTTTGCTCCATTTTTTTTTTTTTCCACTTCATGCTTGGGAGTTTGTTTCTCTAGGCTTGCTATAAAAACACTTAATCAGCATGCTTACTGGGTTTTGAGGAGAGCAGGTGGGGAAGGGGGGCAAGGCAACTTTGAGGAAAACCCAGTGAGCGCTGAGTGCTGTTTGCTTTCTCCAAACCTGATCTGCAGCTTCAGATCTTCCCCTCTGTGCCTGATTCTTATTTTTATTTGAGCTGAACAGTCAAGGCCTTTGGTTGTTTTCTGTCTTCAGTTCTTAAGCCACCATAAGGAACCCTTTCAAAAAGGGCTTTAAACTGTTATTTGAAGCACATCTGTAAGCCCAGGGTGGATGTTGTCAAACTGTTGTGTTTGGCTGTTTTTAACATGTCCTTTCCTTTGTTTTCAAGCTGTATAAATTTTTTCCATGAACTGTTTGATCTCAAGTCCAGATGTTGCGTGCCTCTACTTATTTTCCCCCCAGCCATCTAAATTTTGAGATATGGACTGTGTTATGTAGGGGAAAAGTAACACTTCTTATATAAGAGAAGAAAAACAAATACCACCTCCCACAAGGGAGACAGAAAGCTTACCAATCCTTAGCTCTACTTCTGATTTTCAGAGGAACGGGTTTCTTTGGGGGTGTCTCTAGGTAGAAGAAAGAAGTTCTATGCCTGAAGAGCTTTTGAAGAGAGAAAACTTGAAAGCAGAAAAATTACAGACGTTTTATTGACAAGAAAATATTCTTTTCCATTGTTTGTTTCTTGAAGTTTCTTTCTCTCTTCTTCAACACCCAAAAAAAAAAGCAGGACGTGTAGCTGAAAGCTTAAACACAAAGATGCGTTACTAATCTGTGATTTATCCTCCAGTACAGATTTACTGTAGTAAGTCTTGAGATAATTGTGGCATTCGTTGAAATGCTCAAATGTGTGTAACAACACACCATGCTAATTCATCTTCGCAGAGTAAAAAAAAATTGAGACTTGACTGCAGCTGGATCCTTCAGTTCACAAGTCAAAGTGAATGGAACAATCCGTGTTTATTGAACATGAAATCTGCGAAGTCTGAAAACTGCTGTTCTCTGTAATACCAGCCACCAGCATGTTTCCAGGCCACTCACAGTGATGCAGTGAGCAGGTGTTGTCATCACAAGTCAGATTCCCTCAATAGCACTTAATAAAAAGATTCCTGAAAACATAAGCATAACTCTAGATCGCTTTTTTACTTAATAACCTCCTAACAAGTCCAGATCTCACTCTTTCTGCCTGTCAGAATCACTCGAGAATATATCTTCAGACTTTGCTGTAGAAAACGGATGGGTTCTTTGAAACTTTTTGGCAGCTACTTCAAAACCAATGGCTACTTAAATATAATGTTTTTAAGTAACACTTGTGTTCTGAGTTGTACCTGGTTCTAGATGAATCCCTTACTGTTGCTTCCTCTGGATATGATCCTTAAAGCAAGCACAATTTTAAAATGATGTTAACCTGATAATTTTAGTGTAATTAAAAAAATGTCTTTAGAAAGCCCACCTTACTATAGAAACTGTTATGAGTCTCCTTTTCTTTAAATGAACAGTATATTAAACACGTCTAGCACTTCTGACAAGTGTGTTTAGTCATGTCCTTTGCAATCATGAAGTGTTCAACTCCTTGACACATGGTGTACACGTTTACAGTGTAAGCATTGACTCACTGGGCCGAATGTGAAGTAATGAAATATTTGAAGTAATGGGGTTTTCTCTTTCCCCCCACCCCCTCTTTCCACAGGTTGCAGTTCAATAAGCATGGGTTACTGCGTGAGGAAGGCTTCTTAACTCCGAACAAGTATGACCCTGAGGCTATCAGCTTGTGGCTGCCTTTGTCAAAAAACGTCGTGGGTCTGGATCTGGACACAGCGAAGTACATCCTGGCCAACATCGGGGACCACTTCTGTCAGCTCGTAATATCTGAGAAGGAAGTTATGTCTACGATCGAACCACACAGTAAGAGCCATTTGTGTTTAAAAATACCTCTATCTTAACAACTTTATGTGAAACTTCAAGTTTTTGACCTGTGTGAAAATGCATTGTAAGTGTTTGGAAGGGCCATTTAAGACTTGGGTGTTGCCCTCTGCTCTCAGAGGAAACCTAAGATCTAGCATGAATTAGTTTTATCAGCTCTTTGCTCGTGGTGGGGGGAAACCGTAGTTCTACCCTTCTTTGTCAGAAATACTCAGTTTTCGTGTCACAAAGAAAGCGTAGAGCTGTTATGAAATGAAGTGTTTAAAAAAAAAAAAAAAGGCTACAGCAGCAGGCAGCTGACAACCAGCTATTTTTAGCATGCAAGTAAAATAAAGCTTTCCTGTTGAGTGCACAGATTCTGGTAGGTTGTTTTGCTCCTTTTTTGTTGTTTGTGCATTACGGAGCTAACGTTGCCTGTAAGGTCAGTAAAAAAAAAAAAAGCTTTCTCCTCCATCTAAAAGCAGAGGACCAATTTCCCGTAGGTCGGTTTGAAGCAGCTGTCAATCCAGCCCTACTGAGGACAGCCCAGAGATGTTATTGATGGGGCAACTGCTTTTAGAGCTCTGTCGGTGCAGGCAGGGCTAACCTCAAAGCGTATTACAGAGCTCTTTGGTCACATCAGAATCCCTCTGTAGCAAAAGTGAGCAAACAATCACTCCTCAGAGTAGAATGGCTCTTAAAATTGTGACTGTGTGTTGTTTGGTTTTAGTTATCGTTATAACTAGATGACAGAAGCAATACAGCTTAGAAAACTGTCTACCCCGGTGTCTTCTGCATGCTGGGTGGTATAGGCATTACGTAAACGTCCCGTCACTTTACCAGTCACTCCAAGGTTTGGAATAGAAGAAAAAACCTGAACATCATTGACTGCCTTCAAAAGGGGAAGGAAAGACTTGAAATATTTCAGAAATGCTTGCTGTGGGGTCCTGCCCTGGGCTACTTGGAACCTGGAAACTCTGTTCTTCACTTGAACTGGAATGCTTTCAGGCCTTTGGAGTCGGTGTGTCAATAGCTAGGGTGACAGATACAGACTAAAATATCAAAACAGCTTTGGAAGGATGAAATCTGGGGGGGGAATTAATGAAACAAAGGGTGTAGATGTGTATTTTTAGTATCAGATAATGCATGTTAGCATATGTGCAACAAATACACTGCTTAAAACAACAACAAAATAAACATGTCAGCATGTCAGTTCTGGAGTTGATTTCAAAGGAGCAAAATGTTTTGATTTCCTCTTTGCTTGTTTATAGCCCTAGTTGGTGTGTGTAAGGGAATTGAATTTCATTAAAATGGAGGAGATTTTTAATGCCCTGGCTAGGAAGGAAATAGTTTAGTGTCTTAGCGTATGTCTTAGTAGTTAGAGAGAAGGGTTGACTCTGATCTACTGCTTTTAAGGTGTGGGTAGAACTGTTCGTGCTTGATATTCTGCCAGGTGCTGCAGAATTTGCTGCTGATGGCAGGTAATCAGTCTGACATTAAAAAGAATGCCGTTCACTGGTGGAAAAGATTCTTGGAAACAGGCTTCTGGACCCAGGTATGAGGCAGCTTGAGTAAGAGTGACTGAGGAAAGAATTCGGGATCATGTAGCAATAGAGAGGATAGGGCAAAGAAGGCCTTAAGGCAGGGGTGGCAGGTATGTAGAGCCTTAAGACAATTGTGAGGGAGAAAGTGATTTGGGAGAGTTTCCTTAAAGAGTTCCTTCAGTGGGAAAAGCACACGTGCATTTGTTGCTGTGTAGGGAAAGATTGACCAGTGGAGGAAGAATGGCTTGGTTAGGTCTCACAGCTCTTTGGCAACCTCGTGCAAAAAGGAGGCCTACGGAGAGAGAGAGAGAAGGCAGGGCCAGGTGACAGGGAGGAAACAAAATAATGGGAGGAGAGTAAAAGGACAAAATCGGGAAACTGAAATGTCAAATTATATATAAAATAGGAAAAAAAAAAAAACAAAAAAAAAACAACAAGCCTTCATCCTTTGTTTGGGGAATTAAAGGATTGGCATAGAAAATAATAAATACAACACAATTTTAAGAAGTGGAGAAGAAAAAGAAAGGAACTGGTGACAGGCCTTGGGTTCATAGAAGAATCTTGAAGCAAGAAGTGAAACAACTTTTACCTCCTGCTATGAGCAAATTGTGCCAAACTATTCTACTTTCGTTCCGTACATAGTTAATGAGTAATATGCAGAGGAAAAGGAACTTTTCACAAATCCTGGCACGTTTGTGTTTTTTTTTTTTTTTGTAAAGCATACTTTAGGAGGTGTTCTTTCATAGCTTGCTCATAACATTAAGAAACGTGGCAGAAAAGTTTCAGAAGTTATGAGTGTGGAGGAGGTAGGAGGCAGAAGCTGTTTCTTGTCTAGTCTAGTTTTCTAGCTGTCTACATGATGAAACGTAGTACAGGCATAAATGATACGTACATAACGCTGCCCTGGGAGGGCCCGCAGTGTTTTGGAAGACACTTGGCATCATTGGGGATTTTTTATGGGATCATTGGGGATTTTTTATGGGAAATGGTGAAATGACTTGAAGCGAGAAAAGATGAATTATTTGGGTGTGTAATAAACCTGAACAGAACGGTCAGTTGCACAAATCAGAGAACAACTGAGCAGGTAGCTGTTCTGAGAAGGTCTGATACACGTCATAACATGTAGAAAACTTACTGAAAGTGAGAGAATGCCATGCTGTCTGTACTACACCATAGAGGACAAGTCCAAACTGACTGGCAATCTAGACATTAAGCCTAGCTTGCTAGTAGCAGCTTAGGTTTCTTTTTTTAGGGCAGCTGTGGAATTTTCCATTAGGAGAGTGTCAACAATTTGCATGTTAACATGAGCAAAAGCACATCAGGAGTAACAGGTGTAGTTGGGTGCTGCGAAGGAAAAAGCAAAATGATCTTGATTGCTCAGACTGTTCTGGGTGTGCTTTTTCTGAATCTGTGACTACAAAGGATTTGTTTTGGGATTCTAAAAGAGAACGAACTGAGTCCTTCTTGTATCAGCAAAGTATTTTAATGTTGCTATATTTAGCACTCAAATTTTGGTTTTGTTTAAACTTAACACTTTGCCGAACCTGTCGATTACCACAGAACAGGTAGCCTGGAAGCGTGCAGTTCGTGGGGTTCGAGAAATGTGCGACGTGTGCGACACCACAATCTTCAACCTTCACTGGGTCTGCTCCAAGTGTGGCTTCGGTGTGTGCGTCGATTGTTACAGGATGAAGAAAAAAAGCCTCCATGAAGGTGAGAATGCACATCCTTAGATGTGCATCCTTCCCCTTACACAAAGGGGAAGAGGTGGGTAAGAAAAGCTGTAGCTTTCCAGAGGAGGATGAAAGGCGTACTAATAAAACTACTTAATGGTGCTGTTTTACAGATGATGACTCAGATACTTTCTCCTGGTTTAAATGTGTGAAGGGGCAGGTACATGAGCCGGAGAATCTAATGCCTACACAAATAATTCCTGGAAAAGGTATTTAAAATACTTGATTGGGAGGGGAAAAGAAAGTTGTTGGCTTCTGCTGTCTTTTGTATGTTGTTGATATTGCAGTAAGCAACTTTTTTGATATCTAAAGCTAGTTAAAGCTCGGTATCTATTGTCAAAGGGTTTCACTTCATAATCTGGAACAGCCTGTGTACTTGGTACTATTCCATTATCTTTGACCTTTACACGTGAAGTTTTGTGACTTCTTTGTAAAGATGAAGTGTGTTCCTATGCTATTGTCCAGCTGCATGGTATATGCAACTTTAAAAATGGTACTGAATGCTGAGTGTTCTAATTAAATGTGAGCTTCATTAATTACTCTTTTCCTTCAGCACTCTATGATGTTGGTGATATTGTTCACTCTGTACGAACAAAATGGGGAATAAAGGCAAATTGTCCCTGTGCAAACAAGCAATTCAAAGCACTATCAAAGCCAACTCTAAAGGAGGATTCAAAACAGGTATTGCTACCATTTCTCTCTCTTGTCTGTGTTCCTGAAATAATCCCTAGGTTTGCCTCAATCTACCCATATCTGAAGTCAGACTTGGCACAGACGTGCCAGTCCTGGCTGCTGCTGCTGCTAACCTCACCATGTCGGTTTTTGTTCAGTGGCTTTAAGCTAAAAGAGAGTAGGTTTAGATTTCGCTATAAAGAGGAAATTCTGTACTCAGAGGGTAGTGTGACACTGGCACAGGCTGCCTATAGAAGCTGTGGATGCCCCATCCCTGGAAATGTTCAAGGCCAGGCTGGATGGGGCTTTGGGCAACCCAGTGTTTTCCAAAATATAAACAAATTAATTATTTCATTTTGCAAAGAGTTGCAAGAAAGCAGTGTCCTTTAAATTATGTATTTTCAATTTTCTATATACTTATTTGTAAATTTATTTTGAGAAGAAATACGGGATCCTGAGCCCAAGAAGCAGGCTGAACTTGATTTTGGTGTTGGTAGTAATCCACAGGAGAGGTGAGGAACATTGTGAAGTGTTAAAAGCAAGGAGGATGGTTATGTAGTCAAAAAGCTAGCCTATGACTGACCTAGCTTCAGTCTTCTTTTTCTCAAGATTTCCTGTGTGACCCTGAACAAAGAGCAGTATTGAATTTTCTGTATGTCCCTTTCTGCAAAATGGGGCAAATACTTGTTTTACATTGTTGCACAGGTGGTGTGGGGGATAAGCTTATTACAGTTTGAGGCATTTTATACAATGTCGTATTTTGGAATTCTTACCCAAGTATCAGCAGTCACTAAGAGATGAAACAAATGTAGCAATAAGCAGATGCAGGTGCAAAATAATCTCTTGATTGCATGTCTTTGAGAAGAGAAATTTCGCCAGAAATCCCAGGCTAAAGCAGTAGTTGTGGTTATTAGCCTGGCAATGTTGAAGTTCCAAACAAAAAACACAGCTACCTGGGAGATGTACAGTGGGTCGTGTGCTTGTGTTCTGCTGGCCAGGGCAGAGCTGCACTCATTCACATATAGTTGCTTTAGACCTGGTAGGTAAGGGGATTTCTGCTGCTTTCTTGAGGGGGGGAAAAAAAATTAGAAGCTCTACAGACAAGTTTTAATGTAGTGAAGTAGACCTCAGGCTTAGCCCTGGTCTGAATATCAGCTTTTACTACTAGCATGGCGAGAGAGCAGCTGTTAAAACTGTATCTGGTTCCCAAAGTAGTCCTAGAAAAATGAATCTGGGAAACTCAGTTATCTTTATTTGTCTTGAGGAGTGAGGGACTCCATCTGCTCTTGAAGCTGGGAGGTCAGTTTCTCCTGGATCTTCATCTCTCACCCATACTACATGTAAGATGCGGTGCTGACCTCTTGTGGAGATCGGATTACTTAATGGAGGGCCAAACCTTTTTATTTTGTTTACTCGTATCTTTATTGTTGCTTGGTTTACCCATTTTTGAGTAGAGTGTTTGTATTTAATCAAGTTCTCACCTTGTGTTTTTTTGTTTTCAGAACTTGGTACCTGGAGAGAGGACCAGCCTTCAGCATACCAGCTTAGTCCTGAGCCCACAAGTCACTACACATGATCCTCCTGTAAAATCAATGGTTGGAAGTAAACAAACTGCTTCAGTGAACACTTCTCCTTCGTTAAGTTGGCTATCAAATCTAACGAGTGGAAACGTGAATAAAGAAAACAAAGGTATGTGCAGAACTGGTAAAGAGTAAACCCTTTCTGTCTATTTGTTTATTTTAAAATAATAATTTTAAAATGTTGATCTTTAAGGAAGTCTAGCAAAATAAATAATTCATCAGTGTATTGAGAGATAGTGTGTGTGTGTATATGTACATACATATGTATATGTGAGCATCTCATCTCCTTTTAAAAAAAATAAAAGAAAAAATCAAAGCATGGATTTGTTCTGGTTCAGAGGATTAATCCTTGCTTCATTTTCAGATGTTTCTTTCTTTTCTTCATTGCAGAAAAACTCCTCATACCCGTTTCAAAGAATGAAAATAAGCCTCTTCAGACACTCCCTAGTTTAGCCAAGCCTACTGCAGCCCTGCAGACGTTTAACAGTGCAATATTAACACCTGTAAGCAACAACAACACAGGTTTCTTGCGGAATCTCCTGAATTCTTCTGGAGGAAAGGTATACAATTTTTTTTTACTGTAGTGGCTCAAGTTGATACCAAGCTTAGGTTACTGTTCTAAACCTGTGATCAGCTATCACAGACACTTGTCACAGGTTAAATTCCTTCTTTGCTTGGGAAAAAGGACTTAATTCAGTGCCTGCTGCAGTGCTTCAGATAGCCCCATTAACTATCAGGAAGTCTTGCTTGATGAGGGTTAGGAAGCAAGTGATAAAGCTGACAGATTTACTCAGGATAATGTCTGGCAGCTGCATTAATTGGTGTGTCCATTAAGTAGTCTCAAAGAGAACCATCAAGGAATATGGAGATGGAGCTAAAAACCTTTTGTGCTGGGTAACTTTCTTGTACTTAGCTTGCAGGCTGGTTTGCTTCAGATACTCCTAGGCTTTATTTGCTTTTACAGATGCAATTTGAAAGTGGTGGGGTAAAATATTGGCCTGGAGGGTTCCTTGATGAAACTGCATTTCTGTTCTTTGATATGAAGAAAGCCCTGTTCCATGCTGTACTTCATTGGTTTCTGCATTGTTGCTGAAATCGGGGTAGAACCACTTCTGCCAGAACGCTGTAGTCAGTATCAGAAGTGACACTGGCATTTAGTGATGGTGAATTTCTAGACAGCAGAACTTCTGCAGGCTTTTCTTTTGCTGTGTGATCGTGAGCCGGAGTAAAAAATCTTTGAAGTGGCGAATGTTATCAATTCATCAACATTAAATATATCACCTTTAAAGTCTGCAGTACAAAGAACAAGACAACAGAGAAGTACACCAACTTTTTCTGTTCTTTTTTCCCTAAATCAGACAGACAACGGACTCAAGAGTACACCCAAAATCCTTGATGATATTTTTGCTTCCCTGGTGCAAAACAGAACCATTACAGACTTGCCTAGGAAACCTCAAGGATTGACTATAAAGCCTACAATAATGGGCTTTGATACGCCTCACTACTGGCTGTGTGATAACCGCTTGCTATGTCTTCAAGATCCCAACAATGAAAGTAATTGGAACGTCTTCAGGGAGTGCTGGAAGCAGGGACAGGTATTTGAGATGTTCTACTTTGGCCATTTTCAAGTCATATCCTTTGCACTTTTACATAAAAGGCAGGTTAAAACTTACTGCAATGATAACCAACACTAAAACTTTATAAAATGGATTACCTGAACATTTATCCATCCTTTTATCTAAGGATCTAAACCTTACTACTTGTTCAGTATGTTTTATGGATTACCCACCCTATTTTGGTTGGGATTAGTGGTTTTGGTGTTTAATGATTCTTAAGGGTGTCTTCTTCTTTGTAGCCTGTAATGGTGTCCGGAGTGCATCACAAACTAAATGCAGACCTCTGGAGACCAGAGTCCTTTAGGAAGGAATTTGGCCAACAGGAAGTAGACCTGGTTAACTGCAGGACCAATGAAATCATCACTGGCGCTACTGTAGGGGATTTCTGGGATGGATTTGAAGATATTTCAAGTAAGCATGATTTTTTTGCTTGTTTATTATGTTTTTGTTGTTTTGGTTTTCTAGTAGGTAAAATATTCAGCAGCAATAATCTTGTCCTAGCATAAACTTGCCATCCTTTAGCAGCCTCAAGCAGAATAAAAGACACTGCAGGCTTTTTCTTCTGCAGACAGTGTCTGCCAAGTATTCTCACCATGTATGCTTGCAGGATGATGGACTAAGTAGAAATTTTGCCAGCCCTGTTAAGGACTCTCCCTGAGGGGGATGTTTTGGCTGCCTTTAGTCTTTTGGGGAAGCATTCTCAAGAAGCTTAGGATCTTCCTAGTGAGTAGGTTCACTTTGCTTTATGCTCAGCAAAGTGAAACAAAATCATGTCTAAGGTTGATGTTCACAAGGTAATTGGGCTTTGCTGCCTGATCCTTTACATTTTGAGTTGCACAAGCTATTGAAAACTAAGGCTTGGTAATATTTGACAACAGGTCGTCTGAGGACAGAAGAAGGAGAGCCAATGGTGTTGAAGCTTAAAGACTGGCCTCCAGGAGAAGACTTCAGAGACATGATGCCTTCTCGGTATGAATTTACAAAGAAACTGTTCATTTATGTGGTATACCCCCGAAATAATAGAACGTAGAAATACTGTTACGTTTTAATGCCTGCTTCAGCTTTGAAAAGCAGTTGGTCTTGTGTGAGCCATTTTGTTTCTCAGGGATGCCTGACATAGCTAGAAATGCTAAACAAGTTCCATGATTGTTGAAGTAGTAAAATATATATTGATAAGTAAAATGAGTGCCTAAAATTGGTTCTGATTGCTTAAACTTGTGGAACTTCAAAATGAAGGCATTTAAAAAATCTAAAGTTTGTTGAAGGGATTTTCATGAAATCCATCTTAAGTGTTCTGACTTACTTTATCTGATACTTCTTGAGATAATTGCACAAAAAAATAACACTGCAGTTGCAACATGCAATAAAAAAAAAAATATACCTCTTGTATTCCAGTCTTACCTGTTTAATTTCATTTCCTGGTGTACCATATTCCACCACCATGGGAGGAAGGAGTATGGTTTCTTGACTGAAGAAAGTTTTTGTTGCTGTTGTTTTTTAGTCTGCTGCCTTTTTATCATTTCCTAACGCTAAATCGTGCTGTATCCTTTTAGGTTTGATGATTTGATGAAAAATATTCCATTGCCAGAATATACAAGGAGAGGCGGCAAGCTCAACCTTGCCTCTCGCCTTCCCAACTACTTCGTACGACCAGATTTGGGCCCCAAGATGTACAATGCATACGGTAAGGAGTTTTTCACGCTATAGGTCATTCTGCACACATTTGAATCAAAGCTTACTATAAATTAGGAGATTCCTTCTAGTAGTAGATCATCTGATTAATTACTTAATTGGAAAACTTAATTTTGGCTCATTTTTAACTGATGATCATTATGTGGTGATGTAAAATGTTTTTTGTCTGGGTGGGCTCAAGCCAATAGCAGCCTGTTGCCAGTTACTTCCAGCTTGCTCCACATGTGTAAATACTGCCTCAGTTTCTTATAGCTGGCCATATGTATTTGTTCTGTTACTTCTGGACACTTCTCCTTTTTGGGTTGTATCATTTAATTTTTAATCTCTTCCTGAGCAGTTCTTTCCATGGCTGGCTCATCTGCTGTCACTCAAAAACAAACAAAAAAACATTTAAAACTTTAATTATGATCATGGCCAGTAAAGAGATCCTGACTGGTAAATACTGCAGCAGCTGCCTTTAGTGAACAAGAAACTGTTGCTGAGTATACTTCATTCTAAATTGCTCTGGTAAAACCCTCTGGTAGCTGTATTTAAAGGTGACTTTTATATATCATACAGCCTAGATACAGGTACAGACTGATGTGGTAGTCTGTAAATTTAACACTAAGACACAAATAATATGGTGCAGGGGTCTGGCAGTAAAGTAAATTGCTGTCCTGGAGGCATTTGCTTATGAAAGTGAACGCTCTCTGGGCTTTTCAGATTGTTCTGCTTAGAGTGGCATAAGGTTTCTATTTCTCTTGCAAACATAATGGATACTTTTTTTTTTTTTCAGGCTTAATAACACCAGAAGATAGAAAATACGGCACGACAAATCTCCATTTAGATGTGTCTGATGCAGCTAACGTAATGGTTTATGTGGGTATCCCCAAAGGGCAGGCTGATCAAGAAGAAGGTGAAGTCTTTTGTTCTGGAGGGGATTGTTTCTGTGGTTGGAGGAAAGCATAACTGTGAGAGTAACTGCTTGTGTTTACTCTTAACAGAAGTGCTTAAAACCATACAAGATGGTGATTCTGATGAACTGACAATTAAGCGCTTCACTGAAAGTCGAGAAAAACCTGGAGCTCTGTGGCACATTTATGCTGCTAAAGATACAGAGAAGATCCGGGAATTCCTTAAAAAGGTAGGCAACATTATATCTGAAACTATTTTGCTGTCTGTGTAGACTAACAAATACATCCTTGGACTTTTTTTAAACCTCTTTTTTCTGCCATTTATTCTAGAAACCAGAAACAAACGTACTTGGGTAGTTTCAAAGACAAAAATTCTTGAGTGACTTGGATCTTGTAGGATCTGAGGAGGGTAATGAGAGGAAGTTTGAAGCTACCCTGGGCCTAGATGCACTGCTTTAGTCCACCCTTTTTATAGCACAAGTAATGAATGAATGTAGTGCTGTTAGATTTCAGAAAAAGAAAATCAAACTAGACACATCTTCATGCATATGAGGTGCTCTTAGGGAATGTCATAGCAATATGTGCTTTGTGGTTCTCCCTTGTTCTTCTCCTATGTTTTTTCCATACCTTCCTTTATGAGGTTTGGGTTGAGGGGAGAAGTACAAGGTTCTTCAGATGGTTTTCATGGGAGATAAAGTTTAATGGAGGAAAGAAATGTGACGCTATATCCAAAAGGGCTTATTTCAGTATTGAATTTATCACAAATGGTCCAGAGTTTTTGGTCATCTTAATTCTGGAACATCTTTGGCACACTAAAAGCAAAAAATAAAATAAAATAGTGTTTAAGATAAATGGGATGGTCTGAGCAACTGTTGGCTTTGTCAGCCTATTGTCTTGGACAAAAGCTTGATGAAACTACAGCAGTTTAAGATTTTGTTCTTTGTTGATATATATGTGATATACTCGATGCTGAACTTGATAAGCAGCGGTGGTTTGTTTTGATGCCTGTATCCCACACCTCTTCTCAGTCTACTTGCCTGCAGGTGTGAGGCCTTCAGCACCTTACCTGGGGGTAGAACCAAGCCATTCATCTCCTCACAAATGAGTTCTCAGGCTGCAGCCCAATTCTTGCCCCGCCTCCTCCTACCCCTCAAACTTTTCTTATAAAGTCCTTGTGCTTCCCAGCACGGTGTCTTCTGAAAACTGTGTTAGCATCCTCTGTTTTGGTCACTGAGAACACCGACTAGTGCTGGCCTCGGGGCAGGCACCTGCTGCATTTGGTGGTGTTTTTTCCAGTGACAGGCTCTAGTAGTGTAAGAGTGCTCATTTCATGTGGCAGTGGCTCCTGTTGGGAACATGAGTCACCTAACCCTTCTGTTTCTTCTTACTGTAAATTGGAATTATTTGCTTTTATTGTATCCACCTTTGCAAGGTGTCTGTGAAGCGAGTGGGAATGCAAAATGATGCAGCCTTCACGAACCAAGGACTGAGTAAGGGTTGCATACAGCTCTTACACCTGGCCACGTGCTGCAAGTCACTCAATCTGGCATGCATAAGTCATACCACACACGTATCTTGCTTATCCAGTAGGACTGGTATATTATAACACGTTTCTTTTCCTGACTTTTCAGGTTGCTGAAGAACAAGGTCAAGAAAATCCTGTCGATCACGACCCTATTCATGATCAAAGTTGGTACTTGGACAGATCTCTAAGAAAACGCCTTCACCAGGAGTATGGAGTTCAAGGCTGGGCTATTGTACAGTTTCTAGGAGATGTAGTTTTCATTCCAGCAGGAGCTCCACACCAGGCAAGGACCAGTGACACTATTTACAGTCTGACTGCTTGGGCAGACCTTTGCACATGTGGCTAATACCCGTCTGTTCTCTCTAGGTTCATAACTTGTACAGTTGTATTAAAGTTGCAGAAGACTTTGTATCCCCAGAGCACGTCAAGCATTGCTTCTGGCTTACTCAGGAATTTAGATATCTGTCACATACACATACAAACCACGAAGATAAATTGCAGGTAAGCTACCAGTGCTCAAGGAGAACCCTGTCCCCTTTCTCCCTTTTAAAAAAATATCCTCACCAAACCCATGCAGTAATGATTTAGCCATCTGTAGAACATTTCACACTTGTACCAGCTTTAATGCTTTGGACCTCCAAAAAGGAATTTCAGTAGGCTTTTGGACTGTTACACATGTTCAGTAGCTCTGTGGAGGCCTTCTGAGATTGTTTTGAAGTGTTACCTTTTTCCTTTTCTGCTGTTTTTCCTCTGGTAGAACCCACAATACTCTCCTCAGGCTACTAAGTTTCAGTTTACAACCTGTTAGAACTTGAATCTTGTTCTCACAAGTTAGTGATGTGAGTGAAGCTGGTGCTGAGGAGCCTGTTTGTCCTGAAAGGAGAGCCACGTGGGGTGCAGAGAAGGTGGGGAAGCTGTGCAGGTGTTCTCTATGTGTCAGTGCCTTCCAAACTGCTCCAAACCACGCTATTTTACCTTCAAATGCCTTTTCTTTTCCTCCTAGGTGAAGAATGTCATATACCACGCAGTTAAAGATGCAGTTGGGATACTGAGAGCGAACGAATCCAGCCTTAGCAGACCATAAACTAGAAAGCCTTAACCACACACTATGAAACAGAAGCGCTGGCAGCTGTTTTAACTACTCAGTCAGGACCTCTGTGGACTTTGAGATTATCTGAATGTTACCTCATCTTCCTTTCAGCAGTACCAGAGGATCGTGGTACTATGTTCTGTGTATTCTTCCAATGTTTACAAACCTGATATGTATATGTAGTAATATGTATGGACTGTGGCATACTGTGAATGCTCAGTTGCAATAGAACTTTATATGGAGTTGCTCTCCAAACTGTACAAAATACCTCCTATAGAACTGTCGGAAACTATTCCAAATTACTCATTTGAAAAATATTACCCGAGACTTGTAAAGCTCCAATTTTTAAAAATTTATTTTAGGGTGGGAGGAAGTACGGAGTCACCAATTTAATAACCGATTTACATAAAAATAAACTAAGAATGCAGTTCTGTAATTTCACATTAACATAGAACTAGCATTTAAAAGTAGCTTTAAGCTATTGTATAGTAACATAGAGGTGGGGATTAACCATCTTTAGGTAAATGTATTTAAATTTCTAAATGTTAAAAGAAACTTTTAATCAAATGTCTTCTGTTTGAAACTGATCTTTAATTTGAACTTATGTTTGATTCTCTGGTTTTTAACACTGAATGGTCTACATAAAATTCTTCTATTTCAGATATCGCTCCTTGCCCAGCTTCTTCAGTTGACTCTTGAAAATGTAATTCATTTCGTGCAGTGCTTTGAAATGCAGAAGCAAATTGTGTATCATACTGTTCATACTTTTTTTTTAACTATCTGAAAGCTTATGGTATTTAATTTAGCGATAGCTCTGTTTATAGCTTTCTTGGTTAACCGGAACATGGTTTAGCTTGATTTCTGTTTCTCAACCAATACTGGTACAATGGTTTATATCAAGTGAGTTTTGCAGACTCAGACTTAAAAAAGCACGTTGCTCTAAAATTACTTAAACTGAAAAAAGAAAATCAAATTGTAAAAACAAGCAGAGGGGAAGTGCATCTGTCATCTAACAAGCTGAAATAAAATCAACTTTTCTGTTCCTCAGTGCCCTTTTCAGCACTGAACTGCACAGGACAGCTGCTGGGATGAGACAGGAGGGAGGGGAACCCTGTTACATGGTGACAAACTGGAAATTCCCCTCCCCACAACACTCACTTGCTATTGTTGATCAGCATTAACTGTTCTGTCTTTGTGCCAGTTTTTTTTGTTTTGAGAGAAACTTCCTTACACACTCCTCAGTAGTGGAACTGGACCTGAGGCTGTATTTCTTGCAGGGAGTAAGGCTCTTAATGAACTTAGCAGACAGTGGGCTGATAAGGTTTGTCTGCTGGGAATGGGCACATTTACTTCCTTTGCCTCAAAATTGAGGCAGAAGGAAGTACTAAAGACGCAAAAGGAAGACATAATTAACTTGATCCTGTGTTTATTGCCTCTAGGTGGAGTTCTTTGTGACCACTTAGAGCTGGGGTAGCCAGTTGATCTGGCTGCTAGTTTTCTTTTTTTAAGAAGAGGCATTCAAAAAGACAGGAGAGGATCCCTAATGCTGGGTGAGGAATTCAGGTAGTTGTGAGTCAGCACCAGTGCTCTGCTCCTCCTGGGGCAGGGAAATGTTCCAGTTCACTGAGCTGCTGCTGCTAGCTTAAATTTAGCAGAGCTACTCCCTGTCTCTGCTGTGTTCAGTGAGAATGTCCCTCCCTCTTCCCTTGCTGCCATCTCTATTTGATAATAAACAGCCTGGCCTGTTCCTAGTTGCCTGAGCCAGCTCCTGAAGGAAAAACAAGGCTAATTTGGCACTTTGAGCTAGTTACGGATCCTTCAAGGCAAGGCAGTGTTTCAGATGAATGTTTTCTTGTAGTAGCAAGTTTAAAGTAAATGAAACAAAGCAGTTAATTGCTTCTCTTGGATCCTGGTTAGAGTATGTGCGGGGAGCTGGCATACAGGTACCTCACCACCCAGCGAGTGCCATGAGTCATGCTGACTTGATGCATGCAAATGTGCACAGACGTATGAAGAGACACATTGTTGGAGTTTGAACCTTGTTACACAATCTGTTTTTATCCCAGCTCTCAACTGTTGTATCCCCCTGCCTCTCTGAGTGATTTTTCTTCCTTTGGGATCTGTCTTGGTTGCAGTGCTAAGAGCAGGAGAAACAAAGTGTCCTGGTCCAGCTCCTGGTAGGTTTGCAGTGAAGAGGGAACCCTTGAGCTTGGTACACCAAACGTTAAGGTTACACCGACTGCTCCGGGACCTTTTCCTACTCTCTGGCGTGACAGTGAAGGGTGCTTGGTGCCTCCTTGCTTTTATGGCTGAAACTGGATGTTGTTGGGCAGCATCCAGGTTTCTGTTTGTGTGCTTATCTGTTTCTCTGCCCTTGCTGTTGGAATACCATTACAGGCTTTTCTGGTGGCGAGTTTTAGCAACTGCTTTCTTTGTCAGCACCGCAGGAGCATCACCAGCCTCTAAGGTGAGAGATGAACAAAGGGGAGAGTTGCTCACGCTCTGCCTGTGGTGAGTCACACTGCTAGCATTGCCCGAAGTCTTTCTCGGGAAGGAGAGAGACCTCTCCTTGTGTTTTGGCCTCTTCTGGCCCTAACACTGTGCTACTTAAACAGCAGCTGCCACCACACTGTGGTTGTGGGGACAGTGACACAGCAGCACCTGACATGGCTAAGCTGAAGGCAGCTCCCCTTTCACTTCAGCGCCAGATGAATTATTACAGCCTGGCTACCGGCTGTGAAACTGCCCTGATCAGTTACGGGATTGGCAGATGAGCAGAGCCTTCTCTCTAGGGAAGAGGAGGGGAAGTTCACTGACATTCCCATCATAGTGCCCAGCCCAGGCACTCTGCACCTTTCTCTTTGACTACCTGCCACCAGCTGGAGGCATTAACCCATCCCAATGCCCTCCTCCTCCTTCAGAGGGCAGAGGGAGAAGAAAGCCAGGCCTGTGCCAGTGCGGATTCTCTCTTCCTGCTACCAACCTGGTGCCAAGGCTGCCATCTGCCTCTTCGGAGTGCTGCATCTTTACGTGTAGCTTAGTGAGAAATACACACACTTCTGTAAGCAGCTACGATCAGCCTGACACACTGATGCTGTTCCACGAAACAGGACTCCCCCAGTGCACATACAATGCCTGAACAGTACTGGAAGAGAACATGTATTTAAATATAAGACTTAAAGACTTAACTTTCCTTTAACTGGGCTGTGACATCCTCAATGCATTGGGTTTTGTAAAACCAAGGGGGAGCTGGTAAAGGTGGACCTGTTTTGTGAAAGCAGTCTGAAGCCATGAAAACTACCAGTTGCTCCAGTGCATCAGTTTAAGAGCAGCTTTAATAAAAGTTGTAGTGAGTCAGAAAAACACGGATCTTACACCACTGAAGGGTTTTTGGTAGCAGACTAAGCCAAAGTGCCTTTCAGGGAAAGATGATACTTGAAGCTAAGAATATCATCCAAGACTTCATAACTAAAAATACATAAAATTTAACACCCTTGCCATTTCACTGTAACCTTTCACAGGTGATAAAAGGCCGAACAGAAAACAATAAAATCATCTCTCCAGCCTGCAGTCCCCAAGAAGTATATTACAGGAGTTTCTTGGAGAATACAGTCCCCGGGACAGAAAAAAAAAATATATATATATTACACAAAGTATCCTCACGTATTAAGTTTTGCATCACGAAGGCAGGGTAGAGCATCCTGCCACGAAACAAAAGGCAAACTGTACACGGCTCTTCCCTCCTTAGCTGCGCAGGGTGGCCAGGCGGGACTGCATGGCCTCGATGTCCTCCTCCTCGTCAACAGCAGCCGCCGCTTCCGTGGACTCAGGCTCCGGCAGAGCGTCTGTGACTTTACTGGGTGCTTTACCCAAGGCCCCTGCAAACAACATAAAAAGACCCCTTAGCGTGCGTTAAGTCTTTGTTTAATAGCCAGCAGCTTGTAATTGAAATAATGTCAGTTATTTGAAATAATTCAGCCAGGCAGTTTGAGTTTACAGGCCCTGCTGCTGACGCTGTTGTATTTGTCAGGCTCCTGAGGACAGTGCTCTGCTAAGAAGAGCTCCAGCTCTGTGCTTCTCGTTCTCCTCACCGCCCCACTGCGACAGCCCGCAGCACAGCAGGAAGGGAGCTTCTTTGAGTGAGGAACAGGAGGCAAGAAAGCAAAACAAAGCAGGGCAAGAGAAAAAAGAGAGGGCGGTGTGCCAGCAGCAGCTCGCAAGGTGAGGAGCAGGGGCACTTGGCAGGCAAGGTGTCAGAGCTGAGCGCTGCTCTGGCACCAACAGGCACCAGCCCCTTTCACAAGAAACTCAGGTAAAGAGCAGTCTGAGCATCGCCCAAGTCAAACAGCTAAAAGAGCAGCTCAGCACCTCGCGAGGTGTAAGGCAGGAGCTTTTGTTTGCCTATTTATTATTCAGCAGCTCAAGTCACTAACAGCATTGTACAGCCAGGAATCCCAGGGCAGCCTAGGAACTGAGGCAGTGAAGCAAAGTTGATTCCCTGGCTTCATTAACAAAGTGTATCTATCTGCCCAGGCACACACATTTTACCTTGTTAAAAGCAGCCAATACAGACAGGAATCTGGTCAAGCCTAAATGATAAACTGCAGGGACTTCAGCTGCTGCTTTATTGTTTATGCTTCGCTGAACCTCGCTGGCTGCACCGCCCGCGTTCCCTGAAACCAGTCTGTCAGGCACTCCTTCGCTTTTAGGGAAGGTAAAAGGCACCTCTGGGAGGCCACAGCTGTTAAGCCCGGACAGATGGAAGTTTAAAGTGTAGCACCTTTGTAGTTAACAGAGCAGGAGGAAGGCTCCTCGCTCTGCAAACACACGCAGACTCACCCGCTGTAATTTCGAAAAGGATTTTGTCAATCTCCATCTCTGCTTCCTCCTCCATTTCGTCCTCATCCTCCATGCTTTCAAAGGTGTCCTCGAGCATTTCCTCGATAATGCCAGCCTGCCAGGAAACAAAAGGGCAGCACGTGATGGCCTTGGAAGCAGCAGAGAGGACAGGTCCCCCTGTCAGCATCAGGTTGTGCCTACCCCAGGCATTTTACAACTGCCACAGGCGTGCTGCTCGTCTGCTGCTCGAGCTTTCCTGAACAAGGCTGCTCTGTTGCACGAGGGCTGCCCAACACGCTCACCTACAGTTTAAGCCTGCATCCGTACAGCTGGTGCGTAAGAAAAGCAGTAAGAGAACTGAAGATGAGCTGTGTGTTCCCACACTCAGACCCCACAGCTCTTACTCACTGCTGTTGCATCTCTACATATCTACAACCCCGGTTACTACATGCCTGCAGTCACAGATGCAGCTGTATTTCACATGCTTCCATCACAAAGCAAACATTTTACAGCCTGTTTTACAACTTAGGTCTCACGTAAACTTTCCTTTTTTCTATCTGCATTTAAATACACCCCCTGCAGGGCCTGCAGCCCGTATATGGCCAGATTGTTCTGGTGTACAGTCATAAAATTGTTAAGAAACAAGCTGGTTTAACCCAACCAATCTTGAGCAGCATGTAAGAGGAGAAAAGAACAGGATTTTGGCAGTTGAAAATAAGCACAATAAGAAACCAGTACACTATAAAACCAGAGCACTTCCATCAGATGGAGACACCACGCTAGGTGTTCTAAAACCAGCACCAAGATGGCTGTTTTGCCTCAGATGGGATTTTCACTTTCCCACTCCACAACGGGCTGTGGTGGGTGTCCTGTAACGAACGCTGCCCTCCTTGAGAGCAGGAAATTTGCTCTCCCTCAGAGCAGCTCAGGGTTCAGGGCAGTCACTGGGGTGTGGGCGTGAATCCTGCTTCGAGCCGTGGTTCCCCAAGCCCTTGGGACCACCAACTACAACTCCTCTGTATGGGAACAACCTTTCTCCTTCCACCCTCTACTTCAGCAGCTTTTTTCTGCTGTAAGCTTTGCACCAAGCACGTTGTGGGTATCACTAAGTCACGGTTCTCCCCACAGACAGGAACTTATTGCAAAGTTCCCAGCCAGTAACGTGCTACTTGGTTTCTGCTCCTTAGAGCTACACCAGACACCCTCCCTCAGACTATCTAAGCAGGTGCACAGCGCTCCAGCACGCTGCTCAGCCACCTCTTGCTCACCCAAGTCTCTCATTTACATTATAGATCTTACCTTCATCATCTCTTTGGACAATTCTCTCATTGTCGCTTGGATTTCAGGGATTTTTACTAGGTTCTGCATAGCCTTCATGACTTCTGTGCTCTTCTGCAATGAGCCTGCTACTCTGAGGACAGCTGTGAAGGAGAGGCAGAAAAAGCTTGAACAATCCAGGCACCACCAAAAGCAGAGAAACCACATCCTCCCTATGACAGAAATCTGAATTTAGGCATTTTTTAATGTATATCTTTCTGTTTTATCCTTGTCTACCTCCCTGGAAAAGCTCAACTCCTTACACATCTGAAAAACCAAGCATCTAGCTCCCGTACAATTAGCTGGAGTTGCCAGATTGCCAGCAGAGATTTCCACCCAGGTGGACGCAGCTCATAGAAGAGAGATCCCTGAGGAGCTTCTGCCTGTGCTCCTCAGCAGCCAGAGGTCTTACAGAGGTGCCCACCAGCATTGCTGCAGTCCAGCTCCACATCTAACTGCTGACCAAGCCAGCGACCTTCTGCCCAGGTAGTAGAAACTTTAGCAGAAGTCCTAGTGAAACAGCTTCACAGCAAAGGATAAGCTGGAAAAATAACCCTGAAGTAGATACAATAAAAATGTGTAGTTTAAGCTGAATTTACCAAAAAGTCTTTCCAGAAGCTGTTCGCTTAACATAGCTCATATGTTAAGCTCATAGGCTCTTCTCACACATGTTGATATACCATGATCAAAATGTAATAGTTAAGACTTCTCTGAGGTTCTTGAATTCTGTCTGAACTTGCAGCTTCCTAGTCATGGCTAACTTACCTGTTTGTGGTTAACATGGTCACTCCTTAATGAAGCAAATGAAGTTACAGCATGTTACTTCTCACAGTAATACTTCATTTCTCTACCATTAAGAACCTTACACTTACAATGTTACCAAACTGACTGAAATCTTGACTTCTGCAGTCATTGCTTGAGCTGAAGAGCAAGTTAATACAAACTCCAGACTGAATTCTGGATTCTCTCCACGTATGTGAGTCCATACATATATATATGTGTGTGTGTGTGTGTGTATTCACTCTACTCATGGATGTCAGTCCTAATCAACTGCAGCAGAATATCAGGACGAGGCTGTCAGTGCTGCTCAGGTTTGTGCAAAACCAGCGTGTGATTACAGGTAGAGTCACTGCTGTGACTGTGCAAGTGCCTCTGCCTGCTGGGGGCAGGTGCCCAGCCTGGCTGGACGCACGGACACGGACCCGCAGCAGCCGTACACCTCCAGGCCTGGTACAGGAGGAATTTCCCCAGATCCCGAAGCCCAGCACTCCCAGCTGCCTTTAACAAGAGCAGCTCTGCTTCCACATTCAAGCTCTCCCAGCTCATCCTGTATTTAACCTCGGTGCTGCAAACAGAAATTGGAGAGCGGGGAAAGTTCCCGTACTCGGGCTGAGCCGTTCTTACCAAGCTGGTTCTTCATCCCCATGAGAACAGAGTTCATGTGAGCTTTGGAAGCGTAGAGTTTGCTCACGGCCTTCCGAGAGCGGATCAGTTCCTTTGCCAAGATCACACACGCGTCTTTCTGACCCTTTTTGGCAGCATCCTTTATTGACCGTTTCACCTTTTCCTCCTCTCTCTGAATATCTGGAGCACGGAAAAACAGACACAGCAAACATTAACAAGCTGCTGAGGATTTGGAAGAAAAAACAGTCATTTGCTGGAGTGGATTTTCAGTGCAAAGAATCGTTTCTACTTAATTCCAGACTTCTGTTACTGAAAGGCCTTGCTCTAGGCTGATTTACATATTAGCTGATTAATTCAGCTACATATTAATAGCAAAATTCTCTTTACTCAACATCAACCTCTGTAATTTCCTTTGTAATTAGGGTACTGTGATTGACTGCCCAGAAATATTGCTGCATGAAACTGAGCTAAGGTGAATTCTTAAGGAAAAAAAGGTCCGGTAAGAACAAAGCACTGGGAATGAGAACCTTACGTAGAAGGTTAGAATAGCTTCACTATTACACCAGCCTGATACAAATAGATACACACATATACATACACACACTTTAATTACTGTACTGATTTGCTGCTTGCAAGATTACCTCTTCCACGTTCATCCCCAGCTGGAACAAAGTTACCACAAGGAGATAAAAACAGTCTCAGCAGAGGGACAGGAATTTTTATCAGTGAAAATACTCACCTGTCAGACTCCACATTCACAGCTTAACCCACATGCCTATCTTTGTGTGAATCCGAGGGATGTTAGAGGAAAAAAAAAATGTTCTCATCATTTCTAGATCCCGGAGATGTATTTATCTGACAAAATATGCTCTCAAAGTTTGTAGAAGGCTGATTGCACAGAGGCTAAAAGGTTTATATTACCCTCAACAACAACAACAAAGCATGGCCACTTACACAATGAATTTACGAAGGTGCTGAGAATTACTTAGAACCACTGATTTCTTCATTACCACCAAAAAAATCTTCACACTTGCAGACAAAGTTAATTATTCCCTCAGGCACAGCTCGTTAAGCCTGACGTGGGTACTCAGCCAAGTCTGTGCTCCTGCTTAAAGAGTTACAGCCTTGAGTTTCCACTGCTGATGCTTTAAACTCCTGCATCAGGTGTGAATTGGCACATTCACATTATGAGCTGTCTGCCTGCTACCAGAGCCATGGATATTTATCGGGGAAACATGCGAACAAATCTTTATATATGGCTTCAGAGAGCCTGCTCAAACCCTCCTAGCATCCAGCTTCATTCAAACCCTTTCTATAAAAGCAAGCTGGAGCAGGAGTACTGCACTGAGCCTGTTCTCAGTGAGCACAAAGAGCTGGAAGTGAAATTAAACGGGCATCCTTAAACAATAAAGGTTTCTCTAGCAGATCTGCGGTGACTGCTCACACACCTGCCTCGTGAGACGATGCTGGCTGCGTGCAGAAGCAGCCAGGTACCTCAAAAACCTCAATGTAAGAGATGCAGGAACAAGCGTGGGCCACTCAACCCCTCCCTTCTCCAGAGTCAGCAGTGAATTAGCCACTGACAAAACGTGGCTCTGGAAAACCTTGTCTTAAAGGAAAGGAAGAACTTGGGTAAGTAAGGGCCAGGCACACCTTCCTGAAAGGGGCTGAAGGAAACAACCACAACAAATACTGCTACAAATAGCTTTGTTTGAGTCTTTTTGATTTACACCAGAAGCTACATGCAGACAAGAACCAGAAGATGACCTTTTACAAAAGCCAAAGCACCCAAACACGCTTTTTGGCATAGGCTTTGCCACGAGAGCTAAGGCCTGTACTCCGGATGAGTCACTCTCCCAAGCTCATTCAATAGCTCCTTATCCCACGGGACTGGCAGAGATCTGTAGGACTGCAATCAGAAAAAATACACTCCTTGTTGCTTCCTCAGTATTATCCGCAGAAACTTCACAACCTCACAGACATCTATCTGTATGTCAGGCACGGGAGCGAGCCAAGTCCCAGCTGACCAGAGCAGGTGAGACAAACGCCTGAGGTGCTACAGCTGCAGAATACGAGATTCGTGGCAGGGAGGGGGGACTGAAGGCAGCTGGGTGGCAACATCCCTGAGCAAAACCCACAGGCACAAAGCAGCCCGAGAGCAGCGGGGTGGTGCTACCTCCAGACACGTGCAGCACAGCCCTCCTGGGGGAAACAAGGGCAGGTCCCAGCTCGGCATCCCTCCCCAGAGCACAGCCACTGCCAGGGTAAAATACTGTAACGGGCATGAAGTTGGGAGGAAACCCAAGGTCCACGAAGCCATCGGCAGTGAAAACATGGGTGGTTTGTCCCTATTAAGTGATTGCTAAAACACGCTTTGCTGTAAGATCAACCACACGCCTCAGCCAGCCTGCGCCTGACACAGCCCCACAAAGTGCCTTGGTGAGCCCGAAACAATTCACAACGAGCATCGCCACGCGTCAGCGCTCCTGGAAGAGGCACAAGCCCTGAACTCATCCCACAGAGAGGAACAAAGCCGGGCTGTGCTGCACCAGCAGCCGAGCACCTCCCTCCAACAAGAAGGGACCGGGTGGGGGAAACACGAACCCAACCAGCTGGGGCTGAGGGCAGGGAACAGCCTCCAGGAGTCACTGGGAGCAGGCACCACACGGCTGCCGACCAAAAGCCTTCACCAGGGCTTCTGGGTGAAATCCCGAGTCAAAGATGAGTCAAAATCTTCTCGCCAAGGGCGTCCAGGAAGCTCCACCTCACAGGGAGCAGGCACCGCTTGGGTTCTGTGGAGACTTTTTCTTGGAGAAATTCGTGGCAAGGCCATTTTGGTAATGTGGATTGTGTTCTTCCTTCCAGACGTGGTGCTGTGCCCTGGGTTATTCGATTTTATGGCCCCCTCCCCGTGCTGTAAGGTTAAAAAATACCTGAAGGAGGATGAGGAAGGGAGAAGGGAGAGGAGCACACACCTCTGATCTGCCTGTCGATCACCCGCATCTCCTTCCGGATCTTCAGGGACCACTCATTGACCTCAGGAAGGGAAAGAGTGACAGTTATTGGGAATTCAGGTAAAAAAACGTTTCCCGTTTGTGTGTTTTTTTTTCCACTTCGCCATTTAACAACACAGGAAAGCGCTTAAAAAGGCACAAGCTTTAAATTATGAGCGACAATTACATATGTTGTTATTAAATATGTCGTTATGGAGTCCGAATGACGATTAAATGTCGTTATTTAACCAAAATCGCGATGAAACACGCCGTTTTTAAGCCCGGCTCGGCCCCGGGGCTGTGGCCGTGAGGCAGCGCCTGCCCCCGCCCCTCCCCCCCCCGCCCCTCACCATCTCCTTGGGCGGCTTCTCCGGGGTCTTCCCGAACAGCCCCATGGCAGCGCCCGCCGCTTCCGCCCTCACCTCCCGGGGCATGGGCGGGCGCGCTGCGCATGCGCTAAAGCCCCGCCCTGCCCGGCTGCGCCTGCGCTGAAGGCACCGCCCTAGCGCGGCTGCGGAGGGGGTGGGTGGGTGGGTGGGGAGGCGGAGGGTGCGGCGCGTGGCCACGCCCCTTCATGTGGCCACGCCCCATTTCGATTGGCCACGCCCCCTTATGTGGGTTCAGGCCTCGCCCCCCCCCCGCTGCTCGGGCCGGGAGGTGGTGCCGGTTGGGAAAGGGTTAAAAGAATAATGATAAGGAAATTAAATGGATTAACAGTGGGATAGAGAAAGGGAAGGGGGAAAAAAGGGAAGGAGAAAAAAGGAGAAAAAAAGGAAAATGGAGAAAAAAAGGAGAAAAGAAAAAGGAGAAAAAAAGAAAATGGAGAAAAAAGGAGAACAAAAGAAATGGAGAAATAAAGGAGAAAAAGAAATGGAGAGAAAAAGGAGAAAAAGAAATGGAGAAAAAAAGGGGAGAAAGAAAATGGAGAAAAAAAGGGGAGAAAGAAAATGGAGAAAAAAAGGAGAGAAAAAGAAACAGAGAGAAAAAGAAATGGAGAGAAAAAGAAATGGAGAAGAAATGGAGAGAAAAAGAAATGGAGAAAAAATAAAATGCAGAAAAAAAAGGAGAAAAAAAGGAGAGAAAAGGAAATGTAGAAAAAAAGAAGAAAACAAGAAAATGGAGAAAAAAGAAGATGCAGAAAAAAGGAGGAAAAAAAAAGAAATGGAGAATAAAAGGAGAAAAGAAAGGGGGGAAATAGGGAGGAAAAAAGAAAAGGGAGAAAAGGGAGGGAAAAAAGAGTAAAAAGAAAATGTAGATAAAAAGGATAAAAATAAAAAGTAACTGTAGAGAAATGTTCGGAGGCAGGTGCGTTCAGCAGGCGCTGCCCAGCCGACAGCAGGGGACGGGGCCTTGGGGCACGGCCAGCCGCTGGGCGTTATCCACACCTCCAGATGTGCCCGCTGTGGCTCTTCTGCTTAATTAGCGGAAAAGCTCATTAACAGCAGCTCGTGTCATTTATCAGAAGCACTGGGTCGGCGGAGCAACAGAGGGTGTGCAAACAGCCTGCAGCTGAATGAGTTTGTGGATAGAGCCGGAGCCGGGGCCTAAAACAGCAAAAATTTCACCTGTGCTACGAGGGCGGTGGCGGCTGTGGTGCCCCTTCCCCTTCCCTGCCTCGGTGCTGCAATAGGAAATGAGGAAAGAAGAAGTACTCACGGTTAAAAACTGCTCCTGTGGGTATTAGGAGAGAGTCCTCCTGCGATGACACCCGGCGACTGCCTGGAGGGGTGAAACATTGCTTGGTTAGGAGGAAAAAATTAGCGTCCGGGTCTCCTGCACGGAGGAAACGATGGCACAAAGCTCCCAAATGGCTGCAGGGAGACAGCGAGGAGAGATCCGAGCTGCAGGAGGGACCTGCGGGCAGGTTTCCCCTTTATTTATCTTTTTATATCATACGGGCAAGAATCAGGAAGGAAATAAAAGTGACACTCTTGCTTCTACCACGTTACAGTAAACAAATCAACCCCCTTTCTGATTTATTTACCTTTACTTCATTGTAAATTATCACTCCTCCCCCCCCCCAAAAAAAAAAATCCTTCAGGTTTTAGATGATTTCTGAAAGCTACAACCAAAACTAGAGTTTCTTACTGACACACAAAGAAACAGACCTTTTTTTTTTTTTTTTTTTTTTTTTCCTCCTGGCATCAAACATCTCGCTCTTCTCCAAGAAATCTGAAGTCACTTCCAAAAAGCCCCTATGAACCTGGCACGTTTGACCTTTTTGAGCTGCTTCAGGCCCCGCACCCCGTTCTGCTGTTTCGTGATGGTTCCGCAGAGGGACGCTCTGAAGTCTTCTTGATGTCTGCAGATAGGGGTACCGGAGAGGATCTCTCCCTGATGAAGCCATTAATTAGAATGGTTAATTAGAAATGCCCCGCTCAAGCTGAGAAGACTTAGGAATGAAGAAGCTGCAGTGTGACACCACTGCCTTCAGCCTGGTCGGTGACAAACACTGGAGAAATGAATCCCGGCATCACCAGGAGGCGAGTTATTAGTCACAAAAGTGGTGTTATATTTTTATTGTCTTCACAGATAAATCAGACCAGCAAGACATCTGTAACCATACACACAAAATATTTATCAAAACAATTAACGTTACAAATCTCCTTTTAAAATAATTTATTTCACGGATTTCTTTTTTTTTTTTTTTTCAATGGTACTGGCTTACAACATACATTATTCAACAAAGATGTGCTGAACAGACCCTAAAAGAAGAAACACTTAAATTAAGCAATTGTCTCTGATTCGGTGGCACCCACATCCTGACGTGTAAACGTTTGCTGGAACGCGCTCCTCTTGTAGGCTTGATTTTTGTGCTTCCAAAAAACAGCATCGAGTTTTGGGGTGTTGAAAAGAAAAGCGAGTTACCGCACGGTTACGTCTGCATTCAGTTCGACACACAAGGCAACCAAATGATTCTGTCATTAACGTTAGCTTCATGTAGATCTGAGCTCACGGCACTAACATTGAAACTAAAAAACTCCAAACCACATAATCCGGGAAGGGACTAACATTTAAAAGGCAAGCAGTAATACCCCGGGAGCTTACAAAGGACGGCGGCGGCGCAGGGCTAAGATGGGGAATCGTGTGCCAAAGGCTGCGGGTGCGTGTAGGGCTGCTTCTTTTTGTACGAAGCCCACCTGCAGACGGGGCAGCAGTGCCGCCCCCCGGCCAGCCACATGACGATGCAATTCTGGTGGAAGACGTGGCCGCACGGCAAGCCCATCAGCAGGCAGCCGTGCTGGAAATTCTCTAGACACACAACGCATTCCGTACAGTGCAACATCTCGGGGGGCCAGGCCGCCCAGTCTGGCTCGGCGTCGCCCGTGGCGCTGTAGGAGCCGTACGACCTCGCTGCTTTCCCTTCGTACGGCTCGCTCGGGCAATATTGGCTGGCACACGAGCAGGGCTGGGCACGGCACCGCCGCTCTCCGGCGCTGGGCCCGTGAAATGTGTTTGGTTCATCGTCCTCCGAGCCTTCCCTTTCGCTGCTGGAGACCTCTCTGGTTTCGCTCTCAGAGTCACTTTCGCTGTCTTGGCTGGATTCCGGCAGCTCCTCATCGGGGTGGCCGCCGAGGCATTTAAACCTCCAGATGGGTAAGTTTTTGATGTAATCGGTCGGTATCAGAGGGTGAAGCCAGAGGTCGGGGAAAGCCAGTCGCTCCAGGAACAGGTCTGGGTCTTCATCCCAATCCGAGTCAAAAGGGAAGTGCTGGAAGGAAGCAATGGGATGAAACAAGTAGCTGGTGTACCAGTCCCACAGGCTCGACAGCCACTCCAGGTTATTTGCGTTGACTTCGTCGGCGTTGTTGTGGCGCCGCCTTTTTTTCTCAAAGTAGTCGATGAGCAGCCCATGGCCGAGGTACGTGCTGAGGAAGAGGGCTGGGTGCGAGGAGTAGAACATCCAGTCAGCTCTCACCCAAGAAGCCAAAGTGGTTGTGTTAGAGTACCTGAAGAGTTTTAAACTGTACTCGTAAAAGCTGTCTAAGTAAGGTAGTTGCAAAAAACCCAACACGGGCAGCCAGGAAATAATTAGTAGTGAGTTATACGTCCCTAAAGTGCTTATAAGAACCACAAAGCGCTTTATGGTAGCGCCCTGTGTAATGAACAGGTCCATCCAAGCCATCAGATTGACCAAAACTAGGCTTAAAACAAACAAGTCGTTAACTTCGGGTTGCAGCGAGCGCAAAAAGGAATCCATGGCACGTAGTGATATGAATTCACCAGTGTTATTCCCATACCTGTAGATCCCCTCGGGAGTCCTAAGTATGTAGGACGGCGTCTTGTAGACACCGATTTCTGCCATGTAACTTTTATTGTCCCAGTTTTCCACGTTCACAAAAATAAACTCTACTCTTCCGGTAAACTTCACACTTAGTGCGGAGAAGAAGGCCGGAGGCTGGTCGAGGTTGGCAAACAGGTAGATTTTCACCCGGTACTGGTCGCTTTTGTTCCATTCTTCTCGTAAATGTTCGGAGTTGTAGATGGTTTTGATCCGAGAAGCGGCGTGGGCTGTGATCCACTTGAAGATGTGCTCCACTTCGATCTTGCGCCCGCTGTATTCTTTGAGCATGACTTTGCCCTTGGAGGTGCTGGTTTGCGGAACTGACATGATGAGGGTGGACTTCAGCCAACCCCTCCTCCTGCAGTACCTACAAAGAAAAGGGCAAGTTAGATTATGGTTTTATACTCCTGGAGCTGCAGTCCTTCCATTTCCTTAACGAGCCCCAAAATTAAACACGGTGAGCACCTGGGAGTTTTACAGATAACAGCAGGAAATACAGGCACCCAAATATTCTCTGACAAAGAACGTTTATTTTATAATATGTTTGCTACCTTACAGGAAGGCTGTAAAGAGACGTATATTGTAAAACGCTGGAGAGGAATGGTGTTAATTTCCAGCAGTTATTAGAATAAACGAGGCCGTACATTAGTCATTCATGCTTGAAGACTTTTTTCTCTTCACTCTAAAGCTTTAGTGTTAGGAGCTATTCTTCCTAGGCATTCTGGCCAAGAAAACAACCATTACAATACAAGTCAGTGTCCCACTCTGCTTTCCCAAACCTGCAGGTAACCTTTTCCCAGTGCTTCCTTCCATCCAAGTTTTGCCAAGTGGCAGCCAGGTGAGGTTAAGGAGCCTTTGATGAAGCTGGAACGGGGATGCACTTCCTACTGGGGCTGTTTTGGAAGGATGCCAGCAGGTTGAGAGGTGTGGTGAGAGAGCTCACCACAAAAACCAGCGGAGGAGGAAGCAGGCACGTGCCACCAGATGGTTTG
Organism: Aythya marila; assembly: GCF_965140915.1. NCBI lineage: Eukaryota > Metazoa > Chordata > Aves > Anseriformes > Anatidae > Aythya > Aythya marila. The sequence continues at coordinate 71,119,081 of NC_139045.1, forward strand.
GGCTGAAAGAACACTCTCACTGCCTGGGACAAGCTCGTGAGCCATTTGCTTCATTCACCGGCCATCTGATCCACGTCCTTTCTGGGTCTATCAGTGTCTCTTTAGCCAAGCACAACTCCTCTTTTCAGGAATCTGAACGTAGAATTTTTAGGAGCCCCAAGATACTGCCCGCTAGTAAAGGTATCCTGTCTGCTACTGCATGTGGTGTTCTCTGGCACTTCAGCTGCAACTTCAACTATTCAGGAGGATTGACTCAGGAAAACAAGACACTTCTTATATTACAAAAAACACCATTTATGTGTTAATTTAAAATATAGTGTTTTATCGTAATAGTAAGACTAATTAGGAGCCATGCAAAGGGAAAGATTGCCAAACATGTAAAATGTTCAAATACCAGTGCTTTGGTTATCCAAGATTATTTTGCTAAACTCTGCAAAATCTAAGAATTTCCCCTCAGGATTAACTTTGTGATTTCCGTAAACGTTTAGGGTTAAAGTATGTAACACGTGTGCATAGCCATGCATGTGACTGGAATTCTAGACAAGATTTCTTGTCATGTGAAGCAAATGCTTCCAGCAAAACGTTGTAGAAACCACTGCTTTTAAGGTGGCACAGAATTATTACCAGCCTCTGTGACTCTGCTTCTCTTCCTCATTTGGAATCATACATAAACATCAGTGAGCCTTGCACAGCGTGCTGTATGTTGTCAAAGGGCGTGCTCAGGTTTAGATATAAACATTTACGTATTTGTCAGGGAACAGGGCTTGGCAGCAACCCCGAGAAGCAGGCACCGCTTCCAAGGTTCACGCTAACCTGTGTTTCCCCTTTCCAGATGGCAATCGAGCAACTCTGCAACTGATACAGCTCTCCCGGATGGGCTTTGTGCTAAGAAAGCACAGCTCTTGTCCCCGAATGCCTTTACTACAAGGCTGGATTCTCCTGTTCACTCCTTTCCACTGCTGCACTACGCTCTGCAGAGTCTGATCACGCAGCTCCCCGTGATGCTTCAGGAAGCTGCAGATCTGTGCTGATGATGTTGATAAATAATGCAATATTCAGAACAGCCTTTAGCAGAGAGAAACACCAGGAATAAAGGCGCCCTCGATCACAGCTGCTTTTACAAGCCCCGCTGCCACAACACAGCTAAGCCTTACGATGTTCTGGGGATTGAGGTAATCCTTTAAGAATATACCTGGGGTCACTGGAACAGTTAAAAGTGCCCGTACGTATGCCGAATCTTGACACTTTCTTCACCATTTTCTCCCAGTGGACTTTACCCACCAGTGGACTTCTGTCGTTTGCTATGACCTAGTGACAAAAGAGGTAATCATTTAGTATCACAGTAAGTTTGCTTCCCAAAATAAGGAATAAATATTATAAAAGTAAAGATCTGGTCACCCCTGTTACTGTTTTCCCCTTCCCTTAGGGCTTACAGCAGCAGCATACACCAGGTCATCACACAAAGTGCTTTTGGAGGGTGAAGCTCAAAGACAGAAATAGAGTTTCTGCAGAAAGGCAAAAGTGCATCATCATTTTAAGCACCTGCTAAGCTAATAAAATCAGTGACACTTAAAAGCTTTGGGAAAACAACACAGCTATTGTTAACTGGTTCATTGTAGGAGACAAAGGGAAATTGTATTGCAGGTTCCTCTTCTTCGCAGTAAAGAAGACAATTATTTTATTGCCACGCTCCATTAAAGTTACAGCACACCAAAGACATCTTGTCTCACAGCAAGTAAAACGTGTTATAGCGTCTGCACTTGGTACCAGACCAGACTGCCAACAACCACTTCCGAGCAGCAGAAACTAATGATCAAACTGCTAGATAACGTCTAAAAATCTCGTCTCCTTACACCTCTGCCAGTGACTCACTCTGGGAGTTCATGTGGCTGTTCCACCAACCCCAGACGTCCCATCTGCAATTTCAGGATGATAATTCAGTGCGATGGATCCCCAAAATCTAATTCCTTATAACTTAATGCATTAAAGGAGTACTCCTGGTTACCTGGATGTAAGCTTCCCCAGATGCAAATGCCAAAAGATATGTGCCATCCTCTGACTTATCACTGCACAGGGAAGGGAGGTAGAAGAAAACAACTGCCTGCCTTTTGCTGGCAGGTAGTTCTGCATGACATGACCGATCATGCATTATTCCATCAGCAGTCACACTTTCTATTTTGGAAATGCCTCACGTGCTTATGCAAACTGACTGGCAACCACTCGAAAATGCGTTTTTAAATTAAGTTCTGAAATTTTCCATTTGTTCGGCGTTTGTTTACCCCCCGTTAAACTTCTCCCAATCGTTTTCAGACTCAATAACCCAAAATGTCAGTTCTCCTCGGTAGGGCAGGTTGGCAGCAGGACTAACAGCTCTCTGCGTACAGGCTGAGACACAGCGGGAAAGCGTGGCTGGCTGTTGAGGCTCAAAAAAAAAATCATCTGATTTGTGGTAAGCAGCATCCACCCAGAAAGTGAAAATGTACAGGTTCACTCAGCACAGCCCCCTAGAGAGGGGAACAAAGTGAAACTGCAGCTGGAGATCACGCTCCCATTCCTCTGAGCCCACCGTGTTTAAATACAATCACAGGTGAACATCTAGATAGGAGTCCCTCAAGCTGTTATCAAAACACACGTCAGTCAGAAAAGGCTTTTTGCTTCCCCAGGAACTAGGTTAATGTAACCTTTAAGCACCAAGGTAACCAGCTGGGGAAGCCTCCTGAGCTTCGGAGGCTTCTTTACATCCCCTAAAACTGTAACTGAAGCAATTACCGTGGATGTTTTAAATTTCTTCCTTTTGTATGCTTCAGCGAAGAGACCACATTCCTAAAGACACCTTAAGACACTTCTGTCAATAGATCCTCTGAGCTACTACAGCATGACAAATGCACCTGATGTAGAAATGAATCATTAAGCTTTATTAGTAAGCATCCCAGTAAAGCGTTGCTAACTCTTACCCTTTGGAACAACGACTCCGAGATCAGTCGTTCCCCAAACCCTGTGTGAGCTCAGTAAAAGCCTAGCCTGGTTATTGGGCTATTTGTATTTTATTTTGTAAAATCAGATTAATTCCCATTCTCCAAAAAAGCCTGTTCTCCGGGAGAAAGCTGTTTATGTTGTAAGACAAGGCCAGAACTGGCAATTTTTATTTACTAACTGGATAGCACAAACCTTACTATGGTTTTGCACGCTTTGCAAAATGTCTTGGTCTCATGCTTTATGTCATTACAGCTAAAAAAAAAAAAAAAAAAAGGCATTTATTGCAGCTGCTCCTGCAGCCAACACCCACTTCCAGCACTGGGAGTTCACCACAGAGACAAGGGATTTTGGAAAGCAATCATCTCTGGGGAAGGGGGGGGTCAGAGAAACCAACCGGAGGTTAAGCAATCACAGTGTAATTCGGGTGAAATTAAAGATAACTTGCAAACACTTGTAACAGGCTTTATTTAAGAAGTGTGATTTTTGATAAGCTAGGAAATGTAACTTAAAAAAAACCCTGTGACTGAGGAAACCAGGAGCTGGAATGCAAAAGAGGCCTGCAAGTTCTTCAAGTTCTTCAAGGATTTTATATTTTAAGCAAGGGGGGGGGGGGGGGGGGGGGGAAGATGTCAAATCCTGCATTTCTTCCTAGCAAAGGCTTCCAAAAATATGTTAGAACCAGTCTGAGAATCTACAAGGAATGCAAAAATACATAAATAAATAAATTGAAAAGGAAGAGCTAGCAAAGAAAGACAAGCAAGAAATAAAAAACCAAGTAAGGAAAAAGGCAGTTTAAGTTTGACTATGCAAAGAAACATTAGAAGCTGCACCAAAAGGTTTTTCAACCAATTGAATAAAAACAAAAGATGGGAAAAAGAAGTAGGCTGGAGATACAGGGAAGGCAGAAGCGTTAGGTAATTTGGGTCTCAGAAATGAAATGAATGCTCTGACTCAATTTTCAGATGACGAGGAGGTGGCTGGCTATGGGCAGGTCAGCAAGAGTAGGGACAGAGACTGCCACCTGGAGATGGAAACAGAACTTAATGCACTTAAAATCAGTAAGCAGGCTCTCTGTCAGCGAGCTGTCACACAACCAGCACACGAAGCTGCAGAAGCACCTGCAAAGATTTTGTATAAAAACACTGTCAGGGTAATTTACGCTCTGACCGCAGAGTGAGTAACTGTATTTAAGAGAAAAATATCCCACTACTTTGATCTCAGTAGTATGCAAAACTGTAGGTAAAGGCACAGAGCTGATTACATTTTCCAGCATGGAATTACTGAGGTTGTATCATTCCTGCTTCAGCTGCGAGTTAAAAATCAATCTTCTCCTGGAGAGAAAGAAGCGAGTTTCAAGACAAAGGAAACGTCGTAATCTTGGCCGAGGGTCCAGCATTATGCCACGTGGAAAGTTTTCTAGAGGGCTGGAGATAAATCTTGTGTTAAAAAAAAAAAAATAAAAATCTGAACGTGAATCAGAAATTGGCTAAGGCTAGAAAATACCAAAATGCCAGCAAAGTAGTAACAGGCTCCTTAATGGATTTATCTCGGAGATCAGCTGAGCATGTACTCCTATTAATGCCCCTCCTGCAGAAAGCTGAAGGCTCCCAGAGCCATTTGTAGATGGCATAAAATTGGGAAGCACGTCTAGGTACAAAAGAGGATTATAATGCTGTCCAGGAAGAGCCGCACAAATCTCGTAATGCAGGGTGTCAGAAATGAAATTGAATCCCATAATGAACAGGACACTCGGGGAGTTCATCAGTTAGAAACGACGAGGAGAGGAAAAGCTCTCGGGTCTCTCAGTTGATCCACCAGGAGCTGTGAGCCATCAATACTACCTGGCTGTGAAATAAGCACATCCTGGGAAATAGCAGGCCTGACAAAAACAAACCCGGTGATTGATCTCAGGTATCGGGAGGAGCGGGGCAGGCATTAGGAGTCGCAGAGACTAAAGGGCGACGCCAAGTTAAGCACAATGAGAACAAATTCGCCACGAAAACTCTCAGACCAAAAGCCGGAGAGATTTCCAAGAGGAGTGGAGCAGTCGATAGGAGTATTACACATGGGGGACTTCTGGCTGAAGAGAGAGAGCAAAGTGTTTTACAAACACATATTCCATCTGGCAGAGGTGAAGTCAGTGATCAGGACGGCCCCTTTCAGCCACAGGCCCTATTTCATATTGCAGAATTCGAGACAAAGCTCATACAGAAGAAAAAAACACAGAAATCAGGTGTCTTTTAGGAGATCAACTAGCACGGCTGGGAAACAACCGTGACATTTACGGGGACACGAGCCCTTCAAGCTTCCCTCGTTATTAGCTGCGCTCACGTTCTGCAAAATATCAGCTGTCAGAGTGACAAATAATACAATGCAGATAATCCAATTAATCCATTAATCATCTTAAGGGGCTAAGAGAATCCAATAGGATCAAAGTAACCCTGCCATTTCACAATCCCGCACCACGGAATAGATCTGCACACCCAAGCCAGGTTCTGACTGCTGGCTCCGAGCTGGTTCTTCCTCTACAAATGAATTTTATGTTGTTTTGGTGGAAGAACCAGCGTGGAAGAAGGAACTGGAGAGAAGATTAGGCTCTCAGTGGGCATCTAGCCACAAGCTTCCTGTGAAATCTCTGACACAAGTCTCTTTGTAGTGCATCTGTGAATTGGGGAGGACCATAAAATACACCAAAAGGTCAGAAGATGCTCAATAATGTGAAATGCTGCAGGTAAGATGTCCCACCGAGATGTGCAAAGCAAACAGAGAAATAGAGGAGACTTCCAAATCCCCATCTATTTGTGTATTTTAATTTTCTTCTTTGTTTTCCCTTCATTTTGCAGTAACTGGAAAGGTGAATTTCAGATACAACAGGTAAAAAAAAAAAAAAAAAAAAAAGTAATCTGAGGACACATAATGCTGAAAGTACTAAAATCCTGATGATTTCAACAGGTGTCTGCATAGGTAGCTTTCGCAGTGAAGAGCTCTCCTGACTTTGAATTAGACAGAACAGTCCCACAAGATGCCAATCAAGAACCTAATTATTCAAATCAATTTGATCCATATGTTAAAACAGCCACAGTTATGACATTAGAGAAGCAAACGGGCTTTAAAAATAAATATCCCAGAAAAAGAAACACATAAATGATTTGTAAAATAGGGCAACGTGCCTCTCCTGCTTAATCCATAACGAAAGCCTCTCAGGTGGATGCAGAGATAATGCCCTGACTGCCGGGTAACTGCCACTGAGGCAGCTGCACCGTAATTTCACGGGTACTGTTATGTCTTTTTATAAGTTATTTTATGAAATGTATTCTTAAAATGCCATTAAAAGACGTAGATATCAAAGAGACTCAAGGACACGCTGCTGCTGTTGAAGAGTTTGCTCTAACAATCCGCAAAGACAGATTCCTCTTCTGGTGCCCCAGCAGCATTTGAGCACTTCTCTATTTTTCTGCTCACTTAGATCAGATTTTGCTCAATCTCTGTTAGACGTAGGGATTTCAAAACAGGTCACGGTAACACAAATTGGACTCCGTAAGTCATGAAGCTTACACCTGGGTCTGTTTGAGTATCACAAGGCACGAGAATTCAAGTCAGATTGGCAAAAGGAAGGGCTAACAACACTTTGTGGTATCCCAACTCTCATTTCTTTAATCAATTCTGGTTCCTTCAGCTATTCTCTCTTCCTCCTCTGACAGAGAAGTCATACAGAGGACAGAAACATACGAACCATTTGATGTATAAGAATTACTGCCACGTGATGGAAGAAAGAGCTTCTACACATATCAAAGATACTAAACAGGATTAAACAGTGTTTTTTATTTGGGGAATAATCCTTGCCATGTACCGCACACAGGCCTTTGCCCTGGAATGAAAGCACCACTCTTAACAAGTTGCTTCCACCTCACCAACTTGCAGCAACCTGAGTACTTCACAAACCACATGCAAGGATAGTTTCACGTGGAACCTGGACGCTTTGGACAAGCAGCTTTTGCAAGAGGACGCCCCAAAAATCAGTCCTTAGAACTAGTTGTTACCCAGTCTCACGGCCACTGAAACCTGAAGTAACCTCAGTCACAGCAAAAACACCCTGCCGATTTGTTTGCTTTGCACATTCAACAGCCCTCGTGCCTCGCTGGTTCCATTAAGTGCCGTGCTGGTTGTGTTTGGTACGTGGCACCAGAGATGGGAACGCTAAAAAAAAAAAAGAAATCAGAGCAGAAAGGCAGAGCTGTGAGATCATCACAGCAGAAACTTGGAGCTAAGTGATGCACGTGTGTTTTTTTTCAGTGATGGAAAAATATTCACCTTGGCAGCATCCCTCAGCCATGATGGGATGTGAGCGCGTGCCATTAAAGGAAGAGAAAACTGTATCCAAGCGAAAGCACCAAGGGGAGCTCCGACATTATCCAAGCTGGAAGGCAGCCAGGGTACCAGGTGTCAGGCGCACCTGCTCATCCTAAGAGCACACAAAACTCTGAATGCACACAAAACCAGTCAAAACTTGGTTCACACAAATAGCCAGAACTTGGTTTTCCAGCTTGGCCACAAAGACAGCTCCAAGAGCTCATGGAGACCGGGCACTGGGAGCTGTACCAGGGCTGAAATCATCAGGAAAAGCAAAACCTGGGAGGGAGGAGACACCACGCGGGGAATCCTCCCAGGAGCAGCCACCCCTCGCCCAGCCTGGGCACGTCGGCTTCTGCATGGAGCACTCCGCACATCCCAGGTGGAAAAAGCTGAGTGATTTTGCCAAAAGCCAAGCTCATTTCTAACTTCTCTAACGAACTGGGAGAGTTGTGTGTGTGTGAGAGCTGTCAGGCCGGCTCAGCAGTTTCCCCTGTGAGATATCCAGACCCCTGGAGGCCCAGGAACTCTTCCAAGGTGCCTGCAGAGGGTGAATGAGCAAAGGAAGCTTCATATCACTGCAAAGAGTCCACGCACTCCCTGAAAGGCTTTGGATCCACAAAGATATTAAAAAAAGCGTTGGTCTGTTAAGCTTCCTCTGTATTTTTCACAGAACCTTTTGTAATTAACTGTGATGTTGCTATCCTTCCACAGACAAAGCAGAAGCAGGAATATTGGGCCAATCCACATTTAGAAATACATCTAATTAAAGCTGAAGGATGTGTTCTTTATTAGAAGCATGGGGAAAGGCCCGTTTACGTTATTCAAGATAAGATCAGTACTTTCTGCTTGACTCTCTGCACCTTTACTCATCGGGAAACATTTCACACGCCGATTATTGTTCTGCATTGTGCTGATGGAACAATTTCCACAGCCACTCTGCCCCAAGGACTCACAGCTGGCTCTGAATCCATCCCTGTGGATTCTGATTTTTCACTATTATTTTTCACTTTCCTCTTCTGAGAAAGAGACAAGGAGATATTTGATCAAAATGGGCAAAGATGGAAGACTAAAGCCGTTGTAGCATGCAAAAATTAACTTCCCCATAATTGCATGTAGTTTCTCAAGGAAGGTGGGGTGTTCTGAGCAGAGGCTGAAAACGAATGAGCTGTTATAATCAGTGAACAAAGGTATGAAGGCAATCAGAGAACTGTTAAGTTTGAGCTGAGGGTATTCCACACCCTTGGCTGGGTAAGAAGGCTCTCAGGAAGGCTACTGAATGTTAAAATTGGGTATCCTATGGTCAATGGTCCTGAAGCTACTGGGAACAGCACAAATACTGAACAACGTGTTAGAAATTAGCTAAGAGCTTCCACTTATGTTCCTCCTAATGAGAGCAACCAGTCACCGGGCAAATTTGGGAAGGCAAATACAAAAATTCCTCTACATGCAAGCAAAAGCAAACAAAAAGAAAGAAAGATCACCAAAACCCTGCAGCAACATCCCTCGCTCTGCGATTACACCGCTCGAAGCCGCAGCTCAGGTGCAGGTCAGGCTGGGGTTTGGGAGAGGCATGGACGTGGCACTGAGGACGTGGTGTGGTGCTGGGACTCTGCAGGTCAGGTCGGTGGCTGGACACGGTGATCTTCACAGTCCTTTCCAACCAAGGTGATTCTGTGATCGTATGCTCTGCATCCACAGCAATGCCTCCTGCACCTCTTCCAGGCATGATGGAAGAGGTTTCAAAGCCAGGAATAAAGCTCCCTTTGTTTCTCTCTACTGCCATGTCCCAACACAGACTCTTTCTTAAAGCACCTATCTAAATTTAGATTTTAACTTCGTTCCAAGAAGATTTTTATCTGTAGATCATTTATTCTATGTTCTTAAAAAGGCCACAATGACTACGATGTTGTCAGATGTTGCTTCCAGAGACTGACCAGAGAGCATAAGCCCCAGCAGAGTGTAACAAAGCCACTGCTCTCTGTTCCTCCTCCTCTAGCATCAGGCCAAGCAGCACCAGTCCCTGCTCCAGCAGCCACCACTCGTTCTCCTTACCAGCCAGAGAAGTGCGTAACGGCAGCTGGCAAGAAGGAAGAAAAACATAAAAGCGTTGAGATCATGAGCTAATAGCAGAGAGAACTTGCTGCTGTCTGTGGAAGCTCCACGCAGGAGCACAGGGCACTCGTGAGCACTACGTGGGTAAACAAATCACCACTGAACCTGGCTGCTTTGCTTGTGGACCTCCAGAGAAAGAAACGCAGCCACAAAACACTTTGTTGCCTCGTGTATGGACTTCAACTTTCTTCAAGAAATCCACCTTCCTGGCTCGAAGTGGTAAATTCACTTCTGATGTTGTTAAATATATCAAGAAATATTTGTAGTTTCCTCTTTTTGCTTTGATTCTCTGCAGACAGCGTTTGCCATCACACCCCCAGCTTGTGCCACCCCAGGAATTTCATTTGCACGCACTGGAAAATTAAAATCATCCTCCCAGTCCCCACGTTCTGATCCATTGTCGTGAAGCCTCCGACACCACCTCAACCAACCAGCACTGCACCAGCCGAGCCAGAACTCGTCCTCTCCCTCCACTGCTTCCACGTGGAACAGATCCACAACCAAAATCCAAAGCTTTGCAAAGGAGAGGGATGTGAAAAGAGCAGGCAAAGATCCGTGAAAGGACAGGAAGAATCTAGTGCAGGAGAGAAGCGAACGAAAACTCAGCGATGAAAACTTGAGTGAAGGCAAGAATGAAAAGCAGGAATTTGATATCTTTAGTGGTTTTTATTGTCAACAAGGAGACAAATAGCGTTCACCAAGTGAATTATTCAGTAAATTCCAGTTTTTTTTTTTCCTGCAGCTATTGTGACCAAGTCAATAGCTGTTCAAATATTGCCAGAACGATGACAACATTTATCACACTTGAGGTATCAAAACGCAGCCTGTTTGATTGGCTGTTATAAAGCTAGCTGGAAATATGTTATGATTAAAATTCTGCAAACAACTGACGACAGAGAAGTGCCTTATTTTACTCCTGTGACCAGTATGGAGAAGAGAGGAGGTTTTTCATCGTATATTCATAAAACTATTTGTCAGCAAGCTGGAAGACGTTCACTAAATTTCCTTTCAACACTTTCTCTCTGCTTGAAGAATCCCTTCCTGTATGATTTAAGCCTGAAACTTAGACTCAACGATCTTTTCCAAAATACAAATGCCATTTCGACCATGAAGGTTGTCTGTCCTCCTGTTAGCTATTTTAGGGTGAGCTCTGATGTGGTTAATGATGCAGCTCTAGTACCAGCAAGTCATTAGATCCTGAAAATCTATTTAGATAGGAAACATGAAGAGAGGAGACCAGACAAACCATTTAATCCAGGAAGTGGAGCTCTCAGCTAAACAATGAACTGTCTGGTGGAGAGTTCTGGTTGCCTGATGTGGCCGGTAGCAATGAACTTTTCCCTAAACAAAGTCTCTTATCAATGGAGAAGTTGATGAGGAAAAGTAGTTTTTACATTTTGGCCTAGATTACTCATCTTATGTTCTCATATGATATCTCATATGATGATGAATTGTTTCAGAACCCCATCTGCAAAAGCCTGTGTCTCCTCCCCCCAGTTTTCCTCCCCAAACGTTCTCTCATTCTCACGCAGCCCTGGCGAAGCATGCCATAAATCAGCGAGTCCATGAGCTCTGGGGAAAGGCAAATTCCAAGCCACCAGAACACGTTGTGCAACCAGCCTGCCAGCCTGGGAAGCAGCACGCTGAGATCTTGCCTTCGTGAAGAGGTAAAGAGAGGCTGTAAAAGCGCTCCAAGCCCCTGAGATAATCAGACACAAACCAGTTGAGGCTGAGCACGGAGCAACCAAAAGAAGAGCAAGAGCAGAGGCACCCCTCCTGTGGCAGCTGGGAGCACCCATCCTTACTGCACCTACTTCACACAAACTCGCACGCTATCAGGGCCAAGCCCTCGCATAGTTCATGCAGTTAAGTGTGTGCTGCTTTGTTTGTTTTCTGGTTGTAAAGCACCTGGCTTTCAGGCAGCAATCCACAGAACAACAGGTTTTCTTCTTCTCTGTGTAGGAACTCAGTCACCTCCATCCCTGCTTGGTTTTTAGAACAGATTTGCCTCTTATGATCTCCCTGATATCGTTCATCTTTGCCATCATCCCTCTGTTGCTCACTTCTCCTGCTGGTTAACCACCCCCATAAACTCCTCCTTCGAGACATATATTGAACGTGATAAATACAAGAAAACAAACGATCGAATTTCTGTACCTGTACCAGCCAGATCCCATCTTTTGTATCTTCTACGAGCTCATAGAAGTGCATTTCACCACTGAAGTTTGTACTTGAAACCGACTCAGAGGCCTCTTCCTCCTTGAGAGCAGAATAAAGCTCCCCTTCCATAAGGTCACCTGGAAGAGAGACAGTTGGAGAAACGCAGTTAAAACGCCGCTTATGAAAGATGATTTAATAATGACAACTCCTATCACTAATGGCAATTTGATCTCAGAAAGTAGTTTCTCTAGAGATATTTAAAATAGTTTCTCAAAACCCTTTTCAGTACAAAGGCAACTGAACTTCTACTATGATGTTATTTTAATTCTATCTACAGCAACACGACTGTGAACAATTTAACTACGCTTCTGATTACACAGGTGTCACACACACACAACCACACACACAAAAGAATAAATGAGCATCCTCTAAGCCTCGCTACCTGAAAATAATAGTATTTCAGTGGCAGACAGCAATTCTAATCCATGTATCTTTGCTTTCATTTCACAGGACAATAATTTTGCAGCAAGCAAATTCTTAACGCCGCTAACTCAAGCAGACTTCCAGAATTTCAATCAATAATTTGGCACTGAAAGACACGTTGGTTGTCCCACCGCGAGGAAAAATCTAACACAGAACAGTTTAGCTGTTGGACTCTGTTTGCAAAGTTGCAAAAAAAGTTCCCATCAGCTCCGTCCTAGTGACATAAGTAGCTCATGGTAAAATTGTTCTGATATTTCCTCTGTAATCTCATTTCCTTCCCATGCTTTGTTTCACAGCCCTTACAAACACCGTTAAGGACAATCAGCATTTTGGTAACTGATCTAGTAATCTTGAAAAAACGAAGTCTGGTTCAAAGAGGCTGTTTCCTACAAGATACTCCAAGAAAAACACGCATTGTGTTACAGGGGAAACCCTCGAGAGCTTTCAAAAAGTATTCACAGAACTTAAAATTTACATTACATACAACACAAAAATATAGAAAAAAAAGACCTGCAAAGCCTATCGGTGCTAGAACTGTTTCCATGACATTTCGAGAAGTCAGTTAATACAGTTTGTTTGGAGTTAAACACTTCCCTGCAGCATTTGCAGCCCAAACATAATGACATCATGGAAGTACGTGACAGCCAAGGAGTGAAAGTGATTGGAAACAAAAATGAAACTGCCTAATGCTTCTTGCTGTGGAAGCAGCAAAGTGAATAAACAACATAAATAAACAATGAACAATAAAAGCAAATTAGATTTAAGTGTCCAGCATTAATATCAATTATTAAAACGAGGTAGCATTTTCGGGTCATGGCACTGACTATATTCATCCAAATCCTTCTCTTTTTCTGTCTGGACTTTTGAGCCCCCTCGTTGCCTGCCTGGGGCACCAGCAGGTTTCTCTTTCCTCTATCAGCAGCCCTTTGATCATCGATTTAACAGCAGCTACGCAGGCTTCCCTGCTGGGCTGGCACTAGGGTTATTACATCAGCTCCATCTCCCGAGCCCTTTGGGCCATCTCCCTCTGCCTGCCCCACGCCAGCAGCAGCACTTTCAAGGCATTTCGGCAGCTCTGCCCACCTTCACCCTTCCTCATCCCTCGCTACTCAGCACCCCCCAGAAGCCCACCTCTTTCTCCTGCTTTCTGCCAACTTCTCAAACGCTCCCCTGCCTTTCCCCAAGCCATCTTTAGCACGCAGGATCTCCTTCTGCTCCTCTTCTACAACAGCTCTGCCTGCCTCCGTGCCCACCTCTTCTGCTCCTCACCTACGGAAGCACCGCTTCCATCCTGACAGCGAGACCTGCAAGAAAACGAGCCAGCCGGGAGGGAAAGGAGCAGGCAGCAAAAGCCGGCCCCAGCTGGAAATAGCAACCCACGAGCCTGCATATATTTGGCTCCTTCCCTCCTCGCTCCTCACGGTGGATGACATTCGCTTTCAACCCCGACACAAAACCTCGCGGCGCGACCCACACCGCCCACGGCCAGGCCGAGCTGGCTTATCAGAAATAACCCTTTCCCCTCGGGGTTTTGGGGAGAAAAAAAAACATTTCTTGGCAGCCTGGCGGAGGCCTTCTCCTCCCCGCTTGGCGTTCCCAGCGTTTCAAACGCCGCGGAGCTTTTCCACGTCACGAGCCCGGAGCTCCCCCGAGCCTTCCTCCATTTCCCCCGCTGTGACACCTCGAGTTTGGGGGCACGCCGGGCCCCTCCTTGTGTGCATTTATGTGGCAAAAAGCGTTGAAAAGGGATAAATTGAGGTGTTTTTATATGTTTTGAGGCCCCTGGTTGTGGGCACAGCAGTGCCCTGATGCCCTTGGCTGGAGCCCCTGAGGCTGTGGCTGCAGCAGAGGGTGGTGGAGGTTTTGTGGCTGCTTGAGGCCTGGAGGGAAGGAGGAAAGGAGGCAGGAGGGGGAAGGAGAGAGGGAAGGATGAAGGGAAGAAGGGAAGGAGGGAGAGAAGGAGGCTGGAGGGAAGGAAGGAGGGAAACAGGGTGGCAAGAGGGAGGCAGGAGGGAAGCAGGGAGGCCGGAGGGCAGGAGAAGGAGGCCCCTACCTGACTTCTCCACCAGCTCCCGGACATCCTTCTTCTCGGGCAGCCCCGAGTGCCCCAGCCCCCGGCACTCCAGGATGGTTCGCAGCTTCCTGAAGCTCAGCGCCACCGGGTCCACCAGCTGCGTGGCGAAGAAGCCGGTCTCGTACCACACCACGGCCTCGAACACCCTGGCCAGGACGAAGAGCAGCAGGAAATAGAGCAGCAAGAAGCACAGCTTCAGCCACATCTTCCCGCCGGGCTGGGGCTGGAGGAAGAGGAGGAAGAAGACGAAGGGGGAACGGGGCGAGGGAAGGGGGCGGCAGGCGGCGGCCGCGGGGCGTTGAGGGCTGCGGGCCCCCGGCCTCCCTCCCGCCGCTGTCCCCGCCCCGGCGGAGCCGCGGCCGCCGGCGGAGACATAACAAGTGACGTGCGGGGAGGGCACGGAGGCGGGCGGGGACGGCCGGGGGCCTCCCCTTCCAGCCCTTTTTCCTTCCCCTTCCAGCCCCTTTCGTTCCCCTGCCCTCCCCTTTCCATCCCTCGGGGCCGCGGGGAGCCCCCGCCGAGCCCCGCGGGGCGGCCGCGCCCGCCATGAGGCGCCTGAGGCGGCGCGGGGCTGAGCCCGCCGCGGGCGCCGAGTTTGGAGCTGGATAAATAGAGAGGAAGGGCAAAAAGAGGGTGTAAGGGTTTTGGTTTGGCGAGTTCAAGCCCAGATGGGGTGTTTTTTATTAGCTACAAGTGTTTATTTAGCTGGAAACGAGCGCTTGGGCAGCGTCATGGGAAGGGTTGGCTGAGGCACTGCTGGCCCCTGAGGGGATCTGGGTTGCCAAATCCACCCGCACCCACGGACCCACGCCTGGAGACTGGATCCCAAGGAGGCAACACACCCCACAGAGCCATGGGCGAGCTCTTCCCCTTCTGGAAAACATATATCGTCACTGTGCTTCATCCTGTGGTGTTCGTAGCTCCAGGTTGAGGTGTTCGTAGCTCCACATTGAGGTGTTCATAGCCCCATGTTGAGGTGCTCTGCAAATCCTAACCCCAATCCACGCAAGAAGTGTGAGGAAGGCTGTACAGAAGCGATTTAGGCAGCTTCACAACACGCCCGGGCTTTTTGAGATGAAGGCTCTCCTCTTTTAGCAGCTCACCCTCGCCTCTGTAGGTTCAGTTATTTTAAGGGACCGTAATTTGCATTAAAATTGCCAACTCACACACATAAACGCAGAAATAGCAGGGCTTAATTTTGAAAATACTGACAACCCCCCGGAGTGCATATGCCTAAGTAATTCTGTACCAAGGCATAAAATTGAATTTTACGAAGACGCATTAATATTGACCTGCAGAAAGCATTTCAATGGTCATGCTCCTCAGAACTGTTAAAAAACATTTAGAGGGTTCTCCGCATGCTGATATGAATTACAAAGGAAAAAAAATGCCAACCACTCCAGAAAATAAAGAAAAGTGCTATCCCTTTTCCTCTATCTTTCCCATCCTTATCCTAACCAGCTTGGGCATCCAGAGGCGGGTTCAGCCCCTGTTTTTGCAGCTGCGCTGACCACCTTGAGAAGAACATCGAGACACTTGTCTTCTAAGCACTCGTGGGCTTCTAAACATCCTGCATTTATTCTTTGTACTTTTTAATGTGGGGTGGTAAAGACTAGAGGGGGAAAGGGTGGGCTGCACCAGCTCTGCTGCTTGGTTGAATACAAAGGGATTTCAGTGATCTGAAGCGAGCTTGAACAGAACGTACCAGAGGAACACGGGACAGAGCTTGTGGGAGGGCTGCAGCTCTGCCCTCTCCTTCACAGTCCCTGCAGTTTAGTGAACTCCCCCCTCGACAGAGCGAGGGCCCATCTCCCTAACGAGAAAGCGGCCGTGGCGCAGCATCAGGAAGATGAATCCCTTCCCCTTGGCAAAAACAGAACGGAGAGCGGCTTTGCTACCGCAGTTGGCAGAGCCCAAGGACTTTCAATAAAAAGCACACTCCATGCCACCTGCCAGTAGGAGCAGAGGCAGGCTCTCCTGGAGCGCTGAAAACCCACCGCCAGGCCACAGTTCTTTCTCAGAAGCTTCACAAAGACCTTTTTCTTCAGTCACACGCTGCAAGAAGCTGCCTGATTTCTCCACTTTTTGTTTCAAGTCAGCAGCTTAAGCGGACATGGACTGCGCGATGGGAGGAAGAATCGGGAGCTGGGGGGCTTGAAGAGCAACCTTGGGTATTTTAGTCTGAAAATAGGTTCTTTATAGTTAGGAAATAGGTTCTTTTTTTTGTTTTGGTTGGTTGGTTTTGGCTGTGAGCCGCAGTCCCCTCTCCACCTCATCCCTGGGATTCTCCCCAGTACCTTCCAGGCCCGTGCCGTGCGAGGGACGCTGCCTCCTCCGGCTGGGCAGCACCTAGCACCAATTAAATCTACGCTCACAGCTAAACTATTTGCGACACCAACCGCCGGGGAGGCTGTCACCAATATGTCATTTCCTACTGCTCATGGGCTGAGTTAAATCAATCCCTAACATTCCCCAGTGGTAACCGATGATGAGTCCCCTGCAGACACTGAGCTCATCAGCTGCCAAAGCTCAAAACCCTGGAGTCGTTTCAAGAAAGTAAAAATATTGTCTCAAACCACCATTCAAACCCCTCCAGAACAATCAACGGCGAAGAAACTGTGAACGCAGAAGCTCAGAGGCAACAGGAACAAGAGGGATGGGGCACAGCTGCTAAGGGGACCAGGAACCACAGGTGAGGAGTTAACTAAAGGCCTGGAAGAGAAAAACCCGCTGCTAAGGAGCCAAGCAGCAGGCACGAGGCCTCTGTGCTGGCTCTAAAAAGATTTATTCCCAACAGCTCCGAGGGCTGCGCTCATACAAAGCTGAGGAGCGCTGACGTGTTAACACAGCTTTGGTTTTTCTTCCTCCAGCTCATGTTTCAGGATGTTGAGAAGGGCTTCCTGAACTAACACTGCTCCTCTGCTAGGTTTTTGGGCTGTCTTTCCTCCCTGCTTTTACATCCTTAGCTCACCGGGCTGGTCCTGCCATGTTTGCTGCTATGTATACAGCAGTTGGTTTCATTTCCTGGTTTCTAGCTCTAACTCAGCCTGTCGTTGACGTGTCACCTGCAAACAACTTTTCAGGGAGTTTTAATTAGCTGGAAAATTTAAATACCTTAGCAGTGAATTAAAAATTCATTTGGGCTGAAGACAAACAAGCCACGCGCTGACATTTTAAAGACCCTGGGGTTAACTCCACCTAATTAACAATATTAAACAGTCAGCAGCCAGCCGGTCCTGCGCTCACTGAGCAAATATTCCAAATGTGAGGAGAATGAAGCACATAAATTCCACCTTTTAACCAAAAAAAAACAAAAAAACAAAAACAAAACAAAACAAAAAAAAAAAAAAAAAAAACCAAAGCAGGGATCTGCTTTTACACCAAGCTGGCAGCAGAATTATTTTACTATGATTTATGAGAGAATGAGACCAAATCCTGAGGACTGGGACAGCTGACTTTTCATGTCAGCCAGCCAAACCTGAAGGCTCTGCTGCCTGCTGATAAATGGGAAGGGTTCCCCTCCTCTCCTGTGATCAGCTGCTGACTGCGTGGCCTGGGAGCGCAGACAACAATCTGCTTCCTAAACTCAGCCTCCTGTTGGGAACAGGAAGACAAGCGTTGTCATTTCATTTCTGTAGTCAGCGAAACTGAAGATTGAAAATCTGACTTCCATCCCTTCTCCTATTAAAATATTATCGTGCCCTTTGTTTGTGGGGGCTGCGTGCCAAGATAAATTTCAGCAGCCTAACATTTAAACGGCCAGAAACCCGCTCTTCCTACGAGTCAGCCTGCTCTGCACGTGTAATTGTTAGGAGTTCACCAACACGCAGGCTCTGGATGCGTATTTTAAACAACACAGGTGCACCTCAACCATTTGTGTGCAGGATATGAAGTTTTATTTGTCATTAACCCATTAAATAAACCAGCAAACCTGTAGGCGAGTGTCCAAGCAAGATGTCAGCAGCCAGACAATGCGATTATATGCAGAGGAATTTTCCATGAGAAGCTGTTTCCTACAAAAGGAAGGAGATTTAGTGTACAGGTGTCAATCTGCAATACAACAGCCAGTATCCGAGACCTCAGTAAGGCACTGGCTGTGAAGGTGAGGCGATCCTGACATGACCCAGCAGTGAACCACTGCTAATGCTGGTTGGAGCACAAAGTCCGACCTCGTGCTCAGAGCGGGGTCAGCTGGGACACCAGGCAGGGCTGCTCTGGGCTTTTTCAGTCTGGAGTTTCACTCCTCGGATCCCACAGTCACTCCTAGGCAGCTGGTGTTTTCTTTTACAGCGTGGAACCCCTTATGACCCTTGGAAACATCGGGTTCTGTGTCATGGCAGATGTACGAGCACACACATACATCAGGAAAACCTGCCTGAACGTCCTGAGATGCCCCAAGTGCCCACTGTGGTAAAGAACATAATTAAACCAGCATGCTAATTGCGTAACCCCTCCCCCCACAGCATTTGCATGTCTTTATGCATCATACATGAGCACATAAAGAGTGTGAATGCAAACAAAGGCAGCTCTTTGGGCCTGAATCTTACAGAACGACGGTGACCTGTAAAAACCTACACAAGTCACATGTTCTTATGCAAAAATACTGTTTTCTTGCCTTATTTCAGCAGTATGGGCACAGATGAGACGATACAGCTCCAGACTGGGACCACACACTGCTTTTCACAGCATCACAGAACTGTAGGGCTTGGAAGGGACCTCCAGGGATCATCAGGTCCCAACCCCCCTGCTAAAGCAGGTTCCCTAGAGCAGGCTGCCCAGGTAGGCGTCCAGACAGGCCTTGAATATCTCCAGAGAAGGAGACCCCACAGCCTCCCTGGGCAGCCTGTCCCAGCGCTCCGTCACCCTCACCGTGAAGAAGTTCTTTCGCGTGTTGGTGCGGAACTGCCTGGGCTCCATTTTGTGGCCATTGCCCCTTGTCCTGTCCCCACAAACCACTGAAAAGAAGTTGGCCAGATCCCTTCACAGATGACTTTAAGTTTAACAGGGTCACGTTGCAGAAAACACAGGAGCACGCTTGGCTTGGCTTGTTACCTCCACGTATTGAAACTGGAACGAGAATGTTGAGCAAAGAGCATTGAAGCAAGGCCATTTCTCACAGCTTGGCTTCCACCAGATGCTCCCTAGATAGAGGGGCAGCCTTTAGGGCTCAGCACAGCCCTCAGAGCTACTCCCTGGCCCACCTACCTGCGGCCGGGCCCCTACGGCTGCACTACCCACACCCACCCACCCACACACACACAGGGGCCACTCGGGGGCCGCCTCCCCTGACTGGAACGCTGCCTCTCACCCTTCAGCGAGCCCTCAGGCTGCCCATGGAGTCTCCCCATGGGGTCTCAAGACAACAGGCCCCGGCCCCTCAGCACAGCGCAGCGCTGCCCCCCGCCGCCATCTTGCCCCTTCCCCATCCCCATAGCAACAACAGCGCCTCCTCAGGCCCCCTCCCTTTAGCTGCCCGCGGCGCTGCCTGAGCCACCCCCCCTTAAAGGCCCCCTCCCTCCTCCCTATACCTTTACGGAGCCGGGGCTGCCCGCCGCGCTGCCTGAGCAATAATCGCCGCCCCTCCCACCCCTCCCTCCATCCACCGGGGGGGTGGCCGCGGCGCTGCCTGCTCCGCTGCGCTGCTCTGTGAGGCCCCCACGGGGGTGGCCGCGGCGGTGCCTGCGCGGAGCCTGGGGCCCGGTAGCGGCGGCGGCGGTGGGGCCGGGACCAGGCCCTGAGGGGACTGAAACGGGGGGGGGGGGGAGGGGAAGATCCTGAGGCGGCGCTGAGGGAAAGGCGGCGGCCGCCATGGAGCAGTGCGTGACGGTGGAGCGGGAGCTGGAGAAGGTGCTGCAGAAGTTCTCGGGCTACGGGCAGCTGTGCGAGCGGAGCCTGGAGGAGCTGATCCAGTACGCGGGGGGGCTGCGCAGGGAGATCCTGCAGAGCGAGAGTACGTGGCGGGACCCCCGGGGCCTCCTCAGCCTCATCACCCCCCTCAGCCTCACCGTCAGACCCGGCCCCGGCTCCCTGCCCCCTTCCCTCTGGGTGTGGGGGGTGAAAAACTGCCCCAAAAGGGGTTAAAACTGCCCCAGAATGGGTTAAAACTGCCCTAAAAGGGGTTAAAACTGCCCCAGAATGGGTTAAAACTGCCCCCAGACGGGTCAAAACTGCCCCCAGACGGGTTAAAACTGCCCCCAAACGGCCTTAAAAGCGGCTCGGGGCCAATTTGGGGTATGCCCCCCTCCCCTCAGCCTCCCCTCCCCGCTCAGAGCAGCCCCCAGGGTGTGAGGGGCTCAACCCCCAGCCTGGCTGCCCCGTGCCCTCCTTTTTTCTCTTCTTTTCTCTCTTTTCTCTGTTTTCCTCGCTAACTCGCTTGCTGGCTGGATTTGGGGGTGTGGAGGGTGAAAGCTGGAGGTAGAGGCAGCCCCCTGCGAGCTTTGGGTTTGTTTTGCAGCCAGTATTAAAAAGCAGGGGTAAAAAAAGTTGGGTTAAAAGCAAAAACAGGTAGGCTCCGAGCCCAGATTTGAGGGCGAGCTGTGCTCTGTCACCGCTCTCTGGAGCCTGGTGCTATTTGGTTCGGGGCAGAGCTGTTTGCAGGCTGAGGGTTGTGCAAACACAGGTGCCAGGCTCGCTGCCGAGCCCCAATTTGCATGGAGAGCAAACAGGGAGCTCCGGCTCTGAGGCATCACTTTGGGGTGAAATAACGCCCGGTTATTTCAGGTTGCATGCTGCAGGGTGGCTCGATGGCCTGGGAAGCTCCATGCACGACTGGGATCGATCCCTGCAGGGCTCCGTGGGGCTGGTTTGGCAGAGCCCTGCCTGCAGGATGCCTGCTCTGCATCCCCAGCCCCTACCTGCTCTGTAGGAACATACAAAATACACTTACAGAGAATTGGAGTTGGAGTGATGGGTTGGAGTGATCCTGTCCCCACAGAGAGCATCCCAGACCCGGCTCTCTTTTATTTGGGACTCTAGGGTGAAGCTAATGGGTTACTTGTGCTGCTCTGGTATTTGGGAACTCTGAAATTTTGGTTCCTGTGTGTAAATGGCTTTCATGGGGAACCAAATTTTAATTTGTCTTGAATATCTTCTGTATAAATTTCTGATAGGAGCAGGCATTTGTGGCTTTTATGTCCCCTAACCTGAATATTTCTGAAAATTGGTGGGCATGGAAGCAGCCACGCATCTTAATGTGGAGTTCAGGTGTCAGAACTTCAGAAACATCCCCATGTGCATCATTTCAGAGGGGAGAGAAGAAGGAGGAGAACAAATAACAAACCCCAACCAACCACCCCTCGCTGCCGCAGGAGAAATCCCCGCTGTAGGACGAGGATGGAGAGCAGAGATGGAGGAAAACACCTTAAATAGGCAGTGGATGTGGAGAGGAAGTGGGTGGAGAGAGAGAAATGCTCTGAAGCTGCTTCAGTCTCGAGGCTGCCCTGGGTTGTGGTGCTGCTGGTGGTGGTTTTTCTCCCGGTCACCCAGCCCCGTGAAACTTCTTGAGCTGTTTTCACGTGGCAGCCCGAGTACAAACAGCCCCGTTTGGACAGAGAGGCAAAGTTGGTGTTTGTTTTTCTTCCCCTCGTTCTGAGCTCTGTGCTCGGGGCTGGCTCCTTCGTTCCTGGCTGCTTCCTCCTTCATTGTTCCGCTCTTGCTGGTTTTTCCCCCAATGTGTGGCAGAGGACAGCGATCCACTCGCCTGGGGTAAAAATATCAGCATGTTTGGACCCAAATCTATGTTGTTTTTTTCCAGGAAGAAATGACTGTTAGGAGAATGTTTTATTTTCTGCCTGTTGGGTGATGCAGATCAGGGGAGCGAGCGTTTCCCTGGCCTTAGTTGTGTCACCTGGCCGCTCGGTTTTGTCTCGGGGGCAAAAGTCGTGAGAAAGAAACTTAAAATCCTTGCTGTGATTCGAAATGTATGCAAACAGGAACAGAAAGGATGCTTATTCCTGAAGCGGTCGTAGGAGGCCAGCTTCAAGTAACAGCTCAGCAAAATTTCACTTCTAATTTAGGATGTATGAAGCCAAACCGGTGGCTGAAGGGATTTTCTCAGTCTTATTATTCCTTATCCATTCGCTGGGAGAAACGTGGAGCACTGGGAAATGACCCCTAGCTTCATGGGACTGCAGGGGGGAAAAGTCAGGGCTTTTTTTGATTCCCCCCCCTTCCTTAAAGGCTGTGTCTGGTGCAAAAACACTTCCAGCTTCTCAGCCAGGGGCTGTGGAGGTGAAGCGGAGCCGTTTGCTCTCCCGAGATGAACCAGTTCTGGAGGGTGACAACTTCAGCTGGTTTGGCTGCTGTCACCGACAGCCGAGCTGGAGGTTGGGAAGCAGAAGAGGAGGCAGAGCAGCGGGCGGCTGGTAAATCATTCCCTCCCCCTCCGACTGCAGCCCTTTTTCTTTGTGAGGCTGGGTTTCCTTTGCCCTCTCCAAGGCAGGCTGCGAGGAGCAGTTGCAGTTTTCTTTCTATTGTTCTGACCTTGCCGGGCCCTCAGCAGTAGCTGGACACGGCGAATTTTGCCTCAACGTGAAATCCCAGCAGTGAACCTGACCCTAAAGCCTGCGAAAACACAGAACGGGAAGGGACCGAGCCCAACCAAAAAGTGGTCGGTTGCTTTTCGAAGCTTTCTTTCAAAGAGATGCTTTGGGTTTTTATTTTTCACGTGAAGGGTTCAGATCTGGAATGTTAGGAAATTATTTCTGGGCTGGTCTCCTACTTAAATGAACCTTCCAGTACAGCTGCAGGCTGCTCAGTCTGTGGCCCTACAGGAAAAATCCTTCGTGTAGGATGGACTCTGAGGCAGGAGAGACCTTGGGAGGTAAGACTGGGAAACAGATTCTCCTTCTGTTGTGAAATTAAAAACAGAGAGAGGTCTGAAATAAGGCACAGAAGAACGTATGTGTGTTTTTCTGACTGAAGCTCCTGACAGGAAGGTGGCAGTTGTTAGGTGAGGGGAGAGAGCGAGGGGCTTGGGAGCACTTCACATCTCTTACTTAGCTCACAGTGGGGTCCTGCAGCCTTGTGCTTGCTGGGTGGTTGGACAATAGCTTAAAAACGTCGTATTTTCTAGGGGATAACCCTTAACTGATCATCCACTCTTCTTGTAACTCTTTGATGTTCGTGGCCAGGGCCTCAACAGGCCACTTCTCATCTGCCAAGGAGAATTAGAGACCGAGTGGCTGAACTCCTAGGAGCTCTTCCCTCCAGCCAGGAAGCAGAAGTTTCATTCTTCTAGACAGCTCCTGTCTCCAGGGAGTTGTCTAGAAGAAAACCCACCTTGCAGTAGGTCAGGGGCTGCATCTCATCATATTCCATGAGATTTTTGCTTTTCTTTGTGTTCTGTTTATTAATCTGCTGAACTCGAGCAGAGTGCCTGAGGTATTTACATTAATTTTTTAAAGCCTTGCATTTGTTCATTGTTCCTAATGGGGTGAGCCGTGTCCTGTACATCTTTCTAAATTCCATTTCTTTCTTCTAATACCCTTCCTTGTCCCTTTATAGTGCTGGATACTGAGTGGTGGAAGCTATCCTTTGTTCACAACGAAGCTGGTGATTTTCCTCTCCTCTTGTTTAGATCAGGATGGAGACTTGTCGGGGACGATCTCGCTGGTCATGACGCAGTGCTGCAAACGGATAAAGGACACGGTTCAGAAACTGGCCTCCGACCACAAAGACATCCACAGCAGCGTGTCCCGAGTTGGAAAAGCCATTGACAAGGTGCGTGTGTTGTGGTTTCAGTGTATGTTGTGGTTTCGGTGTATTATTGCATGTATTCTATGATGGGTACTCCTCTGCAAAATTTATATTTGTGCTGCAATTAATCCTAATTAAGCCTTCCTGTTAAATGCCAAACTATAGGGCTGGGAGCAGAGGTCAGACCAGGCGAGGTCTTGCTTCAGAACTCATATACAGAGTCCTCCTTTTTGGAACACAACTCAAATCTGTCATTTCTGAGAGAACACACCATATAGGTGCCACTAGACTTAGTAATCGCGTGTTATATTTGTGTAGCAAAATGCTTCAGGAGATTTTATTTATAAATACGCGCTGCGTTTCTAATTAATCGGCAGTAGCAAATGACTCGGCGACGTTCTGTCCTAGAAGGCAGCCTAAAAACTGGTGGAATTTTTAAAGACAGACATTTTGCACATAATTCAGGCGTGTTGTCGGTTCTTAGGGCTTAATTTCACAAGGTTTAGATTGGTTTTGATGGGAGCAGAGTGCGTTTGACCTTTCATAGTATCCACAGCTACGCTGTACCAAGCAGTTCATGTTGTGCAGCTGATCTTTGAAGCTTCCTGTATGAGACATTTTTGTGTGAATTCCAGGTTCAAGAATAACTGGGATCTGGATTATTTTTGTAGGTGGATATTAATAATTCTTTTAAATAGCTCAAAAAAAAGAATTGTGGTACTAATTGGTGCTAGGTATGTACTTTCAGGTCATGCTTTTCTCCTGTCTGTTCACTCTTACAGAGTAGTTCTGCAGGCAAAGGTTCTGTTAGTCACTTTTTTGGACTTTCAGTATAATACCTCATATCAGAACATGCTTAGAGGGTCTTAACATTTGGCGTGGGATCTGGTTTATAATCTTACTGAGGAAGACACTGGGCAGTGGTCTTTTCAGCTGAACAAAGGCACTTGTAGCACGGCAGAAAAGAGATTCGTCCTTTTGGTGTCTCGTTACTCTCAAAGTTTAAATGGCAATCTCTTACAGCATGATTTAACAGCACAACCAGCTGACAAGGTAGTGCATAACGCTGCGTTATGGGGCAGAATGTCTGTGAAACTTTGATTTTGCTTCTCTCTGGGATTGACCATCATGATGGAGAGCTGAAACTTTGTTCTGGTAGCTTTAATCCAAGCATCACGGTTATCCAAAGCTTAAGGACGCATCTGTCTCTAATCCTTGCTGCTGTACCTAAACCAATTAACTGGAGCAAAAGCCCATCCCTATTACTGGCTTGAGGCCTGAGATAAATCTACGTAATCTCGTCCTGAGGTTGAAACTTCCCGATTCTGCCTTAGCAAGTGGACTTGGTGTGAAGGAGCTCTCAGGTTTGGCCGTGCCTTTTTCATTTAAATAATTTGATGGGGTAGAGCATCCCTAGGCCTTATAGAACGGGTTCTTATTCTATGGCAAGTGGTGGCAATGTTTCTTAGATGCCAAAGAAGATAAGCTTATAAAGTTTAAACTTCAGTCTAATCTGCGAATTGCTGTTTCAGTTGTCAGGTGCACAGTTCTTGTGGTGTTGTTGCTCTCCTAGCCTTCTGCGTTGTATCTGCCGTTTTTATTTTTAAAAGGATAGCTGTAAATGAAAGCATTTGTTACATTTCACATGCTCAGCTATGTAAAATAACAGAAAGGGACAGCAGTGATGGGCTCTGTGCCTGTGCGGTGTCACAAGGGCTGCTTCAGTCAGGTGCTCCAACCTGAGCTCAACTCACTGCATCCAGCGTGCTCGTTCTTCTGGGTTCTCAATCTTGCCTGCTGTCTGTAATGTTTACAACAAAAGGAACTCCGTGAGTCCTGCTGCTAACGAAGGACACTTTTATGAAGTTAGAGCCTTAGTTGAGAGTACCTCCTGAAATATGAACTGTTCAACATGCCAGTAATTTGATTTTTATTACTCTTCACCAACTTTTATATCTTAAATACTTGAAAATGTACCTGGGAATCTCAGTCTGTTTGTCAAATATGTATAAGGTTTAAATCCAGGTGGGGTTTAACATTTCCCTGTCCAGTGATGTTTGAAGGAAATCTTCCACATGCACTTAACGTGTTTTCTACCTGCTGTTTGAAACCTAGCAGCGAGCTCTTTGCTGGCACCTGAGTGCCATAACCTATGGAAATTGTTCTCCCCCCATTGCTTCCCAATAATATACTTAAACCCATAGAACTAATTAAGTGTAATTTACGTAGTGAATTGATTCTTGACACGTTCTGGATGAAATATGACTGCCCCCTAAATAAAAATGCTTGTTGGAATTTAAAGCAGCAGCCCTGGCTTTGATTCACGAGACGTGAGTTCTGCTTGTGGTGTTTAAATCCTCATCCAGCATTTTTCTGGCTGATTTTACGGCCGGATTACCATCTCTAGAACAATTACGGCCGTTTTAGCTGTGTGTGCTCAGGCACAGGTAAACATAACTCAGGGTTTTATTGCCTGCTTTGAGATTGGGCAACGTGCTAATCCTGGTGCCAGTTTCGTGTGACACATCCACGTGACAGCTGGTACACGTAGCATCACCAAGCTTCCTCCTTAATGAGCTTGGATTCTGCAAGAACTTGCTGTATTTCCTGCTTGGGGCGATTTTGGGGTTAAATTCCTTTTTTTTCCCAGTGTTGAGGAAGAGGTACACCTGTCTATAAATTTTATTTTGGGCAGTATTTGATCAGTGTAGTTGTTAGGTAGGAACTTGGAGCAGACCTAGATCTGCCCTGAGAACAGAAGCTCCTCGGTCATTTAAAAAATGAACTTTGAGGTTGGCATGAAATATTGCTGGCGAAGTTGAAGCCTGAAATGCCAAGGCTTTCTGGATTGCTTTTAAATTAGCAGCTCCTGAAAAGTTTAGCTAATAAGCTGGGCTGTTTTTCGTGGCAGTTCTACATGGATTACGTGCTCCTGATCTTTGAAGGCTCCCTTTTCTTCCAAAGAGCTTTCTCCTCTTTGAAAATAAATGTTTCCATCCCATTTGCTCTGTGTTGTACCAGCATCTGCCCCACTTCCCGAGTTCCTCATGCCGTTGGTGTTCAGCAGGTTGTTATCAGATAGCTCAGCCATCAGTCTCCCTGTAAATCACACGGCTGGGGTGATTTGAGCTCATCCCCAAGCACGTTCGGTGGAGCAAGTAAACATTTTCCCCTCTAGCAGCGATCTGAGCGGTGGTTAGATGCCTTCATTCAGGACAGCAGGTGGGGTAACTGGTTAACTCCTTACATTTTTCCCCCTCTGAATTTTAAGCTTGTTTTTAAAAGACCTACATTTTAATCCAGGTGTTTTGGGAAAGCAAGGTAAAAAAAAAAGAATAGGTATACAAAGAAAAAACCTTTACTGAATAGAGCTGGATAAATTCAGGGTTTTTGCAAGTTGAGCACTGTCTTGTGAACCAGCAAACTGAACAGGGAACGTAAACAAGTGCGTGGTGTTTGTAACGTGAGTCAGAATTCAGGAGGGAGCAATGCACGAAATGATCTCAGCTGGAAAACTGAGGAATACGACTGTCCTTAACCCTTTGTATCGTGGCATTCATCTGGAGGGTTGTGTGGTGGCTGAAATGATCCATCGTGTGTGTCTCGAGTCCCCGTATTCCAGCAGGTATCAGTAATGTGCTTTACGTAATTGCTATATTTAGCACATAATGCCCTCCACTTCGGCACTAGGCTCTTAAAAAAAAAAAAAGAAGCTGTTTCCCCGGAATGAGCACTGGCACACTTCTAAGCTTAAAATCTGAACAGTGTGAAATAAACTTTCCGGAGTTCCTAACTTAAAGGAATTCATTTCAACTTTTACAGTCCTGTTAAACTCCCCGTGCTAGCAGCGAGCTCACTGTGAGCCTTTAAAAAAACAAATCTCGGAGACGCGGAGTCACGAGCACGTACTGCTTGCGTGATTATGAAATAAGTAAGCCAGAGGCCAGCAGCTGTTTGTTGTGCCGGGCGACTGTCGCTCACTGTAACACACGCAGGCACTTCTTGAAACTGCTCGGGACCCGCTGGAGGCAGAGCTGTAGGGTCCCACGTACAACAAAGACCCCCGAAATCATGACTTTAAGTATAAATTACTGAAGTGAGGACCTGGCCAAGTGTGAGTTGTCAGAGATCGGATGAGGGGGAGGGAAAAAATAATTCATGAGGTCCCCAGGTTGCATGATGTGACCTGACGCCATAGCAGGTAGGTTGGGATGAGTCATTATTAACATCTTTTATGGTATTAAAAAACAAAACCACACAATTTTCGATGGGGTTTTGAGAAGTTTCGCAAAGCTTCTAGGTTTGTTGCTTCAGGACAAAGTGTTGTCTGCAAAATTGCTTTGAAACAGTCGAGAACATGAAGACCTCAGGGATACACAGCTCTGCAGTAGCTTCAGGACTGCAAGCAGAAGTGAGCGCTGTATGGGGTGCCTGCTTGCTTTAGAAACAGCTTGGTTGAAGTTAAAAACTTGTGTTTGAGTGATCTGTAGGTGGTTCTGGCACCTCTGTCCCCAGGTAACCAGGAGGATAAGAAGATGTTTAAGGCATTGGTTCAGCTCAAACAGCTGGTAACTGCCCAGAACAGAGCTGCTTATGGGGTTATGTGTGTGCTAGGAGTTGAAACTGGATGAAGAATGACTTCATTGGTAATTTTAGATTACTGATGACTTTTTTTCCCATCCCAGAAACCTAGGTAAGAGAAAGGGGTTATATGTTCTTGATGCTGCCTCTGGTGTTTCTGTAATGCCTTCTCTATGGATTTATGCTACCTGCTAGAGGTGTTTGGAGAGCGATACCAGAGTCAGCAGTGGTGCTGAACCTCAGAGGCTTCACAGGATGGGCGCAGAGAAGAACATGCATTTAATCTTCAAGACACTGATGTTTTCCAGCACGCAGCCTAAAGACGAGCAGCGGGACAGGGAGCTTACAGGTTGAGACACCTGGCTGGAAACCTCACATCTGAGACTTGGATCAGTGGCAATGATCTGAAGGCTTTCCTTGCCCCCACCATCTCCAAAAGATGGAAGAGAACTTGCTAGCCTGGGGTTAGGGTTTTCTCGGAGGTTTGCGAAGGGACTTGAAGGGAGAGGTGGCTTTGAAGCAGTGGGTGTGGGTTTGAGGAGGCTGCCCCTTTCTCTGACGATGCAGAACAGCATCAAAGTGGTTTCAGCCCCTGAAGTGTGCTTAGCTAGGTGCTGCCTGCTAAAGAAAGAGCAGAGAGGCTGGGTTAGGTTGGGGTGAGCTCTAGCACAGATCCTTGAGCCCTTTGGGTGCTGTAATGGGTGCGTTCACCCTAAACGTTGGTATCAGGGTGCTGCTGACCCCTCTGTGCTTCCCTTGATGCATTTCTGTGCACGTACCTTAGAGGAACTCTTCATTGCTTCAGGTGAGGTGAACCTGGTGTTCACGAGAGCTGCAAGGATGCTGTTCCCTACTCTTTTTAATCAAAGACTTCTTCAAACTCGATCAGACTCCTGAAATGGGTTAACAGGAGGCTCCTGAATGCTTCTGGCAGCGTCGCCCTGCAAGTGCCTGGTCTGACATCAACCCACATTGCCTGCTCCCGTCCTTTCAGGAGCTGTGTGCTGGCAGACCTTACACCTAGTAGGATTTTGGTTAACCAGCATTATGCTGGCTCAGAGCAAACCCGTAGCTGGCTGGTCGGGTTGGCAGGTAGCTCGTGCAACCTCTGTGTTGATTTGAGGCGAGTGTTGGTGCAGGATGGATGTCCCCGTGCTGTGCCAAACCCTTCCTGTCACAGAGCCACAGCTAAATCACTGTTAATTTCACCAAGTTCAACCGTTTTCTGGTTTCTGAGGTCCCTTCCTGGAAGGGAGCTGCAGTTAGCAGACAATGGGATCAACGAGCCGTCTGCTAGACTCCGCTCCTCCTGCAGAGGGTTTGTTTTGGGCCATGAGTGAGGGTTTTTATTCAAATTAACTTATTTGCCCTGAGCATTAAACAAGTTAGCGGTTAAAACCCTGTTTTATATCCTGGGTTAGAGTAAGCACTGCTCTCGTGCTGCCAGGAGGTGCGGTGCCAAGCAGTGCCAAGTGTTGCTAAGGCATCGCTGTGACAATATTTTTTTGCTTATTCTTGGAATATGTCCGCAGGCCACTGGCCTAAAAATACCCAGCAGTGGGATCGTCAGGGCTGGACCCATAAGAGATCTCAGATCTTCAGAGCTCATCCTGTTGCTGGTGTCTTGAGGTCGTCAGAGAATTGGATTTCATTGTCATTCGCAGGGTGGGGAGAAGTGGCATTTTCCTTTTTCAGCGTTGCCTGCCCCCCCCCAGCTATGTCAAAAATCCTTGAGTTAAAGCTTTTACTTCCAATTTGGTGCGCTGTGGTGACAGTGATGCATTGATAATGCTATTTTGATTTTTAGCGTAGGCGATTTTGTTTTCTGTTCCCTGTGCTTTTCAGTTTTCACGTATGGCAGAAGCCTTTTCTGCAGATACTTCCTCCAGAAATGCATCGTGGTCTGGTAGCCCCTTTATTAGTTAACAAGATTTCTAATTTGCCAGCTAACTTGTAGTTTGCCGGTGTAATTCCTTATGCTGGGTAATATTCAGACTCAAAATGAGCGAGGGAAAGGATTTCTGTACACAGGAGATAATGAAGCAGCTGATGGATGGGCTTCAGGTTGACCAGGAGGTAATTAAGGGCAAACTGAGCAACAGGCAGAAAGCACCCGAGCAGAGACATAGGTGTCGTGCATAATTAAAGAAAAATCACCTGGGGTTATTTGTTCCAACCTATTCAATGTTAACTTCTACGTTTCAGAATTTCGACTCCGACATCAGCAGCGTGGGGATAGATGGATGCTGGCAGGCTGACAGCCAGCGAATCCTCAACGAGGTGATGGTGGAGCACTTCTTCCGACAGGGGATGTTGGATGTAGCCGAGGAGCTTTGTCAGGTAACGATAAGTACGGGTGTTGAATGGTATCAAACATAAACATATCAAACATAAAACGTTACTCCTTGTGACAGCATCCTTACCTGGATGGTAGTATTCCAGGTAAATATTGAAATTGTCAGAAAAACAGCAGTTGAATTGTGTTTTTTTTTTTTTTTATTCTTTACCTTTGTTTTTCAGGAATCCGGTCTATCAATAGATCAAAGCCAGAAAGAACCATTTGTGGAGTTAAACCGAATATTGGAAGCATTAAAAGTCAGAGTTCTGAGACCTGCGTTAGAGTGAGTCTACTCGGCTTTTTCTCCATTTTTAAATTCTTTAATAAACTGTTAGTTTTTCACTTGAAATATGATCTTTGTTTTGATCATCCCCATTTGGTCTCTGAGAGATCTAATTAGGGAGTGAACATTTCTTCTATTGTCCCCTCCATGTCCCTTCCCATGGGACACAGCGCTTAACTAAGGGTCTCTTCCTTAGGTTAAGGATTAACTTGAATCATTTGTGATGTTAAGTTAGGATTTGGGGAAGAAACATCACTTAGAGAAAACACTGTCTGCCACAATGGTACTTCACCTTAGTTACAGTGAAACATGGGTGAATCTTATCTGCAAAAGTCCCCTTATGAAGGACACCAGGACTTACTGAAGGTGTTGAGCATCCCCAAGCCTTTTGGCTTCACTGAGCCATGGGGGTGAGCAGCATGTGTGTGACTCAGGATCAGCAAGCTCATTTTTCTTCAAGCTAGTTCCCTTTTTAGAGCAGATAAGGGATCCTGGGACAGAACCAAAGTATGGGGGAGAGCATCTGAGATACCATTAATCAACCTTAGACTAGGATATTTTCGTGACCTTAATAGACTTTACAACTATTAGACACCTAAGCTGATGCTAAAAACAACAATGAAGAGGGAAAGGTGATGAAGTATCTCATGGGCTACTGCTTTATAATTTCCAGTAGTGGATGCATAACTGTGCTGTACCATTTCAGCTTTTATTTTAAGAGCAAGAAAATGCCAAACCAAACCTCGACCTGATTTTATTTTCTGGTTGCAAGACCTTTGGTAAGCTTAGGTCCCAAAAGTAAGACAAAATAGAAGGTTACTGACAAGGTATTACTCTAAAAATAGAAACAGTGAAATAAAGCAGATTCAGAGTTTGTTTCATTCCAGAACATAATTTGTACACTTCAAATAATGCAAAAAAGATATTTTATTCAATACATTTTCACAGTAACAAACCTTTTTTTCTCCTTTTAATGTGAACCAACGCAGGTGTATGCCAGTTCAGAGGTCACTGGCACCTCAGCTAAATGCAGGGGCTCTCTGACACTCGAAACTTGGTGTTCCTAAACTAAATTCTTGGTTATGCCTCTGGGTCGTGCAAAGTTTGGTCCAAGTAGCCTTTGAATATAGTTACACAGATGAAAAGCTCCGGTGGTTTGTTGCCGTTGAATGGGTTAACTGAAAGGAAGCAACACCGAAATGCTGCTATAGCCACCCACTTCCAGTCACTGAACTCATTTTATCTCAGGTTAGCTAGGATGGTCTAACTCATGGCACCTTCATCATATCTTGTAGCTCCTGCAGCGTGTTAAATATTTCTCCAACAAAGGAGAAGGCACGGTCCTTCTTCAAAGGAAGACTTATTCCCTAGACAGTCGAGTGGACAGAGAATAGGGGGTATTGTTAGCACAGTTTGCACGTGGGTTTCCCTCCCCCACCCAGCCTCATTTCTGTTTAAAATGCCACTTTTCGGAGCAAAAACTGTCTGCTCCTGGGTTTGCCCAGCACTGGGCATGGATGCTCATGTAAAAAATGTGCTGGTTAGGGAGGAAAACCAAGGTGGGGTAAATGCACAGTTACCAGGTACACAAGGATAATTAATTTACCATATCATGAACAAAGAAGGGGGAGGGTATCAAGGTCCCTATGTAAAACTGTGGAAGGCTATGAAAGCAGTAACCAGGCTCTCTGGCTCAGTTGGTGCTAGGCTAAACTCAGCATGGGAAATGGAGCAAAAACTCATTGCTCCTGGTCACTGCTATCTAAAGGGAGCTGGCAGATGAGTAACTCTTTAAAAAGACTTCCAATGCTTTGGTGATGGAAAGAAGTTTAAAAAAAATTAAATTTAAAAATTTTAAACAAACAACCTCCCCTATTTGTATTTTTCTTTCAGATTTTCTTACTAGCAGAAATTCCAACACTTACTCATACTATACCTTTAGAATTAAATGTAGTACAGCTGGCCATAACATTTGTCTTTTTCTTGTGGTTTTCAGCTTAATTTTGTAGATGCTCAGTCTGGGCCTGCACACGCAGCTGTGTAATTTCTGTGCCTCCATAGGATCCCATTTATTTCCAGTGCCCTTTCTCACTGGAGTGTGGTGATGGGGGAGGGAAATCCGTAGGTTCTTTGTGGATGGATTCGGGTTTTTTGAGCCCAGGTGGGTCTCTGTGTGAAGTTGTGGTGGGAATGGCTTGCAAGTTCAGAGCATTTGGCTGTGATCTCCCAGGGAAGAGGCATCATCTTCTCATATGTCTGTAAAGCAGTAAGGTCCTGCTATTTGTTGGGACCTTTGGGACTTGGTTTAAACTTAATTTAATCTTTATTAGGCTTTGTAGAACCTGTTTTAATTAAATCCCATATGGGAGTTAGAGGAGAGGTCTGTGTATCCGTGGTTTGTGTACTGTACCGTGTGGATACTTTAAAAAATTCAGATGGATTTGAGTCACGGAGGTGAAGGCACTGTGAAAGCATCATTCTGAGAGGAGTTAGGAAGGCAGATGTTGTGATTACTGCTGATTTGGGGCTGCTGTAGAGAATACGTGCATTGAATGTTTTAAACAGCGCTTATTGCTTCTTGTTTGTTACAAAGCCTTTGAATAGGAACAGAACATCCTAGCCCAAACACCTCAGGCCTTGCTTCTGTGGTTGCTCTCCTCTGATAAAAATCTGTGCTGCCACTCAGAACAACAACAACAACAAAAAGGGAAGCCTGCCTAAAAGCTAATTTGGAAAGACAGACTCTATCTCTGCAAGATGAAGCACCGCGCCACGTGGGCACGTGGTTGTGAATGTTGGCAGGGAGAGGATGGAGGCTCTTTGCCTCCCTTTTGATGCAATGCAGATTAATATCTCATTAACGGGACTGTGGAACTGCAACCTCATATCGATATATTAGTTTTATTGTTTACTGATAATATCTTATCTTTCAGCTGCTTATTGGCCTACGGTTGTCAACTTCAGGCTCTAGTTTTCTTAGTTGGGGGTGAGCTTTATTGCCAGTAAACCAAGTTTAAACCATGGACGCCAACCATTTAAAACAAATAAGCAAAAAGCAAAACCAAAACAAAAACCTACCCTTCTGCCCCCCCAACAAACAACAATAATAACAAAACCAGACAAAACCCCCCTGGTTAGTGAGTATATTCAACCTGAAGGTAGACTTGGCTTCTCAATGGTGCATCTGCAGGCTAGCTTTCCTTGAAAGCTTTACCAGTACAGTAAGAATGCTTAATTTTTTTATTTTAGCAATGATTAAAAAGAGCAGGAGCCTCATATACTTCTCCTGCTTAAGGGACAGACCTATTGCACTCCTCACTAAAAAGTGAAAAGCTCCTCTTTGCTTGATGGGGCCCCCACAGTGCAAATAGTATAACTAATTAGCACTAATGTGAAACAGATGTGACTGAAGAACACAAACTTGAAGTTCTTCAGAGGAAAAGATTGGATTGATTTAGGCCTGACTAAATTGAATTAAAAAAAAAAAAAAAAGGTTAAAACCTAAATAATATCACTTTTTAAAAATGCATTAAAAAATCCAGTTTGTTTTACATGGTGCCTGTTTAAAAATTCATCCATGCTATTAAGGAGCCAAACATTGGAGCTGTCGTGGTGAAGGAGACCCAGAAAGTGAGAAGTATTTTTATTGTCCAAGTTGAAAATAACACAGAAAACAAAGTTAAGCAGAGCAATGTATGGTATTTAAATGAATTTCACTTCCCACTGCCCCCTCAGTGTAAGGTCTTCATAATTTTTTTTCTTTGATGCTTCCATGGACGTACTTCCCCTCTCCAGGGCAACCTACACATGCACGTAAACACAGTGGCCGAGTAGAAAACGTTTGGGGAATGAGGAAGTTGGAAAATACGTTGTTGAAAGGCTTGGTCAAACCTGTTTAACGTGCAGCAGCAGCAGGCTGTGTGTAACTGTTAAGATTTGGTGGCAGAGTGGTATCCATCCAAATACAGGAATTAATTTCAAATGTTTCTCCCTTACGTTGTGACCACATCAGCGTTGCCTTCCAGCCACCGAGTGCTGAATTCTGCTGCTGTGTTTGTAGACAGAGGCGAGCTATACAGCAGTCCAAAAGTACTGCCACCCTCCACGTGCTGTGCATGCTCCAGAGCTCCTTACTTGTAAAAGCTCCTTACTTGTAAAGGGTTTGACTGTTTTCTGGGCTCTACGTAGGCTAACAGAAGCTCAGGGAACAGTCATATTCTTCTTGAAATAGATGTTTGACAATTGTAATAATTTCATATTGTGTAGGCTGACGTTTAATTACTCCCGTGTCATGTCCCTTTGTACCTCCTCGTTTCTTCCAGGTGGGCGGTATCCAACAGAGAAATGCTCATGGCACAGAATAGTTCGCTGGAGTTTAAGCTACACAGGTTATATTTCATTAGTTTATTGATGGGTGGAACAGCAAATCAAAGAGAAGCACTGCAGTATGCAAAAAACTTCCAGCCGTTTGCCCTAAATCATCAGAAAGGTGAGTAGGGTTTTGATCACACTGAGGGGAATAAAGCCCTTGGATGTGGCATGTGGTAGGAAAATACAAGTCATTTTCCAAATGTGTTTTAGTCTATTGTTTTCCTTTTATTTGAGGCTCCTTGTTTATATATTTAAATATGCATTACTCAAATCCTCATGACCTGATTTAAATCCCCTTTTTCTAAAGAGGGTGCAAAGTTGTATTTTAATGCCTGCAAACTTTCTTGAATTCAAGGTTTTTGACTTCTTAAGTA
This sequence comes from Aythya marila, assembly GCF_965140915.1. NCBI lineage: Eukaryota > Metazoa > Chordata > Aves > Anseriformes > Anatidae > Aythya > Aythya marila. Next base: position 71,154,882 of record NC_139045.1, read on the forward strand.
GCTACGTAGATGAGTTTTTAGTATAGTAGCTGCTTAGATTAGAGATCTGGAATAGTCCTGGTGTCAGGGCAAAGTGTTAAAAATGCACAGCAACATTCTTGGAGCAGTCGTCTGCTATTTTCTGCTGCGTGGGGTAATATAAAGAGATACCAAACTTTTGAAACAGAACAGTGCAAATTGAATCCAGCATAAATCCTTATTTTTAGTATGCTGTATGTGTCAGAAAACTTCAAAAATGCTGGTTTGGAATTAGTCAATAATACCCACTTCAGCCTCTTACTGGATGCAGAGACACAGTTTGTTCGTTCTTTTGTGATGAGCATTGTTCGTTTAAAAAGGCTGTATCTAAAAGCTGCTGAAAGCCTGTAGAGCATTAAAGTAAACCCTTTTAAAACAAATTAGTAGGCAGAATGCAGGTGCTTGTAGAGGAGAAGAGCCCCCCCATCTTTTTATAGTAGACTGGAGTTCTTGCAGACATCTGTTCTGTGATGGTTGTAATTGTATTTTGTAGAGGTGAGGATATGCGTTACTGATTTGATGTATGTGCCAATTCTGCCTGTTTTCCTTGTAAAAGCTAAAACTGTAGACACTAGCTTTTATTTATAGCATGAAATAACTAACTATTCCTGGTCCCTCGCAGATATTCAGGTTTTGATGGGCAGCCTGGTGTATCTGAGGCAAGGTATAGAGAACTCTCCGTACGTTCATCTATTAGATGCAAATCAGTGGGCGGACATCTGTGACATCTTCACAAGAGATGCCTGTGCTCTTCTGGGTCTCTCAGTTGAATCACCTCTCAGTGTTAGGTATGCTGCTTTTTGCTTGCTTTTAAGACCAGGTGTACAGCGTTTTGGCTTCTGTTCCTTGTTGAGGACAAAATGAACAGCTTTTTGACAAGTAGCCTGATCTAACTTGCGTTAAGTAAAAAGTATGATTTTTATTATCTCTGAAAAGATTTGTGAAGATTAAAATTCAGATATTTCAGCTTGCTGTGCTTTCCCAGCTCGTGAGGAAGCACCTTTTCAGCTCAAGAGGAAACATTCATAGGTGGAATTTGGCTTCTGTAGTTTAGACATCAGTGTGAAGGATGAGGATGGCAATCAGCCATTTATTTCCACAAGCATATGAAAACTGTTCCTGCTGCGTAACTGCAAAGAACTAAAATTTCAGCCATGATTCTGTCAGCACTTGATCATCTCTCTTTTTAATCCACACGTTACTTTACCTGTCTTCTCCCTACAATTGTGTTCAAGTGTTATGTTGTGATAGTAGCTGCTAAAATTTCCAAATTATTTACTGGACCTTATTTGCAAAGTAGGAAGAAGCACTTTGAAGCCCAGTAGCTAATCTGACAAAATGCAAATCTGTTGGAGGCTGTTAGAAATGTTAAGAAAAAACACAATCCAATCTCCTAGCTTTTCTGAAGATAAAGCAGATTAGCTGCTATTTTTCTATTAGATGCCAATTGCCTGATGTCTTAATTTCTGTTTCAAACATAAAATGCAAAATAAATTATATGTATCTTTCGGGGATAGATTTAGTACTTATCAGAAGCTTCATTACAACTTCTTTATGTAAATTTACTGCTTGCATGTTAATATTATTAGACTTCTGTGCTTAGTTTAGAGCTCTCTTAAAATTGTCAAACCTTCTGCTTCGCCTGTTCTGCACCACTGTCATAAAATACAACCAAACCAACAGAGGACTTCAGATAAAACTGTCTTTCTTGAATAAATTATGCCTATTTCAGGGTTTTATAGATACAAATATTACTATATATCTAAAACTTGGGTTTTTTTTTTAGTTTTCATCTTTTTTCTGTTCCAGTGAAATGAATAGCCACCTTTTCATTTTCATTGTGTATGCATTGACGCTAACGCCACGACTTTCAGTGCAAATGTCCAAGAGATTTTCAGTGGAGTGGAAAAATTCCTCTTATTGATGTTTGGATTTATGGGATGCTTGCTTTGGGCCTACCATGAAATCGATTGTGCTGAAACTTATTTACTGTATAGGTGGTATCGATACTCTTGTCATAAACAAGACCCTTCTGAGCTGTGGTGACCTTTGTGTGCTGCAAATCCTCTAAAAATTAAACTAGCTTAAAGTGAAATCCCGGTTATAAAATGCACTGCTTTCTAGAGAAACAGTAGTGGTCACTTTTTATTTTTAAATAATATTTTTTTTAAAAAAAGCTGATAGGTTTCTTCAGTAGGCCTTTTTCTAAAGGCCTCATGGTCTGAATTACTGTGTGGAGTCAGTGGGGAAACTCTTGTACTGAGGAGGCCGTGGTTCAGGGTCTTGAAGGACAGCAGGACATCAAATTGTCACTTGAGTTTACTATTTAATTAAGTTGGTCTACCCTGATAAGGCTCTTCCAGAGATGTTTTCATACAGAACCATTAAAGCAGTAGTGCTTTTATTTCTGCAGATTTTTAGAGCAACCAGTTGACTGGCAGGCTTCAGGCACGTCCCTCACAAGTAAACTAGCCAGAGTGTTGCTGGAGAAACATAAAAACAAGTATCTGGAGGGGCAGAGTTGAGAGGAAGGTCATGACTTCTGTAGACAATAAAACTTGCACAAATAGTGAAATAATTTGCCAAAAACAGAGCAGGCTGATCCCGAGGTCAAATCCTGTTTCTGTTGCTGCTGCTTTCCAGGCCTGTAGGCCCGTCACTGCACTTAAATTATTGTCCGTCAAAATGTCGGCTGAGATGTGGAAAATCGTGGTCATGCTTTGTGTTGTCACAGAGGGAAATACTTCAAAATCGTGTGGTAATTTCTGGAAACGGTAGCTCTCAGGGCAGGCAGAAGTGTTGTTAGGGCACTGTCTTGCTTCAGTTGTTTACTGCCCTTCTTGTTAGTCAGGGCAGGTTGTGCTTGCCTTCCTTCGCTCACCTTCCTATGATTTTCTACATTTGTTTTCTTGATTCAAGATGAAGGTGGAAATACACGTTTCCTTACGTGGTAATTACACATTATTAAAGGATTATCAGTGGTGTGTGCACCTGTGGGTTACATAGAACCTCTCAGACTTCATGCAGTCCTCCATAGCTGTGATAGAGAGCAAGTAACTATATAAGTTAGTGTGATGTTTTCCTCCTGTACACCTCAAATCAAAATAGGTAGCATGGAAAATCACTTAAATTATGAGATTCAGAGCAGGTATTAACTGTTGTTTTCAGTACAAAGTGTAATGCCTTTGGGGTCCTAACCTAAGAGGCAGGTTAACTGATAGTCTGCCCCAAAACTCTTGCTCTTGAAGGGTACTTGTAAGTATGGACATGAACTGAAAGACACATACAACACTCTTGTATCTTAAAGCTCTTTAACATAGAAATACAAAAATGCTTTTTTTTTTTGTTTTTCCTAAAAGGTGTGTTATCTTAATATTTCCTTTTTCTGCAGTTTTTCAGCAGGGTGTGTAGCATTACCAGCTCTAATTAATATCAAAGCAGTTATCGAGCAAAGGCAGTGCACAGGGGTTTGGAACCAGAAGGACGAACTACCGGTGAGTTAATGCTGAGCTATTCCAGGGCGCATTTCTGATAGGGAAAATGCTGTTTTTTGTGGTGAATGTTACAGGATGTTACGTTTGACTGCCACCTCCAGCAGCTCCAGGGCCTGAGGTTTCCTCCTGTACAGAGACTTGGGGATCTTTCTCCTAGGCTGGTGGACGTGGCTGTTTCCTGTTTGTAGGTTCAACCCGTGGCAAAGCTGAGCATGAATCACACACCCACGCGCACACACAAAGGCCACTGGTATGACCAGCTATGCAGGCTGCCACAGACAAGGCACTGTCTTCAACACCCACGTACAGGACTTGCATAAAACATAAGCACACAGCTGAGTCCCCTTCCTCCTCTGCGTCTGGTAAAGATTGAAATTCACTGGTGAAAATGCATACGTGCAAACACACCACACTCTGGTTTCACAAGCACATTTTTGGACCCTTGAGTTTTATACCTGACTACCCACTCTGGGAAGGAAATTCATCTCACAAAGAAACATTAATTTCCTCTGGCTAGGCTTGAGCTCTTCATGGGCTGCTTCGCATTGACACTTTATTGTGCAGATATGAGGTGAAAAATGTAAGGCTACGTCTGGGGATGTGGGAATTGAATTAGGATCCAAAGCATTATGCTTCCAGCACAGCTCTTTTGTATGAGTTAAAATTAAGTTTGGTTGTTAAGAAACCCTGTTTTGTAGCTGTTACAAGGTGTGTGCAGCTCTCCAGTGACCTAGTCCTGTTTTGGAAAGAAAACCTATTTAGTGCAAATTGGGCATGAACTGAATTAGCCTCATGGGTTGTAGATAGAAGAGATTCATATATATATATATTTGTGTGTGTGTGTGTATATACACACACATATATAAAAAAATATAAAAACTTCAGTTCATGTGGTATTTTTTATTTTTCTTCCCAGCTGTTTTTCTGAAACACTGAAAGTGGAACCTCCAAGTCAGTTCCATGCCATGCTGCCCAGACAGGAATGTTTAACTAGGAAATATTTGGGAAAAGACTGCTATCAGATGCAGATCAGTTAATAGGTTTTAATATGCCTCCCTGCATATTCTAAACTTAGAGGTGTCCACTGTGTACTGCTAATGTAGCACGGGGATGGGAAAACTTATTTTCATCATGCAAAGATAGAGATTAAGTAAAATGAAGAGGTTATATCATCAGATTTAATCAGAGACTGTCTTGTCAGAACAGAATACTGGTCAGAGCCTGGAGTTTTAGCTATAGAAGCTGAGATTTTGGCACTTTTCAATCCTTTCCTGAAATCATGCACACATTCTTTTCTATTTGAGATGGCCTTTTCCAAAATCATTTGGTTCTGATGGCAAGAGTTTTTCTGTACAAGTATTTTCTGTGTTGGTACTGAAAATAAATGATTCTGGTATGCTTTAGTATTGATGGGACTTGTAGGTGCTGGAGGAGTCTTTCAGGAAGCTGCAGAATATTGCCATCATCAATCTAAGGGTGTGTTGTGGTGTTTTTGTTTTGTTTGTTTGTTTTCCCTTCCCCCCTTAAATGAGATCTGTCATCTGAACCACTTTGGAAATCACTGGCTAGAAAGTACAGAATGTCTTGGGTCATCAGCCCAATTTTCCTGCCAGAGTGCAGATCTGCACTAAAAAATGCATTTGTCTCTTGGCAGAGTACTCTGCTTTCTTGGGGGTGGGGAGAAGCAACATAAATTACCATTTTAAGATCACAGTTAAGTATTTTTGGCTGGGAAATTGTCAGGCATCAACACAATGGATTTTGCTGCCTTCACAGCTCAATTATGAAATCTGTTAAGGAAGGGCCATGACCTAAAGGGATAATTGCCTGGAGATGTAGTTTCCCCAGATAAACTGTTGTCTTTATTTCTTTCACAGATTGAAGTGGACCTCGGTAAAAAGTGCTGGTATCATTCAATATTTGCCTGTCCCATTCTTCGTCAGCAAACAACAGATAACAACCCACCTATGAAATTAGTCTGTGGTCATATTATATCAAGAGATGCTTTGAATAAAATGTTTAATGGCAGCAAGTAAGTACCGTTTTTATATTCCGAGTACAGACAAGGACAAATCTTAAGACTAGAGTATGGCATTTGGGGAAAGCTGAGTCCACAATTACATAATTGGAAGCTTGTAAATCTTGGACTATGACTTTGAAGCCAGATAGCTGGGTTAATGTGCTGGAGAACAGCATAATCAGCCCTCTGATGTTGTAGAAAGTGAGATGACTTGAAGAAAAGTAGCAAACAGTAATTTTCCAAGCTGCAAATACCATTGTGTTGTCCCACATTCAAACAGAGACTTCTGGACGCAGTTTTTCACCAGGAGCAGGGTTGGTAATGGTTGAAACATCCCTTTAAAAAATTAAGGGAGTGGGGAAAGTAAACCTCTGGGGGGAAATACAGCTTAGTAATTGAGTGGATAATTAACTATCACTCCTTCGTAGATATCAGGGGGATGCCTATGGGCTTTTGGAAGGGAGGAAATGTGAGAGGGAGAACTATATGGATTTCCTTCAGAAAGAACCAGTGGTAATTTGGATTGAACGTATGCAGCTTCTGTGAGGGCTGACAGCTTAATTTAGAGTTGTAAGTTGTTTTGTGAAATCCATTGTGAAAATAAGTGATGCTACAACTAAAAACGTTGAGTGGAAAAAAATAGAAGCATAAAGGTACGCTTTCATAGGTGACTTCAGTCATTTCAAGCCAGTAAATTCATTGCAACGTTATTCTGGTCCCTGATCATTTATTCCTGATGCTTTCATTCATCAGCTTCAGTGACAGAACAGCTCTGATAAAATTAACTCTCGGGGATGAAAAGCCCAAACTTAGAGATGGAGAAAAAGACATCAATCCTAGAAAAAAATGTAGTGAGCAGATGGAATTGTATCAGTGGAGACCTCAGCAGGAAGGCCAGCCTGACCTATTTAGCCATAGCCTGCAGGAGTGGATCTAAGCGGGTTGTAAAATCACAGCATTTTGGGAACTAGGAAGTAAAACGGACTGGATGTTAATCAAGTCAAACTGAAAGCTACTGGCCTGTTTAAAATGACTAAAATACAACAGACTAACCTCAAAGTTTAGATAAAAGATTAACCATAGAGTGTAATTTCTTGGTATTTAATGATTCAGAGGTGGGTGGGTAAAAGGTGAGGAAAGCCCATAATTAGAAGAAAAAGAGTGATAAGGTAACTTCTAGCAGAGCCTTAGAGTATGTTCACTTTGTGCTGTGGGGAGAAAAGAGGAAGGACTGTCACCGCAAACTCGATACCATTGTGATGGAGGGAAAAGTTTAGCTCTTAGTTGTTTCAGCAGTGCAAAGTCACTTGTTTCAGTGCGAAATCAGTTGTTTCAGCAGTGAAAGTACACGGCTATGGGGCTGCTTTCTGCATTACCATGATTCTAACACGTTTTCTTTGTCCCCAGATTAAAATGCCCCTATTGTCCGATGGAACAGAGTCCTGGAGACGCCAAACAGATATTTTTCTGAAGAAAAGTTTCCTTATGCAGTTTGTAAGTGACACTCTGAATTTCAGGTGCATTTCAGGAGAATTAAAACACACCTGTTCCATTTTATGCAGCAGACTGAGGACTCCTATGTTTGTATAAGCTAATGCTACAGAAACTTTGCCAACATTTAGTATATACATACCAAGTGGAAATGCTACAGAAATATTATTACCATAGGGCTTTACCTATACTCTTGGTCTCCATACCTGATCAAGTTACTACACCAGCAGTTGTCATTCGATGCAGGTTTTTGTACTTAATTATATGGTGACTTTTTACTTTTTAAAGGCAGAAATTGATCACCTCCCCCATTTCTTTAATATTCTTCCTGCTATCATTCTATCGGTAACTGTCACCTTAGAGAACGTTTGTGGGAAAAAAAGTTTTATTTCCTGTAATGTGTATATAATTAAAGGTAAATACTTCAGAAAAAAAAAAAAGTTTGATAAACTGAATAGTGGTTATAAAAACTAATTTGTATTTTTTTCGCTGAAAAAGCTGTGATATATTCTGAGTTTTTTCTTTCGAGCATTTTTTCAACTTTTACATAGAATTCAAAGTAAATGTGCATATATATAAAATATATTAAATATATAGCCCCAAGGGGCTACCCGTTAAAATCCATCACTAATTTATAAGGGTGGTGTGTGGATAAATTGCTACTGGAACAGAGAGGGAATAGGAAATCCTGTTCCTTTGGTTTCATGATCAAGAAATGTTTGTGTAAGAGAATATTAAATAAAACGAAATTCTGAAGTGGAAATGCTTTTAGTTGATGACATTTGCTCTCTGGCCTTTGTAGTCATGTTCTTTGAACTTTGTATTCAGGATTAGGCTATAAATGTCATGTTGCTGTATAGTTTTAATAGTCATTATAGTGTGCTATTTATAAACAGTTATCAAAACCAAATAAATTGTACAAGTATTCATTGTTAAATGGGGGAAAAGCATGTTCCGATGCAATCAACTGATCACAACTCTGCACTCGGCAGAATTGGGCCCTACATCATATATTAGGAGATAGCAATTTTTCTGTAGCTTAAACACTTTGCTTCTAGCCTTGTTTTTGTAGTAGATTATTACTGCCATTGCTACTTTTTCTGCTAAATTTGTCATATTGGTGACTAGGTAAATTTGTACTCATAAACCAGATGTAGATCATGGCAGTTAAATCTTTTTCTAGTGTGCATATATTTGTATTTATTGCACTGTCCTATAGTAGGGCAAGCAGCCATAAGGCATGCGAAGCTACATGTAAAATTATATTTCTGTATGTGTAGTAAAAACAAACAAAAACCAACCCAAGCTTATCTGGTTGAATACTGACACACTGGTTGAATGCACTAGCACAATGCACTACAGAGAAGACCGTCTTTGGGAAACCTCCACCTTTTGAATTTGTTTGTCGCCTGGCTTGAGAGACTTGAGTTGGACTCGATCGGATCGGTGACAATGGACCTCCCTAAAGAGACATTAAGAGGAGCAAGTCGAGGCACACACATTTTAAACTTTTTAAATGTGCTTGATACGTGTGGAAAATGCAGGCGTGTGACTTTCTGCAAAACTTAAACTGTGTATTCACACTGAGTTTAAAACAACTGGGTTACCAAATGGTAAATCAACAATAAAAGGGTGAGGATGTTATTTTCCATGTAGGTTTCCTAGTCTTGCTGAATGTGCTTCTAGTCTTTTCTCTGGAGTGGAATTGCCTCATGCTTTGAATTTAAATGAAATGACACCTGGACTACTTAAACGAAAGAAAAACAAGCGTAAGTGCTTCATCTCCCTTTCTCTTCTGTCACACTGGTAGTTTTTTGGCATTAGTGTGAGCTGAGGTTTGTGTTGATAATGCCTCTAGTGCAATTCTTAGTGTACAAAACCAGCAGACTCATGACAGGGCACGTTGGTAAAAATTCAACTTACATATTAGAACATTTTTAATACAGTGATTCTGTTCTCCCTTTAATAAAGCACCAATTAGAGATAGGTAGCTAATTCACCACCAGCTTGGCTGTTACCACCAGATCGTTGCAATTCTCGCCGTCTCCACGCTTACTTAATAATTGCCTGCAGTTCTGAAACTCCACCAACAGATGATGCTAGCAGCTTAATACAGAATGCTCATGTGCGTACAGTAATGAGATGCTGGGCATTTGTGAAACTGCCTGCATTTTGGCTGTTACAGCTATCCAGAATTTGCTTCTGGTAACCAGAGAAAGTGCTTGCACAGGGAAAAGGAAATAATAACAGGAGGTTTTTGTACTTAAAATACAGTTAGCTGATGTGTATACATTTTATCTACTGCAGCTTGGAAACATCCATAGCAGAGTATTTGATTTTAAAAACCTTTAAAGTTTGAAGTGCTGTGGTGGTATCTGGGCTCTGTCCCTATTACACTCTCATACCATATTCTCAAGCTGTTAACTTAATCCTTAACTTAATTGCAGCAGTCTCATGAAAAACACATAGCCAGAGGGACAGTATTCATCTGTCACAGCGAGGTCTGCGTCCAGGTCACCGTGCAGCTGCTGCAGTGCTGCTTTCCACCCTCCTTTGCAGATTGTTGGAGCACAGCTCTGCGGTACCAAGCTCACCAGTGATGCAGATGGGCTTTAAGTCAAGATTTTTCTGACCGCAGTTCTCTAAAAGGCTTAGCTTCTAGGTGCTCTGTCGTGGGCGTTTATAAACAACTTCCATAGTGGTGGGTTGGTCGTAGTGTTAGTTTTATGTCTTTTAATAGACTCTTCCAACTTCGGTACCTGTCTTGATGTATCACTGCAGATTTCCCATTTCTTGGCGGGTTTGAAGTCTGATTTGTGTCAGCACACACGATCAAACCTTAAAAACAGATACTGGGGAGTGAAAGTAGTAGGGACTGTTTGACCTTAAATGGTTCTTAAAACCTATTGAACACTTTCAGGGTAACGTGACCGTGTCGCTGTGACAAAGCTCGTGTCTTTACCTCCCGTTCAGCGCTGTCGATGATCTGCTCTGTGAAGTATTTTTCAATTAGGAAAGTCTTTTCCTGCGGGGACTTTGGCACTATAAATTGCAAGTGGACATGGCTGAACAACCGGCCATGCCTGCCAAGAATCAGCGTGTTTTGCTTCTGCAATACTGCATCGATCTCAGCCTTCTGTCTGTAAGTCAGATTGATTAACCGGTCTAGAAGCTGCAGCAAAAGCCGTGTGTTAAAACTAATGATTGAGAGCTTCTGATCCCTGTTTGCTTAGATCTGTCTCCTTCCTGGAGCTTTCATCCTTTCCTTCTAGCATTTCACAGGGTGCTGCTAACGTTTAAGGTTGAAGTTAGTTATGACTACTCGGAGCCAACGCACCAGATTTAACAGAGTACGTTTGGGTTAGATTTTGCTTGCAAGGTTTGTTTGCCTGCTGCAAAAATACTGTTTGCTTTTCTGCGCTTGCCACCGCAGAGGTTGATTTGTCTCTCTGAAAATGTTATGTCCTATAACCCATCGCCACTCTTGTGATCTTCCTTTTGTAACAGCAGAATGCAGTGTAGGGAAAAATGCTTTGAGGATAGAAGAAAAGAGGAGAGAGCGGTAGAGATGATCTATAATAAGGAGAACTGTACCATAGTGTTGGATTACTACTCTAAATTTAATTCAAGCCTTAATATATATGTGCAAGAGAAAAGCTAAAAAATATGTGTGAGGTGACACTCGGTATGACTTCATGTTTGCATTAAATTAGCAGTCCTATAGAGAAATATGGAAACTGGACTCTTAGCCTGCTGTAAACTAACAAATCTTGCTGGGCTCCTATGCAGGAACTGATGTTTACGTGTCAAAATTAATTGCAGCGGTTTTTAACACAAGAACTAGCAGAATCCTCATTAAGCAGGGAAATCCTCAGAAGCAGGGAAATGGCAGGGAACTAAAATCAACTCGGAGCCTGAAATCTGTGTGGTGGGTGCACCTTCAAGGACAGGTGCACAATCAGTGAAGGAAGAGGGGAACTCATGAAGGCTAAAATACCTGTGGTAAAAGTAACGGGGTAGGGAAAGGAGGAATTCATATCCCTTTCTTAACCTATCGCAGCCTGTCATTCCTTGTCAGCAGCCTTTCAAAGCTAAACTTTTGCTCTCTCCACAATTTTCAGCTTGTAGGTGAAGTTATGGGGTAACACCCTGCTTCGTCCATACTTCTGGATGTTTTCTTCCTTCATTGCATCCCACCACATTGGGATAGCAGAATATCAACGCAGGCTGTGGGGAAGGACAGCTCTATCTGTATCCTCCAAATACAGAAGCCCTGCTAGGCTGGCCCAGTGCATATTCTACTTTACAAATAGGATTTTTTTACAATTTGGGGGTTATTCTGAATGTAGCTGAACAGCAGAGTTTCATGGAAAACTGGAACGAAGACCCAGCCCTGAAGCTGCAGGGTGCTGTGACCTGGACTGGTGTGAGCACAGCTTAGGTGAACTCAGGCTTGGAAACAGCCACTCTTCTCCTCCCTTTTCTCTCCCTCATATTTATTTTCACACTTGGTGCTGCTGCTGTTGGTTTCTTCTTTATAGGGTCAAGTGAGCAGGTTTTCTTTGATCAAAATATCGAGGAGGTGGGGGAAGCTGCAAATAGCTCCTCAGATTTTCTTCAGCATCATCCACGAGATGTTTGCTGCAGAGGGGGGAAAAACTAAACACAGACAGTTATTCATTTTTTTTCCTAAATTCCAGTGTTTTCCAGGGTTTCTGAATTATTTAAAGAGGTTTCCAAGAACGTGGAGCACAAGCAAAAATGTAAATGCTTTCCTAGAACAAAAATAACATTGCATTTATTTAACAGAGTCCAGGATGTCCATCCAGTGGTGCATAGGTCGTGCTGACCCTGCACATCAAATGGGTTTTATTTCAAATTAATTAGAAGGAAGATACCCGGTTACAGGAGGCTCGTATTTCACTGTCTCTTTACAGTTCTCCCTGGAGCTATCGGTCACTGTTTCTTTTACCTTATCGTGCTTTTCTGTTCTGAATGCTGAAGGTGTTTGGTTCCCACGGGGCAGCTGCCAGGCACTTGCACACCACAGTTTTAGTGCAGGGAGGCTGGGCTGGGCTGAGCTGCCTTTGCTGTAGCAGTGAATAAGGCTTGGATGGGTGAAGGGCCTGGAACTGGCTCAGAAAAATCACTCAGAAAATATTTTGGAGTAAATGAAGCGCTGGCTGAGGAAGCAGCAGGTGTCTAACAACAGCAACAAATTCAGGAGGCTTTGTGTTGTGGGGGCATCTGATGCATCCCTCAGCTTCTTAGGGTTTGCAGTGACCACCTTGTATCTTTTTTCCTTCGTTAGTTGAGGTTCTGTTTAAATCATAAATCACCTCTTAGTCTTTTGACTGCTAACCCGTGTTGTTTGCCTTTAGCCCATCGGCTTCTGATGAAGCTTTGAGCTACTCCCTGCCAGGTAACGCTTAAGAGCTGAACAAATTTACTGCTTCTACTTGTCTTTAAAAAGGTACTGCTCTCAGCCCCAAATCCAGCCAGGTTGCTCCTAACCAGCTTTGCTGGAGGCACCTACGTGCCTCACAACGTGATGCTGCACTGGGGCTGGGCTGGCTCTTGGCTCTTTCGTCTCTCACCCCTGCAGTGGTGTTTTGTGTCTGGTTATTATGGCTTTAGTGCAAAAACTGTGGTTTGATTTTTTTTTGCCTTCCAAATAGATTTGATCGGAGACCTGAACTGCAAAGTGACCTGGTCATGGGACTGCACAGGAGGGGCTGGTTCAGGGGGCTCAGCCGTGCCTCGGAGAGCTTGTTATCTGCTGGAGGGCTCTTCGGTGATGGAAACTCACCCAGCTTCTCGTGGATGTCTGCTGGGGAAGCGCTCCTCGTTTCTAGGGTGTCCATCCATAGCTGCTGGCCTGTGTCCTCTGCCTTACTCCAGGCTGCCTCTGACTCGGGAAGTGATCGTCCCCCTGTTCTCAGCTCTGGTGAGGCCGCACCTTGAGTACTGTGTTCAGTTTTGGGCCCCTCACTACAAGAAGGACATGGAGGCACTTGAGTGTGTCCAGAGAAGGGCGACGAAGCTGGTGAGGGGCCTGGAGAACAAGTCCTAGGAGGAGCGGCTGAGGGAGCTGGGCTTGTTCAGCCTGGAGAAAAGGAGGCTCAGGGGCGACCTTATTGCTCCTTACAGATACCTTAAAGGAGGCTGTAGCGAGGTGGGGGTTGGTCTGTTCTCCCACGTGCCTGGTGACAGGACGAGGGGGAATGGGCTTAAGTTGCACCAGGGGAGGTTTAGGTTGGATGTTAGGAAAACTTCTTTACCGAAAGGGTTGTTAGGCATTGGAAGGGGCTGCCCAGGGAAGTGGTGGAGTCACCATCCCTGGAGGTCTTCAAAAGACATTTAGATGTAGAGCTTAGGGATATGGTTTAGTGGAGGACTGTTAGTGTTAGGTCAGAGAGTGGACTAGGTGATCTTGGAGGTCTCTTCCAACCTAGATGGTTCTGTGATTCTCTGATTTCCTGTTACTCAGCACTGCGGCCTTCATCCCGTGCTGCACAATGGGCAACATCAGAAGAGGCAGGGCTGGTGGTACCTTTTGTGTAGGGGTGAGTCACAAAGAGCCTCAGCAAATAAAAATACGAGGAGGAAAAGGAGTCCTCTGGGTGGTGACGCAGGGCCCAGGGCCTGAACACGACGCAGGAAGAGGTGGCCTCATGCGGAAACCACCTCAGTCCGTCAGCCACGAGGACCAAGCTGAAGGTCCTAAGCTGTCTTTATGAGAGGAAACCAGGCTCCTGTTTGGTATCTGGGACTGACTCGTAATAAAATAACACTTTTAAGTGGAGAAGTGGAGTTCCTGGCCCCTGAAGTGGAGAAGTGGAGTTCCTGGCCTAGGTTCCTCCATTAGGCGGTGAAGGCAGGCACCTCCCAAATGCATCTTATCCCATTATAAAGGCAGCACGGATTCCCCTTAGGTTAAGGAGAATAACTTTAAGGAGAAAGGAGAATAACTTAATGAGGTTAAGGAGAAAACTGCCCCCCAAAACAGAAGGGCCTACACTAACAGCATAACTTGGAAGTCACATCCAGAGATGGCCAGAGTCCTAAGAGATTTCTTTACCTCAGGCCTGATGTTCACGTTTGCTTGATGGGATTTCAAAATTCAGACCCTTGTAATGTTATTTAATTGACAAAACCTTTGTTCTTTTGAAAAAAGAATCTATCTCATGTTGACATCACAAGTCATACAAAGCACATTTTACATACAAAGCTCATATACATGTATACAAAGCTCATCAAAGCACATTTCATGGATCTTAGTGGGCCTAATACATGCTGTCCTCACTCATCAAAAAGCTTTGAGGCCTGGTGAAATGAGCCCAGTTCCTAGCCCATTTAGCTCACTTTCTCATAACCATCACGTCTAAGTAGCAGCCAGAACAACAATTTTATCAGTCAACAGCACCTGATTCCTGGCAAGCCCAGGAACAGGGGGCTTTCTTTGCAAAGGAGTAGTAGAAATACACCTCCCACATAAAGGAAAATCATCACCATCATCATAGAATCATTAAGGTTGGAAAAGACCTTCAAGATATCTGGTCCAACCACCCCCCGACCACCAATGTCACCACCAAACGATGTCCCCAAGCACCAGGCCCAACCTTTCCTTGAACACCCCCAGGGATGGTGACGCCACCACCTCCCTGGGCAACCTGTCCCAACGCCTGACTGCTGTTTCTGACAGAAGCGTCTCCTCATTTTCAACCTGAACCTCCCCTGGCACAACTTCAGGCCATTCCCTCCAGTCCTATCACTGGTTACCTGTGAGATATAATAATTAAAAATAAAACAAGTACAAAGTCCAGGAAATAACAGCAAATAACACCACCAGCCTGGTGAAACCGTTGCTAGTCTATGTGCAAATACCAGGAAGCCCAAGTGGTCACCTGGAGGCAAAACCAAGGGCCCTGAATGCTGAAATGTGTAAATTTTTTTTTGGTAGTACGGAAGTCCCTGCGGTTGGAGTTGAAAACCACAAAATGCTCAAAAAAAAAAAAAAAAATGCATGCCACTGGGCACGGGGCTTTCTTGATGGGTTTCACATCAGCGACCACCTGTCTTGCACAAAGCAGCTTTTTCAAAGAACAATTACAGAGAATAATTGGGCTGAAGGACTCAGCTACACGTCAGCACTGCATGGGTTTCGACGTATGTATATCTATATAATGATAGATAGATGGGTATATGCTGTAAAACAATCCCGCGTCTTGTTCGATCTGTAATAAAAAAGCTCTTCCACCTACACCAGGCTGCTTGAGCACACACAGGTGAACGCAGCAGAACGTCTGCCAAGAAATGCAGTGAGGGGCCTGTGTCCATGGCATGGCACTCACCCACGTTTTCTGCAGAGCTGGACCTGATGTGAGTGCCCCAAACGGCTGGGAGACAGCAGTCTGCGGTGGCTGATCCTATTTCAAGCCCACAAGTTGTGAGTCTGAATCTCTAGTGAAGTTGCCACAGCAAACTCCTCAAGGCACCATTGAAATAAATGCCATAAAGACAAATGAGCCCAACTTCTGGAACAGAAATGAATTTCTTCAGAAATCATTGCTTGTTTCATTTCACCTCAGATGCTGAACACCGGCTCTTCGCTTAAGAGGGTCCTGGTGACATCACATCCTCTCCAAAAAGCTGCACAGCCTCCGAAGGCAAGCGAGAAAGATCATCTGTGCTCCGCTGCCTCGTCCCCGAGGATGACGGACGCATCTCCTGCGCTGCTCCTCCTGCTCAGCCTGGGGCTCTGTGAGTATGGGACTGGGATTCTTGGCGACCTTTTCCATGGGGAGCGAGTAAAAGGGGTTAAGGCGTTCCCCTTTCACCGAATCCAAGGAATTGGGGAAAATGATCAATGGGGAAAATGAAGAGCAAGCCCAAAAGACAAACGATCAGGGCTACTCAGTGAATGAGGAGGGAAGGAAAGCAGGAGCGGCGTGACTACAGCGTGACGCAGTGGGAACACAGCCCGCTCAGACAGGCATTGCTGGAGGGGACAGGGAATGGCAAAAATAAAAGGGGGAAGGGGAAAAATAAATAGCAGTTGTTATTAGGGAATCTCTTCAGAATAACAGGGAAATGTTACCACCCCTGAGAATGCAGCTGAAAGCTATTCTGAAGGGCAGCATCTGTCTTAAAGCCCAGGTGGCTGAATGCTGAGTCCCCCAGGGACTCAACCAAGCCACCCAAGCGTGCCCGATGGTGTGCTCCTCCCTTTGTGTCCTCCTTCAGGACCCGGGTGCCAGCCCTGGGGCTGCCCAAAACCCCCAGGAGCAGCCCCTGAGCTTGCCCGGAGTGAAGCCGCTCTTCCCGAGCAGGCTGTGAAGGGCAATGGTGGACTTGTCCCCCCGCAGGCTGCCCTGGAGCCCAGGGCCAGAGGATCACGGTGACGGCCAAGTTCTACAACAGCAAGACCACGCACCCCCAGAGCGGAAAGTCCCTGGAACTGGAGTGCACAAATTCCCAAGACAGCGGCGTCTCCTGGATCCGCCAGGACAAAGCTGGGACCCTTCACTTCATCGTCTATATTTCAGCCTTGCCCAAGACAATCTTTAAGGGGAACCAGATGACATCTTCACGTTTTGAGGCGTCAAAGATTGGCAAATCCTATCGGCTGAAGGTGATGTCCTTCGAGGCTCAGGATGAGGGGACCTATTTCTGCACCGTCAACTACAACCAAGCGCTGTACTTCAGCTCTGGCCTACACGCCTTCTTCCCAGGTCAGCAACATCCTCACCTGCCTCACTTACACCCAGCACCCCTGCCCATGCCTCTTTTCTTGCTGTATTGCCCTCAGTCCCCATCTCCCTCCTGGTTTGCCCAAGGCATCTTGTGCCCAAAGCCCTGGTCCTCCCGCTGGAGGCTCCCGGCTCACCGTCTCTGCTTGCTCGTCCCTGCCCAAAGATGAAGGTGCTCGAGCAGACCCAACTGCACCATCCCACTGGTGACTGAGGGGATGAGAGTAAAAATAGTCCACAACCACCCCCTCCTTCCTCAGTTCGCCTCAGCCCTAAAAGTCCTTCCAACCTCTGAGCACTTACAGCACCTCAAATGGAAACTCATGGGCGAGGCTGGAGGTTGGACTGAGGAAAGAAAAAAAAAAAAAACAACAGGTCAGTCAGGACATGTGTCCTAAGAGCTACAGATGAGGTAAGATAAGAGCTCAGAAATTGAGAAGTGGTGGCAGAAAGCAAGAAATGAGGAGCCCACAGCTATCAGCCTGCAGCTCAGCAACACAAGCTCACCCCAGGGCAATGCGTCAGGGCAGCACAGTCCCAAAACGGGCCCTACAAAGACCTCCCAAGCTTGCAACAGGAGCAGCCGTTCCCCAGCAGGGCTGGGGGTGAGCTATTTCGTTCTGTCTCGCTGTGTGCTCCATTCATCCCCTGTCACTTACAGTCACGACGACAGCGGCGCCCGTCACAACCGTGTCCCCCACCACCCAGGGCAGCCAGGTCACCAAGAGGGACGTCTGCCTGCAGAGCCACGAGGCAGGTAACCCAGGGGAGGCAGAGGGAAGGAGGGGGGCTCTGCCACAGGGGTTGCTGTGGGTCCGAAGAGCTCGGCTGGATATCTGTAGTGACTGCAGGCATTTTGGGATGGGCGGGGATCCTTTGAGCTCTGTCAGAATTGGGGAGCTGCATCCCTGGGGGGGGGGGGTGAAAGAGATTTGTGGATGTGGCACCAAGGGACGTGGTTTGGTGCTGGGACTTGGTGTGTCAGGCTGATGGTTGGACTTGGTGATCCTGAGGGTCTTTTCCAACCTAGAGGACTGCATGGTTCAGGGACTCCAAGCACTGATTTCACCCCACCTGGGATGACTTACAAAGCATGAGCCTGCCTGATGGCTGGGCACTCCAAACAGAGGGCAAGTCCTATGGGCTAGCACTGGTTTTAGCCTCAGCAGGAGGCACGAGAAGACTTCTGGCTCCCTCAGCTCCCTCTCTTCACCTACAGCTCCTGTCAGCCTCGCTCAGAGCCAGATGGGTCCCTTTGCTTGCTGGGCCCCCAGGTGGCTCCACCAGGGCCGGCAGTAACCCCAGCTGTGAGTGCCTGCAGGACCTTTCCTCTCTCTTGTCTCTCTTTTATTCCTGCAGAGACAAGCAAGGAGAAAGAGCTGAATTTCTTCTGTGAGATTTTCATCTGGGTTCCTTTGGCTGCCGGCTGCTTGCTGCTCCTCATTGCCCTGGTCATCACCATCGTGCTGTGCCAAAGTAAGTCGCACCCTGAGCCCCTGCAGATGTTTCAAAGAGCAGAGCCCGGTCCTCCAGCAGAATGGGCTTTCTGGCTCTTCCCCTCACGTAGCTATCGAGTAACCAGGACACAGTGAGTGCAAAAGGGCCACTCTTAAAAGTCATTTCCGCATTTTCCTCATCCTTAGGTTTAGCTTGAGAAATACCCATCAAATCCTACACTAGAAGATGACAGAATACAAAGAGGAAACTTACCCTACCAAACTGTGTTGGTCCTACCACCCTTAAATCAGTGTATGAGGGGCAAAAGTTCCAGAACACTTTGACAAAACAGGATAAAGGTGCTTCAGCATGAGCCTTGCAAATCCAAATGACTCTGATCGGCAGCTGGAGCTACAGCCAGCTGAGCTACTGCATGCCCAGCTCCAGAGGCTGGTGCAGGTCAGGCAGTAACGCAAGGTCTCTGGGAAGGCAGAAGTCCTGTAGCTGGATTTCATGTCTGAAATGTCTTTAACTTACCCTCAGCAAGCAATGGGAGCAAATGGATTGAAATCAGTTTAATGCCAGCTGAAATCAATTTAGCTTTCCTGTGGGGAAGGGCCCAGACACCCCCAGCACCTGCACCCCTTTCATTACATGGCTCAGCTCGTTAGCGTGGGTCACTGCCATGCCCTGCTGCTGAATTAACCTCACCACATCCTCACTGACCCTACAGCCCAGAGCTGATGTGAGATTCATTTACCAGTTTAACAGGTACAATTTTTCAGCACCTGTTAACCCCGAAAAACACTAATAAAAACACTAATCTCCACTACCCACAGCAATAGGAAGGAATACACAAAGAAACACTGATAAACCCCAGCCAATTAGCTGCATTAATTTCTGCAGCAGGCAGCACAAACCCCTCAAGGAGGATTTTTACATCCAGACATCTCCCTTTTGTGCTAAAATGAATGGTTTACCATTGTATTTTCCTGAAATAATGACATAGATGCTAACACGGGGAAGAGCATCGTTCAGGAGGATGGATCCTGAGCTGATCTAAGTCAGGTTAGAGCCACAAAGCAGCAGTGTATTTAACAAACGCTGGCTAAAGGCAGAGCCCCGTGTCTCTCTGCATCCCTCTGCACATTTGTAACAGCAGTGAAGAAGCCCAGAGGGTGAAAGCAAGCCCAGAGAAACCCTCGTGGTGTGTGCAGGCAGATCGCAGCCACCTGGAGAGAAACTTGGGATCTGTGCCACTCGCCTGCTGTAGAAATAACTGCTGCCAATGGAGTTTCAGCAGCGTGCCAAAAAGTCACTGCAGAGAGCAAAAACTAATTCCCTGGCAGTGTTAGCAGGATGACCCTGCTGCTGCTGCTCCCAGGAAAACACCCTTTCGTTTGGGATGATCCTGGAGCTGAGAGCCGGGGGGACGTGCAGCACTGCTCACTTGTGTGGCTTTCCCCCCAAACAAGCTTTATCTGCTGACAGCCTTCAAGGAAGCAGAAGGGTGGCAGGGTGCTAGGGAACGCCAGCTCGGTGCCACTGCTGCATTTCTTCACAAAGCTGTGCCTTGCTGTCTCTGAACTAAAACATTTCACTTTTTTTTTTTTTTTTTTTTTTTTTCATTTTAGAAACCAGGCAATGAAGAGACAAAGGTGAAGGTGTAAGAGGTTAGTACCTGACAGCTGGTGCCACTTTGCAACTTGTTGGCACCTCAGCCTGAAGTGACACAGCAAGCAGGTGTCAAAAAGCACCTAAAAAGCCTTCATTCAGGGCAGGGTGGTTGGGAGGGGGCTGTGTAACTGGGGGGGAAGGGTGGAGGTAAAAAGAGAGAAGATTCCCTTCTGCTGCTTGCTTTTTAAGTGATTCAAACCCCTGAGAGCTGATGCTGCAGTAGATATTAAACAGAGAGACAGGAGGCATTTGCAGCAGTCTAAATCCTTTGCACATCTCCCAGAAATTAGCACTACCTTTGTGTATTTCTAAGGCACTGCTGCAACCTGAGCCCAGGGGTGACTATTTCATTCCTTCCCATCCCCAAACAGTGAGGTTGAATTCCTCACTGGGTCTTACAGCTGTGGTGCTAGCAGAACGCCCTCTGCACCGTTTTGGAGCAGCAGCACCACAGCCGTACGCTTCTATGTCCCCAACAGGCACCACGTAACAGCAAGGAAAAGGCTCACGCAGCCTGAGATGATTTTCCTAAGAAACAGCAACTTAGATGTGTGTAGATTGAGACTTAAGTTGTATTCTAAGGCGGACAGGAATCCTTTTCTCTGCCTTCTCCTACCTCTACCCGTTCCACTCATCGCCCTGAGCCCCCAGGACCAGACTGTACTAACACTGCACTGAGCAATTTCCCAGTTAGAAGCAAGAAATCCTCCTGCCCGCACGCACCGCACGGTTTGCTTCTGCAAACTGCCCTCCCTGCAGCTGGTTTCTTCACCCAGCCCACGCTGCAGAAAACCACCCGTGTGCTTCTGCAAGCCCCGTGCTGAGGGTGCGCCCTAGGGCTCGCACAAAGAGCAGAGCTCGAGCACGGGATCCCTGCTGCTGCCCCAGCCACGCCAGCACCGGGCTAGCGGTAGAAAAAACTGGGTTGCAAGAAAGGCTGGGGCAGTAATTTCACACTACCACAGCCTCGTTCTTTGCAAATCAAGCATCTTGCAACCAAGGTAAATGCAGGTTCCTTATTACACAGCCGTAGGTTTCACAATAGGAGAAGAACTACATTTTACTTATACAAATAAATTAATACAATCACTCAAAAAGCTACTATTAAGAGGGGAAAAAAAACTCAATCCCCTTGCATTTACAGAAAATGGAATCCTTCAGTTTTATTTAATTTTTAAATGCATGAACCTCAGAGAAAGCATCAGAAATCAGTGCCTGAATAACAAGAACATGTTATACCAATAACATCACAACAACATGTTATGGAGCTGGCACGGAGTGGCAGTGCCTCCTGATCTCTGGGTGCAGTTTTCTGCGTGTACCCGGTGACCACACAGGACATCACACCTCCAGAGCTGCTTTCTCTCTGGCCAGGCTGAAACACCAAGGGAAGGGCCCCTGGCTTTTACAAAGCCTATTTTCCACACCCAGCCCGGCACAGTTCTCATCTTTGCCTGGCTTTCCAAGGGCTAAATCGTAACGAAGACTCTTCTCCTAACGTTTAGGACAGTGCCTGCATTCCTCGCTTCTCTCTATTCCTGCTGCCAGCCCTGTGCAGAGATGTTTTCTCCCTCGGGAAAATCATTCTGCACGACTGTAGAGCTCTTCATGTTCCCACTGATGGAGTGCTTGGGTTCCAAGTGCCTCAGGAAATCACCTCACCGAGGACAGCTTTCCTTTGGCACTGCTAACATGACAGGGTTATGTTTTAAGCAACTGCAGCGTATTCCAGCTTTTATTTAGAGAGGAAATCCCTGCTGCTGTTAGCAGTTGCCACTTATTGAAATGAAGCTCCCTGGAAGGTCACAGCGCAATTCATTCAATTAAAGAGCACCTCAGGATCTGGCCTGGGATTCCTTCTGGCACCTGAAGCGTTTGTTTTCCACCACAAATCAGTCTTCAGTGAAAACAGATGCCAAATCTTCAACTCATTAAATCACAAAACCATCAGTTGCTGGGGACCAGTAACATCTGTCACGTTGGGAGCACGCGTGGAGCCTGTAAAGCCTCCTAACAAGCAACCAGAGCAGTCCTCATGAACTGGCAACAGCTCCCCTGCCTCCCCAAAGCCCTCAGCCTTGCTTTCAGGGCAGCGTTGTGTTAGCAGAGGGAGGGGGACGAGGCTCCTCGCCTTTCTGACTGTGCAAAGGCTTGGTGAGAGCATGGAAATGTGCAAAGGTTAAAGGTAAATTTTAAAACAACCCAAAACAGTTTGTTTAAAAAACAATAATTAAAAACAATTGCTCAGCAGTTTATCTCAAGCCCTGCTACTGAAGGGGCTGCTGGAACGCTTCCTAGCCTGCTCTTTGAGGTTCCCAGCTGCAGACCAAGGCCAAGGGAGCTGATGAGCAGCGTTACAGCAATTCCCTTCTTATTTGCTTCATGTCAAATAAATCACAAACTTTTCTCTCTCTAGACCTGCAAACGGGAATCCCAAAATGAAGCCCAAGGTGCCAAGCCAACAGATATGAGCACCTGCACCTCTTGGCTTCTGGATCCCCTTCTGGGAGCAAATGCCCATCACCTACACGATCCGTATGGCTACTACTCCTCATGCACTCTATCCTGAGAAATTTGAAGAGACAAGCGTCCAGATGGAGCAGGGACACGTGGAAGGCAAGCAGGCACTTCCTCTGCAAACTGCGTGCCAAAGCACAGCTCCTTCCACACCCTGAGGTTCGCAAAGTGATTCCCAAGGCCAAACGTCGCCTTTAATCCCAGTGACAGAGCTCGGGTTCAGGCAGAAGAAACAGGTCAGTCCTGATGCCAACATACAGGATTGTTGGCAGTCCTGATGCCAACAACAGCCAAAACGCAGCAAAATTTGAATTTGTTTTATTTGGAAATCACTCTGGAGCAATCTCACTTCCTATTCCCTCTTTATGGGGTGCTGTGCATCTCCAGTCTCCATCTAATACAACACAAGGTCACACTGAGAAAGTAAATACGAATTAAAGGGCCTTGCTCTTCAGGGTTTTACAGTCCCGTAAGCTAAAGCTTACTGTTTCCCTCTTGCTATCCTTGTTCTGCTGCTGCTAGCCCCACTTCCACGGATTTCAGCAGTTTTGCCTGAGCACGGAATGGGAGCTTTTCTTTCTTTCTGGAATAAATGGTTCAGTAGTTAAAAAGTAAAAGTCTTTGCTACTTGATTTGGTTAAGCAGGGTTTTTAGCATAACAACCTGGGACATATCGACCGATCTAAATGAGAGTTCTGGGTTTTTCTAGCTGTACACTTGGTGTAAATATTTCCTTATGACACTGGCAAATCAACAACTGGGGTAAAAAAATAAAACAATATTTCTAGTCGGACTTATTAGTGCTTCTTTCTTTCTTCACTTCCTAGCTTCAGAATTGCTAAAAATCGATGTGCAAATATAAATGAGAGGGTAAGGTAAAAGGCAGTGACTTACACACCAGCCTGGGCTTTAGGATGCCAGACTTTAGCTTGCAGTTTGCCACAACCTTGAAACAAGCTCTCTCAAATCATTTTCCCTGGGACTCGCAGGATGGGCCCAGTAACACTCCCCCATGCGAGGAAGCTGGATGAGATAAAGGCTCTGAAGGTGCTCTGGTATCCTTGCCAGGGGACTGATAAAAGCCTGGAGAGAAAAAAATAAAATAAAATGGAGAATGAAAAACTCTTTGCTAAGCTGCAAACAAGCTGGGAACGAGAGAATTGAGAGAAAAACTGCTCTCAGTTCCTTGAAATAATGAACAGGGGAAAAAAAGAGAGACTAAGTGTATTTAAGCAACAGTAGAGAAATACTGAGTGACAGAACTACAGGAACACACACTGTAAAGAAAAAAAAAGGAGTCTCAAGGTGAGCTGCTGCTTCCAGGCACATCGGGTCCAGCCTTTACCCCCACTTCACCAGGCTGTGCTTAGCCAAAGCAGTCTGAGCTCACCCTACGGTCAGCTCTAACCACGCAGATGAAAGGCTCAGGCCTCTCGTCTCCCCTGCAAGCACCCCTTGCATTATCAGCTTGGAGTTGCTGCCTGAATTTGAGATGAATGTTTGCTCTATAGAGCCTCAACTCCGTTCCTGCAAAGCTGTTTTACAAAACCCACAAAACTGCTGCCTCCCCAGGAGCATCCCTCACTGTGTCCTCACTGCTCTGACATTTTATCCTCGCACACAAGCGCACTGCACAGCTTTGGCCAACGAGATGTGTCCCGTGCTGCCACAATCCTGTAGCCCGGGCTGTCAGGCAGTGCTCCGCCTGTCTGGGGCTACCCCCAAAACCTAAAGCCTCTCCCACGGAGCCTCCTTGGCACAGTTGCAGTCCCACAGGGATTGAGATCCGAGGGTTTGAGCACTGCTGGAGCTGAGACAAAGTTGGCACGGGGGTGGGAGGCTGCTGGAGATCCCTGTTTGAAGGCAGAGAGCTCACTGGGGCTGCAGGAGAACGGATCAGGAAAGCAACGCAACAACTGCAGTTAATTAACCAGGGACAGGAATTGGGGCTTAAAGATGTCAGTGCCACATCTGGCTGCTCTAGGAACCAAGAGATCCAAGGGTTACACGGTACAAAATGTGCTCAGGACAAACCGAGAGGGCAACCCAAAGAAGGGAAAGAGGCTGGGATGCCCAGTAGGGACACTGTGAACGGTTTAAAGAAGTTTCTGATTCCCTGCTTCTGAGCTAAGTGAGCTGTCCTCTCCTTTAAACATCTGCAGATTTGAAGGACCCTGAGCAGAGCTTGTAGGACAAGCTGCTAACTAAAGACCCTCAAAAAGCTCTTCCTCCCCTGTGCCTCCTCAAACAAAGGAGCAGGTGTTATTTGAGTGAGCTGTAAAGCCTTCAGAAAAGAAAGTGCAAGCAGCTCACGCAGTCACTGAGGAAAAGATTAAGCTCTACAGCTGACACATCTCGTGAGCCAGCCCTTACCACGGGATTTGTACAATGCCAAACAGCAAAATCCCTCCTGCAGAAGGTCAGGAGAGTCACAGAATCACAGAATTTCCTAACACTAACAGTCTTCCACTAAACCTCCTGCACCTCCTTTCTCCAAAGCCATCGGAAAGCCCAAGCAGCAGGGGGAGGTGACGGGGAAGAACAAGCAACGATGAAGGCTGAGGGGGAAAAACGATGAGTCCTTGAAGTGGCCATGTGCAAGACCCTCCTGCAGGCAGCGAGGGTGGGCTTTTGTCGCCATCACCAGTGCAAAAGAGGCACGTTTGGGCTCCTTCAGTTGATTTTGGAGAGGGAGAGGTGTCTCCAGTCATCTCCCCTCCCTAAGAGGAGCCTCTCTGGATTGACAGAGTGAGTGTGAGCAGCCAGGTATCAGCAATCGAGGAGGAGTCGAGGCAGATGGATCACATCCCTTCTCATTTTAAGCCTTGTGCTTCAGGACGGAGCCGAGTTCAGCAGCAGTGACTCTGTAACATCAGAGGCCGTGATGAGAGCCAGGAAGGCACAGGGGGTGCAGGTGGATGCAGAGCTGCAGATCACGGCATCGTACGAATCCCGTGGCAGGGGCTGGCTCACGAGATGTGTCAGCTGTAGAGCTTAATCTTTTCCTCAGTGACTGCGTGAGCTGCTTGCACTTTCTTTTCTGAAGGCTTTACAGCTCACTCAAATAACACCTGCTCCTTTGTTTGAGGAGGCGCAGGGGAGGAAGAGCTTTTTGAGGGTCTTTAGTTAGCAGCTTGTCCTACAAGCTCTGCTCAGGGTCCTTCAAATCTGCAGATGCTTAAAGGAGAGGACAGCTCACTTAGCTCAGAAGCAGGGAATCAGAAACTTCTTTAAACCATTCACACTGTCCGTACCGGGCATCCCAGCCTCTCTTTCCCTTCTTTGGGTTGCCCTCTTGGTTTGTCCTGAGCACATTTTGTACCGTGTAACCCTTGGATCTCTTGGTTCCTAGAGCAGCCAGATGTGGCACTGACATCTTTAAGCCCCAATTCCTGTCCCTGGTTAATTAACTGCAGTTGTTGCGTTGCTTTCCTGATCCGTTCTCCTGCAGCCCCAGTGAGCTCTCTGCGTTCAAACGGGGATCTCCAGCAGCCTCCCACCCCCGTGCCAACTTTGTCTCAGCTCCAGCAGTGCTCAAACCCTCAGATCTCAATCCCTGTGGGACTGCAGCTGTGCCAAGAGAGGCTCCGTGGGAGAGACTTTAGGTTTTGGGGGTAGCCCCAGACAGGCGGAGCACTGCCTGACAGCCCAGGCTACAGGATTGTGGCAGCACGGGACACATCTCGTTGGCCAAAGCTGTGCAAAGGGCTTGTGTGCGAGGATAAAATGTCAGAGCAGAGAGGACACAGCGAGGGATGCTCCTGGGGAGGCAGCAGTTTTGTGGGTTTTGTAAAACAGCTTTGCAGGAACGGAGTTAAGGCTCTATAGAGCAAACGTTCATCTCAAATTCAGGCAGCAACTCCAAGCTGATAATGCAAGGGGTGCTCCCAGGGGAGACGAGAGGCCTGAGCCTTTCATCTGCGTGGTTAGAGCTGACCGTAGTGCGAGCTCAGACTGCTTTGGCTAAGCACAGCCTGGTGAAGTGGGGGTAAAGGCTGGACCCGATGTGCCTGGAAGCAGCAGCTCACCTTGAGACTCCTTTTTTTTTTCTTTACAGTGTGTGTTCCTGTAGTTCTGTCACTCAGTATTTCTCTTCTGTTGTTTAGATACACTTCCTTAGTCTCTCTTTTTTCCCCCGTTAATTATTACAAGGAACTAAGAGCAGTTTCTCTCTCAATTCTCTCATTCCCAGCTTGTTTGCAGCTTAGCAAAGAGTTTTTCATTCTCCATTTTATTTTATTTTTTTCTCTCCAGGCTTTTATCAGTCCCCTGGCAAGGATACCAGAGCACCTTCAGAGCCTTTATCTCATCCACCTTCCTAGCACGGGGGAGTGTTACTGGGCCCATCCTGTGAGTCCCAGGGAAAATAATTTGAGAGAGCTTGTTTCAAGGCTGTGGCAAACTGCAAGCTAAAGTCTGGCATCCTAAAGCCCAGGCTGGTGTGTAAGTCACTGCCTTTTCCCTTACCCTCTCGTTTATATTTTCACATCGATTTTTAGCTTTTCTGAAGCTAGGAAGTGAAGAAAGAAAGAAGCACTAATAAGTCTGACTAGAAATATTGTTTTATTTTTTTACCCCAGTTGTTGTTTTCCCAGCGTCATAAGGAAATATTTATACCAAGTGTACAGCTAGAAAAACCCAGAACTCTCATTTAGATCGGTCGATATGTCCCAGGTTGTTATGCTAAAAACCCTGCTTAACCAAAACCAGTAACAAAGACTTTTACTTTTTAACTACTGAACCATTTATTCCAGAAAGAAAGAAAAGCTCCCATTCCGTGCTCAGGCAAAACTGCTGAAATCCGTGGAAGTGGGGCTAGCAGCAGCAGAACAAGGACAGCAAGAGGGAAACAGTAAGCTTTAGCTTACGGGACTGTAAAACCCTGAAGAGCAAGGCCCTTTAATTCGTATTTACTTTCTCAGTGTGACCTTGTGTTGTATTAGATGGAGACTGGAGATGCACAGCACCCCATAAAGAGGGAATAGGAAGTGAGATTGCTCCAGAGTGATTTCCAAATAAAACAAATTCAAATTTTGCTGCGTTTTGGCTGTTGTTGGCATCAGGACTGCCAACAATCCTGTATGTTGGCATCAGGACTGACCTGTTTCTTCTGCCTGAACCCGAGCTCTGTCACTGGGATTAAAGGCGACGTTTGGCCTTGGGAATCACTTTGCGAACCTCAGGGTGTGGAAGGAGCTGTGCTTTGGCACGCAGTTTGCAGAGGAAGTGCCTGCTTGCCTTCCACGTGTCCCTGCTCCATCTGGACGCTTGTCTCTTCAAATTTCTCAGGATAGAGTGCATGAGGAGTAGTAGCCATACGGATCGTGTAGGTGATGGGCATTTGCTCCCAGAAGGGGATCCAGAAGCCAAGAGGTGCAGGTGCTCATATCTGTTGGCTTGGCACCTTGGGCTTCATTTTGGGATTCCCGTTTGCAGGTCTAGAGAGAGAAAAGTTTGTGATTTATTTGACATGAAGCAAATAAGAAGGGAATTGCTGTAACGCTGCTCATCAGCTCCCTTGGCCTTGGTCTGCAGCTGGGAACCTCAAAGAGCAGGCTAGGAAGCGTTCCAGCAGCCCCTTCAGTAGCAGGGCTTGAGATAAACTGCTGAGCAATTGTTTTTAATTATTGTTTTTTAAACAAACTGTTTTGGGTTGTTTTAAAATTTACCTTTAACCTTTGCACATTTCCATGCTCTCACCAAGCCTTTGCACAGTCAGAAAGGCGAGGAGCCTCGTCCCCCTCCCTCTGCTAACACAACGCTGCCCTGAAAGCAAGGCTGAGGGCTTTGGGGAGGCAGGGGAGCTGTTGCCAGTTCATGAGGACTGCTCTGGTTGCTTGTTAGGAGGCTTTACAGGCTCCACGCGTGCTCCCAACGTGACAGATGTTACTGGTCCCCAGCAACTGATAGCTTTATGATTTAATGAGTTGAAGATTTGGCATCTGTTTTCACTGAAGACTGATTTGTGGTGGAAAACAAACGCTTCAGGTGCCAGAAGGAATCCCAGGCCAGATCCTGAGGTGCTCTTTAATTGAATGAATTGTGCGGTGACCTTCCAGGGAGCTTCATTTCAATAAGTGGCAACTGCTAACAGCAGCAGGGATTTCCTCTCTAAATAAAAGCTGGAATACGCTGCGGTTGCTTAAAACATAACCCTGTCATGTTAGCAGTGCCAAAGGAAAGCTGTCCTCGGTGAGGTGATTTCCTGAGGCACTTGGAACCCAAGCACTCCATCAGTGGGAACATGAAGAGCTCTACAGTGGTGCAGAATGATTTTCCCGAGGGAGAAAACATCTCTGCACAGGGCTGGCAGCAGGAATAGAGAGAAGCGAGCAATGCAGGCACTGTCCTGAACATTAGGAGAAGAGTCTTCGTTACGATTTAGCCCTTGGAAAGCCAGGCAAAGATGAGAACTGTGCTGGGCTGGGTGTGGAAAATAGGCTTTGTAAAAGCCAGGGGCCCTTCCCTTGGTGTTTCAGCCTGGCAAGAGAGAAAGCAGCTCTGGAGGTGTGATGTCCTGTGTGGTCACGGGGTTCGTGCAGAAAATTGCACCCAGAGATCAGGAGGCACTGCCACTCCGTGCCAGCTCCATAACATGTTGTTGTGATGTTATTGGTATAACATGTTCTTGTTATTCAGGCACTGATTTCTGATGCTTTCTCTGAGGTGCATGCAGTTAAAAATTAAATAAAACTGAAGGATTCCATTTTCTGTAAATGCAAGGGGAGGGAGGTTTATTTTTCCCTCTTAGTAGTTGCTTTTTGAGTGATTGTTTTAATTTAATTGTGTAATAAAAACGTAGTTGTTCTCTTACTGTGAAACCTACGGCTGTGTAATAAGGAACCTGCATTTACCTTGGTTGCAAGATGCTTGATTTGCAAAGAACGAGGCTGTGGTAGTGTGAAATTACTGCCCCAGCCTTTCTTGCAACCCAGTTTTTCTACCGCTAGCCCGGTGCTGGCGTGGCTGGGGCAGCAGCAGGGATCCCGTGCTCGAGCTCTGCTCTTTGTGCGAGCCCTAGGGCGCACCCTCAGCACGGGGCTTGCAGAAGCACACGGGTGGTTTTCTGCAGCGTGGGCTGGGTGAAGAAACCAGCTGCAGGGAGGGCAGTTTGCAGAAGCAAACCGTGCGGTGCGTGCGGGCAGGAGGATTTCTTGCTTCTAACTGGGAAATTGCTCAGTGCAGTGTTAGTACAGTCTGGTCCTGGGGGCTCAGGGCGATGAGTGGAACGGGTAGAGGTAGGAGAAGGCAGAGAAAAGGATTCCTGTCTGCCTTAGAATACAACTTAAGTCTCAATCTACACACATCTAACTTGCTGTTTCTTAGGAAAGTCATCTCAGGCTGCGTGAGCCTTTTCCTTGCTGTTACGTGGTGCCTGTTGGGGACATAGAAGCGTACGGCTGTGGTGCTGCTGCTCCAAAACGGTGCAGAGGGCGTTCTGCTAGCACCACAGCTGTAAGACCCAGTGAGGAATTCAACCTCACTGTTTGGGGATGGGAAGGAATGAAATAGTCACCCCTGGGCTCAGGTTGGAGCAGTGCCTTAGAAATACACAAAGGTAGTGCTAATTTCTGGGAGATGTGCAAAGGATTTAGACTGCTGCAAATGCCTCCTGTCTCTCTGTTTAATATCTACTGCAGCATCAGCTCTCAGGGGTTTGAATCACTTAAAAAGCAAGCAGCAGAAGGGAATCTTCTCTGTTTGTACCTCAGCCCTTACCCCCCCCCCCCAGTTACACAGCCCCCTCCCAGCCACCCTGCCCTGAATGAAGGCTTTTTAGGTGCTTTTTGACACCTGCTTGCTGTGTCACTTCAGGCTGAGGTGCCAACAAATTGCAAAGTGTCACCAGCTGTCAAGTACTAACCTCTTACACCTGCATCTGCGTCGCCTGGTTTCTAAAATGAAAAAATAAATAAAAAATGTTTTAGTTCAGAGACAGCAAGGCACAGCTTCGTGAAGAAATGCAGCAGTGGCACCGAGCTGGCGTTCCCTAGCACCCTGCCAGCCTTCTGCTTCCTTGAAGGCTGTCAGCAGATAAAGCTTGTTTGGGGGGAAAGCCACACAAGTGAGCAGTGCTGCACGTCCCCCTGGCTCTCAGCTCCAGGATCATCCCAAACTATAGGGTGTTTTCTTGGGAGCAGCAGCAGCAGCAGGGTCATCCTGCCAGCGCTGCCGGGGAATTAGTTTTTGCTCTCTGCAGTGACTTTTTGGCACGCTGCTGAAACTCCATTGGCAGCAGTTATTTCAGCAGCAGGCGAGTGGCACAGATCCCAAGTTTCTCTCCAGGTGGCTGTGATCTGCCTGCACACACCACGAGGGTTTCTCTGGGCTTGCTTTCACCCTCTGGGCTTCTTCACTGCTGTTACAAATGTGCAGAGGGATGCAGAGAGACACGGGGCTCTGCCTTTAGCCAGCGTTTGTTAAATACACTGCTGCTTTGTGGCTCTAACCTGACTTAGATCAGCTCAGGATCCATCCTCCTGAACGATGCTCTTCCCCGTGTTAGCATCTATGTCATTATTTCAGGAAAATACAATGGTAAACCATTCATTTTAGCACAAAAGGGAGATGTCTGGATGTAAAAATCCTCCTTGAGGGGTTTGTGCTGCCTGCTGCAGAAATTAATGCAGCTAATTGGCTGGGGTTTATCAGTGTTTCTTTGTGTATTCCTTCCTATTGCTGTGGGTAGTGGAGATTAGTGTTTTTATTAGTGTTTTTCGGGGTTAACAGGTGCTGAAAAATTGTACCTGTTAAACTGGTAAATGAATCTCACATCAGCTCTGGGCTGTAGGGTCAGTGAGGATGTGGTGAGGTTAATTCAGCAGCAGAGCCTGGCAGTGACCCACACTAACGAGCTGAGCCATGTAATGAAATGGGTGCAGGTGCTGGGGGTGTCTGGGCCCTTCCCCAAAGGAAAGCTAAACTGATTTCAGCTGGCATTAAACTGATTTCAATCCATTTGCTCCCACTGCTTGCTGAGGGTAAGTTAAAGACATTTCAGACATGAAATCCAGCTACAGGACTTCTGCCTTCCCAGAGACCTTGCATTACTGCCTGACCTGCACCAGCCTCTGGAGCTGGGCATGCAGTAGCTCAGCTGGCTGTAGCTCCAGCTGCTGATCAGAGTCATTTGGATTTGCAAGGCTCATGCTGAAGCACCTTTATCCTGTTTTGTCAAAGTGTTCTGGAACTTTTGCCCCTCATACACTGATTTAAGGGTGGTAGGACTGATACAGTTCTGTAGGGTAAGTTTCCTCTTTGTATTCTGTCATCTTACAGTGTAGGATTTGATGGGTATTTCTCAAGCTAAACCTAAGGATGAGGAAAATGTGGAAATGACTTTTAAGAGTGGCCCTTTTGCACTCACTGTGTCCTGGTTACTCGATAGCTATGTGAGGGGAAGAGCCAGAAAGCCCATTCTGCTGGAGGACCGGGCTCTGCTCTTTGAAACATCTGCAGGGGCTCGGGGTGCGACTTACTTTGGCACAGCACGATGGTGATGACCAGGGCAATGAGAAGCAGCAAGCAGCCGGCAGCCAAAGGAACCCAGATGAAAATCTCACAGAAGAAATTCAGCTCTTTCTCCTTGCTTGTCTCTGCAGGAATAAAAGAGAGACAAGAGAGAGGAAAGGTCCTGCAGGCACTCACAGCTGGGGTTACTGCCGGCCCTGGTGGAGCCACCTGGGGGCCCAGCAAGCAAAGGGACCCATCTGGCTCTGAGCGAGGCTGGCAGGAGCTGTAGGTGAGGAGAGGGAGCTTAGGGAGCCAAAAGGCTTCTCGTGTCTCCTGCTGAGGCTAAAACCAGTGCTAGCCCATAGGACTTGCCCTCTGTTTGGAGTGCCCAGCCATCAGGCAGGCTCATGCTTTGTAAGTCATCCCAGGTGGGGAGAAATCAGTGCTTGGAGTCCCTGAACCATGCAGTCCTCTAGGTTGGAAAAGACCCTCAGGATCACCAAGTCCAACCATCAGCCTGACACACCAAGTCCCAGCACCAAACCACGTCCCTTGGTGCCACATCCACAAATCTCTTTCACCCCCCCCCCCCCCAGGGATGCAGCTCCCCGATTCTGACAGAGCTCAAAGGATCCCTGCCTATCCCAAAACGCCAGCTGTCACTACAGATATCCAGCCGAGCTCTTCGGACCCACAGCAACCCCTGTGGTAGAGCCCCCCTCCTTCCCTCTGCCTCCCCTGGGTTACCTGCCTCGTGGCTCTGCAGGCAGACGTCCCTCTTGGTGACCTGGCTGCCCTGGGTGGTGGGGGACACGGTTGTGACGGGCGCCGCTGTCGTCGTGACTGTAAGTGACAGGGGATGAATGGAGCACACAGCGAGACAGAATGAAATAGCTCACCCCCAGCCCTGCTGGGGAACGGCTGCTCCTGTTGCAAGCTTGGGAGGTCTTTGTAGGGCCCGTTTTGGGACTGTGCTGCCCTGACGCATTGCCCTGGGGTGAGCTTGTGTTGCTGAGCTGCAGGCTGATAGCTGTGGGCTCCTCATTTCTTGCTTTCTGCCACCACTTCTCAATTTCTGAGCTCTTATCTTGCCTCATCTGTAGCTCTTAGGACACATGTCCTGACTGACCTTTTTTTTTTTTTTTTCTTTCCTCAGTCCAACCTCCAGCCTCGCCCGTGAATTTCCGTTTGAGGTGCTGTAAGTGCTCAGAGGTTGGAAGGACTTTTAGGGCCGAGGCGAAGTGAGGAAGGAGGGGGTGGTTGTGGACTTTTTTTACTCTCATCCCCTCAGCCACCAGTGGGATGGGGAGGTGCTGCTGGGTCTGCTCGACCACCTTCATCTTTGGGCAGGGACGAGCAAGCAGAGATGGTGAGCAGGGAGCCTCCAGCGGGAGGACCAGGGCTTTGGGCACAAGATGCCTTGGGCAAACCAGGAGGGAGATGGGGACTGAGGGCAATACAGCAAGAAAAGAGGCATGGGCAGGGGTGCTGGGTGTAAGTGAGGCAGGTGAGGATGTTGCTGACCTGGGAAGAAGGCGTGTAGGCCAGAGCTGAAGTACAGCGCTTGGTTGTAGTTGACGGTGCAGAAATAGGTCCCCTCATCCTGAGCCTCGAAGGACTTCACCTTCAGCCGATAGGATTTGCCAATCTTTGACACCTCAAAACGTGAAGATGTCATCTGGTTCCCCTTAAAGGTTGTCTTGGGCAAGGTGGAAATATAGACGATGAAGTGAAGGGTCCCAGCTTTGTCCTGGCGGATCCAGGAGACGCCGCTGTCTACAGAACTCACACACTCCAGTTCCAGGGACTTTCCGCTCTGGGGGTGCGTGGTCTTGCTGTTGTAGAACTTGGCCGTCACCGTGATCCTCTGGCCCTGGGCTCCAGGGCAGCCTGCGGGGGGACAAGTCCATCATCGCCCTTCACAGCCTGCTCGGGAAGAGCGGCTTTGCTCCAGGCAAGCTTGGGGGCTACTCCTGGGGGTCTGTGGGCAGCCCCAGGGCTGGCACCCCTGTCCTGAAGGAGGACACAAAGGGAGGAGCACACCATCGGGCACGCTTGGGTGGCTTGGTTGAGTCCCTGGGGGACTCAGCATTCAGCCACCTGGGCTTTAAGACAGATGCTGCCCTTCAGAATAGCTTTCAGCTGCATTCTCAGGGGTGGTAACATTTCCCTGCTATTCTGAAGTGATTCCCTAATAACAACTGCTATTTATTTTTCCCCTTCCCCCTTTTATTTTGCCATTCCCTGTCCCCTCCAGCAATGCCTGTCTGAGCGGGCTGTGTTCCCACTGCGTCACGCTGTAGTCACGCCGCTCCTGCTTTCCTTCCCTCCTCATTCACTGAGCAGCCCTGATATTTTGTCTTTTGGGCTTGCTCTTCATTTTCCCCATTGATCATTTTCCCCAATTCCTTGGATTTGGTGAAAGGGGAACGCCTTAACCCCTTTTACTTGCTCCCCATGGAAAAGCTCGCCAAGAATCCCAGTCCCATACTCACAGAGCCCCAGGCTGAGCAGGAGGAGCAGTGCAGGAGATGCGTCCGTCATCCTCGGGGACGAGGCAGCGGAGCACAGATGATCTTTCTCGCTTGCCTTCGGAGGCTGTGCAGCTTTTTGGAGAGGATGTGATGTCACCAGGACCCTCTTAAGCGAAGAGCCGGTGTTCAGCATCTGAGGTGAAATGAAACAAGCAATGATTTCTGAAGAAATACATTCCTGTTCCAGAACTTGGGCTCATCTTTCATTATGGCATTTATTTTACTGGTGCCTTGAGGATTTTGCTGTGGCAACTTCACTAGAGATTCAGACTCACAACTTGTGGGCTTGAAATAGGATCAGCCACCGCAGACTGCTGTCTCCGAGTTGTTTGGGGCACTCACATCAGGTCCAGCTCTGCAGAAAACGTGGGTGAGTGCCATGCCATAGACACAGGCCTTCACCTGTGTGTGCTCAAGCAGCCTGGTGTAGGTGGAAGAGCTTTTTTATTACAGGGCGAACAAGATGCTGGAATGTTTTTCATCATATATTCATTTACAGGCCTGTGTATATATATATATATGTCTATATCTATGTCCAAGCCCATGCATTGCTGACATGTAGCTGAGTCCTTCAGCCCCATTGTTCTCTGCAACTGTTCTTTGCTCTGAAAAAGCTGCTTTGTGCAAGGCAGGTGGTCGCAGATGCAAAACCCATCAAGAAAGCCCTGTGCCCCAGTGGCATGCATTCTTTTTTTTTTTTTTTTTTTTTTTTTTTTTGAGCATCTTGTGGTTTTCAACTCCAACCACAGGGACTTCCGTACTACCAAAAAAAAACTTTACACGCTTCAGCATTCAGGGCCCTTGTTTTTGCCTCCAGGTGACCACTTGCATATTGGGAGGGGTTGGGCTTCCTGGTATTTGCACATAGACTAGCAACAGCTTCACCAGGCTGCTGGTGTTATTTACGGGTATTTCCTGGCCTTCCTACGTTTTTTTTTTTTTTTTTTTTTTTAAGTTATTATATCTCACATGTGACGGGACTAGAGGGCCTCAAGTTGTGCCAGGGGAAGATCAGGTTGGAAATGAGGAGACATTTCTTCTCAAAAAGAGCAGCCAGGTTCTTTTTTCAAAACAAAAAGAAAACAGGTTTTGTCAATTAAATAACATTACAAGGATCTGAATCTCGAAATCCCATCAAGCAAATGTGAACATCAGGCCTGAGGTAAAGAAATCTCTTAGGACTCTGGCCATCTCTGGATGTGACTTCCAAGTTATGCTGTGTAGGCCCTTTCTGTTTTGGGGGACACTTTTCTCCTTAACCTCATTAAGTTATTCTCCTTTCTCCTTAAGTTATTCTCCTTAACCTAAGGGGAATCCGTGCTGCCTTTATAATGGGATAAGCTGCATTTGGGAGGTGCCTGGCTTCACTGCCTAATGGAGGAGCCTAGGCCAGGAACTCCACTTCTCCACTTCAGGGGCCAGGAACTCCACTTCTCCACTTAAAAGTGTTATTTTATTACGAGTCAGTCCCAGATACCAAACAGGAGCCTGGTTTCCTCTCATAAAGACAGCTTAGGACCTTCAGCTTGGTCCTCGTGGCTGACAGACTGAGGTGGTTTCCACACGAGGCCACCTCTTCCTGCATCGTGTTCAGGCCCTGGGCCCTTCGTCACCACCCAGAGGACTCCTTTTCCTCCTCGTATTTTTATTTGCTGAGGCTCTTTGTGACTCACCCCTACACAAAATGTACCACCAGCCCTGCCTCTTCTGATGTTGCCCATTGTGCAGCACGGGATGAAGGCCGCAGTGCTGAGTAACAGGAGATGGTTTCAGGGGAGCTAGTCCTTTCTGCTGCCTTCATTAAGCTGCTAGCGAGTATATTCCTTTAATGCAAGACAAAAGCTTATTGTCAGTGGGGAGAGAGATGTCAGCAGGCTGTCACGAGTCCTTTCCCAGCTGGGACACCCTTCATCAGCCACAGGGGTACACAGGGAAGCGTAGCTCTGAAGGAGACATCTGTGTGTGATCAGATGAAGCCACCCCTCTTTTGTGCCTCCATCTCACATCTCCTCAGTAACAAATTACCCGGGGGCAGGGATCATCTTTTTCTGGGTCCTGTGTT
Organism: Aythya marila; assembly: GCF_965140915.1. Classification (NCBI taxonomy): domain Eukaryota; kingdom Metazoa; phylum Chordata; class Aves; order Anseriformes; family Anatidae; genus Aythya; species Aythya marila. The sequence continues at coordinate 71,191,337 of NC_139045.1, forward strand.
TACATATACCCTGGCACAAAGCAATTTCTCCTTTCTACAATAACGAATAAGAACAACTAAAACAGTTGCAGTGGCAATTACTTCAGTATGAAACACTCCAGGCACACAAACAGGACCTCCAGGAAAAGCTGTTATTTAAAAACAAGCATGTGTATAAAGAATTTAGGTCTGCAGCGTGGTGGCATGCTCAGATCTCAGCCGTGTTGAAGTGTCTGCTGGGATGCCGAGGCTTGCAGACCTCCTGAGATCAGCACTGAACGCCCATGGGTGCAGTCGGGCAAAAGGCAGCAAATTTAATCAAGCAGCTTGAACTAAGCAGAAAGTATACCTGTGTTTTACACTCTGACCTATTCTGAAAGTGGGGGTGAGGTGGTTAATGACATTAATTAGGGAATCCCTGGGGCGTTAGCATGCTCAGGTTTGACAGTTTGTCCTCTGGAGGATATTTTGCAATGGGCTTGTTGGATTGAGGACAGCAGTCCAATCAGTGAAGTACCAGCATTACTAATGTGCTTTATTAATAATTTCTGTTGTAGTGCCACGCTTATGATATGCCTGAGGAAGAAGAAATATCAGACAGCCAGTTACTTCTGCAAAACGTTGTATAAGAGATGTGAGGAGACCAGACCAGGTTGGTTAGGCAGTAGAAAGCAGATTTTTTTTTTTTTTTCTCCCATACCTCCCAGTAAGTTTCAGTTTACTTATAGCTAAAGTTGCAGGGCTCTGATTGCTGGTGAGCTCCAGCCTAAGCTGCTTATGTTTAAATACTAAGATCAGCCTAGATTAAATGTTGATGTTTCAGATCCACTAAGCCCTGCTGGGTCCTTACCTGCCAAACCAGGTGCAAGGGGTCTGGCACCCCATGGCATAACACAGCCTGAATCCAGACACAGACACCTCCATGCAGAGAAAGCATGGGGATAGTGAAAGAGGAAACCAGCTTTATCAGTGTAGGGGATCTTCATATCTGATAGGGTTGTTCCCTCAGGATTCAGTTTGTGAAGCAGAAGCTGTTTGCCTTGCCCTTGTTTTCAGTGACAGACTGGATTCACTGGAAGAGGTGCAATTTTGGTTAGAGCAACTAGTAGAGTTGGAAAACAGAGATGAATTTCCAGGTATGCAGGTCCTTCTTCCCTTCAGAAATGGCAAGAGTAAATGTGTGTAGGGACTGGGAAGAAAATTGGTCTGTATTTTATTTATGTCAAACAATTAAATAGAAGACATGAACAAAGAGAGAGGAGACAGTCATTCAGGGAAGAGACAGACTGATGAGGACCTGCATTTTTGGAATGGGTCTCAGCAGGAGGCTAGTTTAGGATTCATTTTCTCAGAGAAGACTTCACTAGGAAAAGCTAGGAGAGATTTCCTACCGCAGCCTCTGGTCAGACACCAATCTATCTCAGTGTATTTTGGAGTGGGCTTTTAAATGGGGAATTTTTTGTTCTTTTTGAAAACATCAGTAGGGTCGGTTGTTGCATGTAAAGTCTTCCAACCCTTATGGAAATTATGAATTAAATGAAATGGCACTCTGAAACAGTTTAAAATTACAGAGAAGGGATTTTGAGTGAGAGGGAGCTCGGGGCATCAGAGCTGGAGCAGGTATTGAGTTTTGGATATGACTGATTTCTTAGTCATCTTGTGGAAGGATCAGCTCTAGAGCACATCAGTGACTTTTTCATAGTGATAAGAAACTCTTCAGCTGCTTTGGATCAGTAATATTCCACATGGTACTGATCTCTGACAGCACTGTGTAGCTGGAGCACATCTTGGGACGTGGCAGCTGTGCTGTGAGGAAGGTAGACACACAAGGAGCATCAGAATGACCGTGCTCCACCAGGTCTGCTGTTTCTGCTGCTCATGATATCTCACCACAGTGCTTCAGGAGGACACCTCTGTGCAGCCTGCAAAGCAAGGATGCAACGTGGCTGGCTTTTGACAAGTAGGTGCTGCTTGGTCCCTGCAAGTGATCAGCTTGTGGTAACTCAGAGTGTGATGGCTGGTCGTGTTTAGCCATTGCTGATTCTTCCTGTTGTTAAAATTAGAACTCTTGAGCTCTTTGGTAAGGAGGAATGGAAAGTTTTAATTAAGATTTCAGAATTTAGTCTCAAATCACAAACTTTTGTTTCAGATGCAGGGAAAAAAAAAAAAAAAAAAGTTGAGACTTAAACATACAACTTTTCCGGTGAGAAATGAAGCTGTGGTTTACAAGCAGCTTGCTGCACCCTTTTCTTTGCAAAGCTGCAGCACTGAAGGGCTCTGGAGAATGTCAAGTGCAACAGTCGTGCCAGATGCTCACACACCATCTTTCCACTGTAGCTGCATGTTTCCAGTGCAGTGGCCAATACTGCACTCTATTCTGGATACTCCTCGTGTAAACATCACACGCCTTAAAATAGATTTTCCTCAAAATACAGTTTGCAAACCACAGCCGCTCCTACATGCTCATCTCTCCAGGTGCAGCCCTTTAACCCGATCACTCGGTCAGAAATCTCCATAACCCCAGTGCTTGTTGGTGCCTGAGCTGAGAGCTTGATACAAGACCAGAATGTGTTCAGGCTTTGCTCTGGGCACCTGCCTTGCTTTGCACAGGCATCCTGCACCTGCTGCAGAGCTGGGGCGTGCAGACACTTGGTAAATCAGCAACCAACGACGCCATCTTTTGGGGACTGGTGACAATTCACTCCTACAGAAAGCAGGGCGATTTTGCTGCAGCTGGATTTTGGGGAGAAAGGTTGGTTTTCTGCAGCTCTGATTCCTTGCATAGCACAGCAACCTGAGGTTCAGTCCAGAACTGCAGAAAGGCTTCACGTCTCCTAGCACCTCTCCTTAGAAGAAAAGCTGATGATCAATATTGCTTCAGTGCACCAGATTTTGTCTGAAGAGCAGTCCCAGCCTTTAACTGGTGAACTGGGCTCATGATCCCACTTCCAATTCACATTTTCTGTTGCAGTCCCCATCCCCACAACCACATTTCTGTTGTTTTTGAGGCACTGTGTGGCTTTGGGCTTCTAGTTCAGCCCCCTCTTACCCCCCCAGCTCTCATAGCCTTGATGTTATCCCCACAGCCTGCCTTCTCTCGTCTCCATCAGTTCAGAGTCTTGTCTGCTTCCTCGGTGCATGCTGATTATTTTTCCTGAAGACCTTGGGCAGGAATGCCTGGTGGAGATACCCCAAGGAGCTTCTGGGGCTGTTTGTGCAGCGTGGGAGGACTTTCACAGACTGCTCTGGGAAAATACTGCTGGTACACGTATCTGGTATTGCTGTGCATCTTCCCTGTCAACATCTTAGAGAGGGAACTTTAATTTCGGGGGCTGGTTACAGCTAGGGGAATGGAGTTGGTCCCATTTCTGATTGTCCACCCCTCCTGCTGGCAGTGCTGGCTGTATGGAAACCCATGGCTGGGTCTACTTGCTTCATCTATTCTGTGGTCCTATTACTAGTGTTGGCTGGCTTATACCTCTTGGTATTTCTTCTAGATTTTTGCATTTACTTGGAAAAAAAAAAAAAAACAAAGCAGCACACACACACACACACAAAACCCCTCACTGTAGAATTAAAGCTGTGAAGACACAACCCTCAGACAGGATATCTTACTCAAAAGAAACAGGGGGGTGCGAAGAGGTCGGTGTATCAAGCAGCAGCAGCTGGGTTAATGTGCCCCTTGCCATCATCAAAACAAGCTGAATTCAGTGCTAAGTTTCACTTTTGACAGCCTGAAGCCCACCACAGCTGTGAAGAGAAGTGTTTTATTGCTGGTTTTGCACGCCTGGTCTCCTAAAAGTGCTGCTCTCGCTGTGTTTGTGATGTAGGGCTATGATAGCCCTGTAACAATTCACATTTAAGACACAAACTGCAAATATTACTTCTCTGCATGTTAATTTACTCGTATTTATGCCTTGTAAATGCAGAACCATTTCCATTCGGGAGTGGAAATTTGGGTTAAGACTGATAAACATCAATTCAATGCTCGGCAGCAAAACCAAATCAGATGTTAGCAGGTAGGAAAGGAATTGGGTGTAAAATAACAAAGCTGTGTCCTTGTGTGGTCCAATCTGTGGCCCAATGCACTGAATAAATCCTTGAACGCTGTGGGCTGGCCTCAGTCTGCCTCAAAGAGGGGACTTGAAGTAGTAATAGGGCCAGAAAAGGGCAAAAAGGAGGGTCAGGCACCTGAGGGGGATGTTGTGTGGGCAGGCTGGGCCTCCTTGGCCCGAAAATAGCTGATTTAAGTGAATGTTCACTACAGGTCTCCAGAATCGTGAGCGGCAGGAGGGAGCAAGGAGGGGTTGATTGCTCCCTGCCTCTTTATTAGCTGTCTGCGTGGAGGCACAGTAGTCTTTGCTACCTTTGTACCTTTGCTCTACCCCAAACCCATCATTTTTACGCTCAGAAACACGAGACCTCACGAAAGTGTGTAATTTTAGGGAAGCCATTTGCTACCAAGCTCCACTTTTTTTTTTTTTTTTTTTTCTCCTCTGAACCACTGTTATTTCTCCAATTAATTATCTTATCCTTCAGGGCAGCACAGTTAAACCTTCCTGAGCTGCTGGCCTGGCACAAGGACGTGTATCCCCGGGGAGGAACCAGCACTGCATCCCTCTCCCAGCATCTCTGAACCCCTGGCAGTGAAGGAGCAGGGCAGGGTCCAACTCCTTCATGTGGTTACGGGTGCACAGAGGAAGAAACCATCTTCTGAGTGTGTTTGTGTTTGGTGTATAGGGCATGAACATGCACTGCCTGTGCCTTCCCAACCCGTGTCTCCAGCTGGGTAAGGTGGCAGAGAGCATGTTGGGGATGGCTAAAGCTTCATGTGGCCCACGAATCCTGTCCTGCAGGGCATCAGCCTTCAGCCCTGCAGGCTGGGGAAATGGAGTGAGTGCGTTCCCAAAGAGAGGCACGTCTGAATTACACCCGAGCTGCCCTGGGCATGGCAGCGATGGGTGAGTCAGACGCCAGCAGACCGACCTGAGGGAGGGGGTGTGTTGCAGAAATGGCTTTTCCACTGCTGCTCAGACTCATTTCCTCTTGCACCAAGATGACTCGAGACATATTTTAATAACAGCACGGTCATCTGCTGATTGCTCAGGGCAGGAATATGCAATCCCAGACCCCAGGAATATGTTGCCCTTTTTTTTATTTTTATTTTTGGAGAGACCTCTAGGAAATATCCCAACTTGAATTCTGCATTTGGTGCTGGTGTTAAGGCACGATATTTTAAAGCCCTCTAGCTGGGTGTAAGCCCAGCCCAGCATCTTTCCCCGAAACCTCAGCCAGCGAGGTCACCTCGTGCTTGCGGCAGGTGGAGATTGCACCCTGAGCTCTGCTGAGGATGGGTGCTGGTTCCCCCTGGGACCCACAGGGCTGAGTGAGGGGACAGGACACCCCCACCCCAGCATCTGCTCCAGCAGTGGTACCTGGAGAGACATCAGATATGGTGAGACCTGCCATGGGCAGCAAGATGAGGATGCAGAAGATGCAGAAGAGCCCCTGGCTTCTCTGAGGATGCTCCAAGGGTCCCCAGCACTTTGTGTCGGACATATCGTGGAGGTGAGCACCGGCCCTTGGCTGGAGGGTGGTTCTCCTGTCCTGTTGCAAATATTTACAGCATGGGGAGAGTTTTGTTGCATGTGAAGAACCCCTGGGACGGATGTGTGTCACGCAGAGGTAAGTAATCTCTCCCGTTGGCAGGGTATATGCAAAATGCAAAATATGTAAATAAGCAAAATATGCAAAATGCGTGTTTTATACACTCATTTTTAACTAAATCTGTTCTCTGCTTAAATGACTGCTGAGATACTGAGTCTGCATGTATCAATGTACTCAGTAATATCTGCAGCTTCTGTGCGACCTCAGCATTCTGGTGTACTGAAGGAAGCGTTGTAAGGTCCAGGTAAATACAGGCCATGAGTACTCAGGCTGCTTGGAGCAGGTTTTTATGTTCCTGCAGCTATAACATTTGTGTCTGCAGCGGTGGCACTTGGGATTTGCTCGTTTTGGGAGTGCTGGAGTGCCGACAGTGCAGACCAGCTGCAGAAGAATGGGAAAGAGAACTGCAGAGGAGGAGGGAACGTGACCCAGCACCCCCATCTCTGCTCCTGAGAACAGCTCTCCCCATGCTCCGTGTTTGCATTTAGGAGGCAGCTGAGATAAGGAGGCAGAGAGCTGCAGCCTTGGCAGCCTCGCCAGACACCAGCGTTTTCCCCAAAAAGCATTTCTCAGGCGTCCTGTGCCATTTTGCAGCACTGCTCCTGGTCCCTCTCATTCCTGAGTTCACTGTCACAGCCAATTTTTTCTCCTGTTTTTTCTAGAGGTCTGTCAAAACATATTTAACTGTCAACGTATATAAAACCATACGTGTAGAACTACACGTACAGTGGACACTGAATGGCTCTGGATGCTCAGAAGTCCTGCTGTGAACCTGTTGTCCCTGCAGTGAGGAGATGTGCAATCACCAGCAACCCCCACACCTTAAAATCATAACGACAAACCCAGCACTGCCAATATTCGATGAGCAGCTGAGATATTCTGGAAAGATCGACAATATATTCTTAATTAATTGACAAAAGTTTTACAGAAGCAGTAACAGTATTCCCTGCAATGCCTAACCTGCGTTTCTGCTCTATTTAATGGCTGCAAGATTAAATGGCTGCATATTTAGTGAAATAATAACTCTAGTTTTTTTTTTTTTTTTCTTTTTTTTTTTTTTTTCTAGTATAACAAGGAATAAAACATATTCAGTCTGTGACGGATCCTTGCAGTGTGTCATTTCTGATCTCTTTCACTATGCCTTGCCCACTGATTGATGGGTGTGGGCTCAAGGTAGGGAACCCTGTATCAAAACCCACAGATCTACCAGTCTCCTTGTCCTGTCTGAAGGCACTTTGTAAGACCTCGTGCTGTGTCTCCTGGTATCGTTTGTGTGACATTGTTTAGCTGCTGATCGAGGGCTTGGGGCTCTCTGTATAAAATCCCGTTATTTTTCCCTTCTCCTGGCAGGAGGAGGGGGCAGAAGGCTGGCAGCTTCTTGGGAGGAAATACAGAAGGAGGAAGAAATGAGGGAGGACATCACCCTGGGGTACCATACACACTCTGATACCATCTCTGTGTCTCTTCCCTCTTCCTCCTCCCCACGGACCTGGCTTTGCGGCTGGCTCAGGCTCACTGCCATCAGCAGTGGCCCCGTGGTGTTTTTCCATGGGGTTTCACCACCAAAATGCCCCCGTCCCTGCTGGCCTCACAGCACCCTGAGCTTTGGCTGCTCTTGTCGTTGTGCTTTCCACAGCGAGGAGCGTAGGAAAGGAAAAAAAAAAAAAAAAAAAGCTGCAAACATCAGGGGCTCGTTTTCTCAGATGTGAAAGCCTCTTCTCATTAGTGTTTCCATTTCTTTTGTGCGTGTGCTCTGGAAAAAAAAATCTGTGAAAGGGGGTGATCTTTCCACCGGCTCTCGCATTTGTGAAACCTGCTGCTCAGGTCTCTGAGCGCAACAGAGGTTTGCTGCCTGGAAATACTCTATTGGTGATCAGAGGCATCACCAGATTACTTTTTATTCAGAGTTTCCATTGATGAAGTGCATGAAGCTGCCTTTCGAAAGGAGGTGCAACCTCAGCTGCTGCTGTCCTCTCTGTTCTCATTGCACGCAGCTGGGGTGCAGGTTAGGGTGTTGTTTTTTTTTACCAGCTGTAATGGAGCAGCAAAACCAAACTGGGGCACTCAGAAATTAAGCAAATTCCTCACTGCCTGTTCCCATTATTCACCCGTGGGCAGGGAGCCGAGAGAGAAACACCGATGCAAAACATTTATTTTTGCCAGAATCAACCTTTGCACAGGGACAGCTTCAAAGGGGTTTCCTTTTAGCTACTGCATAAGAATGAGATGTTGTAAAAAACACCTGCTCAGCACACCCAGCACACGGCCAGGGCCATGTATGTGCCCTGTGCATTGCCGTAGGGACACTGCTGTGCCCCAGCCACTGCAGCCACTGTGCCCCACAGACATGGCACTGCCACAGCAGGCTGATTTTCCTCCTGGAAATCAAGCAAAAAGGGCTTTTCCACAGCAGTGAGCATGGCAGAGGCATGTGCTTGGCACCCCCGGGTGCCCCAGGGGCTCAGCATCCCCGCAGCCAGGGCAGGATCATCCCTGGCCATGCCGTTGGGCTCCTCCGCCTGTTATCAGTGTCTGTTTTGCCAGGTGCTCGGCCTTGGGACGTGGCTGTGTCTGCCTTCCTCTCCCACTCCTGCCTGTTTGCAGGCTCCCGTGGGAGCTGAGCCTCCCTGGCCCTGCTCCCTGCTCCAAAGTCATCAACCAGCGCTAGCAGGAGGAAGCCCAAAGCCCCGAGGTGCTGAGCACAGGGAGCCCAGGCGCTCTCAAAGCATCTTTCCAGCCTGGCTGCGTCCTTTTGGTGCCCCAGCCCTGGTGCAGGGGCTCGCCCTGTTCCTGTAAAGCTCCTTGAGACAGGCTCAGCGCCTTGCAGGATCCGGCCCAGCCTAATTATCAGCTGCTGTGTCAAGGAAAAAAGCTGAAAATCGTCATCCATGGCAGGATGGAAGCGTGCGAGTCCCCAAGTCCTCTCTCTCGAATATCCGTGCCGGCTCACATCCAGGCAGGGCTCAGCACCGGGTGGGGGCTGCTCCTTTTCCCAGCAGGATTTACTGCCGGTGGATGCGACGCCACAGCCTCCTCCGCAGCCCTGAGGAGAGAGAGGGGGCCGGTCAGGGTCAGCGTGGGGTGCCCCCAACCCTGAAATTGGTTTTTCTCCCCAATTCCCTCTCCCAGGATGACCCCGGGGTGCGCGGTGCTTACGGTGGAAGCGGAGGGCGGTGGGCACCACGCTCAGCAGCAGGATCAGGGCGCCGGCGGCCAGTGGGACCCAGACCAGGGGGCTGCAGGCACCTGGAAATAGGGGGGGACACGGTGTGGAGCTGGGCACCGTCTGCCCAGGTGATGGAGTATGGGGTGGGCAGGGAGCAAAGCAGCTCAGGACCTCGGGAGGGGATGCGTTAAGCCAAAGGCATCGGGGGGAACTGAGCCATGGAAACCTTTTTTGTGGCATCTTTGCTGGTTTTCCCCCACCTGGGAAAAGGCTGCACACCCAGAGGGCACCAGAGCTAACTGGGAATCCGTCCTGGCCCTAAACCCCCCTCTAACCCAGGGGACAGCTCGGCTCACAACCCTCCCCGAGGCGGCCGGAGCCGAGGTGTTTCTGTTACCTTTGCTGCCCAAGGCTTTGCTTTTGGGTTTGCACCGGGAGGGTCTCCTGGTGAGCGGGGCTGGCCTGGACGTGGAAGGCAGGGGCAAAACATCAACTGGGAAAGAGGGAGAAGATCGTGAGCATCACGCCGAGCACAGCAGCAGCTGGGGCTGGAAACCGGGGCTTTTAACCCTAAATCCTTTGTGCAGTCACAGAAGGGTTCAGGTTGGAAGGGACCCTAAAACCCATCTGGCTCCAGCCCCCTGCCATGGGCAGGGCCCCCTCCTAGCAGCCCAGGCTGCCCAAAGCCCCATCCAGCCTGGCCCTGGGCACCTCCAAGAGGGAAATTTCCCCAAGCTTCACTTGCTGCCAGGCACAGCCCCACCAGCACGGCCCCAAAGCCAGAAATAAGCACCCGTTATTTATTTTCAAGTTCTGTGTTGCTGCCCGTCGGGCGCTAACCCCGTGCTCTTTATCCATGAGCACGGGAAACGGGATCTCAGCAGCACGGGAGGTTTTAAGGGGTCCCCGAATCCTTCCCGTATTCACATCGTTGTTGCTCAAAACTGTGTATTTCTCCTCATAAAATTTAGACCTGAAGGGGCTTAAGGGGGATTTATTTTATTTTGGGTACTGAAGGGAAAAAAGAACAAGTCCCGGGGGGTCCGAGCCCTCCCCAGCCACCTGCTGGGGTTTAGTTTTACGTTGGAGCGGCTCTGAGCGTGCCAAATTTCAGTCATACTTTTCATGCCTTGCTTTTGGGACATAGATAAGCGCATAGCTGGTTAAAAAACAGCTCTCTGTTATCTTAAAGCAGCTTTCCCTCTAGCCAGCAAGGATCCAAAAGGGATTTCTGAGGCAGCTCAGTGAATGAGAGGTGCAGGGCGTATGTGTAAAAAGGAAAGGCAAGTTTTAGAGCCAGCAACCACAGCTGCAGCTTGGTGAAATAAGGTATTTGTGTCCCTAAAAGCCCCCAGGGAAAGGGCTGGAGCCTGCTTTGGGCACACAAATATTCCTGTGCCACCCCTGCTCCGTGCTCGGGGAGAACTGGGCTCAGGGGAGCTGCTGTGGGACCGGGGCTCTGCCCAGCGGTGCTCCCCAGGTGACCTGCAGGGTGGAATAAATCCCAAATAAATCCCTCTATGAAGGGCAGGCTCAAAACCTGCCGCCAGACCCAACCCCAGGGGCGACGTCCCCTGGCTTTGAGATGTCCTTGTCACCTGGAGAAGGGTACGGAGAGCCAGAGCTTGGATGGACCTGGGAGATAAGCAGGGCACAAACCCAAACTCTCACCTAAAGTGCTGTGGGGGGTAGCAAGATGCAGGGCATGCCAATACCGGGGCTGAATGGCTCCCCAGGGAAATCCTAAAACCAAGGCAGAGCTCACCGTAGGACCACAGCAGTGGTGGCAGAAGGCCTGCCCATACTGCTGCCCTGCAGTGCAGCTATCTGCTGCATTTTCTGCTTATCCCCTTCACAGATCAATTTGTGAACCCCCCCAGAGCCTGAACCTTGTATCCCAAACCTGGACAAACCATCTACCACCACACATCCCCTCGTCGCAGCCCACCGCCGGCACTTTTGGGCGCCCCGGGGGCGATGCTCACCCACGCCGAGCCTGGTGCCACTGCCCAGGATGAGCTCGGAGGACTGGGAGATGGAGCAGTAATACATGCCGGTGTCTGAGGCATGCAGCTGGCCGATGTGCAGGCTGTAGGACTGGGAGCTCGACCCACGGACGCTGAACTTCTCCTTGCTGACGTTGCTGCCGTAGGTGCTTTTGCCCAGCGAGTTGGAGAAGAGCAGGAACTCGAACTGCTGCCGCTCCGGGCTCCAGCGGTACCAGTACACCCCGGTGTGCTCCCTCCTCGTCTGGCAGAGGATGTCCGTGCTGCTGTTAGTTTGGGCTAAAATATGGTCTGGAGTCTGGGTCAAATGTAGATTGGTGCAGAAACCTACAGAAAGAGCGAGGAATACGTAGCTGTGTATTTTAGTTTCGTTAGAGCTGTAGAATCGCCTCGATTGGAAAAAACCTCCAGGATCACCGAGTCCCAGCACCAAACCATGTCCCTCGGTGCCACGTCCACACTCAAATATCTCATGAATACCTCCCTCACTTCCCTTCCATGCTAAGAACTCCTTCGGGGGCTCAGTAACACCGAACCAGAGCACCTCTGGCAGAAACACCAGCCCATGCTCCTTCAGAGGCCTGTGTGGGTCCCCAGCTATTTTTTGGCAAAACCAAGATATTTTGGCAAAACCATATACGACTGCATTTTGCTCCATAACTGCTCCTGTAGAGACAGAGCTTAGTGGCAAAGGGAGGGATGCAGGGATGCTTTTAAGGGTGTGCTAGGGACTGCATTGGTTGGCATTCCCTCATTTTTTGGAATCTACAGATCCTTTTGAGCTCCTTAAAGCATGTTAAGAAGGTGGTGGAGGTGTGGGATATGTGTCGGCCTCCTCCTAAAAAAATGCATCTCCAGGAGTGGCAGGAAAAACTCTGGAAGGAATGGGAAAATTAATGTAAAGGGGTGAGAAAATTAATGTAAAGGTAACGGCATTTCAAAGTGAGCCCATTTCATTTTCTATTTATTCCTCTTGTTCACAGGGGTTTTGTGATCTGGGGAAGGAGAACAGCTCAAGGGTAGCGGAGGGGTTCAAAAGCTTCCATCTGGCACCGCAGCGCCTTGTTTGGGCTGAGCAAGTTTTGGGGAACAATTATCTCGGCCGGGCTTCGCCCGGGCAGACACGAGCGGTGTTTGTGTGCGAGCGAGGAGCGAGGCGGTGCGGCCTTGGGGAGTGAAAAAGGAGCTTTGTGCAGTCCTTCGTGTTCAGCAAACAGCCCACACAGCTGCAGAGACCGAGCGAAAAACACCCTCAGGAGATAAGGCTGCACTCTTTTCCCCCACTAGTTTCCCAGGCGTGCTTTGAAGCCATGCAGAATGAGCCCCCTTTTTCCCATTTTTTGCCTTAAAATGTCTCCATTCCTTCAAAACCCCATGGGGACAGCTGCACAGAAATCACTTGGCACTTACAGCCCCATCCCAGTGCCGGTTCTGGCTGGGAGCAGGGGCTGGGGCTGGGTTTGTTCCCCATGCGGGCACAGCTCAGGAACGGCCCCGTTTCCCTTGCAGGTTGCCCATACGGGGCACATTCTGCTTTATTGGGGTTTTCTCTGGAGGGGAGACAGCCAATTTGGTCCGTAATGTGATGCTTTTCTCCCCAAAGGCACTATTTCATTTTCTTAGAAGTTATTTAATCTTCACAACCCGGCTCCTTGCCGTGACCAGCAGGCTCATAGTGTCACAAGGGGACCCCACCGCCGTATGGGGTCAACTCTATATTTACTTTTTGTACAGGACATGTATATATGCTATACATACACACCAACTACAGCACATATACCTCACCTATAGCACATATACCTCACCTATAGCACATATACATCACCTACAGCACATATACAGCAGCTACATTTTCTCTCCAGCCCCCTGCGATCCACCGGCAAGCACGTTTTTATGCCACACGACTTCTCGCAGAGGCCCTTTGGAAACACTCGGGAGGAAATCTGCCTGGATGGTCCTCCTCCTGACACTACTCTGGGGGCTGCTTTGCCCAATTACTGAATATCCATCAGCAAAATGAGGCACCCGGGGGTCAGCACCTTCCCACTGAATGCCTGAGCAAAGAGGGTGCAGTCAAACCAAGCCCTGCGGTGTCTACACCATTAAATATTACGTTCTAAATTATCGAGTGGGGAGGTAATAATGTCCCATAGCTCCATCCTGAGCCTGGATATTTCAGTTCCCCTCACCCAGAGGCCTCTCTCTTACCTGGGAGCTGCAGGCAGAGCCAGAGGCAGAGCCACAGCCGTGCCATGGTGGCGATGCCCAACGTCCCCAGAAGCTGGGAGACCCTAGGGGACCCTGAGGGACCCCACGCTCCGGGGGTGACTCTCAGGATCCCGTTCTCCTGGTGGGATGGATGTGACGGTGGCGGTGTGTCTGTCTGTTCCCCGGCTGCGTGCAGATGCCACCGGTGACGTCTGGCGAGGAGCGGAGGCTTCTTCCGTGCCCAGCCCCAAAATCAGGTGTGCGTCAGGCCCCCTGCACCGCACGGGGCTGCCTCGCAGCGCCCTCGGGAAGAGAAGACCCCAAAGTCATTCAGGGCTGGCTTTTTCGTTATTTCTCCGTATTTCCCCACGTGGCTTTTCCTTCTCTTTCCAAACCTAGCCCCTAGCAATTAAAGCGCAGCCAGCTAATTCGGAGGGCTTGGCATTAAAAGACAAGAAGGAAGCGATGAACTCGGGCTGGTTTCTCCTCTCTTAAAACCAAATCGCTTTCAAAAGGAGGCGTGCGGCCCTTTTCTTCAGCAGAAGACAGCGAAATTGGCAGCAGCCGCTGGTGCTGGCAAGCAGCAGGTGAGGAGCCATCCTTCTGCAGCAGGCGTTTTGTCCCGGCCCTGGAAAACGCCGAGAGCACCCCTGGCTCTCCATGAAGCACACGTGAGAGGCATCGCAGAAAGCTTTGAAGCCGACAGCACGAAACCTCAAACAAAGGCTGTTTGTTAGCGGCTGACAAACCACAAAAGTAAGGAAATTCTGCTCGGGCTCCCCACCTGGCCCTGAGCTTCGACACCGAGCGTCTCATACGCAGAAATATTTAAGTCATAAGCGAAATATCAGAGCTGCTTCGAAAGGCCCTGGGTGCTGTGAGGTTTGAAGCATGCAGGGTTTGGGGTCTGGATGGTGAAACACATGGTGTGAAATTGCAGGGGAGAAGGGGCGGGTGGGTGGCAAAACCCTTCGATATTTCCATGTTTGGGAAAAAAAAACAACACGTGGCATTTGATGTAATTTTCTTCACTCTCTTTGCTGGGGTTCCCTTTCGGTTTCTGCCCCCTCGCACCCCGAATCGTGGTGTTTGCAGAGCCCCTGGGATGGCTCCGGGGGTTCCCCTGCTCCTGGGGGTCTCACATAGGGGCATGGGGACTCCCCAGTGCTTTGAGCTGGCCGACGAACAGGAAAAAATGATTCTTAGTGCAGTTTTGCCTTTCAGTTTTTCACCAGATTTTTCTTGGTGGCTCTGACACGCTGCCCCCACCCCCTCCACCCTGTTCGATACGATTTCCTGCTCGGAGCGGGCTGCTCTAACCACCCCAGGGCTTGTGGCGAAGGGCTCAGCTGGTAACATTTAGGGTTAGCTGAATCATCCCCTAACTCCTTCCCGGCAGGAGCAATCCGGAGGTCATTTCGGTGCTTTCGGGCTCGCTTCTGTGCTTTCAAGCTGTCGTTTTTGGTGCTGAGCCCTGGGCGCAGGGTGCTGCCAGCAGGGCAGAGCTGTGCTTGCTGCAGCCCCTGCTCCAGCCATGGTTTCTGACCGGTGCCTTCGCCTGGGTGGAGGTGGTGCAAGGAGGCACCCGGAGGTTTTGGGGGAGGTTTTGGGGTGGCATTAGCGGGTTTGTGGTGGCTGAAATGACCCCGGTCCAAAGCTGCAAATGAAAGGGAGGGAGAGCACGGGGCTGGTGGGGAGAGGAGAGGGAACTGCATTGCAGTAATTTAGAGGAGGCAGAGAGCTTTTTATTGCATTTATTCCATGTGCAGTATTCTGATTAAAGCTGCAGTGAAACCAAAGGGGCAGCTTCAGATGGGGCCGATTCCCCTCATCACTGCCTGCTCTGCTTTCCCCTTCTTTCACACCACTCCCAAAACTGCCCGTGGGGACTTCTTTTTACCAAGGGGCTTCCTTTAAGAAATGCCACCGCAGGGAACATTTTCCTTTTAACCCCACGCTAAAGCTGGCGAGCTGATGTTTGGGGCTGCTGCAATAGCTATGTCACCCCCTCCCACCAATCTCACTGCTGAAACCCAGACCAAAGTGGTCTCAAAGGTGGCTTTTGTCACCTGTACAGACTTGGGCATGTGGCACGTCTCACCGAGCAGCAAATGCTGCCAGGAGGCTGGTGACCCTGGCTTCCCCAAGCAGCTACTTGATTTGGGAGGGTTCCCCAGGATGTTATAGCACCTTTACAGACCCTTCCCTGAAGAAATTCAACCCAGATGTCCCCAATGGAACGAAAAAGGAATACTTGCAATGCAAAAGTTTAACGAATGTGTTGGAATAATATTTTTTTTTCCCCAAAAAATGCTGTTTAGCTATTTACCAAGCAGTTCTCAGGCCCGGGTGCTGCTCCTACACGCAGGTGCTGGCGGGGGGATGCCCGTGTCTCGCAGCCCATGGCTAACAACATCACGAGCACTGTGGGAGCGTGCTGGTGGCCAGCTGCTGTTTATCCCAGCCCCACGTTGTTTGGGGCTGCTGTCCTGGGAAGAAAATAGAGGAGGGAGAGAGTTGGTGATCTGAACTGGTCCGGTAACACAACAAGATGTGTGGGTGACCTTGCCGGGGTACAGCGGCTCCCGTGGGACCGTAGTCACGAGCAGTAGGCTCATGGCTGGGGCAAGATGGGGGGGATTTTTGTATTTTTGTGCATTTGTGCAATGTGGCTGCACAGTTCCTAGCAGGATTTAATTCTTAAATTTCTGAAATTAAATACATTAATCCCAGTCCCCTGCCCAGCCGTCTCCCTGCCCTGTCTCAGTGCTCTCCCTTCAGATCTGCTCCTTGCCCATCCTCTCTGCTTCTTCTCAGACTGCAGCCTCTGCATCTCACCCTGCCAGCACAAATTCCCTGCTCCTTTGTCAGCTTTGTTACAATTTTTACTCTCTATTTCCCCCTATGATTTTTTATTCTTTTTTTTCCCAGCCAAGTGTTTGCTTTTGAGGGGTAGGAGCAAAACCTACTCAAACTTTCCCCTTGGGAAAGAAGAAAGGGGTCTGCAGACAAGAAGCAGGACCCCACGGGATTTCCAGCTCTGTTAAAATCCCATTTAGCAGCAGAGGCATGGGCCAGGCTGAGCTGTGAGGGATGAGAGGATCCAGCACATGCTGCCTGCTGGGCTCAGTCTGTGGGGATGGTCGGAGCTCTTCAGTAGCCACAAATGCAAACATTTGCCATAAAATAAAGAGAAAGACATACTCTCCCTTTATTTCAGCCTACAAAGGGTGGCTTTTGGGATCGGGGAGGGTTTCTCAGTCAAACACGGCTCCAAAAATGAGAATGGAGTTACTGGAAATCCAGGATAGCAGGCTGGTGGGGCCCCATGGAAACTCCCCAGGGCTCAAGTAGCAGCAGCTGAGCATTTTTTCTTTAATTAGCTCATTCTGGTGAAAAGTTTGGCTCCTGGAGTATGTCAGGAGGGGATAAGCAGCGGTGAGAACGACGGCACCTTCGCTTCGGGGGGTGAGCAATGCCTTTTTCTGTGCAATGGCAGGAAAAAAAAAAAAAAAACACAATGAAGCGGGTCGGGTTTGCTACCCGGCTCCGAGCTGCGGTGTGGTTTGTGAGGCCGGGGTTGGAGGTTTGCTCGCCTCTGCAGGTGCAGCCCTGCAGCTGCCGTGCAGCTGAGGCAGGGGCAGGGTTTGCTCTCCCGTCACAGTTTTGGGGCACAGGTTTGCACCCCCCAGGTGTGTGCTGGTGTGCAGCAGGCCGGGTGGTGGTGTGGCAATGCTGCTTTTTGAGTTCAGAAGCCCAAATGGACGTCTTGCCTCCCTCTGCAAGCAGATTTGGGCTTGAGGAGGGATGTGGGGTCCCTCATTTTGCAGGTTCAGGTGTGATCCCCCAGCAGGTGCTGGCAGAAGCATGCAGAAAGCAAGCAGGCCGCGAGGGGAATTTGTGGGTGCTGGTGCTTAGAGGACAGGCAGCAGTGAGCGCCTCCAGATCTCCCTCTTGAGGACACTTGGTGCGAGCAGAAATTACCATAAAAATGTGGTGACTGCTCCTGCTCCCCCGTAGAAAAACAACCAGCACCTGCTGCCGCGTGATTTCAGCCGCCCTTATCAGTGCCGGGGAGGATAGGGGAAGGCAAGGAAAGCGTCCTTGGGAAGATAGCGCAGAGATGCGGCACCTGAAGGGAGGGAAAGCCACCGAGGAAGTAAACAGAGGCGTTTTCAGCCCCAAACAACGACCTGACATCCCTATAAAAAGCCACCGGATCCGGGACCCCGCAAACACCTTGACCTTAAAGGTGCTGAATTCAACGGAGCTCTGCGGCAGCCGTCGTCTCCAGATCGCCGGGACTCGCAGCGCGTCCAGCCGAGGATTGGTGAGATCTTATTATCGGGGTCCTCCGCCTCTGCTTCGCTTCTCCCGTCCCCCGGGAGCGGGTGGGTCGCGGCGGCCGCCCGCTAGGGCCGCGGCTACCTGTCCCCGCTGTCCCTTTCCCTCGGCGTCCCCGGGTGAGTGCGGCCGGCCGAGCAGCGAGGGGTTTTTGGGAGGGGTGACTGGTGCGGCCGGGTGTGACGGGGGTGCTGGTGTTATGGTAGCTTGGCTGTGAGACGGAGCCGTCTCTTAGGTCGCCCCCCTTTTCTCCTCTCGCTATGATGACCGATATCGTTAGCAACTGGAAGCTGGAGCAGTTTGTGCTCCAGAAGTGCCTCCCTCCAGTGTGGTCCCCGGGGGCCTTCCAGGGCCCGGAGGCGTACCAGCAGTTGTGTCAGCAGTGGGAGAGCTGGTCCGAGGAGACCAAAAAACCCAAACCCACCAACAAGTGCAAGAAAAGAGCGGCCTTGCAGGGTTTGCTGATGGTGGGCAGGGAGCTGTCGAAGCTGCTGAAGGAAGCTCTTGAGAGCGTGCAGACGCTGGAGCAGGCCAAGGGCGAGCTCAAGATGCAGGTGGACAACCTGCGGGCGGAGGTGCAGGGCTTGTGCGGGGACTCGCTAAGGAGCGCGGTGGAGATAACCCGGCTGGAGAACAAGCTGGGCTATGAGAAGCTGAAGACGGAGGAGCTGGAGAAGGAGGTGGGAAAGTGGATTGGGGAGACCCATGATGCCCAAAGTGCGGTGCGGGCCGTCCTGCAGGACGTCCAGCGGGACCGGGGCACCGGCCCTGATCACAAGGTGTGCCACGCCAAGATCCAGGAGCTGCAGGCCGAGCTGGGGGTGTCACGGGGCATCGTGGCTGCCATCCAGGGCAAGAGGAGCCGGTTCGGGAACGGGGAGGGGGACGACTGCCTGGACCCGCACCCGCCCCACTATGACTATGAGGATGATGTGTGGGGGGCTAACGGCCCCACCAGGCCATCCCCATACGCTCCCCTGCGGGAGGAGATGTGCCAGATGCAGAGCTCTGAGGCTGAGGCTGCTAAAATTAAAAAGAGCCCCCCTGAGGAGCCGGCCAGCCACAGCCCGCTGCAGGCCATCGACACCAACAGGGCCATGCTCTGGTTCACCCCCGAGCAGCTCAAGACGGTGGGGAAGATGCTGGGGCCGCTGACCAAGGAGACGGCTGTCAACTGGCTGTCACGGGCCCAGAGGCTGCCCAGGTGCCAGAGCGGCAGCGCCGTCAGTGACCTGATAGATGTGGTGAGAAAATGCATGAAACCCGATGATTTCGCAGCCCTGCCAGGGGACGTGCAGATGGGCAACGTCCAGGACATCGGGGATGTCCAGTCAGCCGTGCTGAAGGTGTTTTTCCCCGAGGTCAACCCCTTGGTGCTGTTCCACCAGGAGAAGCAGAACCCCGAGGAGCGGCCCGATGCCTACGTCAACCGTAAGAAGATGCTCTACCAGATGGCCGGGCTGCCCGGCTCCAAGGAGACCCCCCTCGATTTTGACAGGCCTGAATTCAAGGAGCCGCTGGTGGTGGGGCTGACCCCCCCGCTGCGAGTGATTGCGGGTGGTGACGCGGCGAGGAAGCCGCTGTCGGAGCTAGAGCAGATCCTGACCCAGAATTTCGAGCTGCAGAAGCAGGCCTTCCCCGGGTACATGCTGGGGGGGAAGAAGGGAAAAACCTCAGCCATGTCCTTCCAAAATGCGGGGGTGAGGAAAATGCAAGGGGACAACCGGAAAGATCCCGATGGCAAGAATGGCCTGGGGAAGGAAAACCAGCAAGGGCCGAGGTTTCAGAAGTCCAACCCTTGGCGGGCTGAGCTGAGGAAGCGCTTGATCAAATACGAGAAGCAGGAGGACATCGACGGCTTGCCAGATGCTGAGCTTTTCCGAAAGCTGGCACTGCACGAGGCCAAGAAGCACAGCAGCTCCAACCCCATCGACCCGGGGTCTAAGGCTCAGCAATAGGGCTGCCAGGCACCTGCATCGCCCCTTTTTGTGGCACCGATTAAGACCGATTTGTGGGGGCGCCTGATAGTTGATATAACTATTGGAGGAGGGGTGCTTGGACAAGTGATGTTAATTGATACTGGTGCCTCTTATTCAATTCTGAATATGACCCCTGGTGAAAGTGGGCTCTTTCAAACATGTGAAATTATTGAAATAACTGGGCCAAATGGCCAAAAATCCTCAGTGCCCTTCACAGGGCCTGTACCCTTTGAAATTGGAACTGCCAAGGGGTCTGAAAAATTTGGGAAAATGGAAACGAATGGAAAGCCAGGAATTTTGGCCATCTCTACACTTACAAAGATGGGGGTGGTGGTGGACCTGGCAAACCAAAAACTATTACACTGCCCCCAAAGCGATGCACCGGTCATCCCGGCGAGCCACAGGGTCATGTCGGTCAAAGCTCCCGAGCTCCTGATCCACCCTGAATGGGAGCCCCGAGTGAAACGGGTGACGGAGCAGTTCCCACAGGTCTGGGCAAAGAACAAGCTGGACTGTGGGCTGATCGACACTGTAGTGGTGGTCAAAGGGCCAGACCCCCCTCCTCAGCAGCAGCCCCAGTACCCGGCTGAGGCTGAGGAGGGCCTGTGGGACACGGTCAAAACCCTGCTAGAGCAGGGGGTGCTGGTGGAGCAGCAGAGTACCAGCAACGCCCCGGTGTGGCCCCTGAGGAAAGCTGATGGGAAAACCTGGAGGCTGACAGTCAACTACAGTGCCCTCAACCAGGTTACCCCGCTGAGGACAGCCGTGGTGGCCAAATACCCTGATGTCATGGCAGCCATCTCACGGGGATCCAAGTGGTTCTCGGTGCTCAGCCTGACCAGCGCGTCCTTTGCTATCCCCTTGCACCCCGAATCCTGGCACAAGTTTGCCTTCACCCTCCGGGGCCGGCAGTTCACCTTTGCCAGGGTCCCCCCAGGGTTTCACAACACCCCCGCCATCTGCCACACGCACGTGACGAGGATGTGGGAGAAGATCAGCCACAAGGAGAGCGTGCTGTCCTGTGCCGGCGACATCCTCATCCACACCCGGACCAAGGAGGAGAACCTGGAGGTCCTGGCAGAGGTGCTGGAGGCCATCCAGAAGACGGGGTTCAGGGTCAGCCCAACAAAGGCCCAGCTGTGCTGGAAGGAGGTGTCGTACTTAGGGGTGACTCTGGGAGAGGAAGGGCGCTCGCTGGAGAAGCAGCGGGTTGAGTTGATACAGAAAGTGTCGGCACCGGCCGACGTCACCACCCTACGGTCCTTTTTGGCTCTTGTGAGGTTCTCCCGAGAGTTTGTTGAGGGCTATGCAGAGAAAGCTGCTCCGCTCTGCAAACTCCTCAAGAAGGACACCCCCTGGGAGTGGGGTCCAGAGCAGGATGAGGCAGTTAAAACCCTAAAGGAGAGCGTGGCGAGAGCCCCCGTGCTGGCGAGGCCCCGTGGGGACAGACCCTACGTGCTGCAGCTGGCCAGCGTGGGGATGGGGCTGCGGGCCACCCTTGCACAACAACACGGTGCCCACCTCCAGCCCATCGCCCATGCCTCGCGGCTCTTGACACCTGCTGAGCAGCAATTCACCGCGTACGAGAGGGAGGTTTTGGCCTTAACCTGGGCCCTGCAGCACTGGGAGTATCTGGTGGGGTCAGCCCCGGTGCTGCTGAGGACCTCCCGTGCCCCCGTGAGGTACCTCTTGTCAGCGAAGGAGGGGAACGGTCCCATGCGCTGCCCCAGGATGGCCAACTGGGTGCTGGCGCTGCCCCACAAAGACACCCCCGGGGATGCCCCCGAGCCCTCAGCTGGCTCCTACGGGGTGGTGATCAGCGGTGACAGGGACGGGGAGGTGGTGCAGGAGATGAAGCCGCGGAGGGTGCCCCTATTTGAGAGCAGCATCAGCCTGGTGGAGGCCAAGGACAGAGGCTATGTGGTGTGGTTCGTAGACGGCTCCAACTACCAAGAGGAGGGGGTGTCCTACACCGGCTACGCCGCCGTCAACCGCAGCACTGGGGAGGTGGTCAAGGGGAAGTGCCTGCCCCACTCCATCCAGGCCGCTGAGCTGGTGGCCGTCACAGTCGCCCTCGAAAACACGCCGGCAGACCAGCCGCTGGCCATATTTTCTGACTCGGGCTGGGTGGTGAGGGCGGCCCTGGAGTGGCTGCCGCTCTGGAGGGAGAGGGGCATGCAGTCTGCTGATGGCAAGCCCGTCACCTATGCCAAAAAGCTGCTGTACCTCGCCAAGCTGGCGGAGCAGAGGGCACAGCCGGCCCAGATAATTAAGGTCAAGGCCCACAAGAAGGGGACGGAGGAGGCCAAGTGGAACAAGGAGGCGGATGCCAAAGCCAAACAAGGGGCTAAGGAAGGGCAGATGTGGAAGGCCAGCAAGATCTCGGAGAATGGCCCCTTGTTGGTGGCTGCAGGCAGGAACAGGGAGAGCGTGGACCTGCAGGGCTTGCAGGCGCAAGACCCAAGCGTCCGGGAGCTAGCACAGGGCAGGGAGTACAAAGGCTGCAAGGTCTGGAAGGATGTGTCAGGGCTGGTCCTGGCGCGGAGAGATGGGGCAGACTTCCCGGTATGGGTGGTGCCTGAGCTTGTCCGGACAGAGCTGGTGGCCCTGGCTCATGAGCAGGGGCATTTGGGGACAGACAAGACCTTGGCGAGGCTGCAGGGTACAGGGTGGTGGCCTGAGATGAGAGAGGATGTGGAGAGGTACGTCAGCAACTGCCTCACCTGCGCGGCCAATAATCCCGATGCGAAAACAACAAAAGCCCTGCTGGGCCACCAGAGGATTTCTGGGCCCTGGAGCAAGTTGCAGATGGAGTTTATCGGCCCTTTGCCCCAAACAGCCCAAGGGAACAAGTATTGCCTGGTGATCAGCGACACCTTCACCAAGTGGGTGGAAGCGTTTCCAGCTCGAAACAACACAGCCAGCGCGACTGCCAAGATCCTGGTAGAGCACGTCTTCTCACGGTGGGGCGTCCCAAAGGAGATCAACTCGGACCACGGCCAACGCTTCGTCGGGGAAGTCTCCAAAGGGGTGTGCCAGGCCTTGGGCATTAAGCAAAAGCTTCACATCACGGGGCATTTCCAGAAGCCCGACTCGATGGAGGGGCCCAACCAAACACTGAAGACTGCACTGCGGAAGCTCATAAACCATCAAAGGAAGGACTGGGATCAGAAAATCCCCTTGGTCCTGATGGCGTTGCGGGGAGCAATGGCATCACATGCGCCTTCTCCCCAAAAGCTGCCTCCTGCAAGAGACCCGAAGCTGCTGGACCACTGGTGGCAAAGAGGGGAGCCTCCAGACGAGCTGCAGCCCCGCGTGCTGACAGACAGGTGGGTTCAGGACACGCTGAGGACGGTGTCAGCTATGTACCACCAGCTCGCCTCAGGGCAGGAGGCCAACATCCACAAGATTGATAAGCAGCTGGGAGCGCTGCTGCGCCCTGTGGAGTGGAACATGGGGGACCTGGTAACGTATCGGGGGGTTAGAGAGAAGAACCAGGTGCTGGGACCCCAGTGGATGGGGCCAGTTAGGATTGTGAACAAGGCCAGCCCCTCCATGTACCAGGTAGAAATCAGAAAGGGGGCGAAAAGGCAGGAAAAGTGGTTCCACTCTTCACAATTAAAAGCATGGAAGGGAAATTAACGGGGCTGGAGAGCCCGCTTTGCTTATGTTTTGCAGATGAAGGAAAATGGAAGGCGATTGTGACCAGCGGGAAGGGCGAGCTTCGCGGCATCACCAGCCCTGTTTGTGCTGCGGGGAAAATGCTTTCAAATTTGTGGTTGCAGGATTTGCTTTGATTTCTGGTATGTGTATAGCGCTGAGCGTGCATCACGCCCAACCAACCCACCAGCACCTCCAAGAACAAGTCAGTCTTTCCCACTTAGCCAGACACCCATTTAGCCAGCACAGGGTTAGACGATATGCAAAAATTGGCACGGATTGGCCCTGGTCTCAAGCTCACGTAAAATATACGGGAAGCATGGGATTAAGTTCTAACAAAGGCTTAAATTTGTCAACAGTAGTTATGCACGGGGCTGAGGTGTATCTGGAAAACGAATGGAGCTGGGACAGCACAAGCAGACTTCCACAGCTGCTGGGGAAGGTGGGCCAAGAAATAAAAGTAGGGTGCAGGGTAGTTAATGGTTCCACTCATCAGCGGGTAACTCAAATCTCCATAACTGAAATAAAAACCAAGAAGAGTCAGAAAAAAAACTGTGCCATGGAAAAATTGGATTGCTGGTGCAACTTTACTCTAGTCCAGCCTGTATTTGTGGTCTGTCTCTGGGCCCAAAACAGCGTGGGACTGTCATTTAAATTTAAGATTAGCACTACGATGCCTTCGTTTTCTGCCCTTAAGGTCCCAAGGTGCCATTTTTTGGCTTGGCGTGCAGCCCGATATGCTGAAGTGGGGAACCAAGTAAAATTGGAAATTAGATACTCTCAAGGAAGTATAACTGACCCGAGGAAAATTAACGGCACCACTGTGACTATCACTGCCCCTAATGGCCGTAAGTGGGTCGTGTTATTAAATTGCCCCCAGGACAACGAAATTCTCAATAGATCTGAATTAAAGTCAGAGGCCTCGTGGTATAGCCAGGATTATGGATACTGCCCACACCCGCTCGTAAACCTCCAGGTGTGGTGTCGAGGAAACCTGAGCGTAGAAATGTCCCCTGAGCTTGGAGGAAAGTGGTTGATAGGAGGCCCTGAAGGATTTCAGAAAGAGTTCCCCATCTTTGCCGTCCAGCGTCCCTTTGTTTCAAAAATAGGCCCGTATGTAGTCAAGCAAAACCACATCCAAGAGCTGTTGACCAGCCCTGTCCGGTCATTGAAGAAGGTGGTGCTGTCCCTGTCTACGGTTAATATTTCCTCCGTCAGACCGCACTGCACCCCCTTCCTGTCCACCCTCTACACCGGCTGGCTCGCGTGGCTTCACAGCCGCTCCATCCAGGGGGCCCGGGCCAGGAGAGACCTTCTGGCCACGGCGCTGGGAGGAGGAGGCGCCGGGCTGGGAGTTCTCAACAGCATGAACGTTGAGGTCCTGGCCAACAAGCTGGAGGCCGTCACATCGGGCGTTCAGGGCCTCCTCAGCCCCCTGAACTCATCCCTGGCCAGCCTGGGGATGGGGCAGTGGCTTGTGTCGGAGGTGTTGCCCACTTGGGAAAAAATAAGTGAGAAAGACCACCAGGTGCTGTTGCAGGCGCTGGGAATTGAGCAAAATAACGTCTCCCTTGCTCTCAGCTGCATCCAGGCCCAGATGTGGGTGCAGAGTGTCGTTGCAGGTATCCTGAGGGACGGTGACAACGGCGTGCTCCCCACCGAGATCCGCAAGATCGTGTGGGACGCGGCCACGGACAAGGAGCGGCAGCTCCAAGCCTGGTGGAGGCTGGTGAACTTCACCCACGACCAGGTCCTCGATGCAGTCATCGCCTACGTCCTGACCGTGGCGGAGGCCCGCATCGAAAAGGTTTACCCCATCGTGGCCCTGGGGGTTAACACTAACGGGTCCGTGGTCTACCCGCTGGACCACCGCATGTGGGCGCGGGTGTCAGACAAAAAGTGGCAGTCGGTTGACCTGGAAGCCTGCATTTTGGAGCGGGGGCTGGGTTTTATTTGCGAAGATGACGCCCTTAAGGCGAGCGATGTTTGCTTTGATACCAGCGAGGGGGTGTGCCATTTCGAGATCAACCCGCAGAGCAATAACAAAACCGTGTTAGTTTATGTAGGGAAAGGGTGCGTGTGTTTTAGAACGATGTGTAAATACGTGCAAATCAATGACATTTACAATCAGACCGTGTTCAATGATTCAAATATGTGTGCTTGCAATGTAGCTATCATTAGAGGCTGTGATTTTGTCTATAAGCCGCCCGTGTTCACTAGTCAATTGCTAATCAGAAACTATACCCTGTATCGTAGTATAACCCCGACCCCGATCGGTATGGATTTGTCGCTAGTCAAAGAAATGTTAGAGCATGCAAATTTACAGCAGCTTTTAGAAAACGCTAAGGCAGAAGCTAAAAAAATCCTAATAACTGTACACCACGATGGCAATGTTATAAAGCAGGTAATAGAGCGGATTAAGAGGGTGGGAGAGCACCACTGGTGGGAAATGTTCTTTGGCTGGTCCCCCACCGCCACTGGCATCTTCAACGCTCTCCTGCATCCCGTTGTGATCATCCTGCTCATGCAGGCCTGCGTGTGCTTTGCCATGGTGGCCACTTGTTACTGGATAAGGCAGGTGAGGCTCTGCATCAACAGCCAGCTGAACCAACTGGGGCTGGCCAAGCGCCTCCTACCATAGTCAAGGGCAAGACTGGGTTGGCCTCTGTGTTTGCCACCAAGAAGAACCCTTTGCTCCGCTGTTGGCTGCAACCCAGCAGGCGTTGAGCGGTGGGGACACACGCCATACCAGACCTTGACGTGAGGGGTGGCCTCCTCTGTTATAAGAGGGCCTCCCGGGAGCGGCGAGCGGGCCAAGCAGCCTGCGGTTGGCTTGGATCACAGAATGGTAGAGGTTGGAAGGGACCTCTTGAGATGATCTGGTCCAACCCCCCTGCTCAAGCGGGACCACCCAGAGCAGATTGCCTAGGACTGTGTCCAGTTGGGTTTCTGACTATTTCTGCAGATGGAGCCTCTACAACCTCTCTGGGCAACCTGTTCCAGTGCTTGATTACCCTCCCAGTAAAAAAAGTAAGAGTTAGCTTAAGAAACTTTCCTTTGAATGTCCCAGCTCCAAATGCTAATGAGAAGAAGCTGCTCTTGTGTGTGATTTAAGACTCCTTAAGCAGAGAAGAAGGGGTTAGGGAAAGCCAAGGACAGTGTCTTTGGAAGGAAACTGAAGGGAATGTAATGCCTGAGTGCAGAAAAGCAGCCACTGAAGATGGCAGAAGTGTTACCAGCCTCAGAGACTTGGAAAGATGACAATAAGAACTGAGCAGAACAAACAACCCTGTAATCACTTTGGACTCAAAGGAGCAGAATCCACACGGACCTTTGCAGCGACCCTCTCTGGGCTCCCAAGACTCCCAGGACGTCTGGCCAACGGATTGGTGAGATTTTGGGTTTGGGTTTGGAGCCTGGACTTCACCGCTTTGCTTTGCTTAGTTTTGCTTTGCTTAGTAGTGCATGTACCCAATAAAATTGTCTGGTAGAGGAACAACTGTTCAGTCTCTGCGTGTTCACTTCCCAGGTTTGTAACTTTAGCTACACTGGTAAAGAGAAATTCTGGTTAAAAACAAAGGATGTGATGTGCTTTTTTTTTTTTTTTTTTTTCCCATTACCAGGCCAAAATGACTCCTTTGCTTTTTGCCTGCAGCATATTCACTGAAACACAAGGATTTCTGCCTTGAAGGGCCCTGAGCTGGCATTACAGCTCACATCCACACAAACACAGTGCCCCCTTCGTTCGGCCTCTCCTGTCCTGCAACCCCTGCCTCTGAATTAGAAAAAGCCTTCAAATATACAGGGGGGAGGGGGCTCAGGTTACTTTAAAACACCGGCAATTCAAAAAATAAAAATAAAATGTTCAAAAAATAAAAATAAAATCATCCGTCGGAGGTGCTGCTGCAGTGCATCGAGCAGACAAAAAGCCCTTTGCAATGCAGACTGAAAGCACAAGATTAAAACACTGCCCTGTAAGCCAACAGGCAACTACTGGGCTAGAGACAGTCATGTACATCCCCTGCTGGTTTTGCCCCCGTCATCTGGAGCAGAGGGGGATCTATGCAGATCACACAGCTTCTGAAGATCATCGGAGACTTTCCAGCCCTTGTGCCTGCCCCGTGAAAACCAACCAAACAAAACCAACCAACCAAACAAAACCATTCGATAGATCTTGGAATTATTATTATTACTTTTATTCTCCCTTCTGAAGCCCTGAGCACTGTCAGGGCTGATGAGGTTCATTTTGTACCTCCTCAGGCAGGGCCAGGCAGAAGCTGGCAGATTTCTGTCCGTCTGCCAGAGCTGCTCTCCCAAGCCCACCAGCAGCATTTGGACCAGCGTCGCCCTCCTGCACCAGCTTTGCCTCTCGGACCCATGGCTTAGCCATGGCTCTCCTTCTCCCACCCTGTCCCTTTCTCTCACCCACCTTTTCCACCTGTAAATTTCACCCTTTTCCTTCACCGTGTGCTTTCCACCTTCCCTAATGCCTGCCAGACACTGGCCCCTCGTATTTCCAACCTGTGAATTTACTGCAGAGGTGACCCAGCGTAACGGAGCAGTAAGAAGGGAGGAGAAAGCCCCAGGGACAGACACAACCAGGCAGTGATGTACTGCAGCGTGCTGCAATGAATGGCTGGTCACCATTTATTAGGTACTGTCTGTATTGTTTTTTTGGGGGGGGGCCTGATGGAATAAATTAATTTTAGGAGGTGGAATAAAGGACATCAGGATTCAGAGACCCAGTGAGGAGAGCTGTTGGAGAGCCAAAACACTGGAATGTGGGGCAGGTTCTGGGTCGTGCTAATTTTTTCCTGCTTTGCAGAGTCCCAGAGAAATGCTGTGATGTGCTGGCACTCAGCGTGAAGGAAGATGCTGGATTTATCTCCCACAGCAGCCTCGGGAAGTGATGGGCTATACATCAGCCTGCCCGAGAAGGGACCATAAATAACCCCGTGGGGAGTTCGTTTACTCGTAGGAGTGGTGCAAGGACTGAGGTTATACCCTGCGGAGGGGAATGCAGGCAATTCGTGGGGGTTTGCACTTGAAAAATAAAACACGATGGAAACGATTTCCAGTTTTGAGAGAGAGCTGTCATGGGCACAACTTGAGTATGGCAAAATTAACACAGGGCTGTGTAATTAAGGTGTAGGCCTTCTACAGCATGGGGCAATCAAAATGTCCTTGTCCCACAGCCACTTTCAGCAGCCCAACCTTTGCAGATTTCCCGAGGACATAAACAAACAGAACACGCCATCAGGTTGTTTAACGACTGCTGTGTTTCCCCAGCCACCTTTACATCGATTAAAGGCCAGGAGTTTCAAACCTGGATGCCTAACACGAGGCACCCAAACCTCCTTTTAGACAACTCATTCGCCTGCCTGTGATTTTTAGTGCCTGTAGCCAGAGGTGCCTAATGGGGATGCAGGTGCTTATTTATTAGCAATTTCAAGGCTGTTTGGATGGTGCTGGCCTAGGCTTACATTTGCTGATCCCCTCTGCAGGCTCTTGTCTTATCCACGTTGTTTCTGAAGCATAAATGCAACAAATCCATCACGCTGGGGGGCTCCCAGTGCTTTAGCCTCACCCTGCTAGCAAATGTTGTGGTAATGCTACATCTGATTGCTTGTGTTTGCCTACCCAAACAGCGCCAGAGCACCCTACAGATATTATTAAAGCAGAAAAATAAATGGAAAAAAATAAACAAACAAGGTGAGCCTGGAGGTGGGTGAGCCTGCACCGTGGAGGCTGGGGTGGCCACCAGCTCTTGGGTATGGTCTCAGCCTTCTTTTCTCTGCTAACTGGTGCTTCTCGTTGTGTTGAGCACAGAGGGGAGATGAAAGGCTGTGCCCGGCGAGCCCCCTGCTCTCAGATGTGCTGCAGGCAGCCAGCGATGCTCAGCTCTGCTGCAGGCATCGTGCACGGGTGGCACTCTCTTAGATGAGTGTGGTCTGAGGTCTTCTTTTGCCAAGCTAGAAAAAAAGAAGAAGAAAAAGCTGTAAACAAAGCAGGAGGCAGGCAGCCAAGCATCTGGCATGACCTCCTGTGGCAGGTGTGAGAGGTGTTTTTCTTAGAGCAAAGCCCTCTCCGCACAATCCTGTCATTGTGAGGGGGACTCTAAGGAAGCTTGCTCTGGGCTGCGAGGGCAGAGAGACTCACAGAGAGACACGGAAGGGCAGGGAAGGGACACTCATCCTGAGAGTCACAAGCACCAACATGAGTTATCTGGCCCAGGAACTTCAGGGTGCATGTAGATATTGCAGCCGAATGGGTTTTGAGACAAAACCCATGTGCGTTGAGGGCATCCTGCACGGTCCCTTGATCTGGACTTGCACAAAGCTGCAGCAACAACACCTCTGCTGACTTCTACAAGGTAAAAGAGCCAGATCTTCCAGGGAGCTGAGCAGTTTGACATCTTAGTGGTCACCCAACGCCTTGCTGAGGCGGCTCCGGCCTCCTGCCCTGCAGAAGGTGGGGCAGCACAAAGCACAAAGTGAGAGACTTGAAGCTGCACAAAGCAAGAGACTTGAAGCTGGGACTTCCAGGCCCCCAGACAGCCCCACAGACAAACGCTACAGTTCAGCATCACTTGGGAGCAGGACAAGCACGCTGCATTTGTGTCCTCTTTCCCTCCTCTCCTTTTCACCAATGCAGGGAAAAGCTGCGCTGTTTGCACTAGCTATTTGCTTATCCAAAGCCAACTTTATGAGAATGTACCAAATATAATTTAGTTTGCACCTGAAGCCGAACAAATATAAGGATACAGACTTCACAGAATTGATTAGCACTGAGGAAAGTGTGTATATGTGCTGTGGTCCTTCGGTGTGTTATTTCCTGCCGACGTTACCAACACAAGGGAGTGAACACAAATAGAAATCATGATTTCTGCCAACTTGTACACAAAGGGAAGGTTTTGCCACTGCAGCTCAGAAAGAGCATCAAGAGGCTGGTGTAACGCAACTAGAAAAGAAATATTTCAAGGGAAAAAGCTTAGTTCTGATCAAGTACCACATTTAAGATACTATTTCTTGTACAGCACCCTACTAACAGTAAACGTGCTTCACCCTGTGGAGCTAGAGTTTATAGTGCGGGTGGTTTGGAGGTGCCTAGCACTAAGCTTTGGGGAGAACAACTTTATTTAAACTGTTTGCTAAGTGCCAGAAGTGCAGCAGCACCAGCAGTGCCCAGAACACACCTTTAACCAGAATCATTCTGAATTCTAAGAAATCCTATTTCCTTTTAAAGTTCTCCTTTGAATCACCCCTCCTGCCCACGCCCGGACTTTCAGTCTTCCCCACAGATCTTGGAGGAAAAAAAACCACAACGCACCACTTCTTCCCCCTTTCTGCCCTCGATATTTTAATTTTATTTCAAGCTTTCATGTCTTAAGCAGAGCAAAGTAGGCTCCTGCAGGTGTTTAGGGCTTAGAACCCAAAACATCATTCACTTGTGGAAATTGAGACTTCTACCCAAACAGCAGGGATTTCAACACACACACAGCAGCAATCCTGGGCAGGCATTTTGCTGTAGCTCCGAGAAAACTATTCAATAGGAGTTAATGCCTAAATCTTCATGAGAAATAACTGCTGGAATAGCAATTCATTGCTTTCAGCTGGAAATTGATGATCTCTCTGAAATAAAATATAGAATAGCATTGCTCTTATTTTTTTTTCCCCAATAGCTTTTCTGCAGGAAGATTTATGGCACTGTACCTACTTTTGGTTCCTTATATATATATTTTTTTTGTGACTCGTTTTTGTGCTACCAGCATTCTGCACCAGTTCAGCTGTATAGTCATCTGGGTTAAAAAGGACCCTGATCCTAGCTGCTCCTCACCTCAAAACACCAGCGGGATAGGGAATGGGTACAGCTGGAAGGACATGAGCACAGCTGGCAGGGCTGAAGCCTCCTCCCTCGGGCTGTTCCCGCTGGTGGATGAGAAGATTTAAGATGCTAAGGCTCAAAAAGCTGCAGCTGGACGAGCTCATCTGGCACCAGGGGCTCAGCGAGTCGTTAGTCCCACCAGAAGCTCATGGAAGAGAAAACCCAAATCCCTCAGTCCCCAGCCTGGTGCTTTAATCTCTGTGCTCTGGCCGGTGACCAGAGCCATTAAGCATGCTGTCAGCTTCTGGCCAGCAGCTCTGCTCTGAAAAACACACCTTAATTCAGTTAAACTGCTAATAGTACCTCCAGCGAGCTCAAACGCTGGTTGCACGCTGCAATCTGATTGCAGAGAAACGTGCTGAATTGGAGATGTGGCTACAGGCACCGCACTCGAGTGCTGCACCTGGTTTTCAGCTGAAACGCTCTCAGGCTTTAGAAAAATGCCCTCGGACCAGCTCGCAGCTGGGGGATGCCCCAGGGGTAGGGTTAGCTCGGGAGGTGGCAGCGCTCTCAGCGTGCCTGGCTGAAACCACAGCCAGAGTTCAGGGTGTGCAGGGTGACTGCAGCGGTTCTCCCTTTTATCTTGAGACCTGAAACGAGATCCTTCCCCGGTAAAACCAACTTCTTGCTCACTTTACGGGACGCAGAAGGAGATGTCCTGTTTCAGTTGTGGTCTTTCTCAAATGTACCTAGCACTAGGATCTCACTATGAATGTTTTCACGTGCTGCTGCCGGTCATAAAGAGGAAAAAAAACTGTAAAAAAAAAGTCATAAAAGGGAAACCAAACAATTAAAAAGTGACAGCATCTTGCAGAAGAGCACGTTCATACCGCTCTGCACAGGACACTAAAGCTGACAGCTGCTTTCAGAGGTGAGCACTGAGGCTCCACACGTTTCATTGAACAAGACTCCAACGGCTTGAGGCATTTCTTGTTACCCCTGCTCACGTAGAAGGCTGCCTTGCCTCCCCCTGATGCTCGCTGCCCTTACTGGGGTTCAAGCTGAAGTTTGCTTGCTTGAAGTAGTTGTCGGAGGGGACCCACAAAGATCATTGAACTGAAATGCTTTGACAGCTTTAATGAGAACAAAATGAACAGAATTAGCTTTCACTATGCAGAATTGTATTCATTTGCTACCAAGAAGTAAAAAAAAAGACATATTTACAATAAAGGGTAAATAAAGCCATCAGTCTTTGCCTAGTGTTTTAAAATGCCTAGCATGTAGATAGATGATGGCACAAGTGTGACAGGCTAGGAACAAGGCAACCAAGAAACACACGAACAATAATTATTCATGACTTTAGAAGATTGGACATACGTTATCTAATACAGAGCTGTATGTCACTTGTGCTAGATGAGACAACCTGCTATGTCTCATTTGCAGCATTTACATCATAGATTGATCTTTGTTTCATTAAAATATGGCAAGAGCACTTCTTTCGGGATCTTATCATCTCATGTTTGATGCTAAGAAGCTTTGTTTAGTGCTATTCTACCTTGCTTGTGGAACTGCTTTCCAGTGGGTGGGGTAGGAAGGTATGGAGCCCAAATACAGATTTGGGAACGATCCCTGAAAGAACAGAAGAAAGTCCCAAGTCATGCTTTTCCTGTATTTTCAGAGCTGTTGATCTCTAGCTCTCTGGCACTTACATCCCTTCAACAAATCTGCTCCTTGTGTACATGCAGAGTACCCCATCACGGCCTTACCACCTGCTGGAGGTCCAATTGTTTCCTTAGACTGACTTCCTAAGGAAAGGAAGAGTGCATGACCATACAGAAAAAGTGTTTCCTACTAAGACACAGGCCATATTTGTACAGTCCCATCTGTCAGAGTAGCAGAAATATCAAAGATCTTGCAGTGCCCCAAAGCTGAAATGGGTGTCCTGGGAGAACAAGTCATTATTTGTCTTACATGGGAAGCAAGCTACAGCACTGCTCAGGTTACTCCCAGAGCCATGTTATTCTCAGAGCCTATAAAGACAGAGTGCTTAAAAATGTCCTCAGATGCACTGCAGGCCACTGCAAGCAGCCTGCAATTTGCAGTTTTCAACTGCTCACAGCTATTGCCAACAGTTAACGTAACTTATGATTGACCCTGCTCTCTTCCCAAATAAATAATGAGGAAAGCAGTTATTATCGTGTGACCTGAGGCTCCCTCATCAGAAGAGCAGGGGTTAAGGAAAGCCAAGAAGGAATCCTTTGAAAGACACAGAAAGGCACGCAATTACCGAGTGAGGAAAAATAGCTACCGGGGAAAGAAAAGGCATTATCATCCTCAAAGAAGGTTAGAAACGGGGACCAGAGCAAGGACTCTACATCCACCTTAAAGCTGAAACCTCATGGACCTCTGTCACCAGGTTCCTGAGACTGCTAGGACAAACTTCTGAGCAGTGAATTGTTACTGGCACCTTCGTGTTCCTGCTCAACTTCGTATGGCTGTGCATGACTCTAGTCAAGCTTGACTGCTAGAGGATGGACCACGTTACCTGACAGCTCAGATGCCAACTGCTCAGATTTATTACATTAGCAAACAGCAACCCTAAACCCAGGACTGCAACCTACAACTAAACAAATACTTAAGAAAAACACAGTACTTTATTCACAAGGCTTTTCAACCTACTTCTTCCTGCAAAACCAAAACAAACCAGCCAGAATTCAAGGCTTGAGGGCTCTGGTCTCTATGCCACCCCACCCCACAACCACCACAACAAGAAGATTCAGTTGGGCAGATACACCGAAAGCAGCAGCTCAGCACAGGTGCCCCTACAAACAGACTACCCAATGGTGCAACTTGACAACGTGGGGCTTTCAGATCCCACATCAAGGCTAAGAAAAAGCTTTCTTGCAGCCTGAAGGCACTGAGAGAAATGAAATGGTGTCACAACATTGCTTTTAAATACATAAGACAAACGCAGGACATCAGTTCATGTGCCACAATAAGGCAAGTCCGTATTATGAATGAAGGTCTGATGACACTATTTAAAACAAATAAAAGGTGTTACTGATTCTTCAGAGTATTATTTGGGTCACAGATCTAGCTTCATTCTAACGTCCCTCCTGTAAATTACTTTGAGTGAGTGAAGCAGAAAAGAGCCTCATGTTAGCTATTACTTTTGCGTATTGCACCTTTTCTGGGTTTTCAAAATTAAACTAAGAATCAGGATTACAATCAGAAAAATTAATTTATTAGATGTAAATCTGACAACCAGTTGCATATTTAATAAACCTTTTTAACTCTCAGAAACATGTGGAATAAAATAACAGTAGCAAATAAGATCTGGAATGAAAAGTCTTTCATGGTCTTCTTTAAGAGTTGTCCGTGAAACGTTACAGATGTAGCCAGGAACACTGTGATGCCCTTACTTATTGTGCCGACCTCATGTACTCTCCTGCAAAACTAAAAGAAATCTCTATTAGTATTAGGACAAAAAAGCTATACATCTGGGTGAATTTCCAAGAATATTCTGTAAGCTACTGTCCTTTATCTGAGGAATATTCCAGAAGAGATTACAGACTTTCAAGGTCACATCACTGCAATGGCTGGTGTACATGTAACAACGAACAATTGATTCATAACTACTATCCAAAAGCCTGGCATAAGACTGGCTTCTCCTTGCTTCCAGATTGGAACAAAACCTTTTTTTTTAGCAGACAACAACAGCAAAACAGCCACTGCAGTTTACAAAGTGCTTTAGAGAAACTACAACCAGAATCAGCTTCTTAAAGCTAAACAAAACCTGTATCAGTATCCAAAGATGGATTAATCCCAAAGTAGCTCTTCTTCTGTTTTGCCATCTGTCTGTGGCTTCTCTTCATCCTTTCTGTGCTTAGTGCTCTCTTTCTCAGCAGAGTTTTGTTCAAGTCTTTCGCCTTTATAAGGCTTTGATTTCTTCTCATTTACCAAGTCTACGTCAAATTTAATTCGCTTTTGCCTCTCGTTTTCTTTTCCAAAATCTGTATATTCACTACTTTCCTTCCTTTTTGGTGTTGTGGCTTCTTTCTTACACTTCAGCTCTTCACTAATGTATTTTTCCTCCTCGTTATGTTTTATCTGAAGTTTCTGTTCACTGTAGCAGATGGTAAAAGTTTCATCAACCTCAAGTTTGCAGTAGTCTTTAGATTCTGCAACTGACTGTCTAAAGCCTTTATCTCTGATGGTGGCCACCTCAGATGCTTGCTCTCCTGCACAGTGTCCCACGTTACAATTAGGTGTCTTTTCCAGTGCATGCTCACAAGCTGATGGCCAACTGGGCGATCTCTTTTCCCCACTATTTGGAGGTGACTGGGTTTCTGAGAAAACGTTGGAGTGCCAGCCTTGTTCACGCTTAAAGGTTGAAGACACAACCCCACCGAGGTCAATTCCTCCTTTGGCATCTTTATCTTGAAACTCTTCCTCTTCTGCTGTTCTCAAATATGTTCTTTGCTCTAGACCTGTAGCTTTCGGAACTTGAATGCAATCTGTTAATTCATTAGTTTTCCTTGAATTCTCTGTAATTTCGACAACCTTTGTTGCTCTGCATAAATTGGATAGAAAAATCACAGTTATTAATATTGATCAATTTGCTTAGGATTTGTTGAGTTAAAAAAAAAAGTCAGGAGGGCAGAAAGACATGCATAATAAAATTATTTATATTTCCAGAGTTACAAAAAGAACATATTGCAAGTGTGTTGCTCTCTGTACCTACATGAAACCTCTTATACATGATCATATTTCCAAATCAGCTGAAATGACAGGGAACAGATTCAGTCCCACTACTGTGGTTATATTATTATTGCACCTTCACTTAAAATGTCTCATCAGTACGTCTAACATGAAAGCAATTTTGATATTTGGCCTACTTGCATAGCAATCTCAAAAAAGATAGATCTTAAATCACCACAATATCCATTCTGCAATTAACACAGGCTACGGTGCCTGTTCTGGGTTAAAGGGAAAGTAAGAACTATCATTTATCCCACAAATCATCTTATGCCAAAGGTAAGATGCATGCTGATGAACCTTTAAGTTCACTGAACAGTCAGTGGAGACCTGGCACTTTTCAGGATTAAGGTCTATTTGCTCTGTCAACAGGAATCTTAGAATTCAGACCATTTCCTTCTAGGCTGACTAAGCACTGAGTGCCAAAATGCTGCTGTCCCCAGAGAAGCAAATATTTGGGGATAGTAAAAGAAGTGGGAAAACCACAAGGTTCAGGACCTTTTTTGTGGGCTGCCATCGAAGCTGCAGCTGTAGGAACTCCAAGAGTGAACATCAGTCATAAGTATGATGCTTAAAACAGACAGTGACCCTTAAAGGCAATAAACCAAACCAAAACCAAATTAAAACAAAAACAGTAAAAAAAAATCCCACAAGAACAACAAAACCAAAAAACCACAATAACTGGTCAAAGTCCCTTAACAGCAGACAGCTGGGCTACTGAAGAAAGCAAAGTCTTTAGTAGAAACTTGAAAGTAGAAGCTATAGAGGAAGAGTAACAAAAGACTTAGTGACTTACCTCATCTGGTGTTTTTTCCCTTGCACGTGGGACTGGTACATTTCTATAGATGAAAACATGACATTACAAACACGGCACGTGTAAGGACCATGCCAAGCCACAGAGAATAAGGAATCTGTAGGTTAGAAAGACTGCAAATGAAATGCAAAACTCATCACAATCCTCCCCCTCCATGCAAGAGTCCTAACATGATGTTCCCATAATCAGCTCCTACAGACATATACAACGTCCCTGCTGCAACATCTCAATTTTACACTAGAACAGTATTCATGAAGAGAGCTGTACAGCTGCAGTTTAACCATTTTCAAGTACTAACAAAGAATACTTCTGATGACGGCAATGATTTAAGGTAATTCTAGTGAACTGTTACCAAATGCTGATAAGAAAGAACTGTACTGAAAAATTAAATAGTACTGTAAGCACCTGACCCAAAGCAGGCACCAACAGACACCAGTCAGTCCAGATTCACACTGATCTTGTCTGAATTTAAACGTTAAGTGCTCAAACATTCACAAAACATTGGCTCAACTCTGACAAGAAGATGCTGAGAGAACTGTCAAACAGTACATTACGAATCCAGGATGCAGAGACAGCCAAATACAAGTTAAGGTCCTTGTGTTTTCGAGGTTGTCACGCTCTCTTCTCTTACAAGCTGTGTTACTCATAGACATAAGTATATAAAATAATTAAAAAAAAAAAAACACCAAGTCATTGTTTTCCCCATGCAAACCCAAGAGCAAAGCGCAGTGTTAATTCCAATGGGCTGCTGCTTTGCATCAAAATGCACCATTTTCTTTAAATTATAGAATAATTTATTGAATAACAATGACTTAAAAACAATAACAACAACTTCTGAGTATCAAGTAGAATTTTGAATTCTTTACTAAAGGGAGGATCAACTCTTCTGTTGCACAAGCCCAGATGATCAACAGTTTTGTTACAGAAGACCCACTAAAACAAATGCAAGTTGCACTGGTACGACACCAGGGCCTTGGACACAGTGCTAGAGCTGGAGGCTGTCCTGATGGGAGGCTGGAGAATAATGACCATTTAGGAAACAAATTTCCTTATGTGGGAAGACTGAAGGAATTACAGCAATCAGTGTGGTGA
Source organism: Aythya marila (assembly GCF_965140915.1). Classification (NCBI taxonomy): domain Eukaryota; kingdom Metazoa; phylum Chordata; class Aves; order Anseriformes; family Anatidae; genus Aythya; species Aythya marila. The sequence continues at coordinate 71,228,834 of NC_139045.1, forward strand.
ACAAAAGATTAATGGAAGACATTATAAGAATTAGAAGTTGTCAGAGACATAGAACTCCAGCATTTCACTGACTGAACAGAAAGGAAGAAATGAACTTGTTCTGCAGCAAAGGAGAAGTCTCTCATTTCCTTGCCCAAATCAGAGCTAACTACTCAAGCTGTCCCCACTTGCTCACGTTCTGCTTACCATTTATTCTGACTTCTGCAAGCAGAGCTTCGTCTCCCAGCTCCTCCATTATTTTTTTCCGTGCTATGTTTCTTCTGTGTTTCTTCCCAACATAATGCTGCTGGGCTGAGAACAGATTATCGAAGGGAGCACAGCAGAGCCGGCAGTACTTCGTATCGTTAAACTCCAAACTCGTGCTGGAGGTTGCAAACTCCTCAGCTTTCAAAGGCAGCAAGGGCTTCTCAGCTGATGGCTTCTGTAAAGCTGGAGAGATGGAAGCAGAGGATAAACCTGCTGATGGCACAGCAAAGGAAGGGCTAAACCAATTCCATGGGCAAAGTAGGTAATTGCAGAACGATGGAGCTGGAAGGGAGAACAGCCTGCTGGGGGCTGAACTGAGCCTATCAAGTCCCTTAGTCCTTACAAAGATACAAGAGCACGATGTGATAAGGAACACATGGAATATTCAGAAACCCCACCATTAGAAACCATATCAATCAACTCTGTTCGATGGCTGCTCACTCTAAGGGCTTTAAACAGTCCAAGAAGAGACTTACCCTGCAGAGGGAGAGTTCAGCAACTTGTACTGAACTAACACCAGTTCAGTGTTGCTTGAAGACTTTTTATTTTTTAATTTAACAATTTATCAGAGTAACATCTTGTAGGACTGCAGTGAATATTTTGAGCAACTGCAAGCATCTTTCATCAATAAAAAAATCAGAAATATTTGCCTTTAGCTAGAAAGATTAAGAATTTGAAAGAAAGGTTCCCCAGCTTCAGAGTTTCACTGGGTATTTTGTATCTTTGTTTATCCACCCAAGGAGTTACCAAGCCACAGCTCCATAACTTCGGCAGAACAGAAGGCCAAGAGACAGGTGAAGGAAGACACCTCTGTATTTGTTTCAGAGAGTAACAGGAAAGCACATGCAATGCAGATTATTCAGTTCTTACCAGGAACAGGCTGTGTGCTCTGTACTGCCATCAGGACTTTGTCTGTTGATGCTTGTTTCAGGTTTTTAGCGTGGATCTTTCCCAAGTAGTGAGACAATGCAGTAATTGGGCAGGAAAAAAACATGTTGCAGAGACTGCAGTATTTATTTTTATCTGCTTCACCACTCCCATGTACCTGAAAACAGGCAAGAGCAAGCTCAGTCATAAGCACTTACTGAAGGACAAGAAAACAGTTTAGTTAGCGACACAGATGAATAGTCACCTGAAAATTAACATAGTTTGTTTTCTTCTTTTTGCCATGCTCCTGCCTCTCTTCTTTCTCAGCGTGCATTTGGGTGTAAAGGCAAACTTTCCGTGTATGCTTTTTGCTCTGAGAAGAGATTGGAATTATTCCTGTTTCATTAACACGGGGCCAAGCAGTGTAATAACCAGCGACTGGGACTTCATTCATCCAAAATTGCCTTCTACACGTGCCAAACTGCATTTGTATAGGGCAGAGCCACAACCAGACAAAGGCCAGCTCATGTGACAACACCATTCTTTAATCAGTAATACAGTATTTAGCACTACTCCTAACATTTTGCCTCAGGCAGCCCTAAGAGTCACCTACTCTCAACACCCTGGGGAACCAAAAATCCTTACACACCCTCCTACAAACACAGACACTAAACCAGGTATGGAAGGGAACGTGTCCATGCCACAGAGCAGGTCCACTGAGCTCTTTTAATGCTAAACCTGGTGGGTTTGACATCAAGGCCATCCTGAGTAGCGGCACAGAGGACTGACAGGCAGCACGACCTGATTTACCTTCTTAAAGAAGCCTGGTCTCCCTGGAGAAGGTGACAATCTCCAGCATTGAGCAAGTCTGTGGAGATTTCTGCTGCGCATTCATTAGTCCAGTAACCTCAAATCCCATATTATGTATACTTCCCTCATCTGTGATTATTTATTAATTCTTAGATGCTTTCTCAGTGCATCACTCCTGCACTTCTAACATACTTACCCACATGCCACGCTATACACTGGTAACACAGAAAGTCAAACAAGTGGCTTGTCTTTTTCTAATCCAATGCTTTCCAAGTGGCTGTTAAGGATTCTGAGGAGCTACAGAGGAAATCATATCACTATTACCAAAGACAAAGAGGTCCTATCACACCTGGCTAGACAACACAAAGAGAATTGAGGAGAAAGAGTCAGTTACTTCCATCTCGATTCATCTTGCAATGGTGAAGTGAGGTAACTTTGTAATTGCATCTTTTATCCCCAGCTGGATTTGGATCCAAGAAAGAGAAACTCAAATTGAGAGTCTGGACTCTCAGTTTGACAGGACAAGTGCTGCTGAACATAAATCAAAGTAAGGAAGTAGGACAGCTTGCAAGACTTGAATCTTAATTAATAACGTGAATAACAAGAAAGACACCAGAGAGCAACTGGCATTGTGAAGTAACTCTGGCAAGAAGACAGAAATGTCTGTGCATGCAAACCATCAATATCAAGTTTCAAAATAAAGCTCAATTTCCTGTGTGGACAGCAATATCCCAAGGCACACACTTGTTCCAGGAAACTCCTTCAGCACAATTCATACAACCTGCCTCACGCAGACACCCACAGACAGAGCAGCACGTGTGTGTCTCTGGGTGAAGATAAATGAACTCCTCTGTAGTTAGCATTGCTCCATGCTGTCCGTATGTTCTGGGCTCACGCGGGGTAGATCTGCTTCAATCCCATACACAGCATTGCCTGAACCTGTTCAATTCCTTCTATAATTGCCCTGCAACACGTAGGTGATTGCCCTTCAATATCACAACATTTAAACCTGGTTAATGGCTAAGCTTTAAGAAAGACTATGAAAAGCCTTGAGGAGCTTTTTATAACACCATACAGAAACCCCAAAGAAACCCAAACCCAGTGCATGCTAGGAGAAGTCCTCCCTTCCAGCCTACCTCATAGTGGGACATCCTTTGGGACTCAGACTGCAGCACTGCCACGCAAACCTTACAGAAAGCGTCAGTGAACAGGTCCTTCCTCGTTGCCTCGTCTAAAATGTCTTCTAAACACAGAGAAAAAAACAAAAAACATCGGTCAGTAGACAGGACAAAGTATATTTGTATGTCTTTGCTTACTCAAAATATGAATATTCACTTGCAGCAGAAGACACTTGAATATTCACGTGCAGCAGAAGACGAGGGAACCAATTTTCACCCCCTCAATCACACCATGCCCTGTTGTGGCTTCAAGGCAATGCTGCAGAGCCACCCAAACCTTCCTCCTTACAGAGGTATTGCTCTCATGGCCTTAAATATTACTGTAAGTGTACCTGGACTTGAAAAAGAAGGAAGATAAAGCATCTTCATAGGGTTTTCAGCTCCCTTCAAATAGGGAAATGTTGGAAATACTAGATTAATGGCTTAAGAAAAGGTTTTTAGCTGGACTGGGTCACACAGTTAGTTAAATACAGGGATACCATTTAAAAAAAAAGATATAAAGAAAGTCTGGGAGTAGCTCAATACATGAGAAAGGCCAGGAGGTAGCTTCAGAAGCTTCCAAAGGTTGTCAGAGAAACCATTTTATTTTATTTTATTTTATTTTATTTTATTTTATTTTATTTTATTTTATTTTATTTTTTTAAAGTTAAATGGAGAAAAACTGCTCCAACGGTTTGTTTCGATTTTCTTGCCCTGTTCCCCCTTAACTCATGGCATGGACACACTTCAATTCTTACTGAGATTGGCCCAGACTTAGAGGTAATTCTGAATAATATTATGTGAAGGCACATTTGATCTGGGGGGACACCTTCATCAGCACTTAAAAGCAGGGATCACATCAATCAAGAGCATTAAAACACTTTTGGAGCAGCTGGAGCTGGCTCTGCTCTGACACAGGGGCAGCTGCTCACAGAAGCCACCCCTAACCCCCAAACCCATGCCAATACAAAGGGGAAATATTGTGGAAAGTACCACCACGTCCTAACTGTCTTGTAACGAACGGCACGGAGGCAAATTAATTCAGGAATAAATCAGCATCACTCCCACTAAAACCCCAACCAGGCTGGGAGATGAAAACGGTCTTCGGTCTGACCTGGGCAGCTGCAGTCCCCTTCCCAGCAGGGATCTCACACATCAGCAGCCCTCTCAAGTAGATAAGGGGACAGTTGGAGGCCTCACTGTTCCAAAAATAAGGTAGGAGCTTGAGAAAAACAGGATGGGCAGTGTGAGAACAGTAAAACAAAGATCACAGGTTCTCAAAATATAAGAAAAGGCAAAAAAAAAAAAAAAAAAGGGAAAAGGGAGAAATTAAAGGGTTGCAAAAAAAGAAAAATTGCACATATATGGTATAGAGGAGCAACAAGTAGCTTGTGAACCTGTAGTACTCAGCCATGAGGAAACAGGGGAGGTGATCAGGTGTCGGGAAATAGGGAATAAAAGGTTGGGATTTGTTTAATACAATGCACTCCTAATTGGCAGGACGCCTGCTGTTGCAATCACGAATAAAACAGCTTCACAGAAGATCCTGTCTGAAGAAAATTGTTTGAGATCTTTCTCACAAACTTGAGGTCTTCAGCCTTCGGATTCAGAAGACGTCTTTCCTGGCAATGAAGAGAAACTTAAAAAAACCAACAGCTTACCTTACAGCTTGCAACCACGCTATCAGAAAGTTTTCAGAGATTTAATCAAAAGCGGCAGCCTTGCAGGGCTGCTGTTTGACCTCCTCATTTTGGTGCCCCCGAAACGTTTACTGGTATCCTGAATTCAGAGTAATTCTTTGAACAAGCTTCTGGCTATTAAAAAAAGATGGCTCTGCTGCCAAGCAGACCAACTGCTGTTTGTCACAAAGGGACAGCTCCTTAATAAAGGGATATGGAAAAAGGTTTTAGAAATAGATGACGTTTTTTAAAATGCAAGCTATAGACTGTCATGCCACATGATAGAGACAACCAGCAGTAATAATGTAATTTCTAGGGTATTTTTTCCCCTCTTATTTTCATTTTAATGGCATTATTGGTTCATGTCGTTCTCTGTGGGTCTCACGGCCTGTCCTTGCCCCGTTTTTCTCAGCTCTGTGATGAGACCTGTGGCACACACTCCTGCCACAGACAGACTTCATGTTTTGTGAAGTTCACTGGCATCTCAGAGACAACATGCTACAGCAACAGCAAACGTGAACAGCAGCTGGTGTAGCTAAGAGGATGCACAACACAAGGATTCACGTACAGGAGTTTCTGGCAATCAGGGGATAAATTTGATCCTACCAAAACACCAAGAAGAGCTTTGTGAGTGACTTTAACCCTACCATATAACCTCATATGCTTGCCAGCTCCCAGTCATGCCAGCACAAAGATCCCCCCAAACCCCCACAGATGTAATGCAGTGCTCCTGCAAAGCGTGGAGCACTCCACAGGGCTGGAAACCAGCATGCAGTTCTTGGTTTGTAGGTGTCTAGGCAGGATTAGACCCCTTTTTAGTGCATATTTTCATAGAATATAGGGACTCCAAGCACACAATAATGAGCACAATTTAACACGGGTCACAAAGAAGCTTTATTAACTACTACCATAGCAAGAAAACATTCAGATGGGGATTTCTCCCACCTGATGGCTGGGACCTGACTTACACCCTGTCTCAGAGCAAAGAAAAGTGAGAAAAGAAAAAAAAATCATTCTAATGTTAACAAAATCAGGTACCCATCTCTAGGGATGGGCTCCTTCAGCAGCTTGTTAGCTGCCACAGCTGAGGACACGGAGAGATGGCTCCTGGTAGAGCCTGGAGGAGTGGTGCACCCAGCATTATCTTAGCCCAGAAGTGGGAGCTGGAAGAAATCACAGCCATTTCCAGCTGTAAGTCAGAAGGAATGTTCTTTTAGTTAGCATAACCTTCTTAGCCAGACCTCTCAAATCATAAACGTTAATAATTTTACCACCACAGCAGGAATCCCAGCCTGTTTCAGGTCTAGATTCTTTTCCAGGCACCCTGAAGGTTACCTCAGGTAGGTGGAACCTCCACAAAATATCCAAACCATTCCCTTCCTGGGCTCCCAAATGCCTGCAGCTCTGACCTAAACACCACCACGCACCAAATGAATTCTAAGGCTGCTTCTTATCCCACTGCTATTTCCCCATCCACCCAAATCGCTTTCTTAATATCACGGATTTAAAAATGCTTACAGGTATTGATACTTCTGGATGACTGTCTGAAACCACGCTGCATGGCTGCAGCACAAACAGCTCATTTGAGACCTGAGGATGAGATCAAGAAAGTAAATATCAAATCTGGTTATCTACATAAAGGAGGACTGAGCTGTTAATTGGCATCCAGAAACCTCCAGAGATCTATTTCATGCTGTTTTTTAAATGTAGGGAATAAACCCAGCCTAAATCAGTAGGCAATGAGGAACATGTTCCTAAAACACGCTCAACATGACTGTCTCAGTATTCAAAACACTGAAATATCAGTACTGAGAAGGCAACGGGAGAGCAGGTACTCAGTATCAATTCAAATAAATAAATAGAAGTGGCTAATAATAAGGAATCAGACTGAGCCACTGTCTGAACTGAAAGCCCAATATTTGCTTACTGCTTCTCAATTCCCATTTACCAGCTTAGAAGCACATTCAGCATTTTTTTTTAGTTTTTATTTTTATTGAATTGCCGTGCTATTGAAGAAATGTATTAAAACACCGATGTGAGAAGGCTCGGGAACAGTTTTAACACGATTGTACTTGTCTATTTGTACTACTTGGAAGAAGTTCCAAGATGTTTGTCTTTTTCCAACTTTAAACCTTTGCTGTTTTCTTGCTCTTGCTAGGTAAATTTTAGAGTTTTTGTGGTATGCCATGTAGGAAAGGCAGGGGAAATAATGCCATCCCTCTGGGCAATATGAAGTTGATAATACTAAAACTAATTAAAATATCAGAAGCCAGGTAATTTAAAAGATAGACTGTTCAACCTAAGATTTTCTACCACTTGATTAAAAAGGAAACACAACTCAGCCTCAGACTAACATTAATTTTTCCTCCTCAGTTCTTGAGGGTAGAGAAGACAGCAGGAAGAATAATGTAGGAAGGAAAAAGTACAAGCTAGACAAATCCCTAAAGGCAAAGGCACCAAGTTTCAATTTCAAGGTATTCAGCCTGGAAAATGACACAGCCAAATTCTGCCCTCAAACGCCAGCAGCAAACATAGCATCTTTATGAGAAATAAACAGATATACACGAATCAAGTCCAACAGTAGCATGCCCTCAAGAGAGGAAATATTGACGGGCGTTGTTTTCTTGTTTTACAAACCCTTTCACAGGGCTGGCTCCAGGGTATGCTCCGTGCTGGCAGCATCTTCATGTGATGTGCAAACTCTGCTTGTTATTAGGTGATCGTATTCCTCCTAAGTAACAGGATGAAAGATGTACAAAAGCTTGACTACTGGAAGCAGCAGCTGTCCAAACCTGCGGGCAGACAGCATCACTGACATCCAGCCGCTTTTGGTCACGATACAGCAGGCAGACGTGGCCACTGTACGGTGGGGATCAGAAAGCAATCTTAGAAATTACCCGGAACAGACATCCACAGACACCCAACTCAGAAAGGGCAGGCAAAGATAACAGACTTTAAAACCCTTATCAAACACACTCAGGTGTGGTATTACAGAACTGGATTCCTGGATGAGAAGGGGAGGCTGAACCAAACTGATTTCTATTTCCACAGCTAGGTAAAGGCATTTCTCCAAGGAAGCAATACTGTAGGACTAGATGTTAATTTTCTCTAGTGAGTTTAGTCCCTGAATATTGTTTTGTATGATTTTTGTCCCCTTTCAAAGCTCAGGTGATTGTAAAACTAACAAATAGCAGACTGGATTCTGTTGTTTGAAAATGAGAGCTGTAAAACTGAACTTCCAGCACATTTCATAAACTGGATTCATCACCCAAAATGCAAGACTGACTTCTTATTTCCACAGAATACCATAACAAGACAACCTCCAAACATTTACACACATCTTCAAATATGTTATTGCAGATTTCTATATTTTATATCTACATGCTATCACAGATTTGCTTGACACATCCCTAAGCCTGTACATAAGCACAGGCCTTTGGAGCATACAACACCACCACCAAACCAGGGGTTAAAGTTAGCATTGCCCAAACTTTCTGAAACTAAATCAAGACAGTGCTAAAAGCCTTTTATGGATCCATGATCTGCCCTGACACACAACAGAAGGAGCTTACAATTGATGGGAAACACAACGCTCACCCTTTTGCCCAGGGTAAATGGTAACAAGACACTTTGTCAGCTCTCTTCGGCAGCTCTCTGAAGGAAACAGAAAATGTTTTAAAGCATTAAGATGGAAGTACATGAATTTTTCTCCCTCTTGGCCCACTTCCATCCACCACCCTGTCTCTGACCTCTGCTCCCTGTCTCCTATCATACCCAGGGGAGGCAGATCAGCATCCCACAGCTTGAAACACATTGAAATCAGCTATTCTGCCTTTATTTTTATAAAAAGGTAACTTTCTAGTGTTAAGTATCAACTGACTTTTACTATGGTAAGTTGCTCAGGATTTCAGGAAAAATAAATCAAAGATATGCTATTTTTAAGTCTCTATGGACATATTTAAATCCAGGTGCACTTTTTTGAGACAGTCAAAACATTAATAGGGTGCAACAGAAAGCTTATTAAAGTCTATAGTGGGAGGCTGGTTCCTTTTAAAAACAGACCTAATGCATTAGATTTGTTAAATACTGCAGGATAAGTTGCTAGTTCCCTTGCCAGTCATTAACTTATTTCCTTAGGATAACAGAACTGTTTCCCTATCCACTCCTTGGGTCTTAAGAACACACAAAAAAAAACCACAGCCCTGACTCCCCGCCTCGTAAATGCTCTGAGGTGGGTTAAGACAAGTTACCTACCCTTCAGCCAGGTTCTCTCCTGACAGATAAGTGCTCCCATAAGATTGTACAACAGGTAGCAGTTCTTGCAGTGCTATTTCTCAGCCTGGTTTCAGTGTTATTTAAGAGGAATTGTGGAACGCTGGCTGAGAAACATGAGCTGTGAATTGGTACCCAATTTGTTTTATTTCTTCTCTGGTAGGTGGAGGATGGAGATGTGCAAAATAAAAAAGGATGGAGATGGGAAAATTAGTAATGTAGAACGTAAGCACGTGCTGCATACTGAGTCTTGAAAAAGGAAATGTGTTTGTAAACTACAGATTAACTGCACTCTTGCAGGTACCAAGTGTTATTATCTGGTTGCTACTGAACCCAAAGAAATCCCGGAAGATAAACAAACCACCAAACCAATACTACATATTTAAAAATGTGTAGATTTGTGAAGAAATCAGCAAGAACTGTTGCCACAGAAAGTTTCCAAGGCCAAAACTTATTGCTAAGTTTGTACTTAAGACAAGGATACCTGCCCTCTCTCCCTTAACAAACTTTAAAAACAGAAATTTGTCAGTGATGTCCACTCATATAGCTCTGCTTAGCCCAGACATGAACCAACTGTGTATCCAGCAATCCCTGCAGTGTGGCTAACCACCAGCCTCATACCTTTTGAGCACTAAAAGTCAGGGAGCGAGCTGCCTCTACCCAGCGAGGAGCTCAGAAACACTACCCTCAGGACCCTTAAAATCCCTTGAAATTCCTCGAAAATGGAATTCAAGCCTAAACAAAACACGGGTGTATTCATAACTTGCCCCAGGTATATTCTTTGGAGGAGTGTACCTCATTCTGCCGCTTTTTTCTCCCCCAGCAAGGTGCCTGCTTGCAATAGCTGCCAGTTTCTCTCACAGCCAAACAGCCAAGGGTGATTAATTCCTCTGGAGTTATTTCTGTTTACCAGAGCACTACTAAATTTAACCGACAATGGGGAAATCCGATCTTAGTAGATGTTTTACATATTTAACAAAAGACCATGTTTATGCATTGCTAAGTTTGTGGCTAGCTTAAAAAAAAATACAATACATAAACAAAACCAACCAAAAAATACCAACTGAACAAAAATCCATAAACCAGCCCAGTCAATGACTATAAAAACATGAACCGAAGCCTTCCAACGCGTGAATATTGTACACCCATTATGCATGGTTTGGCATTCCTGGAAGTTCACCGCTGTTTTTAGCCATTTGCTAGCTTTTTAGCAGGATGTTATTCCACAGGATGGCTTATATCTGGGAAGGAGAGGACAGCACAACCATGTTCCAGCCACCTCCACCATAATAACAGTGTAAATGTACTAAAACCATCCAATTATTTAAATTCAAACGTATTATAAACCCTCCTCCCTCTCCCCGGGGCCACTCACCTCCGCGGTCGTGCTGGGGCTGCGGGGCCGCCTCCTGCTGCCGCTCCCGGCCCCCCCCAGCCGCCATCTCCCCTCAGAGCCCCCTTCACGGCCACGGCTCCACCGCCAGGGCCGCCTTGACCGAGCCCCGAGGGCCGGGACACCTCAGCGGGCTCCTCCTTTGACCCAGCCCGGCTTCATCCTCATCCCCCGCGGGGCCCGGCCCAGCCTGCCCCGGCCTCCGCCTCCCCTCAGGGCCATCAGCCTGAACGGCGACTGCAGGCTTCGTCCCGGGGTCTCCACCCCACACCTGTACCCAAAACACTCCCCAAAACATCCCCCCAGAAACATCCCCAAACGCAGCCAGCCCTCTCTTTGTCTTCAATCACCCCCCAAAACTCTGATCCCTCCTCTTCAGGGTTTAAATCCCCTCCGTTTAGCCAGCCTGCCATGTTGGTGTGTGTCCCAAGAGGAATTGACAATCACATTTCCCTCCAAATATTCCCTGCTTTTGCCCCAAGAAGGGGGTTGTTTCATGGGGACAGCAGTGTGGCTACTGCGAGACCACCCTCACCCTGCAGGGCATCAATGTTAAAGCAGAATTATAATTGCAGCCAAGCAATTAGCTGGACAGAATGAGTGCAAGCACAACCATCCTAGGACAGTATTATTATTTCTTCTTTTTTATTATTATTATTTCTCTTTTTCCTTCGAATTCACAACTTGTCTGAGGGCTGTTTTCAGCTCTGCACTGAGCGGAGGCTGCAAGGCAGAGGGTTCAACAGGGACTAAATTTGACAACGGTTTGATTTGGATAAATGCTCAGAGGGCAGTAGATGGTGCTGTTTGTTCTCCTGGTAGGAGGACAGGGTGCTCATCCCTCCACCTGCACCAGCCAGGGATATATCCAAAACAGAGAATAATTCACAGTTTAAGGATCTGTGTTTCTCAGTACTCCAAAATCAGCCTGGCTTTCCAGCTAGTTTTGAAATGTCGTGTTTCCCAGGGGCTGAAAGTAGAGCCACCGCTCCAAAGAGGTGTTTAAATGGGACACCCCATTTCACAGCTTCTCTTGGCCCTCTCTGTCTTTCCCAGTGATTTTTCTTTGCATGGACGGTTTTACCACTCTATTTAGCACACAGCTGTGCTTGAAACTGTGGCCTAGTGGTACCGAGGATGTCGATGTCCATCCCATGCCTGGGTGCAGATGTGCCGTGCAGTTGGATGTCTGATCTCCCCTGCGACCCAGCTGAGGGCACACCACCATGGCATTCACCAGGCTGCAAGGAGAGAAATGAGATTTTTGCTCAATTACATGTTTTTTGGCAGTGTGAAGGAGTGAGGGTACATTGCACTGAATGCAATGGTGGCTGTCCATGCAGAGACCTGCTCTATTGTAAGCCTGTCCTGGGAAGAATTTGGTCTCCTGGTTTTAGTTTACTACTGTGTAAATATATAATTATATATATATATATTGTTTTCTGAGATTCAGAAACAGTGTGTGTTTACTGTGCTTAATGACTGGCTTCAGCATAGCCACATTCCTAATCAATTTTGCACCTAATTTTGAGGTGCTAAAGCACTGCTGATGAATATATGTATCTAAAAGGCACTGAATGCTCAGGGGAATTAAACATGGGTAACAGGTGAGGCCAGCACATCCTGACATCACACAATGTGTTACAGCAGAGGATGATTGCAATTAAAATTCTAATTGCTTTTAGTGGCTGATTGCTGCTAGTGACTTTTCTGTACAGCGTAAATGCTAAGAGGTTTGTGCTGACAGCTCTGCGACAGCTCTGGCCATCCTCAGTAGGAGTGGGGCAGGCTGGTTGTTTGGGGAACAGTGCTAATAACCACATGAGCACCCAGATCACCCTGACTTTATGGAGCTCTGGATTGATATCGTTTGTGCTTGGCACACTCGGGCAAACTATAACAGAGGGTATTTGAGCTGCAGCGCGATACCATACTTCATCTGCAGGAAAGGAAAATTGCCAGAAGCTTTCAGCAGAAGATGCTGAGCAGTTCTGAGGCTGTCTTGAAGAGGACAATACTTCCCTCCGCCTTGGTTAGGTAAAGCAAGTCGTCTGACAAAACAAGTCTAGGGATGCACAGGAATTATCCTCCTTACATCTCTGCACCTTGTTTTCCATATCTATTAATCAGATAGGTTTTTCTGTGCAGCAAGGAGGTGTGGGAAGAGGTTTGCAAACAGTGATGTCTGTATGGTGCTTAAAGATCCGTGAGGAAACAGAATCAGGTTTCCTAGCAGTGGGAGGCTGAGATGGTAGAGAACCAGCCACACAAAATGCTGTTAAAGGATAAAATAAATGCTGAATGACAACCTAGGCTGAGTTGAGTTTCCATAGCAAGGCTCACTGTTATACATGGAGGCCTTCCTTTGCATCACCTTGAACACGCTCTAGCTGCTGGAGACAGGGGGCAAATAGGGGACTGGGTTCTCATGGGCTTGATCTCTCTGGTTGTCTCTTCACCCTCCTTTACCCTATGGTGGGTCAAATTCCTCCTTCTCTTCTCAAGGTTGAGTACTGGAGGTGAGGAGAGCCCTCAAATGTGCTGCCATTTCTGAGATTAATGCATCCAAAATTGTGCAAATATCTAAGATGTTCTTCTTGCTTCTGCAGCCTGTGCCAAACCACTTCTGCCCTTCCAGCTCCTTCCTCGCTGCTTTGCGTGCTCACCGCCGGCATTTGGGAAGCGATGTCCTTTTTTCCAGGCTCCAGTGGTGATGGAGGAGGCAGAGAATTTCAGGGCGCAAGTTCCTCTGCTCTCCCTGCCTCTAAATACACTGTCCATCTCCTGGAGGGTAAAAATAAAGCAGCATTGTTTAATTTCTGGAAAAAGCCAGACGACAGTGGAAGGGGTCAGAAATATGCATACCAGCCCTCCCCGTCCCACTGTCTCAGCTGTTGCTTCCTGAGAGACAGAAACATGTGGTTGCTAAAAATACACCCTGCAAAGAGAATACATTCCCTCCCCAATGGGAGTGGATAAATTAACCCGAGTCCTAACATACACAACCGCTCGTGGCTGGGAGCAACAATTCCAAACGTGGGTTTTGGAGAGGGGTTTCCTAATGCAGCAGAAGACCCAGCCCTGCACCTTCTTCCCTGCCTAGGCTGCCAATATCGCACGGGAGATCTTCTCCTCCTGCTTTTCCTGCTCCCACCCCTTTGCCCTCCTATGGGAAACGGTGCGGCCGGGGGTGGGGGTAGGCCAGCCCTTTTATAAGCGTGGTCCTGTGGCCAGACAAAGTTGACAGGAGTGACGGGAGATTTGGCTCGCCCTGAGATACCCTGGGGGTCCCGGGGATGACTAAAGGGGGAATGGAGTCAGTCGAAGTGTTCACGTCTGAAGGCAAAGGCAGGGGCTTGAAAGCACAGAAGGAATTCCTGCCCGGGGATGTCATCTTTGCGGAGCCAGCCTACGCTGCCGTGGTTTTTGATAGGTAAGAGGGAAAAGTACTCGTAAAAACCGAGATCGAAAGTTGTCTTGATGCAAAATGTCATCTGGCTGGGCGGGTGGAAGCTTGAAAGTGTCTGGATAGCATCAGAGAGGGGCGTGAAGGGAAGTCAGAAGCACTTCTGTAAAGGCACATCCATAGCTTGCAGTGAATATCCTTCCTGGGGCTCAGACCTGCTTTTTTAAATTTAAATAAAGCACAATTTTCTTCCAGGATGTGACCTTGCAAGGTGCTCAGTGCTGTCAGCTTTTACCAAAGGCAGTGCAAGCTGCATGTGCTTGGTGCCTCACGAAACTGGACCCACGTTACACCGCAGTGAGCTGCCAGGAGCGCGTGTAATTCAGTTCCAGCAGCCTCAGACAGGCTTTGCTGAAGCCTCCAATGTAAAATGGGTGATAAGAGTGAGTTACACTGTGCTGTGCTCACGTGTGTTATCCCCCCCCATCCCTACATACAAATTCATAGCCAGCTATCTTCAAACTAGAGGCTCCTGGGGATCTGCAAGTGGTGTTGCTTCTCTTCAAGTAATTTTATATTTCTGACTTGCTAAGTTAACTGGAGGCAGGTTTCTACGTTCACTCTTGCATGAGACTAGTTTTAACCTTTTTGTTCATATTGATATAGCCTGAAGCTAAATTTTGGTGCAGGTGCATTTTTCTTTTCTGCTGCTCATTTTAAGGATGAGCAGCATTCAGCCAACCCGCACTGCTGGAGTGGCAGTGGCTGGTAGGTGCCCACTTCTGCCCTCCAAATCAATGGAAAATTCACTTAATTAGCCTGAAAGCTAAACGACACGAAGAGACAATTTCTATGTTAATCTCCTAAATAAATTTAGTTTAGAGCCTCCGACATGAATGGAATTTGTTCAGCCTTATAATGCAGTAACCGAGAACAGAATTTGTCCCATTTTTTTTATTTTTTTTCCCAAATTGCCAGTGCCTTTAGCAAATGTTCTGCACACTAACTAGGGCAGTAGATGATCCTGCCCAGCTGGGCTTTCCCTGGCTGAATCAGTTCTGCTAATGGAGTCTGCAATTCAAGCAGAGCTCATACTTTTGTTTTAACGCTGGTCATCTTGGAGTATTTAAGTGAAGTGCTGCAGCTACAGCTGGTATGTGCTACTGTGTGATCTGGCAATAGCAGAGAATTAGGGATCAAATAGGAGGAAATAATTGATTTTTTTCTGTCTTTCATTCACTTTTTCCTTGCCCTTATACTGTCAGTGGATGAACATATTTGTGAATCTATACCACAGCAACAATTACACTGTTTTCAATTTTTATTTTAATGTCTTTACAAGAGCTCACAGTTAAAATGCTTTTTTTTTTTTTTTTTTTTTTTTTTTTTAATATTAAGTTCTTAAATTCTTAACCCTGAGTTCAATTACAGTAGTTAGTGACAAAAGCATCTCTCCTTGAGATGTCCTTCTAGCTCTCATACTTTGATTGTGTCACTAGCTGGGATCTTGCTGTGATATTGTTTCAGAAGCTCCTATGAATGATGACTTCTCCCATATACCTTATTAAAAATACTAATTAAATCAATGAAAACATTTTGCCTTTTGATTGCTGGTTGACAATTTCTGTTCTTCTACCTGAAATGTTGTGAGCATGACGCACACAGAGCAGCCCAGGCTTAGATTTCCAACAGAAAACATCAGAAGGGGAGAGATGTGCTTCTCTCCTTAGCCAGGCTGTGTTTTTTTAACTACCAGAGCAGCAAGGAGGTGAACGCATCTCTTCTCTGCGACTGCAGAGGATGGGGATGGTTTCAGTCATTCTTCTCTCTGCTGCTTCTTCATGCTGCCCTGCAATAGCAGCGGGCTCTCACCCTCCTGTGGCACATTTCATCCCAGGGCACTTTGTATGTGTCAGTGGTGAAATCCATTCCCCAAATCTCTGAAGCGGGCATTGCCAGCTGAATACTTCTCAGTTAGCACTCAGCAGGGGATATCCTGGGCCTGAGATATAAAGGGAGCGTTCATTTTTTCTCATGAAAAGTATTCTGACGTTTTTTCACACGCACACAGGGCTTTGGTTTTGAAGGTACCTTACACCACTGCCCCAGGGTGTTCAGTTGCATATAACTCCAATTGAATTGGAAATAATAAATAGAAGGGCAGCCTGGATCCTTCTGGCACCAGCAAGAATAAATTCCCGCTAGCCATGGTGGTTTTGCCCTGAAAGAACTGCTGTCACCCTTGCATTGGTGAAGAGTCCAATGAAGAGGCATGTGTTTTTCCACGTGTTTTTTCCAGGTCCTAAATTGGTATCGAGCCTACACTGTTAAAAAGGTGCTCAACCTGCACCGGGACACCCAAAGTCAGTCTGTCATCCTAATTACCATCAGCATCTCAGTCTCTTGCTGAAAGCGGCGTGTTTGTGAGTTATGGAAAGGGAATTCAAATATGAGTGGCTGGTAGGTTCATTTTTTTGGCTGAGGTCCTACCAAATAGGAGACTCGATTTTCCACAGAGCTCAGCTTTCTCTTGCATGTAAGGGAAGCACAAGAGTGCCGAGCGCTTTGAAAATTTGGTCTGTACTTTGCAGCTATTTTTGGAGCTCAGTTCTATGGGAAGTCTGGTCACAGGGTGGATGGTGAGCCCCGGTTTATGCTGGTGAAAAGCAAGTTCTGACTGTTATTTTTGTTGATGGCCGTAATCCTATAATGACCACACTGCAATCTTCTGTGTGACTGCACGCAGTGTGGCAACGCAGCAAGCGAAGTGAAGGCACCTTTTCTGGATTAGTGGGAGCAGCTCTTCAGAGGTACAGCATTGTTTTCTTGGTGTGGCCATACTATGGAAAATGATTCCACTAAGGTGGTCAAAGGGCTGGAGCAGCTCTCCTACGAAGACAGGCTCAACTACCTTGCTGAGCCAAATGGCTCTCCAGACCCCACTGAGTGTTTTGACTGGATCTCTGCTTAGCTAGGGCACAGATGTGGTGTCTAAACGTGCAGACTGCATCCCACCATGGAAACCCCTGAAGGTCCCGGGGACCTCAGTCATTGAGGCTTATGGGGACGTGTCCTTTTCAACCCAGTTGTAGTCATCTGAGCGTCAGTGCCTGAGACTTCTGGTCCAAAAGTACAGCAAGCTCACAGTGAAGGTAAAGAAGGTTCCTACAGACATCGGCCAGCTCATCTCAAGGCTAACGTTTTGCTTAACACCATGGTTCCCTGGTTGGCCATTACCTCCAACTGAAGCTTGTTCTCGTGCTCTGCTTATTTGCTGAGCTTTAATCCTTCCCTCCCTCTTCTCTCTCTCTTTGAAAGGTCTCCTTTCCTCACAGCTCCCCTCAGGACGGTGACATTCCCGTTGCCTGGCCTCAATGTACAGTATGTGACCTTCTCCTCTAGCATGCACGTTGGCTCTCAAACCTGTAAGAGTTTACATTTCCCACAGGCAGGGGGAGGCCCGATATATTTCTGTCAACCTTCTCGTGAGGGGTTTGCTTTTTACCCAGTGGGATTGATGAGAGAGTAGTCAAGGTAAACAGTGCCACGTGGTAGAAAGCCAAGATCACTCGGAGATCTGCTTGATGAGTGATGTATGAAGCAGACATTTTCCAAGGGAAATGTGGGGAGCTCTGTTAATGTAGCTGGGATGACCTAGGGATATAAGGAATGCAAAATTTTCCACAATAATATGACTCTGAAGGTATTATGGAAGCAATTATTTTGAGCTGACATCAATAAAAACTGAGAGCTAATGTGATCATATCTTTTTTTTTTTTTTTTTTTTTTTTTTTTTTTCCTCTGGGCTTTGATTTTTTATTCCTAGTTCAAAAGCTTAAGTAAAACTGGGGAGAAAACTCAGCTTTTTGAAAGAAAACCACAGCCACACCTCTTTAAAATGAGGCTGAGAAAGCTTGTAATGAAAGGCTAAAAATAAGAAAGTCTAAAACAGCTCTAAAACAAATCATTCACTCAAATCAGATAAACTACGATGTGTCATCCGTGGCATTTTGAAGATAAAAGTACTGAGCTCCAACCCCCCACTTTTAAAGGAGCAAAACTCTTCTTGCACTGATAATTCACCATTACAAGTACCTCCAGGAGAAGCTGATTATTGAATAGCTCCCTTCTTCTTTCCCTGCTGAAGGGGTAGGTGGATTTCCTTAGACTGCTGGGTTTAATGTGTTAAGACCTTGCCTTGAAAGCTAAGTGGACTTTGCCTACACCTTTGGCAATTTTTCTGCTGTCCTCTTCAAGCTGTTGAGGAGAGGGATGCTTAGCCAGCCAATAATAAATACAAAGCAGGTGGACTTAGGTGTAATTTATGTCATCTGTGTGTGTCATCTATTGTGTACAGAATAGAACAAACTCACTCTGAATAGTTTGTGAGCTCCTCAGCATGGCCAGCAGCTATTCTGCGAGCTCCTCCTCTGTCCCTTTGCACTGCAGCCATCTCACTGTGCCTTTCCACACCAGCAGATGAGGTGCCCTGGGGGCTGGGTGTGAAACGGCTGGCAGATAGCTGCCTCGGGCATGTTTCAAAGGCGAGGTGAATATATTTCCTACGGCAGTGCTCAGCCCTTTGACCTGGCAGGTCTGAGGGATCTGAATGCATCTGAATCCAATCCAGGCAGTCGCTGGAGCTGGTTGCTGCTTCTGCTCTGAGAACCGTGCCTGGGGGAGCCGTGGTGTAGCTAGCAGTGCTCTGTCACCTCTTGCATTAGTTGGCTGGCTTATTGAATCGCTGCTTTTGTGACAGGAGTAGCTGTGTGTCTTATCCGTGTAACATCAGAGCTCACGAGCCCCACAGAGCTCAGCTCTGCTGACACTGGGATGAGAGGCCAAGGAAACCTGAGGCTCCCCAGAAAGTCATTTGGTGAGTCAGCCAGTGGCATCTGCCCTCCAAGTCCATCCTAAATCCCTGACCTGGCAAGGCCAGGATGGGCTGGAGAAATCACGGTGCTAAGGAAGATCCTGCTTTTGGCCAGGATAAAATAAAGATGTTCTCACCATCTGCAGTACATGAGCGCAGTGAGGCAGTGAATGAATGGCCGGCGGTCACCCTACAGGCCATGACGTACACTGGCACAGCAAAAACCAGTCTGATTGTACCTGTGTTAAAGCAAAGGAGTAGAGCACTCGGTCTGTAAAGGTTCAGACCTCCAGAGCTCCTGGGCAGGTGCCACACATCCCTTCAGGAACCTTCAGAGCTGCCTGGCTGTGCAGCATCCTGGCCATGAAGGAACGGCCCTCTTTGGACACATAAAGGCTGCTATAACCCCAATGTTTGGTTGTATTAAACACTTCCTAAGCCAGCCAGAAAAGCTTTTATAGACCAAGGAGAGATTGGATTTAACCTCAGTTAAGGTTCCCCACGCCCTTGGGGTACCTTAACTATTGCAGAGGGGATGCCAGAGGAAGATGTAAGCCTTTGGTGTTGTCTGCCTCCAGGACAGATGGCATCAGAACCTGTCATAAGGTCAAGCCCTGGGACCAAAGGAGAGTCCCATTTTGCCATCTGCCTTCAGGGCATTTGTCTCTGAGCACCTCTGGCACAGCAGGGGCTTGCAGGACTCCACCTGGGTGATTTAGGTGCTTACAGGGTCAGGCAGTGACTGAGCAATGTGAGCAAAGTTTGTTGAAGATTTAGGCAAGGGGGCTCCAGTACCTGCGACTCCCAATTTATTTATTTATTTCAGCACTAAGAGTAGGCCCCTGGAGGCCTGGCACATCACCAACACATCCATTCTTTTTTTAAACCATTCCTGAAAGCTGAGGATCTCATGAGAGTTTTGTGAGAAACGTGGTATTTTTTATACCTGCCATCCTACGCAGATTACTATGAATAATCGTATCTGCAGTGTCACTGCCGTAAGAGCTGTTCTTTTGCTTCCTCAGGAAATCTTGTATAACCTTTTTTTTATTTTTTTTTGGGGGGTGCATTTCTGCATCTCCTCAGAAACGAGAGCTTTCTAGGGCTGGCAATAAGCTCCCCCAGTTAGGAAAGCTTTGGAAACGCTGGACACCCTATACAATAAATAGCAAAATGCAGAGCCAATATTTTGGCATTTTTTCATTTTTTGAGAGGGGACCAGGGGGAGATAAGCCCCTGTTTGTGGTCAGGGGTTCTGCTGCACCATATTCTCCTCCTGCAGGGAGAATCCTTTAGCTGCCTGCTCACTTGCTGACTGTCCCCAAAACATGTGAGTGGCAGGAGGGAGCCCCGCTCCCCGCAGGACATATCTCCCCGTGCTTCCCGGCACAGCTCAACCCTGCGGGTTTTATCAGCTCCCTGCCTCTCCTTTGCCTTACAAGGAGTGTAATCTCTCTTGCACCTCTCTGCCCCCCTGACTTGACAGCTGACAGAGCCCAGCCTTGCATTTTTCACCACCTCCCAGCTCTTCCATTTGACTTAACGGAGCAGGCTGCATCCCTCTCCCCAGACACGCACACCCCCCTGCCCCATGCCGACTGCTTGCCTTGCATCGGTCTCTCTCCGTGCACCAGCACGTCTCCTATCATTTCCCAAACCTCATTTTTACACGTGGTGCTGCCTGCTGCAGGTCATCCTGCTTTAAATCAATGGCCCTCTTCGTCTTGCAAGAGCCAGCGCACGGGGTGGGTTGTGTCAGCAGCTCGTGCAATAGTGCCAGAGGAATGAAAATGCATTTTAAGCGTGCTGGGATAGATATAAACATGCATACATATGTTTATATATATGTATATAGAGTGGAGAGGCAGGACGGTCTTGTGACTGGGACTCTGGGGCTCTGGGGCTGATTCCCCCCTGTGACAAAGTGTTCTCGTGTGAATCCCAACACATTTTTTGTTTCCTCGTGCCTCAGTTTCCCTGTGGTGGGCAATAATGTTCCCCTGGCAATGAAGTCCCAGTGTTCAGTGGTCTTTCTGCAATGAGGAGAGCTTTCCTTCTGGGGCTGGCAGTGTCTAAGCAATAGGAATTTGAATTCTCCCCTACTGTTGAGCCTGGCTGGAGGCAGAAGTGAAGCGTGCAGTTGCTGGAGAAGCTAATTTTGAGGGGGCAGTGGATCAGGAAGGGAAAAGCCTGCTGTAGCAGCAGGGGGAAAGTCCCAAAGGGTCTCCTCCTCCTTCCCAAAAAAGCAAGTGCCAAGATAAAGCATCTGGGCATGTGAAATGGAGCACATGGGGAAAGTTTCCCCTTGATCCAGGACCCCAGGCAGTCTTGGAGGGAGGATGTTGGGTTAGCTTTCATCTGTGCCCTCTGATATATTCCTCCCCCTTGGTTATAGTTACATACATACAATTGTAGGATGCTTCTTGGAAATCCTGTTTTGACACCCCCAAAGAAGAAACCTGCTCGTTTTGAAAGCTGTTTTCCGGCTGCCCCGTGGCTGTCTAACTCACAATAAACCACAGGAGCCGGAGTAGCTAGAGAGCAGCACTTGCTGCTGGCCAGAGAGAGACACATCAAGCTTTGGGATTTGAAGGAGAAATGTGCATCACCAAACCATCTGCAGGACAGCTTGAAGTGGCCTGAAGAGCACAGTGCTAAAGCTAATGCCAGACTAATCAGGGAGGTGTACTTCATGCCCTGAGAGCAGAGCACATCCTCACAGGCTCTGTACTTGTCACCTTGCTGTTTATGGGTGGCGTATGCTGGGCCACCAACCAGCACTAAATCACTGATGTTCTCAGCTCAGCACTAGCCTTGTGAAGCTGAAAGATCCTTTGGATGTATTAATAAAATCTTATGGCGGCCATAAATGCAAGTATGGCTCCTTAAACTCGGTATTTCAGTCCGCCCCAGGTCCTACCCCAGCCAGTGCTCCCATGAGCTATTGAGAATTCATCTTTCCTCTGTATTCAGCTGTTTGGTGCTGCTTGTCCATCCTGGGGCAGCTAAAAATCCACTCGACCGTTAGGAGTCGTGCTTGGGGGCTACTGAACCTCCAGGAGCCTGCCTGGGATCTGCAGACCCATGCTAAGCATCTTTCTGGAGTCACCGGGGCCAGGAGAGCCCCAAACCCACCCATCCTGGAGCTGTGTGCTGCTGTGTCCTGCTGTTTTGGATGCGTATTTGTATGGTCGCTGCTCTGTTTTGAGCCCTGGCCCCTGCAGGATGTGGGATGCAGGGCCTGGGATGGGTTCCAGCTCAGCCAAATCCGGAGGCTCTGCAGACAGATGAAGCTCTCAGGCTGGCTCGCTGCCTTCACATTGTTCTTCACGTTCGCCTGAGCAGGAGATTCATTAGGCATCTGCTTTCTGCCCAGCACATGGGTGGCTGAGGCTTCAGCACGGGCCAGACAGAAAAGAAAAGCAGGCCGAGAACCCTCCTCACAGCGGCGGTGCTGAGAAGGAGCAGACGAGCTGCAGACAGAAGGGCTGAGAGCTTTATTGCGTTCCTCCTTTAAACAAAAAGTTTGCCTCTTTGGCATAGCCAAGCAGCAAAGCAACCTCAGTGTGCAAGTGGACAAGGATTAAATGACGTGGGGTGTTTCTGTGTCCTCCCAAAATGGCTGGGGGTCCATCCTGGGGGGGTGGGAGGTCCCCATGGGCAGAACCCTTGTTTGTGGAGCTGCCCATATCTCCAAGAAATGATCCCCTGTGTCCTTCTGTCCTTCCAGCCTGACACACGTCGTCTGCCACACCTGCTTCAAACGCCAGGAGAGGCTCCACCGCTGCGGCCAGTGCAAGTTCGCCTACTACTGCGACCGCACCTGCCAGAGGGCCGCCTGGCTGAACCACAAGAACGAGTGCTCCGCCATCAAGAGGCACGGCAAGGCACCCACTGAAAACATCAGGTGGGAGCTGGACCCAGTGCCAGGGCTCACTAACAGGCCTTGGGGGTGGTGGGAGAGGATGGGGCATCCTTTGGGAGAATCACAGAACCACAGAGTTGCAGAATTGTAGGGGTTGGAAGGGACCCCAAGAGACCATCGGGTTCAAACCCCCTGCCAAAGCAGGTTCCCTAGAGCAGGCTGCCCAGGTAAGTGTCCAGACGGGCCTTGAATATCTCCAGAGAAGGAGACCCCACAACCTCCCTGGGCAGCCTGTCCCAGCGCTCCGTCACCCTCACCATGAAGAAGTTCTTTCGCGTGTTGGTGCGGAACTGCCTGGGCTCCATTTTGTGGCCATTGCCCCTTGTCCTGTCCCCACAAACCACCAAAAAGAGGTTGGCCAAATCCCTCGGTCTCCCACACTTCAGGTATTTCTAAATATTGATAAGAAAGGTGGCAAGGAAGAGCTGGGTGTCCTGCCTTGGGTAGGCTGGAGGCAGGAGCTGCTTTGGGGAAGGCCAGAAGTGTCCCTGAGCTCACAGGCTGGGGATCTGGAGGATGATCTGTGGTGTGACAGGGTTGTGACTTTTTTTTTTTGGTGCTGGGCCCCAAAAACTCTACTGTAGCTGAATGTGATGAGGCGAAGCCACCTTGGGCAGTTTAGGAAGTGGGGAAAATCCAGGAGAGGCTGAGAGGAGCTGGGCTGGTCCCCAGCTTGCCTCCAGGATACACTGATTTAGATTCACGTCCTGGTAGGAAAATAACAGGAATCCCCAGGGAAATGGGGCCTGTAACACTTCTCCAGATGAGAACAGAGACACCTCTGAAAAACCCCACAACTTCCTTTCCTTTAAATCTCCTGGATGAGGCCAGCCACCAGCCAGCCGATGCAGGACCTGTCCTGTTCCCACCCCTAAAATAAATTTTGGTGTCCCTCCATCCCTGTCCTTGTTCTGGAGGAGCACGTCGCTGGCTCTGCTGGTGCACGGTGCTCGGGGCTCTCTCCTGGCCAGGTTGGCAGCTCGCATCATGTGGAAGATGGAGAGGGAAGGCAGCGGGCTGTCGGAGGGCTGCCTGGTCTCCATTGATGACCTGCAGAACCACGTGGAAAACTTCGGCGAGGAGGAGAAAAAGGACCTCCGTGTTGACGTGGAGAGCTTCCTGGAGTTCTGGCCGCCCCAGAGCCAGCAGTTCGGCATGCAGTACATCTCCCACATATTCGGAGTGGTATGTCCGAGGGCTGGGAGGGCAAAGGGGGGCTGCTTTTAGTGCCATGGGCTGTGCCAGGTGCCCAGAAGAAGTCTCATACCCACCCTTGATGATATCTGACTTAATGAATACTGCCACACTCCCCATCTGCACTCACGTGGGAAAACTGAAGCACAGCAAGTTCAAGGTCTGGATTTTTCATCTGTCTAAACATGCAGGCAAGTGGCTATCTCAGCTGCAGGTGCTGCACCAGCATCACAAGTCCCACTAAGCACCTCTCTGCACCTAAGAACTAAGAAAATCTATTTAAATATATATTTTGAATATGTATACTTAATTAGTATATAGCAGATCCATTTTAGTATATGCATTAGTCTATTATATATCGTATACATTACATTTTTGCATATCTATATATATAAGTAGATAAAATATACAAAATATACTTCATAATGTCCTTTCCTAACATGTTAACTACACATTTTCGTCTTAAATGTAGCAGAGAGGGAAATTCCCCGAGGCCAGTTCAGGCTGAGCAGCTCTGCCTGCAGCCCTGGCACAGGCTGGCACATCCCGGGCTGTGCTAACCCCATGGGACATCGTTTTCCCCTGGGGGGGACACAGAGCATCCTTTGGTACCCACCCCAAAGAGCAAATCCAGCCCACTGGGCACAGGGAGAGCCACGTGCTAGTGACAGGCACGGCTTGCCCACGTAGCAGTAAGGCAGTTTGGATGAAGCACAGCTTTAGATAAGAAAGGAAATAAAACTATTAAGGGATTAAAGCAATTAGCAGCAGAGTTAATGATTTCCTTTGGTATATCCTATCGTACTTGCTTTTTGCAAATTCTTTGCTTGTTTACGTTTATGGCTCAAAACTCTTCCCTAAACAATTGGTATGTGATAATGTATGGTACAGAAAGTCATAATCACTCATTCTTGGTGTATACGTCACCCCAAAGTAATCATTTTGAAAATTCATTGCCTGGGACTCATACCAAACTGCTGCAATTGGTTTTTGTTAGCTCTGGGGGCCACCCAGCAGATGTGTGCCCAGGCTGAATGCAAAGTTAATTTCCGACACTGACTCCTGGTTTTTAAGCGTGAACTTTGCTTTCTGCGAATGCTCTGCCTCAAATTCATTCTCCTGTGGCCTTTTCCTGAATTATCTGCAGAAAGCCAATATAAGGAAAGCAAAGCATGGTCAGACAAAATATATCTTAAGCATCCTGAATGAATATTAACAGGCAATATTCTGCAGCATTACTCAGCCCTGCTCTGAGCTGGTCCATCTGCTGGAGTCCTGCCTCGCATCTCTTCTTCTGATGCTTTATCCCAAGTAAAGATGTCATTTCTGCAGTTACCTCCTACAACAATCTTGTAGGCAATACTTCTTTCTCCCTAAAGTTTGGGGATGCTGGAGATGCACCTCTCCTAACCATCAGCAGGAGCTGAGACATCCTGAGTGTAGCTGAGCTCAACTTTTTCTCCTTTAATGCTTCTTCCTGCCTGTGTTTTGGGACTAGATCAACTGCAATGCCTTCACCCTCAGCGACCAAAGAGGACTGCAAGCTGTTGGTGTAGGAATCTTCCCCAACCTCTGCCAAGCCAACCATGACTGCTGGCCCAACTGTACCGTCATCTTCAACAATGGCAAGTGAGTGGGTTTCTTCCCTTGGGCGCAGCGGGGATGCATCCTAACAGGCAACTCACATAACAGACTGCTAACCCCAGAGCACCAGATCCCTGCCCCAGAAAATCTATTCATTCTCATTTCCTTTTGTAGTCCAGAACCAAAAAACCCACAGGATTTTCTTTCTAAAGAGGAGCTGTTTTCTTCTCTCCTTGTTATTTAAAAAATTGATGCACCAAGCAAATGCACACAACTTATCAGCAGGGCTTGACCTCAAATCCAGCAAACCAGCAAATAATTTTCCCCGTGTGTCTTGAAATCAGACTCAAAATAGACAGATAAAGTGGTAAGTAGCTGACTAGATCACTTTAATGGAAGTTTTATTTATAAACAGTTCAGGAACAGTTTTGGTTAATGAATTATTAAAGATTATATTGAGTCCACAGTCCAAGAGTTTTTCATAACCAAAGCTTGCAGTCAGCTATATCACTGTTACTGATGTGCTTATAGCCATTTCTAACACAAGTCCTCATCCTTGTGAGAGCGTACAATCTCTATTAATTACTGATTAACTATTTAGCAACGGGTTCTTAATGGAAAATGTGACTGTTATCTGCAAACTGAGTCACGTGCGAGTGCAGGATACCCCAAGGCGCCGTGCATTCCCCATTGCCACCCAAACCCTGTAAGGAAACATTTGCAAGACGTGTGAGATGGGAAGAGGGTGAGAGCACAGCGGGGAATGCAGGGAAGCCCTGGCAGAGCTGGGAGCAGAGGCTGCTGCTCTCAGGGCTCAGGGCAGGGATGGGAGGGATGCTCTGCCCTCTGCAGCCTCCTCCCAGGCCAGAATGGGCATAAACCATTGCTGATGCAGCAAGTGCATCGTGTGCGAGACATTAGCTGATTGCCAAAAACTCCACAGCCACAGCATTTCATCAACATTTTCTGCTCGGTCTTAAGATTTTATAAATTTCCGTGTTCAGCAAGCTTCAATGCTGAGCCTAAAAGGTGACTCCACAGCCTCCTCTTCTTTAATTAGCGTATTGCTTGTGCACTCCAGTTCTCACGGCCAAAAAACCCTCTAAGCTCCCACATGTGGCCTGTTGCTGACTTGAATAAACCTCAGCGCTCTGGTTGGGTTGTGCAACTGGCCAGGTTTCTTGCCCTTCTGTTGAAACCTGGTGATAAGAGCAGCTACTGCTGCAGGAACTGAGCTCTCGATCAGCGCTCAGGGCACAATCCCGGGTTTGGGGAGCCACTAAACTCATCATACTGCACAGCCCTCATTGCTGATATCCCAGTCTAATTTCCATTTCATGCTATGCTTTGTAGAGCATGAGTACTGATGGTGGTGGTGATGTTTCTGGTCTGTGCAGGAGAACTAGCCCCAAATAGCAAATGTCAGGAGCGGGTTTTGCTCATCCTCTGGCTGACAGCACTCCTAAAATCACAGTGCAGGACAGCTGTCCCCCGAATCTGCTGTGATAGGGTTACAACAGCTGTACAGAAAGAGCAGAGCTCTTTGTGCCCTCATGCAGCAAGACACGAGCCAAGCGCCGGGAGCCCCATCACCCCCAGCCCAGACGATCCCAGTTCGCCCAGTTCCTTTCATTGTACTTGCACCCGTGTAAACTTCAGATGTCTGTTTTGTCTTTCAGTCATGAGGCTGTAAGATCAATGTTCCACACACAGATGAGGTGGGTCACTCCTGAGAGCATCGTCCTTCCCCTCGCCCCGTACCCTCATGCCCTGTGTTAATGAAGCTGCAAACAGCACCGAGCGGCTCCAAAAGCCCTCTGTTTGCGGACAATTTCACCTTCTCCTTTTTCCAAACTTCTATTCCTCCCCTGTGTAAAGCCCCACTAAACCCAAACCTCACTTAACTCTGCATTTTGTGGTAAATTAAAACAACAGCAGTAATGCCTCCCCGACTGCAAATTCCCTCCCTTCCCTTCCAACCTTTTCCGTGGCTCCCTCCCTTTCAGTATTTCCCCTCCACTTCTCATTTCACCCCCCAGCGACCGCAGCATGAAAGTCAGAGCAAGGTCTCGCTAATCTTACACGGCCCAAAATAAAACCTTGCGTACTACGAGATGGGAAACGGCTGCATTACTGACATACTAAACAGCCCACGTTTCTTGTGCAACAGACAGTGCCCTTTGAATGCACTGACTACAATAGCAATACCACGAGGTGTAGGCTTCATCCCTCTTTTTTTATGATAATGCCTGATTAATGTTTTACCTTTAATGATGCCACTGTTACCTGATCCGAGCATTTCTCTTTTCATGAAGAATTCACTAAAACATGTGCAAACAAACAAACAAACAAAAAAACACACAAATTTTCTGCTTATCTCACTTCACCTGGTATGTTATAGTCAGTCTAGTTAAAGGGACACTGTTGTCTTTAAACTTCAATTTCAAACAAGCAGGCAATTTCCTCAAATCAGAGGCGAAACACTTTCGCAGTGCCTTTCCTCACCATTGACTCAGAGCATTACAAAGAGGACCATAAAAATGGGCAGATGAGTTTTACTTCTGATTAATGTTCCTATTCCTGAGCTTTGAGTTCCCTGAGCTCGCGGTGCCCGTGCCCACAACTTTCAAGGTTTGAGGAGCTATCTCGGCCGACAGTGTCTCTTTAACTGTAGCATTTAAAATATACCATCTGTGTCCAGGCTTGTCCGAAACGCTATCAATCCCCTCGACCCAAGGGATCACGGCTTAAAATACACCTACGGTGCTTAGGCTACCAGGGGCATCATAAAAGTCAAGGCTTGCTTCTGCTTCTCTGGTTGCATGACTCACGTTAACGAGGATCCCGTTAAGTGTGAAGGGGAACGTTTCTGCATGTAACTTTCGGATGGAAATTGCTCTGATTTGTGCACTTTCTCCAGGAGAAGTGGGTCGCACCTTTCTCCCGGGGGCATTTGCCCGTGGTTAGGGCAGAACTGATAGCTGCCTGTCGTGATGATGGCATGTTCGGTGATAAATTTAGTACGGAATATGCTGTTGATGTGACCTAACGCCCAGAGAAGGTCAAGACCATCCTCAAAGAGTAGTTTTCACAGCAGTTTAGCACAGCAGACAGACTTAGAGGTATGCCCCTTGAGGGTTTCCTAATGGGAATGACAGTGCCTTTACAGAAATATGATCATGCAGGAGAAGTTCCCCCCATCCAACCCAGAAGATGCACCTGGGTATGTCTTTGGACCTTCACTTTGGACCTACACTGGTCCTAAAGGACCTCGTGTTCAGGTGGGAGCCAGCAAACCCCCTTGGTTGCATAAAACATACCACAGGGTGCAGCAAGATCAGGCCACCGATGGAGGAAGACCCCTGGGTGACTCCCATCCTGGTGGCCTCACTGTCCTCAAACTGATGTGCCACTGCCCTGCTTTTAGCCACCAGCCTTGCTGTGGTGCTCAGTCCAAGCAGCTCCTCGTCCTGGTTTGGCAGCTGGGCATCCCCTAGAGCCTTCTCCTAAAACAGGGAACTGAGCTGATACAAACGTCCTGGCTTCTGGATGAGCCTTAGAGCGAGGCACTAGAAGATGGGGAAGCAGATGGATATGGAAACACCACTCACAGGGGGTGCTTCTGGGTTAATTCTTCAGCCCTCCATGCTTATCCAGACCCCGAGGTAGAGAGGTGGCCCAGAGTAGCTGAGATATTTCTCTTTCTGGAGATGAACAGCAAGGGCACTTGAGATGTTTTACATGAAAAGAGTTGAAATAAAGGCAGATGCAAAGATCTGACCTTCCAAAGTCCTGTCAATTTGCAAGGGTTTGCTGTGGATTTTGGTTTGGTAACAGACTGGTGATTTCCTTGTGTTTGATATTGGCACTGGGCATCGGATCAAATGGGCTATAATAGAAAATAAACCATTCCCAGTGAACCGTTCCTAAGGGTCTATGTAGAGATGCACGAAAAGGGTTAGGGCTTTTCCAGCGCCCAGCGGGAACATCTCTGAGCTTTTCCGAGTGAAAATGATACCGAAAGCAGCCTGGCTCGGGATCTGGGAGTCTGGCCAGGGATGTGCGAGCAGAACACAAGCGGCGCTCAAAAAAGCCCCAAAGTCCAAACTCAGCATTTTGCAAGGCTCGTCGTGTACTTCTGATCTCAGGGTTCTCTTCTGGCAAGATCCCTTGAATCATAATAAGATTTTATGCCTAAATTTACCCCTCCATTCACCCCGAATGGAGCACTTTCTGCTTTCCAGTGTATCCCAGACAGGGACTGGCAGAAGGGCAGGAGAAACTGGTGTGGCTGTGTTTTCACTCCCTATTCAGTTAACAGACTGCTGCACATCCCTGCATTGCTAAAGCAGTACCTGAGGGCAAGGGCTGTTAGTAGGATTTGTCCCTGGTGCCTCAATGGCTGCATTCACTTCTCCAAGTCCTTTTCTTGCCTTCTTCACACCCAGGATCGAGCTGCGGGCACTGAGCAAGATCTCCCCCGGGGACGAGCTGACCGTGTCCTACGTGGATTTCCTCAACGTGAGTGAGGAGCGGCGGAGGCAGCTGAAGAAGCAGTATTACTTCGACTGCACCTGTGAGCACTGCAAGAAACAGATCAAGGACGACCTGATGCTGGCGGTGAAGGAGGGGGACAACAAGGTATGGCCCTGTGGTGCCCAAACCCAGAGGTGGTTCCGTCTCCTCCACAGCCTGGGGACACCCAGGAGCAGCAGAGGCAGGTTTTGGCAGAAGCCCGAAGAGTGCTAATGTGAAAAATGAGGTCAGAACTGAAACATTATTGAGCGCAATGCCAACTCAAACACACCATGCAAGGTTGGTTTAGTCCCTACTGTGCAATGTGCCTGCAGCTTTTCAGTTTTAAAAAGCCCACAAAAGTTGCCTTTAACTCTAACCTAACAGTCCAGCAACAGGCAGCATGCTAAAATCTTGGAAAATGAGGTCTAGAGTGGAGAAAAATGCTGACATTTAGTTTGGGCTTTTTGTGAGGAGCTGAATGGAATCGAAGTTTTGAACAGCAAAACAGGGGATAACATATTATTCTTATATATATATATATATTATATATATATATATAATTCATGATGACAGGACTAACTGGCCCCGCTGAAGCTGTGGTATTTGTAAAAGATGTACCATCATGCTGGCTCTGGGAAGGTGGGAATCTGACCCTCCAGCCCTCATCGCACCAGCCGGTCACAGCGAATTTGATCTTTCCCCTGGCATTCCTCTGTGCATGGCTGCTTTGGGCAGACTTACTGGGAAGAATTAGTGTGTTGGCCCATTCATTTTCCAGTCACCTGTGTTTTCTCTGGAGGCCTGGCAAGTCACTGAGTGGGAGGGCTGTGTCTTGCTGTCAGCATTAGGATATGTTGCTTGGCCAGCAGCTCCAATTTCTGAGCATGCTGGTAGCTGTAAGATCTCCTTTTTGGCTCCTCTGCCCAAGGATATAAGTGCATTATTATTATCATTATTATTATTATTTTTAATCTGTGACAGTTTTAGTTTAGGGGATTTCTACTCCTGGAAGCTTTACAAAAAGCAAGCTATTGCAAAAGACATTGATATATAATCCCTTTTCCAAATTATCAAGCTTCATTTCAGAGCTAATTCTGGCTACTGAAACTCCCCACATCTAATGTAAAGCTGTCGCAGAGGTAGAAGCCCTTTCATCTGACTTCTCCTAGAAGTATTTTCAAACAGCTCCTGCGATGGGCTGCATAAAAGAATCCCAGCCCCGCTCTCAGGAAGATCTCAACATCTCCTGTGGAGCACTGAGAGGCAGCGTCCCCTTTTCGTGATCCTTCCAGGTGCCCTGCAGTGCAGCAGGAACACACGCACTTTCTGATACGTGTGCTTCACCATCTAAAGCTGGCATTAAAAAAAAAACCAACAACAACTTGTAACTATGCCAGGTGCGTGATTTCAGCTATTAAAAATACCCTCCTGAACAATAAGTATCTGGACTGAGCTCACCCGCAGAGCATGCCGGCTGTATCACATTCCCCGAACCCAGGCTCGCTCTCCTGACAGCGGCAGCGCTCACAGCTGTGTGGAAAAAGCTCCCTGAATGTCTGCAGGATTGACACCTCGCATCCTCAGCAGCTGCTCCAGCCTCCGGTCCATCACCCCTTCCAAAGAGCAGCATTGTTTATGATGGCAACATGATTAGGGGGCTAGGAAATGCAGGAGAGAGGTTTTAATAGATGAAGCTGCTGTGGAAGTGCTGTTAAAGTGCCTATTCTGGGAGTCTGTGCTCAGACAGCAGAGCAGATCTGCACTGACATTAACATTGACTTTGAAAGTGCTCTTGCCACTAAGATACCCCGTGCACTGCTCAAACAGCTGCTATGATCTGATTAGCCGTGATAGTTCCTGTCTAATAATATAGAATAATAAATCATAACACATACATACACGTCCATGAACATATGGGGCCTATAGCTCTGAAAAGTTACTGGTTTTCTTCTGCACTAAATTTTCAGAAGTTTGAAAATGCAGCTTTGAACAGCTCAGAAAAGCAGAGGATACCTGATGGTGCTGGATAAAGGTATTTTATATTTCAGCATGAAATGGAGGGCAGCTAATTAGGGGCTGGTTAGTGTTTGGACAGACATGCCTGGATGTGCATCATGCCTGGATGTCTTCCAATCCACGGTGAAATCCAAACGTCTCTGAGGTATATGGGGAAACACATTTCACCCCCTGGATGTGACTGAAATCCGAGGTAAACTGTCTTGGGGCATTTAGATCTAAAGAGAGCAGAATAGGTAAAAAATTAGTAATATAAGCTTTCCTATCCTTATTCCACCTCGTTCCATCTCATTTATTCCAGGCATTAGGAGTGCCTGGTACACACTGACCGGTGGCTGTTCACCTTCTCTCATTTTCACAGCCTCTCTGGTGTCTCGTGAGGCCTCCTGGTAGCAGGGCTGCTTCTGTCCTTTCTCCAGAGGAGAAAAGCAGAGGAAAGAATTGAGGATCCATGCCAGATATCTATGGCTGCTGCCCTGATGGTGGCCCAGACATGCTCTTGCTGAAGTCAGTAGGATCTTCACCCCTGAGTTTGGTTATGGGGTAGTTTCAGGCCAGGCCAGACCTGAGGAGGTACCCAGCAAACCCAGCCAGCAGCAGGAATGGTGGGTTTTCCTCACTGGCTTTCCTAATTTTGTCCCCAGCCCTCTGCAGAGACGGTGAAGGAGGTTATCCAGTTCTCCAAGGACACGCTGGAGAAGATCAACAAGGCCCGCCTGGAGGGAGTTTACCACGAGGTGAGTCCCCATGCTTTTGTACGTGTGGTGCTAGGGACAGCAGGTCTCGTCCCTCTTTGAGTCAATGATTTATGGGGGGAAACAAAGCCCCATTTCTGTAATCTGAACACCCCCAGCTGCCTCTTGCCCTCTTGGTAGTTGGAATCACAACACAGAGGAGAGATGGACATGGGGCAGTGCGTGTCTGCAGCCCCATGGGGCGATCGGGAGCATTCCTTGCATCAAGTGTGGTAGGAGGTTGGGTGGATGGCATGAGAGGTATAATCACATCTTCCTCACGAGGGCATGATCTGAGCCCCAATCATTTTGTTAGACTGATGTTTCTGGACAGATAAAAGCATATCCTATCTTCCCCAGCCTTCACAGAGCCTGACTTGTCCTCTAGGGCTGGTGTGGACCACACAACACACAGGGCTCTGGGGGTCAGATTCAGGCTGGTGGTGCTCTGGCTTTATTTCCCTGCTTCCCCTGGATGTAGGTTGTGAAATTGTGCCGTGACTGCCTGAAGAAACAGGAGCCTGTGCTGGGGGACACAAACCTCTACCTCCTGAGGATCCTCAGCATTGCCTCCGAGGTGCTCTCCTACCTCCAGATGTTTGAGGAAGCAGCTGACTACGCCAAGAGGATGGTGGACGGCTACATGTATGGCATTGCCCTGCTTTCAGCAGCTCTCTGTGGTTGTGCAATGTTAGGCAGCGTGTTACAGAAATTATTTTCTTAGTCTGCTCCCACCAGGACAGCAGTAGTGACATTTGGATTTGGTCCTGATTATATCAGCAGACAGAAAGCCCCTTCCTAAATGCACAAGAGCTCCCAAATACCTCAATTTACTGAATTGTATCTGCCAGGTGGTTTGGGTCATCTTTTATTAGCCTCTTTGATTTGTTCAGAAGCATCTCAGGGCTGCCCTGGTAGCAAAGCACAGAGCCTGGCTGCAGGACAAAGAAACCATTGCTTCAGGGCATGGTCTGTTCCCCTGCAACCTGCAGGAAGGAGAAGTCGTAGAGAAAAGGGAAACTGTGTCAAATGAGTGTCACCCAAGATGCCCCTTGAATATGTGGATTTGGGCCTTGACTAATGAAAATCTGATGACTATTGCATTCTCAATTTAGGCCTTCATTAAATCTCTGATTTTATGTTTTGTGCCATCTGGGCTGTAGGGTCAGCTCTGGGTTTTGTCTGTGCCAAAATCCTGTGGAGTGATAAACCTTGCTATTCTCCAATCCAGATGTCTAGCTCACACTGTCTGCAGGTTGTTCACCCTCTTTCACAACATCTCATGTCCCTGTGTAACTCATGTCCTCCTGACCCTTTTTAAGCGGGGCCGCACATTTCACTGGCACCAAATTCAATAGGGTCTTCACCTGAATACACAGCCTGCTCTTTGGAAAACGTGTCACATCATTGGCAAACATTTAGGAACTCAGATCTCTCCTGAACTAAAATTACTCAATGCTTTTCCAGGAAAATATACCATCCCAACAACGCGCAGCTGGGCATGGCTGTGATGCGGGCAGGAGTGACCCACTGGCACGCTGGCCTCATCGAAGCCGGGCATGGCATGATCTGTAAAGCCTATGCCATCCTCCTGATAACCCATGGACCTTCCCACCCCATTACCAAAGACCTGGAGGTAGGTGTCAGGATCTCCCTTCTTGTCTCTGCTATCTGCCCCGGTACAGTTCCATTCATAATCATGTTACAGTCTGCTGGAAAATGCACGTTCCTTCCTAGCGGAAATTTTCATCCCTGAAAAATAGCTTCTATCCAGCACCAGGACATGCATTAAAAATAGCCAGTGAACCCCTGAATCTTTTTTTAAAACTGCTGTGCCCAAGGACAGAGGCTCCCATTCTTCAAACAGCCTGATTGCATTGCTCCCAGATGGATGGTGTTACAGTTTGACTATATCAAATTACGTATGGGGGCCTGTTCCCAGATTACCAACCAATATTCTCCATCTTATATTGGTGACCATTCTTCTTTATTTACCCCTCCCCAGTCCTTCTGGGCTGCAATGCATTTTTATTCTCAAATGACCAATAGATCTATACCTTAGCTTAGGGCCAAGATGTGCAGATCCCAGGGGAATTGTATCTGCTCAGCTGTGATGAACTCCTTACAATTGCATCTGGGGATTGATCGTTTCTTTAACCTTTAACTCACCCAGTGTGACCTGCTGGCTTTACAGAATTCTCCTTTATTAGCCAAAAAAAATTACACAACACCAAATGAAATCTTTCACTGATGTCTTAGTCCCCATTACAGCAGAGCTATAATCTTAGTGCTATAATCTTAATTTTATGTCATCAGGAAAATAATTATCTTAGGCCTGAAGCCAAACGATCTGCTGGCTGTTTGCCTATATATCAGGGCGTGAGGCTCCAGCACCTCCATTTCCCTTTCCAGTTTCTTCAGGATGAAAATAGTGAATATATGACACATGCTTACTTCTGTGCTCCTAAAGAAGGTTGAAGAAACTCACAGACAGGTGTAAAAACATTTCCTAAAGTCCCTTCTGAACCTATGCCACAATGCAGCACCATGAATGACTGTTCATGGTGAATCCAGGGACTTTCGGGAGAGTGAGGTTTCCCAGCTGGTGCCTTCTTCACCTTCATGGCTCACAGGCAACCAGGACTGAGAAAGTAAATTCTGTCTGTGCCCAGCCAGCCTTGGTCCTGTTTTTGGGACACCTGGAGCAGGGTGCAGCAATCATTAAATGCTCTAGGACACACCTGATGGCTGGTCCCCACTTTTAGGAAAGGGTTTGTCACTTGAAAGGGTTTTTCACTTGATTTGAGATCCCCCATGTCACAGGTCTTGAACCTGTTGTGTCCCTCAGGTCATGCGTGTCCAGACGGAGATGGAGCTGCGCATGTTCAAGCAGAACGAGTTCATGTACTACAAGATGAGGGAAGCTGCCCTCAAAAACCAAAAGATTCAAGTCATGCCTGAACCCAGCAACGAGACCGCCCCCAGCCTCTTCCACAAGAAGGAATAGACCCTGAGCTTGAAACAATCATGCCTGTGGGGCATCGTCACCTGTGGCACCTGGGGAACGTGATCTATGAACGAGACACATCCATGAGGATTGTTTCCAGTGGCACCAGTCTGAGAGCATGGACCTGCTGGGGGAGAGGCCTGAAAAATCTTCTGAGGGCTCAAAGCAGAGGAGCTCTTGGCAGAAGCAAAATCCTTTTTCTACCACTAGCATTACAAATCCAAGCAAGAAACCTGTTTTAAAATTATTTACATTCTTATTGAAAGCCTGTTTCGCTCTGAACCTGAAGTCCTTGGTTATTTTTAAAATTGTTTATTTTGAAATATTTTTTCCATCACTTCCCTGTGATGACATCACTTCTTCCCACTGATGCCTATGGGTGGTTGACCAAGGGATGGTAGAAGTAGGAAGCTGGTTCCAAGAAGAGTCTTGGGCATTGAGTGCAGAGTGGCTG
Source organism: Aythya marila (assembly GCF_965140915.1). NCBI lineage: Eukaryota > Metazoa > Chordata > Aves > Anseriformes > Anatidae > Aythya > Aythya marila. The sequence continues at coordinate 71,264,969 of NC_139045.1, forward strand.
AGATTGTAGTTTGTGGAAAGTGATGTTTTTCTGATTAAAAAAAAAAAAGATGAAGAATTCTTCTTCAGCTGACACAGGTACTAAAATTCCCTACCTGCTCCTCAGCAGAATAGCAAGGAAAAAAAAAAAAAAAAAAAAAACACACGCAAAAAACCAAACCACAACAAGGTTTTTCCTCTTCTCAGAGCTTTTGCTGATGCTCTCCAGCTCTAAGACAAGCTTGCTGGAGACCAACATACGCTCTCTGGGTGCTGTTGAGCTAAGTCCTTCCATCTGTCCATGGGTTGCAGAAAGAGGTGTGGAGGCACTGGTGGTGTTTTCCTAACATCAGCTTTGAGTGGCTGTGAGAACACCATCCCAGACAGGTCCATCACACCAGAAAACACCCATTTCCCAGGCAAGTTCCCAGTCAGCCTCCAAGCACAGGGCTTGGAAAGGGCAGCTAAGAAGGAAGAATTCCCTCTCCCCTGCCTGTCAGAAATCCAGGTCTTCACAAAGCCTCCAGTGGCAAGTGAGAAAGTCTCTGCCGTGCACAACCAGTGCTGGCCTCTCCCGCCAGCAGAGAAAACCCCAAATTTCAGCCCAGAAGAAGGAGTTCAGTGCCAGTAATCCAATTTACCAGCTGAGGCCCTCCTGCTGGTGGGAAGGGATGGGGTGGGTGGTAATGGGGTGGCCAGAGCCTGTAGGGCTGGGAGTTCTTGGGGGAAGAGGATAGTTGGGATGCCTGAAGTCCCCCAGTGCTGGTCCCTACCCCAGGGCAGTATTCCATGCAGGATCACCCACATTTCCTTGTCCCCAGGCATCTGCCACCCTCCACCACCCCATATTTTGGCCCTACCAATCACCTTGTGGTCACTTTGACCAAATCTTTAAGAAAAATTGAGAGAACCCTTTCGATGGCCCCGGTGCTACTCCATCCACCCAGCCATGTGGGTACAACCCACCAGGATGCCCCAGGAAGGATGCTGGTGCCAGAAAGGGGCTGGCAGAGCACTTGTTGGGGTGGAGGACATCTGTGACAACGAGGGAACAACACAGAGGGTCTCATGCTGGCTCTGAGTCTGGCCCTGCTCAATTCACCACCATCATCACAGCCTCAGCTCAGCCCGTTGCCCAGTTTCTATCAGGGTTTGTGTGAGTTTTGGAGGTTTGCGCCTCTTTAAAACAACAGTTCAGAGGTTGATGATAATAATGAAGAGGTTTTAATATAAATTTTACTTTAATGGACACATTTTACACAGTAAAATGATAGGCGTGCAGAGGGTCTCTAGATTCTCTTGCTGATTCTCTTCATGGTGAGGTCTCCCATGGTCATTGTCTGAAAAAATAATGGAAACGGTTAACTTCGCATGGCACTTGGCTCCAAGCTCTATTTAGAAAGGCTCTGGTCTTGCCAAAAAGGACTGGTCCCCAGTCCATCACCCATAAATCAAATTACTAAAGCTTTGGATATAGACATGACTACTCCAAAGCAGATAGGGATAATCTGATGTTGGCTGGGATCACACTGTTATACCCCTCTTCTTTAAAAACACCAGGCCCTGCCATAAACCCATGCCTCTGGCTTACAACACGCCCTCATTACACATAAATTTGATCAGCAATGCCTACCGGGGTCTCAAAGGGTATTTTGTGCATCACACTGCACCCCAAAAATGCCTTAATTGCCTGGCTGACCGATCAGCTTTGGCCCCCAGCACCACTGGGAGGCTTTGTAGGGCCTGGCCCCAGCGGGAGCCCTGCCGGCAGCGGTGCGCGCTGCCACTGCACTCACGTGGGTGATGGTGTCTCCGTTGAGCTCGGTGACGGATTTCAGCCCCTTCAGGGTCGCAACCAGCTTGTTGTTGCCCTCCATGTGAACAACAGTCTGTTGAGAAGGGGTGAGACAGAGAAGGGATGAGAGCTCACGTTGGCACTGCGCACCCACCGCATCACCCCCTGCGTTTTGTCCTCCCCCTTTTGTACCAAGTTGCCATCATCCTTTGTGTAAGCTTTGACCAAGCTGCTCCCCCAGCGATTTTGGCTTTCCCAGGAGGAGGAGGAGGGAGGGTTGTGCTGGTGATGACGACAACACCACAAGGGGACGGCTGTTTACTTGGGGCTCTGCAGGCCTCCGTGACAGAGGTGCCATTTTGCTGCCACACCCACCTCACCCCCCATCCAAACTGGGTCCACAGCGCTGCAGGACCCTCCTTTTGGGGTGGAGGGCTGGGGAGCTGAGGTATGGGGCTGGGATGGGTCTCAGTCAAGCTGGGAAACAACTTCAAGAGCTTCTGGAAACACAGGCATGACTGGGAGGGTCTCAGGGGCATGTCTGTTGAGTCTCTGCCCCCTGGAGCTGTACATCTAAAATGGCTTCAGACAGCACTGGCACCCCAGGGCAGCTGTCATTGATCATTGAAATTACTCAGACAGCAAAACCCGTTTCTGTTCATCTGTCTGTCCAGATCCGAGTCATCTCCCTCTGCCCTCAAGCTGCTGATTTAGGCAAGGCAGAACTCATCAAATAGCCCCTCCTTTCTGAGCAAGGCACCTCGGTGATGCTAGGGCAAGTACCGGTCTCAGAGTGGGGCATTTCCTTGGTGATCATTCCTCCTGGGCCCCAAAGTCCCTGCAATATCATCTTCTCCCAAGGTAGAGGTGAGAGGCAATGTTTGCCAGCAGTGCCACCCTGACATTTTATGAACCATTGCAAACTATCGCCCAGGAACTGGAGCTGACCCAATTTTAAAAGCGATAAATCCTCACCTTGCCAAATCATCTCACCCAGCGTAAACAGAAGCAGTGGAAAAGGCTAGCAGACAAGCTAAGAGCCTCTGGGACTTAAAAGGACAGTTTTATTGGTTTATGATTCATTGGCTGGCTTTCCTGTGCTACCTTTGAGTCAACAAAATGGAGAGGGGGGGGTATGTCTTGCATTGGAGCGTGACAAAAAGTCAGCCCTTTTCCACCTTAAGTCTTTCAGATCTTTTGTTGTCAGAAGGATTTACCGAAGCCTCTCTATTCCCCTTTTACAACCCGGCTATTAAAACACTGACTTCCAGTGTTTTCCAATAAGATTGCTTTAGAAATGCAAAGCTTCATCCGCAGAGGTGCTGAGAGGGGAGCTTGTACGGTGTCTTGCAAAAGCAGAGGGGAGGCGAAACCTCAGAGTCTCAGGCTCTGGGATTCTCAGGAAGATCGGACAGAAACACACTGTCATTTTCTGAAATGTGTCCCTAGGGGACTTGCTAAGGACCCGCAAGGTGTGGTTTCAGCAATCAGCCCCTTCCCGTTACCTTAAATCCCACAAGTAAACTGCCTGAGACGGGACCAGGCTGGCAAATTTACCCAGGTCTTTGCCCAGTGTCAGATTTAATACCCACGATGTGGTCGTTCCCTTTATCCCAGGCACAGGAGGGATGGTTTACATGGAAATGCAATGCCCTGAGCCCCTGTAGCCCTGGAGAGGAGGAGCTGGTCACTCACCTTGGCTTTCTCTCCTGTCAGCAGCTCCATCTCGCACTCCTCCCCGATGGTGAACTCATTGCTCAGCACTTTGGAGCCAGTGGTGACGGTAACCTTGAACTTATTCCCGTCCTGCACGATTTCCGAAATGCTCTTCATGTCCTTGCCCTTCTGGATCTGGTCATCGGGAAGCCCTGCACGGGAACAGGGACGTTAGGAGGAGCCACGGGTGGGCAGGTTGTTGCTGCCTAACAAACCCGGTGGGATTTGGGATCTCCACAGCAGGGAGGATCCCGTGTTAAGTCCCACAAGGATGACAGTTCCCCAAGGGCAACATGGCCCTGAGTCTGCTCAGGGCCAATTCTCCTTCCCTTGCAGAGAAGCAAGCAGAGAAAACAGAATAAATCAAAGCAGAAGGAGGGAACCAAGTGTTTTTTTTTTTTTTGTTTTTTTTTTTTTTCCAAAAACCTTCCTCATCAAAGTCTTTTCCCAAGCCCTGGAGCTGACCTGGGAGGTAGAGCCCCTCCTGCACGTGGTGATGCAGAAGTAGTGCAACCTCTCCTGAGTCCCTGCAGGAGCACATCCCCGATGGAGACATCCCCAGCCACATTCATCATGAAATATTTAAACAGCCTGACTATTTTTTCTGATGAACAGTGGACCCTGAGCTTTGCAGCATCACAGTGGGTTGCCTACAGCTGCCCTGAGCTGCCAGCACCATTTTCGTGCCAGCTGTGTAATTTCACCCTGTGTCTCTTCATCTCATCAGCAAGAGAGATGCTTCCCCTTCTATTTTGGGGTCACATCTCCATGCACACATTTAAAAACCAACAATTGCAAGATGAGAGATAAAGGAAAATTTTCAATGCACATCACCAGCGCATCAGCACGGATGGGGTATCCCAAATATCAGCTCAAAGTGAGGAAGCAAAGCAGCACCCGATGTGTGCAGGCACTTACCAAGGGCTTTCATGAAAGGCTCAAAGTTTTCCTGGGACTGGAGCTCGTACTTTCCAGTGAAGCTCATGGTGAAAGGCTCTCTGTGCTCCCAAAGCAAGAGAAGATGCCTTGCTGGTGAGCAGAGCTTGGTTTTATAAGGACCTTTTGCCCTAAAGTTGGTCAGAGGTAAGATGATGTAATTCTTTTATTGCCATGTTCAAACATTAACATAAAAGCGGGCAATGGTCAGTGATAAACTTCTCAACATCCTACGGACCTCGATTTACAGCGTGGGGGCAGAGAAAGTCCCATAAATGGGTTTTATGGAGCTGGCAACGTGGCATCCATAAACAAACGAAATAAAAAAAAAATATTGTGCAAAAAGATTAATTATCAGGGTAACGAGCCAAATCACCTAATTAGCTCACAGACTGGAAGTGCATGTCTGGAAGAGGAGAAGGCGAGGAGAGATGATGGATGATGGTGTCCCCTGGGGCTGACAGCAATGGGGTTTCTGGTGTGTGCCCCAGGTCTTCGGCATGGGCAGGAGGAGCAGAGGCTGTGTGCTGGCAGGGAGCAGCCAGCTCCCTCCTGCAGATGCCTCGTGGGGTTTTGGTGTCATCCAGGTGCAGCACTAGGCACAAAATCATTGTCCCTGAAGGAACCAGAACATGCCTCAAATTGAAATCCTGGGTTTCGTGCAGCCCAGCCTGAAACTCAGCCTGCACCACTGCGACCTCCTCCTCATGCGGGTGCCAGTAGTGATCAATCAAGGCTATTGCCAGGAGCCACTGCAGAAAAAAAACCTTTCCTCTACTTTCCCCAGAGGAGCCACAGTCCCATGTGTCCTGAAGAAGCATCCTGGACTTTCGAGCTGCATTTCTCCCAAATCCTGCATCAGAAGCAGGGATGGTGGTAGCCTCAATGCTGAGCCCAATTCCTCCCTCCAGGGCAGGACTGGGGGCTTGGGCTCCTCTCCTGGCATCGTCCCCAGCACCCATCCTCTGGGTCTGGGCTTCTTCCTCCCATCTCTTCCTCTGTCCCTGATGGGTTCCTCCTCTGTCCCAAAGTTGTCAGGTTTTCCCCCTTTTCACTCTCGTGCTTTCTCCTCTTCGTGATTCTTTCGTTCTGCCTTCTCTCAGCATCTTTGGCCTCATTTTAGTGGAATCACAGATAAGAATGGAAAAAAAAAAAAGTTTCCCTCTAATTCAGAGATGCTACCATAAAACAAAAACACAAACAAACCCCAACTTTCTCCTTCTTCTCCCTCTCAAAATAAGCCCAAGAAAGCTTTGCAAAGAGCAGGGAGAGCACCCATCCCCTCTAGGACCGGAGAGCACTCATGGGGGGTTGATTTAGGGCATCCATGCCCTGAACCTCCAGCTGCTCCTCCAGATGGTCCACGTCCCCACACTTACATAATGGGGAGAGATATTCAGACTTGAAAAAACACTGCAATATTCTTCTATCCAACTCATTTTGGAGCCCAGCACCCCCAACACACAGAGAACTTGGGCTCCAGCCCTGCACGGCTCATTTTTCCACCCAGTCTCACTGACTGGAGCATCCTGGAGTTCATTCATTTTTCAGTGGGATTGCTCTCGGACTACCCATGTCTGTCCACATCCCACCACCAGGGCAGATGCCCAGTCCTTACTATTTCCAGTTCGGACATCGCAGGGCCATGCTTGCCCTAGGAGCCCCTTGCCAGCTGGAAATGAAGCTCAACCACCAAGCCTAAAACAGCTAATAGGGCCTGAGCCTGAGATAGGATCCAGAAAAGCCCACCAGGTTTTGTCCCTCAGACCTATAAATGGCCGTTGTGCCTAATTAGGGTAGCTGAATTAATTAGTCAACCTCTGGGAACTGTCATACAGCCTGGATGTCCCCCACCAGACGGCAAAAGGAGAACATAAGTGTTCAGGACACTCCTGGTAGGGGGCAGGAATATAAATGACCAAAACTAAAGCTTGTTTTGTCTGCAAGGATTCTGTTGGGCTTGTCTACTTTTGTTTCCTCTACTAAAGAAATGGTAAAGTTCCTATTAAAAAGAAGAAGAAGAAAAAAAGGGAAGAAACCCTTAGTAAATGAAATTTGGCCAGGGTAATTATTATCTAGCCAAGCTGGCTGAGCAAACGGTAGGTGAGATAAACTTAATCTCAATAGCAAAGTTCAGAATGCCTGTAAACCCCTCCACCAGAATACAGGATCTTTTAAAACGTGAGAGTCACTTTAACTTTCCAGGGCCATGAAAATGCACCTGGTTTGCACTAGCAGAAGGCCAAGTCAATTGGCCATGTAATTAAATCTAAATCCGCAGCCTAAAACTTGGACGTGGTTTGTAAAAGAGAAAAGACGAGGATTATTTTCAAAGAATTATTGAGGAGGCTGTCTTGTGGAAGGCCAGCAGGTACTTAGCTGTTTAAGTTGCCTTGAAAATAATGCTTAGGAGCTTGTCTGAAAAAAAGGAGACAAGTGTCTCATTTCTCCTTTTTGCACCTGAACCAAAGATATGGGTATGCAAAACGTCTCAGCTCCTTCCTAGCCACGGAGGTACCCGAATTCTCTGTGTCCCGAGGTGATGAATCACAGAAATGCTGGTTGGGAGGGAACAATGAAGGTCTCTGGTTTGACCTCTTGCTCGGAGCAGTAACATCACCAACACCAATGAAGGTCAGCCATGGTTTTGGCCACGTCTCAAAAATGTTCTCTGCCTCTCTGGTTTCCCACCCTGGACCTGCACCAGCCGCCTCTCAAGGAAGAGGTGCTCAGCCCCAGCCTCCCAAAGAGCAATTTGTGGCCAGTGCCTCTCATTTCATCTGCCATAACCAAGACGAGTTTGGTCCCATTGTCTCTGTAACTGCCCTTGGAGCAGTTGTGGGCTGCTATCACCTTCCCTCAAACCTTTCCTGGGATTTTTGGTCTCGGCTCCCATGATTTAAACACTTCTTGTCTGCCAGGGCAGTGGGAAACCACCCTCTTCCATGCACTGCTTCTTGGTGACTTGGACATTGTGGTAAGGAAAAATCCCTCTCTGCCTCCCCTGGTTTGAGCCATAGCTCTAATTGAAGCTTTGAACTCCAAAAAGGACTCCACAGAGTGCTGTGTGAACACGGGCACCTTGCTCCAGCCCAGGATGGGGCACCTGGCAGCCTTGCAGGACCCTTGGACAGTATTCATGCACCTCCAGCTCCTCTTCTTGTCTGCCCCACCAGTGACTCCCAGACTTTCTGAAGCCTTTTCTTTCTCCTCAGTGCTTTGGGAAGCTGGCGCTAGGCACTACGCTAGGATTTTCTTAGCCAAAATGTGTCAGGCTGCAAGCCGGCTGTTGCCTATTCAGTCATGGATTCCTTTAATGCAAGCCCAGTAGGGTACCCCAAAACCATTTTTTGAAGAGTTTGGTCACAAGCTTGTCACAATCACCCACCCCTATGCGGGTTTCCTTCTATCTTAAGCCATATTATTCCTTCGGTCATCTCTATTTCTGCTGTGCTTGTACCTGGCAACTTGGCCTGCTGCCCGCTTTTCACATCTTAGGTTTGGTTATCTCTAACCTTGAGGAACAAAGGTTTCTTCAAGCAGGCCACATGGCTGCGTTGCTTCAAAAGGCTGGACAGGATGGGGAAAGATGCTTCTGCTGCAATAAACTCCCCGTCCTTCTTGGTCTTCGCCAGGTTTTCATTGGGCTGCATTCCCAAGACGGCACTAAGATGAAATATGGCACCTTTCCCAGCTTTTTCTTTATTTTACTTTTTTTCCTTTTTAATGGTCTTGATGGGCTCCTGGAATCAACATCAGGCTGGCCGGCTCCAAGCTTCCAAAGCGTAGACATGCAAGCGCCAGTTCGAATTGCTTTAGATTAGATATGGCAGTATCAGAGCCTCGATAAGACTGCTGAAAGCAGCAGCTTGTACAGAGCGCTGTCGCTTGATAACACTTCCCCTTAATGCCGAAATTCAGTGAAGGGCAGCCCTTGTCATCAGCAGTGTCACTTTAGGACAAAGGTCCCAAAGGGAGCAAAGTCCCAGCATTGCTTCTCCAGGGACAAGGCAGAGATCTTCATGATAACACGAAACCTCTCACTGCCAATGATCCCCTGGGTATTAGGGCTCCCAGAAGAGCTGGCTGTTGCTGGTGTTGGTACCCATGGTGGGACGAGGCTGTCCTTCATCCCACCACCCAGTTTAGAGAGACGAAGAACGGGGTGTGATAATGGTGTCATTGCTCATGGAGATAGTTTGTGCGAGGGCAGGGAAAGAAAATGTTGGGAGAGAAATGGAACCATTCACCATTATGGGTTTGAGTGAGGATGGTCTGGAAGAGCCCCTCAGAGCAGTGAATATTCAACCCATGCAAATGCATTTCATCTCAGCCCATCACACACCTGCAGTGCAGGTATCTCCGCATGGTCTGGGTGCACAAAGAGCCCCTGAGACACAGCGGGGATAAGCGGATGACACAGTGGATGGCAGCAATTAATCAAGGAGAGCTTCTCAGGCCCATACAGGCACCACGCTGCTGTGAGGAGGGCAGGGCGAGAGGCTGAGCGTGGTCTGAGAGCATCCAAGTGTGCAGCAGGTTCACAGCCAGGGAGGCACTCCATGGGAAATGACCACGGTGCCAGCGAGCCCAGGGCTGTGGACAAAGTCCAGAATCACCACCATGCACGTCCTGCTTGGTGCTTCAGCCCCATTTACAATACTCAAAGCCCCTCCAAAAGCACAGGTTTCCCTGCTTTATGCATGATGAAGTGCCCACAGGCTGAGTGACTTTCCCAAAGGAAAGCTGATAAATAAAACCTGCTGTAACTGTGCGGCTACTGCAGCATCTTCTTCATACTCTTCCTTGTTCATCTTCCTGCCTGGTTGGCAGTGACAGAACCCACATCCTGTGTGACTCCAGATCTGGAGATAAAATTTGGCCCTATTGTTTAATGCAACCTTTGGCAGAGCAGGACCGGATTGCACAACCTCCTGGAGAAAGGCAAGAGTGTCTTCCGTGTCTCACCAGGAGTGAGCATTGCACAATCCCATCCTCACGCTCCCTTTCTGCTCCGTTGTTACCAGTGGGTCCTGCACTTTGGTCTCTTAAGACCCAAACCACAACATAGATGCCCTTGGGCCCGTTGTGAAACACCTCGCAGCAGGAAAGAGTCACACCTCGCCGTGGAAAAAGGGCCGACGTGCTGGCTGCTCTTTGCACTGCAAAATCTCCATGGGTAGGGGTGGAAAACTGCGTGTGTGTGTGCAAGGTTGTGTGCAGGGACGGGTGGCCCACGTGGAAGTCCTACCCCATGTCAGATGAGATGCCTACAATTTATATTGGATTTGGAAAGAGGGAAGATGGATCCCAAAGCTCACCAATATGTGAGGTTCAGGCCCGCCACCTCTGAGAAAAGCAAAAATTAAATATTTTGATTTCTGGCCCAAACCTTACAGGTTCTACCCCAAAACTCCCTGTTTCCTCTGCGAAAATTCAAACTTCTGTGCCTGAGAGGGGAGGGGATGCACGGCTTCTTCACCTACCTCCAGTGACAGGCTTATACATTTTTTCCTTACAGGGATGTGCTCCGGTAGGAAATGGCATTGCAAAACCTCAAACATCCTTATCAGCCATTTGCTGGATCTGCTCTGCATTGCTTGGGCTGTTTATAGATCTGAAAGCTTTTTTTTTTTTTTTTTTTTTTTTGTGTGTGTGTGTACAGTTTGCAGACATCAGCCAGCTCACAGGCAGAGACAGGACTAGGAGAGAAAGGGATTTTTGTGCCGTTGAGGCTGTCTTTGTGTTTTATGATTAAATGTGGCACCTTCTAATCCTGGTTGTGAGTTGGGGTCTTTCTATGTGCCCCTTTCTGAGTTTCTGCCAGGCTGTAGTCTGCAGAGACCCCTGGAGGAGAGACTGTGCTGGAAGAAGTGTGAGCATAGAATCGTATTTGACAAAGTGATAACCCCCCAGGACCCCCAGCGAGAAGATGGGGTGAAGATGAAGAACATCTTTCCCACCATAGAATCATTTAGGACAGAAAAGACCTCTAAGATCATCAAATCCAACTGAAAACTGCAATGAGTTGCATTCGCTCAGGCCACCCAGTGCCTCCTCTTCCTCAGCTCTACAAAATAGGGCTTTTTGGAGTCGTGTTTCTTGCTGCTGTCTGAAATTGGGGCTGAGCACACATAGCCTGAGTGCAGTGAAGGCGAAATAGCCTGTGTGAGGTTGTGTGAGAGAGGGTGCAACCAGGGCAAGGCTGCGTTTGTGCATCTCCTCCCTGGATGCAAGGCGCTGCCGCCATCTAGTGATACAGGATTCATCGGTGGCTCTCTCCGAACCTGGGGTCTGCAGCTCTCCCGGGCCTGGGGATGCTTTGATGGAGGTATAGGAAGGGCACCCAAACCCAGCTTCTCGCTGCTGTATATGCCTTTCTGTTTTCTTGCTCCTTGCTACACTTCAGGATGCCTTTCGTGGGCAGAGAGGCTGGGGAAGTCAGATCTAGAGGGATGGAAACTGATGCAACGTTAAAAAAAGCTGGAAAAGTGACACAGTAGCTCTAGCTCATGTTTGCAAACACAGCTGATTTCTGATAGACAAGTCCAAAGAGCAACTGAGCACCCATGAACCCCTCAGGAATACACAAGGTCCAAAGTGGAAGTGCACATCCAAGCAGAAACACGGAGGCACTGGGCCTTTAATCAAAGGTTAATCAAAGGCTGTTACATCTTCAGATCTTGGGTCTGCTACTGCAGCTGACAAGGAAATGATAATTTCAAAAATGAAAGCACAGAGATTGCAGGGCAGAGCATGGGAAAAGCTCTCCCAAGAAATGTCACTGCCCAGGTGCTCCTCGTGCTCACCTCTGGCCGCCACATAAGCAGCAGGTAACTCGTCCCCAGCTGCAGCAGTAGCAAATGCTGACATCCACCACGGCATTAACCCATGACCTCGTTAGCGAGAGCTATCACCACTGACAGGCACAGGGCATAGATACAGCTGCATCAGCAGCCTTGAGGCTATTTGTTTGCAAGCACAGAGCAGCAGCTATCCTGTTTCTTTTATTATTATTATTATTTATATATATATATATTTTTTTTTTCAGGGGTCCTGTATGTGCTACATTGCAAGCTCTTCACTTGAAAATAATACTTTTAGATGAAGCAGTGAACTAATCTCATGCAGCTAATTCACATGTGAGAAATCTTAGATATATATGGGGTAAATGCCTGGAGGCACCAGTGGGAGAGGTGAGGTGACCCTGTAGGGCCATGTCACTTGTGAAGGTGGTCATATACATGTTGATAATATTAAATTATGTTAGTAATAAAAAATATCAGCTTGTGTGGGTTTTCCTAGGGATTTGATCCTTTCCTTGTTCTGCTCAAGCTGTGCTCTGCCTCTGCACGAACCCCAGATTCAGCATGCTGTCGTGGCAGAAGGGAGAGGTCAGGGCAGAGGAGGCAAACCACATATCCTGCAGCTCAGTGTTTTCTTCATTTCTATTATTTTGCTGTCCTGTCCAGAGAAGTTATTCATTATTTATTTATTTCGTGTGTGTGTGTGAGCTGCTGCTGAAACATAACGGAGGAAAAAAAAACCCTTCCAGAGCTGGTAAACAAGGGATTAATAACTAACTGGAGCATGTATTAATAGATCGCTTACCTTCTGAAAATACACAGGGCATTAAAAACTTATGGGACTGAGAACATCTACTGACACCGTTGTGGCACTGAGGGATTTGCCCTGCATGTCAGGGCCAGCTTGAGGTAAGTGGCCCATGTCCCAAAAACAGGGTCCTTGGGTGACCCCAGGGCTTTTGGTGACTCCGGGAAGCACCAGGGATGGCCCTGGGGAGGTTTCACAACTGGCTAAAGCCTGAGCTGTCCCTGAAGAGCAAGATCCTGCCCTGCCAAAGGTTTATTCCAGCCCCAGGATGGGGACAGACCCTGACCAAGGGGTTGGGAGCCCATAGCATGAAACCCTTGTGTGGAGGATGTGTGGGCAGGTTGGGTGATAATTTATATAATAAATTCAGGGATTTGTTGCTGGCTGGTTTCCGAGATGTGGCGAATTTGGAGGCTACCAGCATCGCTCTGTCCCACTGAGTAGCTTTACTTGCCAGGCTGGTTGGGGAGGTGATGTGTTTTGGGTCAGTTTCTGGCGTTTTGGAGGCAGCGTGTCCCTTGCTCTCCTGGGAGCTTTCTGACTCACAGTTACCAGGCACCCTCTGCATCTTGCCTCACTGGGCTCGAGTCCCAAGGGACTGCTCCAGCTGTGCATGCTGCACGGCCCCACACAGGCACTAACCGAGGAGAACTGGGCAAAGGAATAAATTAAAAATCAAGAAAAGGGACGCACAGCCCTTCCCCGCCTCAGTTTCCCCAGGGAGGGACGGGGCTGCTCCAAGTCACAGCCTCCCAGGGCGAACTGCATAGTGGGAAGCCACTCGTGGAGCTTTCTGACCCTTCTTCCAAGAGATTTAACCTTAAATTTAAACCCAACTCAGAGTTTGTCCTGCTGAAATCCAAGCTTTTCCCCGCAAACATGCTACTCCCCCTCCGCCCCCGGTGCCGGGCCGCCATTTCCCGGCCCTGCTCCCGCCTCCGCCCCCTCACGGCCAGGGAGCCGTGGCCGAGCTGATCCGGGTTAAAGGCTGGTTGTTTACCAGCTCTGGAAGCTTTTTTATTTTTTATTATTTTTTCCCCTCTACCCGCTCCTGCGGGGCAGCTCTGAAGGGTAATTGTGTATGTGTGTGTGTGTCGGGGGACGGTTTGTTTTGGCAAGGAGGGGAAATGTGGAAGGAACGAAATGGTTCTGCGCAAGGTGCTGGGGCACAAAGCCCTGCAGGCTCCGAGCCCCAAACCTTGCCGATACCTTTATGAAAAAGAAAAAAAGGGATCCTGGAAGTTTGCTGTGCTTGTCATGCATCGACTTAAATCCTGTCCTTGCTTTAACCCCCTTGAATAAAACCAGGCTGCACTAGATGCATAATCCATCCCCCCTTTCCTCTGCTTTCTCTCTCCCTCTTACTCCCTTCCCTGTTTCCTCCTTTACTATTTTTTTAAAGAGATACGTATTTGCTTATTTTTATTTTAAAGCTCCAGCTTGTGCACATAGCCTGTAGGGGACGTCAGGTGCGGGCACAGTGCCTGCTGCAGCAGCGGGGACGTGGCTGGGGCTTAGGGAGCTGGACAAGAGGGCTCCTTGCAGCAACCTGGGTGCAAACCCCACTCAGCGCTTCCACCACGCACAAAATACCCCACAACACTGCCCTATAGCTGAATGTGTCCCCAGGGGAGGTATCTGGGGGGTCTGCTTGTGTGTTCCTAGTTGGGGTGGCTGCTCTGGGGTCCTGAGAGTGGCTGTGGTGTCCCCCAACAGCACCCATGGAGTACGTCAGCACGAGGGGAGGCTCAAGGGCTGTCGACTTCGAGGGAGCCCTCTTCTCTGGATATGCTCCTGATGGTGGCCTCTTCATGCCCCGGAGCATCCCCGTGCTGGATGGGGCCACCCTGCGGCGCTGGAGCTGCCTCTCCTACCCTGAGCTGGTGAAGGAGCTGTGCTCCCTCTTCATCGCCCCCGAGCTGGTCCCGCGGAGCACGCTCAACGGTGAGCCTCAACCGGGCGCTGGGAGCTGTTTGCAGGGATATGTGAGGATTTTGGGGTGTTTGGATGCTGCCACCTGCATTAGCCCCATCCTCTTGCAGCCCCCAAAGGATGGAGCCGGCTGCACCATTGCCTGATCTGTTTTCTGCCCTCATTTCCATCGCCTTGCTGGGGCTTGTTACCTTCTGGACAAGGTGTTCTCTATGTGCTGATGGGGACTGTGGTGATTGCAGCAGCAGTAGCTGGTGCTGTGGCACGGCCGACTGCTGGGAAACTGCTGTGCTGGCTCCAGACTTGATATCCCATCAGGGTTTTCTGCTGCTCCATGCTTTGTAATGTTTTTAAGCCATCCCTTCCACCAGAGGGCAGCTACAACCTCTGTCTGAACAGTGCACTGCAATAAAATTTGGGTTTCCTTATTTTATGTTTTAACACAGTTTGCTTTGATGGTGTCAGGTTTCCCCTGGGGGTACTCACTGGAGAGCTACTGAAGGCAACAGCGCACGTCAATATTCCTCCTAACAGCTAAGAGTAACTTGTTGGATATCTGTCACCTCTTCAGCAACTGAGAGTCTTGGGCTTCGCAGAAAGCTTCCCAGGAGCATAAAGAACACAGACGCAGGAAGCCACTGATCAAAAAAAGTAGTTCTCTGCCTAGCCTGACATCCTCTTTAATCCTTTTCCCTCTAGATCTGATTGACAGGGCCTTCAGCAGATTCAGACACAAGGATGTTGTCCATATGTCCAGGCTGAAAGATGGGCTGAATGTTCTGGAGCTCTGGCATGGGGTTACTTATGCTTTTAAGGATCTGTCCTTGTCCTGCACTGGACAGTTTTTGCAGTACTTCTTGGAGAAAAAACAGAAGCACATCACTATTCTGGTGGGTGAGTATTCCTCTTTGTGGGGGGTAGAACTTCTGGGCAGGTCCTTACCTTGAGAGCCATCATCCCACGGCCCACCACATAGATGCCCCAGGGTGGTACTGCCTCGTGGGTGGCTGGTGAGCGATCTCCAGCCAATGCCAGGGAAGCTTCTCTAACCAAAACCATCTCATGGAGCATCTCTACATCTTTTTCTTAAAGTGTGGTGATGCAGGTTTGACAGATGTCTCAATGTTTGCTTCTCTTGGTTCTCTACTGCTTTGAAACAGGGACTTCGGGGGACACAGGAAGCTCGGCCATTGAGAGTGTGAGAGGCCAGCAGAACATGGACATCTTTGTTCTGCTGCCCAAAGGGCTCTGCACACAGATACAGGAACTTCAGATGACCACTGTCATTGAAGACAACGTCCATGTCTTTGCTGGTTGGTATTGCTGTTGGACTGTCTGTGTTGTGGCCCTGCTGTGTTGAAACCATGACCCTGACAGTCTCTGGGGGCTGCTGTTTTTGTAGCTGCAACCAGCCAGGTCACTTCTATGGTGGTCACTGTGCCCACATGTCTGGCCAACTCTTAGCACATGTTCCCAGTTTGATGGTCAAGTGGTTCAAGGCTTTCTTTTCTCCCAGCCTCAGACTAGAGCTGTCTCCATGCAGTCAGTTGGTGTTCAGCTGCACTGGGTTCAACACCATTTCTTAGAACTAAAGGGATCAAAGGTGACCCCTTCCTTCACCTTCATGGGTGATTCACACCCTGAACGGTGTCCTCCCTGTGTATCACCATGGAGTGTTTGAGCTGCGCCATGATCTTTTCCATTCAGCCACGTCTCACCTTGACATCTCACAGGAGATGCAAGCATTTGCCTTCCTAATTTGCCTTCTGGTCTTATTTCTGAGCAGAAATACTTTGTGCCTGGTGCGCTGATGTCAGTAGATCTAATCTTTCCTTTCTCTTTCTGACAGCTCATGGGAACTCCGATCAAATCGATGAGGTGATCAAGGAGCTGTTCGCTGATGTCGATTTTTCCAGAAAATACAATCTGATGAGCTTGAATTCGGTCAATTGGTCAAGGATTATGGTGCAGATTGCTCACCACTTCTACGCTTACTTTCAGTGTGCCCCGTCCCTGGATACCACCCCGCTGCCAGTGGTGGAAATTGTTGTGCCAACAGGAGGAGGAGGAAATATCACAGGTGAAGGGAAAAAAGATGGGTTAGATAGGGAAGAGAGAGAGTGTTCTGTGACCTATGGACTAAAAGCGTTTTGCAAATGCTGGGTATTGCTGTTTATTAAAACACCCACTCGCTGGTAGGATTTCTTCAGAAGCCCTTACATTTATTACTCATGTATGGTTATTACTCATTCAGGTGTCACTGATGATTTGCAAGGTGCAGAAAATCCCAAACCACCCCTTGATGGTGACATAGCTATCTTGAGGATGTGCACGTTAGAAGAGAGCAGAATGTGTTTGGTCCAGAAAAGAGGGAAAATACTCAAGGAATAGGACCCACAGTAAGACTTTAACAAAAGTGTGAAGTCATGCCTGATCCTATTCTGGTTTAGACGGTAGTGCACAGTCAAGAGAACCACTCCTAATTGCATAATCTGGCCTTTTAAATTCAAGTTCTTGAGTGCCTCCACTCTGAAATAGGTGCACCACAGTATTAGGAAAGCAGTGCAGGATTTGATGCATTCAACTGCATTCACTGTATTTCCAGGCCACCCCTCTGAGGCAGCATTAATAAGCTGCAAGAACCCCACAACTTCATCTCTCTTGCTTGAATGGCAGTCGCCTGACCACTTAGTCCTCTGCTCATCTATCTTCAAATCTGGAGATTTTCCTGGACTGGTTTGTTAGGAGTTTTGTGTCCCAGGATTTTATATTCTGGGGTTCTACCAAAGCATTTAAGATAGGTGTCTGGGAGTTTATGAGGGTTTGTTGTTTGTGGCTACTTCTAAACTAGATGCCCAATCTATTTATAAAGTGACTTCTTTGCTAAATCTCCTTTGAATGTTTATTTTTCAAGTATGCATGCATTTTTTCACTTTTTTTTTTTTTTAAAGCTGGCTGTATTGCCCAGAAGATGGGTCTTCCAATTCAACTGGTTGCTGTGGTTAACAGCAACGACATCATTCATAGGGCTGTTCAGCACGGAGATTTCTCAGCATCAGAGCACGTGAAGGCTACGTTAGCACCAGCCATGGATATTCAGGTACATCATGAATTGGTACAAACGGGAAAATACTGAACATTACATATTTTCATAATTTTTTCCTTGTACTTTGTTACACGTGGTTTATAAGACCATAATTCTGCCACTGGCAATGCCTCTCAGTGATACGTTGAGAGCTGTGACTCACGCTGAGCCTTTATGCTGCAGACTGCTGAGCTGAGATACACCACCTTACTTTTCAGGGCTTGACTTTGTAATCTTCCTCATTCAGTGCTGGGCTTCTGGGGGTTTGTTGTGTAAGCTTAGGAAGAGGGAAATCTTCTCAAAACCTCCGTGACACTTGGGACGTGACAGGATTTATACTTTTCTAAGGGTTCTGTTGGTGCTTCTGAAAGGCTCCACCAAGAGCAGGAGAAGAAGGAAGGAAGGTAGAGTAGCCCAGAAGAAATGCCTCCTCTGTAGCTGTCTGCAATTTGTGCAGAGCAGAACAAGTCCCAGCAGGCAAAGGCATCAGAAATGAGAAGTCATGGAAGGACAGAAAGCAAATGCCTGGAAGCAAATACCAGCAAATAATAACAGCAAATACTCTTTCATACCTACCCTGTGATCCCGGGGGATTGGATCTGCTTCCAAACAAGTGACCAAGGTCTGAAATAATTGGTGTTTTAGCACTGTGGCCTTAAGCTACTTGGATTTTCCAAAAGCTGTTCAAATGCACTGGGAGGACCTGGGAGCCTGGAGGAACTGCCATGCTTTGCAGAGAATAAGTTGTTGTGCTCCAGTCACTGGACTATTGTGGCCTACAGCTTGAATTTCATCCTGAGGCATGAATTTGTGAGGCTCCTCAGCTCTCAAAGGGTGGCTGGGCTCCTCTCTTGGCATATGTTGGGGTGGGAAGGGGAGGTGGCTGGGTGAGGTGATGTCCAGAGGTCCCCAAAAAGCTGTACAGCTCTATCCCTCTGCCTGCCCTTCTCCAAAGCTGCATGGGATGTCATTGTTAGCTCGCATCTGAAGCATCCATGCAAACCTTTCCATAGCTCAGCACATTAAGGGGTAGCTCAAGCTGAATGTGGGAACAGCAGAAGGAAGGAGGGAAGAAGGGACAGCAGGAGAAAGATGCTGGAGGCACCCCTGGTGCAGGTCATCAAAGTCCTAGCGTGCTGACACGTCCTGCTCAGGACACCCAGCTCAGGAAGCAGGGGACAGCCTAAAGCAAAGGGCAGGCTACGCCCAGGCTGCAGTGCAGATTACAGGCTGAAGGCACTGGGAGATAATGGTGGGAAGATGAAGAACAGGAATGGAGCCCTAAGCCACCCAGATAAGGACAGGGAAGGCTGAGTAAGTCCTAATCACTCGCAAGGTAGGACAGGATGGAGAGACAGAAGGTCACAGGTGCTGTCAGCTCTTAAAAGGTGTAAAGAACTCAGCCAAAACCAGCACTTGGCTGCAACGTAGGAACAACCCCATAGATGTGATGATGAGGACCTGGTTTGGTGTCCCTTGTGTCTGTCCCTACAAAATGTTTCAGCAAAACCACTTGGATGAATGTTTCGTGGTGCTTGTTGAGCGTGTGGGAATGAGACAGGGAGCAGCAAAATTTGCTCTGGACCCTCCTGAATGGCCTTGCACTGAGTTTTGCTGCCGTGTCGCAACACTGGTTGCTACATAGCCATACAGACCTGTCAGGCCCTATATGTGCCTTACATGTTCATAAAGGTTATCGGGCAGCCCTGCAGGGAGCTGAGTGTCTCATTAAGTCGCATAGGAGCTGCGTGATTCACAGCAGCATCTGCAACACGAAGTGAACAGCTGGATATTTCTGGTTCTCGAACGCATGGTGTGTTATTAGCTTCCTTTCCTCAAGGTGATCATACAGATGTGGTCTTGTCATCAGTTTATTAGTTGTCCCCTCATTATTATTATTATTTTTTTAATCTGATGGTCACTGCCAGACTGCTCTGACAGGTCAGAGGTCTGAAGGATATCGAGTTGCCAAAGACAAGGCTTGGGGACGTAGCTGTGCAGGGAGAGGATGCAAAGGCCAGGGAGAAGACGCAAGCCTTCTCCAAGAAAAAGGTAGCAATAGGACCTCAGCCCTAATCAGACATCAGAGAACCCACACAGCTCCTCTCCCTGAGACAGACAGACGCGTTTCCATGCTCACATATTGCCTTTGTCATCCCAGGAGCCTTGCAATGTGGAGAGGATCCTTTGGCTGCTGTCAGGCTGTGACAGCCACCTGGTGAAAACGTTGATGGAACAATTCACCGCGTCGAAAAGCCTGAAGCTGCCGGAGGATCTGCACAGGAAGGTCAGTCCCCGTGCCTGTGCCTCTGCATGTAAGGGGAGTTACTGTTATCAGTCGTTCTCAACTCATTTTCAGAATTATGAAAGTCACGTTGGAGAGTTTCCAAGCTAAAGTGGAAGTGTTAAGATGGAAGAGCTTTATATCAGTGCACGTGCATGGAGATGTTAATAAAAAGGTGGTTTTTATTTAATTTTTTCTTTTTAAAAGAAATATTTTCTTTTTAAAATTAATTAAAAACACCTGTGACTTTTCAGGTAGGATATAAAGCCACCACCCCTTCCTTTTGGCCACTCCAGTGCCAGCGTTGGCTGTGCATTGAGGCAGGCCGTGGTGGACTGGGCAGTGGGTGCTGGCACAAAGTGAGCGTGGTGTTGGGGAATGGGTCTGCTGGGTCCACAATTACATTTATATGCAAAATAGCGTAAAAATACATTATTAAAAAAATTGGTAGAAGGCGGTGCTGGAAAATGCCCCTCTCTCACCTTCAGCAGCTGCCCCTTTTCTTTATTCCCTGAGGGAACCCCCACGCCAATTGCAGCCTCCAGCCTCCCTAATCCTGCATTGCTGGGTGCCTGTGGTATCAGCTCCCTCGAGGGAAGAGCATGCGGTGATGATGCCTGGTGCAAACCTTTGTTCCCTTCCTGCAGCTTTCCGAGACTCTGCGCTCAAGCTCGGCATCCAACGAGGACATCGTGAGAGCCATGAGGCGCTGCTGGGAGGAGAACCAGTGCCTGCTGTGCCCCCACACAGCCGTGGCTGCTCACTACCACTACTCGCAGCTGGACAGCTGTGCCAGCAGGTAGGAACTTGCACGAGGACAGCCACGGTCCGGTGTGTTAGGGACGAGAGCATCTTCCCCACGTGTTCTCCTGTACCTCCAGCTCGGGGCTGTCTTGCTTCAAAAGCTTTTCTCGCTTCTCTTTCCTTTTCAGCACGCCCCGGTGTTGCTTAGCGTCAGCCTCCGCTGCCAAATTTCAGGACGCCGTGCTGCGAGCGGGCCTGGTTCCCCAGCTCCCTCCCGAAATCACCGCCCTGACGGCGATGGAGACCCGCTCCACTGCCCTGCAGCGGGGGGAGGACTGGGCACGAGTGCTCCGGGAGCGCGTCGCAGCCGTGGTGCGGCGCTGGGAGGCACGGCGGGGTGGGTCTGTTACCCCAGGACTGCAGGGGGGTGCTGGGCAGGTCGTCACGCAGGGCTGAGCTCTGGGGATGTGGCTGGTGGTGCCTCCCAGGGCTCGTTCTCCATTCTCAGGAATTCTTGCTCCTGTGTTACACTGGCTGAGGAGCCTACACTCTCTGTACAATGAATTATTCACAGAACATACTTTGCCACTGAATTATGTGGACTATTTCACAAAATTTTCAGAAAATAGCTCTGTAATTATACCCTCTTTTTCCTATAAATTCGTGAAAGCTGATTGAAACGCCGAAGAAACCTATTTGTTCCATCATTACCGGCCATCACAGGAAGCTCCCTTAAAATTATCCACGATCATCACCTTCCTGAACATTATTCGGTGGCTCTGGCCCTGAACATCTTGTTCGAAACCCACCTGAAGGAGTACTGCCAGGTGTCACTGCTGAGCCATCGTGGTTTTCTCCTGAGCAGCCTCTTGGTGGAAATAACAAACATGTTTTCTGTTCCAGTAAAAACTGGAGGTGAGCTGTGGGCATTACATCAATTAATTACCTCAAACTCCAAGGAGAGATGTCCCATGGGAGCCTCCTGGGCACTCTGGGGACCATCAGCCCTACAAAACGTGGGGTTACAGAATCACAGAATTTCTAGGTTGGAAGAGACCTCAGGATCATCGAGTCCAACCTCTGACCTAACACTAACAGTCCCCACTAAACCATATCACTAAGCTCTACATCTAAACGTCTTTTGAAGACTTAAAAACTTAAAGGTTTTGAAGCTGCAGCCCTGTGCTGGCTTTGGGAATAAGATGTGTGAATCTTTGAATAAGATGTATCCAGGGCTGGAGTGGATCTGCTTTCAGGGGTCATCCCTGACCATGGAAACTTCATATAATAGCAGTAAGTAGTGGGTGTTGTCCCTGGGCGTGGTTATTTTAGGGGTGTCAGCCACCAGCGCTGCTTTTTGGTGCTGTATCTCACAGCTTTGGGTCCGAGTCCTGCTGCAGGTTCTTCCCGGGCAACTTCCACTGAAACAACTAGGAAATGGGAAATTCCCCTTATCTTCAGACTGAAACTTCTGGGCTTTCAATACCACGTTCCCATCGTACACATATAAATATATAAATACCTCGTGTGGGAGCTGCCTCCACAAGTCATGCATCTGGCAGGAATCTCGTGTGCCTAAAAAGGAAAAAAAAAATAAATAAATAAGATGGGAATAATTACACCGGGGGGGAAAAATCCCCTTTTGCCATCAAAAAAAAAAAAGAAAAAAAATTCCCCTTTGACATCAAAGGAGGTCCCATAATGGGAGGGTTAATTTGAAGGTTTAGTGGCATTTAGCGGGGTAAAAGTGAATGCTGTGAAGTGAATCAGTGTGGGGTTTTGCAGAATGTGCGGGGAGCCTTGCCTGGGCTGCGAGCTGCTGTGCTGGCACCCGGGCTGCCTTTTCCTCTGCCCCTCAGTGCAGCCCGATGCTCCCTTCCCCGTGAAACCCTGCTGGAAGGAAGGGAACCATACTTCTACCGAGGCTGCCCCCATCCCAAAAACGAGGTCCTTTCTTTTTGCTGCAGGAACCAGTTTATTTAAAGATAATACAAGAAGGACAGCAGAATGCCTCTTGTTTAAGCAACAGCGCAGCATCAGCCTTGCTCCTAATGCTGCACAGCCTCCAGGCCAAGCCATCAAGTCCCTATAAATGACAGTGGTGAAGGTGAGAACCCCCCCATCCCACCCGAGCCCCGCGGTCAGCCGCTCCTTGCCTTCTGCTGCACGTTATTCTAGTCGGACTCCACCGCCTTGAGTAGTCGCCTCCCCCAAATCTTGCGGTTCTCGGACAGGGCCGGCTGCCCGGCTGTAATTTAGCTCTTAATCATAGCTTTAGACGCCCCGTGAGGGGGGAGAGGCCCGAAATTGCAGGCAGCTCCGCATCCAAGCGAAAGGTTGCAAATCCGGCCGGCCAGGAGCAGCGGGGAGGACGGGGTGAGGGGGGCCGGGCTTGCATCCCACCGAAATCTGGTGTGTTGGCGAGCAGAAATGGAGCAAAAATGGAGCAGAAACGGAACAGCGAGAGGCGAGCGTGTCCCCTCGCTCCTCTCCCATCCCTGAAACATCCAGCTAGGGACCTGGTCCTGGGCAGGAGGTGGAAGGGGGCTTAATTCCTAAATATCCTTTAAGATAGGGGTGCAGTTCCAGCTGTTTTGAGGGCAGGACACTGTGAAACCTCTCTTAGGGCTCTGGAGGCTGGGAAAGCCTGTTCCTCTTGAGGACAGAGGGGGAAGGCACAGCGTGCAGGGATGCTGCACCCCTGCAGAGGGCAATGCGCTGCCGCTCAGCGCGGTCCTGCTGTGGGGACAGGCTGGGGACAGCTCCCAGCAGGTCCCACGGGCTGCTTGGGGAACTTGGTGCTCCCATACTGGGGCTTTGCTCCTGTTTCAGCCCCAAAATGAGTGCTCGGAGCTCGTTTTGCTCCTCCTTGGTCTCTGGCTGAGTGGCGGGGAATAACCATGCAGAAAAATGGATGGTGCTGGCTTGGTGGTGCCTCCTCACCATCCTTGAGAGGTGCTGAGGGCTCCTCAACGTGCTTCTGGGCATGGCAAGACGTCATTTCTGTGCCATCCAGAGCCGTGCACAAATCCAGGCCAGACCTGTGAAATAATTCAACTCGTACCTCAGCCCCTCACCCTTATCTCCAGCAAAAACACCAGTTTCAGGTCCTGCACCTCGAGCAGAGCTGACCTACGTGTCCGAGGAGGTGATGATGCCCACAGGTCATCCTCCAGGGGGACCAGGAGTCTCACCAGGGATGATCCGTGGAGGCTGGGACACAGAAGGGAGATGGCTGGGACAGCTGCTCCTAAACCCTGAGTACCTCGTGGGGAAAGGTAGGGTGTTGGGATGGAGATGTAGGTGTTGGGATAGAGTTGTTTTGTCTCTCCAATCATCAATAGTGCCATTAAAAGTGCTATTAATTAAACAAGGACATGGGACAACAGGCTGTTTGCAGGGCTGACCACACTAAAACAAGGGAGCATATACAAATCCACAAAGGGCTGAGGATGGGGATACTATTTCCCACAAACAGAGCCTCTGTCCATCCCCATCCACCAGCTCATGGGCACCTGCCCTGTTTCTCCCGCACACGGGGCTGATTTTGGGGCATTTCCTCAGCTGAACGGGGCGTCACGTCCTCCTCCAGCGTTCCCTTTATGGGCTGGAGGGAGGAGCCCGCAGCGCGGTGAACGAGAAGCCAATTCTTTAAACCAGCATTCTGAAGGTTTGGGAGTTTGAATTATTATTTATAATACCCTGGGGGCGCTGTGTAATTTATGGACAGGTATGAAGACAAGTAGGCGCTCAGACATGGGGATGAGCCCGGTGTAAATGCCGAGATAGAAAGATAGATAGATGGATAAATGGAGATAAGCTGCTTGGCCAGGAGAGCTGGAGATTGAAAGGCCTGCTCCTATAGATCTCGGCTGTCCTAGGATAATAGCTACTACACCAGTACTCCCACTCCGTGAAAAGTCATCTCGAATCTGGTGCAAATGGTTTGTTTACTCTTTTTTTTTTTTTTTTTTCCCTTAAATTAATTTATCCCAAGTGCAAGAAAAAAAAAAAAAAAAAGAGGGTTGCTTTGTTGTTGCAATTTGCTGCTAGGCATTCCTATGTGTGCTAATGATAAGTATTAATTAAATAGCTTGCTGTTGTCTTTTAAATGCAGTTCTTTCAGGCTGTAATTAAACACAGACACCCAGCCCTTTCTGTCTGCATAGAAAGAGGCAGGCAGGCCTCCGGAGCTCTGCACTTCTTTCCTTGTAGCAGGAGAGAAGTGGAAAATGAGGCAAAACCAGTTTCCACTGAAAACTCACCACCCTGTGCTTGTCCTTCACGGGGAAAGCAACCAGCTAAAGGAAATTAAAGGAATGCGACTTGCAAGATACCAGCCCTGCAATCAAAGTAAGTTTATATGCCCTTAAGATTTTCCAGCTTCATACATTTTAAAGGCGGAGGAGATGGCTTTGCTTGATCTCCGGAGCGAGGCAGGCTGCTGAATACCACGCTGCCGTGTTCATCGAGCCCAGCAACTTGTTGGCTTGTGAACGTCTTGATGTGAAGATCTGGAGATAAGAGTCCATCCCTCCTCCTCGCTCGGGAGCTTTTTTTTCACCCTTGCTGTGAAAGCAGTGCTGTAAGTCCCCATCCTGGCACTGCTCCTGTGGTCAATATTGATCTGGCAGCTCGGGGTGCTGGGGAAACCCTCTCACCCTCTCACCTCCCTGGCCTCAGCGAGGAACTCGGCACACACACTCTCTGGCAAAGCAAATTAAAAAGTCAGATGCTGACATGAGAGAAGGCAACCCCCAAATAAAGCTCTCAAGCCATCCACGATGCTGAACAGCACCTCCACCTGATGTTAGTGGTGCCCCTAGAGGCAAAGAGGCTTCGTGGGGATCAATAGGGATGCTGAAGAGAATTCAACACAGCATTGACAGTGTGGAAGATGGCAGCTGCATGTGTGTATTTGTATGGAAATGCAACAGGAGGTTGCATTTCTGTCATTTGTAACCTGAGGTCTGCAGTGCCCGTATAACAAATCTGCAGGTAATCTCTGACAGCCGCACTGCCTCCCTGCAAAAGTGTTCCCAGTTTGGGATGGTTACAGCTCCCATCCTTCCCAGAAAACCACCACAGCCCTTTTGGGTGCCAAGACTCACTTTTGCAGCTGGATGAAGCTGAATTTGCCATGTCCTTTTCTGTGTCCCCAGCCCCATAACTTTGTCTTCCCCGAGGTTTTCATGCCATCAGACGGGCATTTACAGGGCACAGGACAGGATCTGGGGACACAGACAGGGCTCAGGAGAGGACTTTTCCTGATTATTTGCATTTTAGGAAGGAAGGAGAGAGGGAAAAAAAAAATGAAAGGAGAAAAAAAAAAGCTAGTTTGCATTTAGAAATTACATATTTAATTGAAAATGTATTTGTATTTGTTTGGGTTCTGATAAAATACTTTTTTTTTTCCACCAAAAATAAGCTGGTTTTGATCAGAAAATAAAAAAAATAATCTGAGCTTTCCCTTCCTCCCTCCCCCTTACAATCTATTTTAAAGCCCTAATTACTCATTTTTAGTCAAAAGGGCTAAAATTATGTTTAATCTTTGGGAAAGGAAGCAAAGCAGGTTGTTTAGAAATTTTGGAAATCTTAGAAACCTTTAAAACACCGCATCCAGCAAAAGCAGCACCTCGTCTTGAATGATTTTTTTTTTTTACTTCCTCAAGTCCGCCATACCTGACTGGGGGAAAAGGTGATGGGGGTGAAATGTGGGGCCTTGCTGGAAATCAAGGGTGAAATGTGGGGGCTGGTGAAGGGAGGAGGTGGAACAGAGAATTACGATCACCTGGCTGCGGGAAGGTGATGCTTTCAGAAAGAAAATGAAGAAATAATGATTCCTATTAAAAAAAAAAAAAAAATAGATCAGGAGCGGTGAGCACAGGAAGACAAGGGTATTTCATGTGATTCTGCACTCTCCATCTCCTTGCTTTTGCTTTGCAGCTCCTGGGGCAGACAATGTCCAGGTGTTTGCACATGAACACGAAGCATCAGTGGGATGCTGTGCTCAGGGATGGGACAGGAGAGGCAGAAGGACGTCTGTGTGAACGCAGCACTATCGTGAGCAGGACCTAACCATGCCAAACCTCATCTCGACGTGGAAAAATGGCATTTTCTCCACCAATGTTTAAAGCAGAGCTTTAAGCAAAAGTGGGGATGGGGACGGGGCCCTTTGCTGCAGTGGGGATCCCTCCTGCTGCCCGTGGCACGGCTCGGGCTCCGTCCCCAGCTCCCCGCGGGGTGCAGCCATCCCAGCCTCTGGGCTGCTCGCGGGGATTAGCCGCGCTGTGCTCCCTCAGCCCATCACGTGCATCCAGGAGTTTTAATTGTTGCCTTTAAGATAATTACAGGCTGGAGGCAGCGAGCAGGAAGAGCCCCGTGGATTCGCACTGGGGTTTGAGCGCACCGTTGTGCAGGATACAGGAGGTTTGCCCCGGAGCAAGTGGGGTACCCCAGGGGGAGCATCCCCTAGCCTGGGTGCAGGGTTAAATCCCTTTGCAGGTTTGTCCCCGAGCCAAGCTGTCGCTTCCCAGCCCACCGACTGGGCAGGATGGGCAGCTGCAAGGGGCGAGGGCACCTTCGCTCAGCCCCAGCGCTCCCAGTGAGGTGAACCATGTGATTTTTTTTTTTTTTTTTTTGAAGGAAATAGTGGTTAATCCTGGTCCGTTTCTGTCTATCCATCCTCCATGGCTGGAGAAACCCTCTTCCTGATTTTTAAGGCAGGCCACCTGCTTGTTTTTGAGGTCTCCAGCCAGCGTGGAACCCAGCAAGGGGCTCTTGTCCCTGCGTTTGTGGTAGACTCTGTATTTTAAAACGAAGATGAGATTTCAGCCAAAGCCAAGAACTTGCTCTCCTTCAAGCTGCTGATTGCAGGGTGCCTCGTGGCACCGTTTTGGGGACCTGCTTAGCACTTGTAGAGCTACAGCTGCAGGCCCTGTGCTGGACCTAAAACCCACCCAAAGCCAGATTTGGGCATCCTGAGGGACTCCCTGTCCCTGTTGTGGGACACGTTGGTAAAGGGGTGACACAGCTGTGTTACCTCCCACCCCCACTGCCCTCACAAACACCCATATTTCTGCAAATATTTGTTTTGCAGCTCCAGTAATGACGTGCTCGCTCCCCCAGACAAAACTGCGGGGCCTGGCGTTATCTAACAAACTTCTTTTGGCACAAGCACCTCCGTACCAGCCTTTTCTGCCCACTCCCGGGATTATCAGCCATCTCTGCAGCCAGCCCCAGCCCTCGTCTCTCATTCCTAGTTAATTGGTGTGAAATTGGAGTGAGTTCTCAGGTGATAATGTGTTTGCATTTACTGCTTCACTGAACCACCCTCGCCACTCAATACCAGCTTCATTAAAGCCTCAAGCGGAGCTTGTGCTCCTGGCTGTGAGCTTCAAACCCTATTTCCTGCGTGGCAGACACACAGCCTAACACATGTCAGGCCGACAGCTTGAGTGGAGCTGCCGGTAACGAGCAGGATCCGGCCCTGGGCACCGCTCCGGGAAGATCAGCCTCGCGTCGGAGCGATGCTCCGAGTCCCCACCACGGCTTTTGTGCCGCGCCGGCTGGCTCCCGCGCTTGGGAAGGCGTATTTGGTGCCCTTTAATTATCTTTGATTAATGAATTAATTAAATTTTTTTTTTTTTTTTTTCCTGCAGCGCTTTGAAGATAAAAAGCGTTCACCTGAATTCCGTGATTAGTATTTAAAGACTCCAACGAAATATTTGTAGGCAGAGAAAACCTAACCGAGGAATGCCTGTGTTCAGACACTCAATGGGGCCCGTTCACGGGGACGGATTCCACGGTTATTATTAGCAATAGGGTTATCTTTGGCATCATCTTTTTATGCACAACACGCTATTGGATTCCGTGTGGGCCTCGGGGCAGGAGGCATACAAATTAGAGCGGGTTCAAGCCTTGCAAGTGTTTTTCTTGCAGCCGGGGTTGAAGTTTGGCGAGATCCACCGCGGTTATATTTAGGATCATTTGGGAGGGTTTTGGGGCAATTTGGGCACCCTGGGATGCTCACAGCCTGGGGGGAGAAGCGTATGCCTGGGGGAATGCCAGCTTTGCCAGAAAATCCTTTTATCTCAGGCAACAAGTGGCAGAACATGGAAAAACAGTCTCAGCTTGTGCCAGAGGTGGCTCTGAGCACCCCCTCGCTGTGTGAGGCTGCACAGGTCCAGCCACGGCCCCGGGCTCTGGCGGGTCTGGACACAGCAGGGATGGGGACGCCTGGAGGCACGTGTTGGGGAGCCAGGGCTCTGCTAGCACAAGCATCTTTGCGCCAGGTTGGATGTGCCAAGGGGTCCCGCCTGTCCCCGACCCCACAAAGCCCAGCACAGGACTGGTGGTGATGGCTTGGTCCGGCCTGAGAGCAGCTGCTGCTTGATTTGATTGCATTTCTTGCTGCTGGGGAGCTGGAGGTAGGAGTTGGGGTTGTGGTGGTGGTTTTGTGTTGCCTTTTTTTTTTTTTTTTTTTTTTTTTTTTTTTTTAACAAGTGGTGGGTGTGATTTTCAAACGCGCTCCCCTCCGGCACGTCTCCGCCGGCGAGCGCCCCGCGATGCCCACAGCCACCTCCCTTTGCGTCCCACCCCATCTTTCTCCCCAAATCCAGCCACGTGTGGGAGGAGGCGAAGCCAGATTCAGCTCAAATCCCTTATCCCCAATATCTAGGGCTCCCTGTCAGCTGCCCCAAAACCCTCCCCAAAAATCCCAGCACCCGCCGTCCTCGCTGCGCCCAGCCCCGGCGCGGGCAGAGCCGAAACGCTTTCAAACGGCGCGGCGATCCCCTGTAGCCTAGTTTTTAGGGAAAGCATTTCGTAGCTGGTTTTTCTCTTTGTGACTAAACGTGGTTATTAGGCCCTGAGTGCATCATTAAGCCTGTTATTAAAAGTAAACGCGCTCAGCAGAGTAGACCGGCACGCAGCAAGCTCATCCAGGACGCTGGACCCTCTGGAAAAGTCATTATCATTTGTATTCAAAGTGAACCTAGTTAAGAACATATTGGACTAATTCAGGGCCTTAGAGCTATTAAAATGACTGCCATTAAAAATAAATATGTTAGGCAGAATGTGCTGCATAATTAGGATTATTACAGTGTTTACTCTGATTGTCTTGTACGCTGGCCTCTCATTTAAGAGGCTATTTGTATGTATATAGAATATATACGCTATATATACATATACATTCGTGGTAATGTTTCTAACTATATATATTTGGTTATCTGCCGTGTTAAAACGTCTCTGCAGGAGAAATTTGACTTCCTCGTTGCAGGATGAGACAGAGCCCTGGCGGGATGAAGTCTTGGACAAAGCCATAGGGGAGAAAAATAAATAAATCTTGGCTGCATAAAAGTTTGTGGCCGCGGCCCGGTGTCCGTTGAGTTCAGTGGGAACCTTGCATGGACTTCGCCGTGCTGGGTCAGACCTCAGGAATGTGCTTCCTGCTTGGATGGTTTTGCTATTGGAAGGTCAGCTCAGAAAATCAGAGAATCGGGAGCTTTGCTCTCCGCGGGCAGTTCCCAAGCTGAGCACCACCAGGCTTCCTCGACTCGCACGCTGACCCGGTTTCAATCTGGTCCCTGTGACTCACACGTCCCCAGGGAGGTGCCGGGGGTGGGATCGTGTCCCCGACGTGGAGCTCTCCCAGACTGGGGTCTTAGGGTCTTCCTGCAGCTGAGACGGAGGTTTGTCCCCATAATTTGGGATATGAAGAGTGATTTTTGCCTTGCTGATTTCTGAGACCCCTGATGTCTCCTGTCTCGAGGCAGGAAGGTGGCCTTGGTGCTGGACCAAGCAGGTGGGGCTGGTCTCTTGTATAACACAATAAAACACAATATAACACAATATAATGTAATAAAATTACACACCTATGATATATAATACATCTCATGAACGGAATAAAGCAGAACCAAGCAGAAAGTCAGTGCTTTCTTGCTTTTCAGAGCTCACCCAGGTACCAGCACGCTGAGTGCAGTTGCCTCCTAGGGACCTGTATAGAGCTAAGGTTTTATGGGGCTGGGATGGACCTCTACAACGTGCCCCGGCCCCTGGCAGCCAGACCAAGGTACTTTCTCCTGTAATTCCTCTGGGAGCACCTCCAGCACCCCTCAGCCCGAGAGGAGGTAGGACCAAAGATCAGGGAGGAAAAACTATACCAAAAAATGGCACAGGAGGGGGGATAGCCCTTGAAAAGCAGCCTGTTGAAGGGGTTTAGCTTTGTTCATGAATTACTGCAAAAGAGATAAAGGCCAATTAAATTCTGCTGGCTGGCAGCAAGCAGCACCGTCCCCTCCAGCCCTTCTCCCAGGGGTGCCCCAGCACAGCACAAGGGTCACTTGTGGGTTTGCCCCACTGGTGTGGCTCCACGGGCAGTTCTCAAGCTGGCATGACCCCAAAAGCTCGTTGGCGTAAGGGAGATAAGCATCCACCCCTCGCTTTCTAGGAACAGGGTTAGCGATGTCAGTAGATGGCACTGTTTCTTCTGCGATAAATGCAAGTGGGTCCCGCTGCAGCTCTGGGCCGCCAGCCGGGCCTGGCAGGAGAAACACAAAATCACAAAACTATTGAGGTTGGAAGGGACCTCTGGAGGTCGTCTGGTCCGACCCCAAGCTCAAGCAGGGCCACCCAGAGCAGGGTGCCCAGGACCACGTCCAGAAGAAGCACCGAGCTGAAGGCAACGTGTTTCCTAGAACCATCTTCAGCATGGAAGACCCAGAGATGAGGAGGGCCCAGCGGTGGGCTCGGTGCAGGGCCATGGTCAACTGAGGCCAGGAACCAGGTGGAGGGTCTCCAGGGCCTCCCTGGAGAAACCTGTCCTCTTGGAGGTTGCCTTTATGTTGGGTTCGGTGCCCAACAACGAGCGAACCATCCTCAGCCCAAACCTCAGGCGGCGCTGCCAAACCACAGCGCTGCTTGTTTGCTATCAGTTCTTTTTTTAGGACCAAAATTCACCTTTTTGCTGCTCATTCTCCAGGTGGAATGGGAGGGGAGAACAGCTTTCTGCAGCCCTCCCTGCTCCCCTTCACCTGCACCCATCTCCGGGTGTGAACATCCCTGGATGCTCTTGACCGGAGAAATGCCAACATCAGTGGGTTTCATTTGGAGAAGGCCCAAGGTGGGGCTCACCACCCTTGTAGGCTGCATAGGCCCCTAATATCAGCTGGAAACCCCCTTCCCCAGCCCTGCCCCAGCTCTTGGGGAATGGCAGGACCCTGGGGCCACTGCCTCCTGCCCCAGTGGCTCCATCTGTACCCGTGCCATGCCGGTGGCTGGCCGGGGGTCACCCTCCTCCTCGCTGAAACAAACTGCATCTCCCAGAGGTGCTCCCGAGCCCAAGTGAATATTTAAATAATAAAACGAAACCCTGCTGGTGGGAGTACAGCTGCTATTACACTTATTATTTAATTGTGGCGGTGTTTCAGAGCCCTAGGCGTGCACCTGGACCCCTCGTGCTAGGTGCTGTACAAACAGGACGGAGGAGAAGACTTTGGCGTTGAAAGGCACTGAGTCATTCCTTCGCCCTCTCATCTGAAACCTCAGCTTTGTCTAAAACCTTTCGGATTTTGTTTAATGGGCGCAGCTAATGGTGAGGTAATCAGGGAGCCTTTCGACACAAACTGAGCAATCAGTGGGTTGGATGCCTTTTGATCTCTCACAGCAGAGCAGAGGCGCTGCGAGGAGAAGCCGCGCGGTGGGGTACCAGGAGATGCTGAGCTCCCACCGCAGCACAGCGGCTGCACAAGCGGGTGGCTGAGCCCAGCCTGGGGATGCTTTTCCCATGCTGATATCCTTGTGCCAGGACCCTTCCGGGGAGGAGGTGTCCCCCTCATAATATTTCTACAGCTCTGTGCATGTGAGGGCTCCATGAGCACATCCCCACCACCACTCAGAAGCCACCCAAGAGGAGATGAGGACCACAGAGGATCGCCATTCTGCTCCATCTCCTGCAGATTTGCAACAATTGCTGCTGGTTGGACATCAGTTTTACTCTATTCTCCATAAATGCACCCAAAGCAAGTGGTGGGTGCAAGCCATGGCCTCCAGGATGTCCTGCTCCCATGTGGCCTGCTCCATCTCCTTCCTTCCCAGAAGAAAACCATGGAAAGAGGAGAAGGTCCCCAGCAGGTTGTCCCAGCAGAGCAGTGGTCAACAGAGGCCCCAGGGAGGGGCGGCTGGTCTCTGCTGGGGTGGTGAGCACAGGTTGTCCCTCCTGTGGTCACGCATGCCGTGCAAAGCCAGGCCAGGGCAGGAGAAGCCCTCTTGGCTTTTCCTCTCCCGAGGATGACCTCACCTTTGCTGTTTGTCAACATCTGGCAGGGGTGTGAGCTGGGGCAATGGTTCTGCAATGACAGAGGCCCTAAGGTAACTGCATGGAGTTGTACTTGCAGGTACATTCTTTCGCACTGATATTTTGCCTGGCAAGCTGGTACAAGCTACACCTGCAGGACTCCTTTCCCTTCCTGCTGGTGTGAGCTGGGCTTCCTCAGGAGATCAGTGCCGGCACAAGGGCGGTGATGGTGGGACTCTGAGGTGGTATTGCTCCTCTCCCACCATCTGGCACAGGAACCGTGTTGTATGGGCTCAGGGACCACCTCTGCAGCCCCCCGAGGTCCCAGCCTTGTGGAAAGAACCCATTTTCAGCTCAGTTGTTGAGCTGGGACCAAGCCCTGGCAGCTTCATGTTTGATGATGAGCCACTGCATGGCCATGAGGAAGGGGACAAAGGACACAGGGACAGGGCAGAGGACAGCTGGGCTTGGTCTGAGCAAATATCATCCTTCTCAGTGTTTGTGCTAAGGTGATATCCTTTAAAAACACAGGACCTGAAGGAGTGTGCTTAGAGGTGCTGCCCTAAAAGCAATGGAGTTGAGGGGTGCCCCCTCCTTTTCATTCGTGGTCAACTCCTGGAACAGGGGGCGTCGGGCAGAGGTAGGTCTGGCCCTGCTGATATCAGTTAAGAGGCATCATTTTTAGGAGGTGTAATACAAATAATAACAGGTCTCACGGCTGGCTGACCAGAATAAATGATATATGGATAAAGTATGTGTTTGAATCTGTGAGTATGAAAAATATGAGTTTTATCATAAGGAAATGTAATTAAATGGGTAATGGGGAAATCCAACTGGGGATCATGTCTAAAGCTCCAGCTGAGCACAGGAGCCTCCTGTTCAGCACCAGGAGGAAAGGTCTGATATTGTGCTTTGAATTAAACATCTCCCTAGGCCTGGCATCAGGTTGCTGAGGTCCCAAACTTATCTGGCTCACTATGTCACTGTATGGCAGTGCTGAGAGCTTGGGGACATGCCACTCACCCCATGGGTTGGCTTTAGGTGGAGCTTGGAGTTGGCAGTAAATGCCCACACTGCCTAGGAGCACCAGCGCAGATCTCATCCAGTCAGGGACATCCATGTGGGGAATATAATTTTATTTTCACCCCCTAACGCCATTTTATGTATCTTTCACCCTGATTCCATCTGGGCCTCACTTATGCTGGTTTCTCCTGCAGCAATGCAAATCCTTATCTCCCCCAGCTTCAGCCACCAAGGGTGGGAACCATACATCTACGTGCAGACAGGTAAAAGGCCTAGAGGTCTTGCTGTGCTCCCTTTATAGCTGATGGAGATCTAATCTGTACAGGCAGTGAATTTAGGGTGCAGCTCATCTTGTCTTGAAGCAGCTGGGAGCATACGGGGTGAACTGCACTTCCATAGGGCCTTTGGTGACTACAAAGGTTGCTGAGGTACCTGCTCAGCTCCAGAAGTCAGCCCTGCAGAGCCTGATGCTGAGTGCCATGAATGCCACCCTGCTGCTACCTGGGTGCTCCTTCGATACTGAGGGGAGGAAAAAAAACACCCACAGGGTGCCTCCTTGTCCCAGACACCTCATAAAGTGGAGCAGGATGGTCCATCCTGGCTGTCCAGCCTCTTGCTGTGAACCATGGATGTGCCACACATGGATTTTAAGAGGTGGTTGAGGAGATGAATGTCCTCCCACCAGGCCTCTGGAGAGCTCCTGAGTGTAGGCCCATGGCTGTGGCTGTGAGAGGACCATAGCAGGGCAGAGCAGGCCAGGGCCATTCCTGTGTGCCCCCTGCACCCTGTCAGCACACCCAGGGGATCCCAAATGGGGCTGCAACTCCAGCCTGGAAGGCCTTGGGACCGTGGGAGAGCCCAGTTGTAGAGACGGAGCTTGTGGCTCTGGGCCAGGCGTAAATGTGGGTGGGTTAGTGGGTGACATTGGTAGTAGGGTGATGGTTGGACCAGATGATCCCGGAGGGCTTTTCCAACCCTAATGATTCTGTGTGGCACTGGGGTAGAAACCCAAACTTGGGGGCAGGGACTAGAGTAGGGCCCAGCATCTCCAGCAAAGAAACCTTGGGGACCAGGATGTGGGAGAAGGCATCTTGCACCCCTTGTGTTTTCTCTCTCTGGATCCAACTAGGTGATGCTTGGGGAGTTTCTGGGAGCTACAATCACCTTCTGCTTCCACGCTGGTGTGGCCAGGGCAGTGGTGTCCACACCTGGAACCTGCCAGACCAACAGCAGTTCATACGTGTTCATGAAGGCCTTGCTCTGAAACACTGAACTCATCCTTGGCTTTCATCACCACCAGTAGGCTTTGGGCCAGCCCTTCATATCAGGACTAAAAAGACACCTCCAGAACCTCCCAGCAAGGGATAAATGCCCCAAAATGAACAGGTCTGGGTGGCGAGATGTTTCTCCTGCCCTCATGCTGGCTCTCCCAGGCTCAGCATCTCCTGCCGAGACGAGGACGAGGTGCCTCACGAGTGTCCCGGTGCCGGAGCTCCGCTCTGCTGCTCTTTATCTGCAGATCGCTCTATGCTAACGAGGCACACGTACAATGTTTGTGTGTGCATGTGAGAGATACAGCGCTGACTCCCGGCCAAGTGAGAAAAATCATTAGTTACAGGCTCTGCAGGACTGAACTTGATGAGGAACTTGGGGCTTTGCCCCGACAGCGCTAGGCGCTGGTGCATTATTCAGTTTGTGGCTATGTTGATTTGCAGATCTAATCACTCCAACAACACATACAGAAAATTAATTTGGATGCGGGCCCGGTTTCTAGAGAAAGTTGGACCTAAAGGCGGGAGGTTGGTCGTGTGGCTGAGGCAAAGACCCAGGCCAGGGAATATCTCCTTCCCAGCTCTTGAGCCTCATGGAGGAGATGGGATGAGGATGGAGTGGAAGGAGCCGCTGAGGTTAGAGGCACTCAGTATGTGATAAACGGGACTTCATCCCTCTTGTGTCTTCCTAAACTGATGCCCTAATCTCTTGGTCCTAGCGGTGTTGATGTCTCCTGTGTTGGGGAGGGATGAGGTGGGTGAAGGGAGGATGCTCTCCTCTCGCCACCCGAGGGATGGCCCCCAGGGGTTATCAATTCAACCAACTGGCTGGTGTAAATCCTCTCTAAAAAGACATCTGGTGGGAAAAAACATTTCTATTGGGAACCTGACCCCGTGTTCTTGGACTGCTGGAGCCTTCATCCCCTTTCCTCCTCCTTGCCTCACTCCTTGCCTCGCTGCCAGCATCAGAAATCAGCCTCTCACGCTAGTGAAGGAATTTAGGTTAAGCAGGAGGGGCTCATCGGGCCTGGGGAGGGGGACACATGGGTTTGGGGTGCCCCCAGAAGAGGGGGGACGCTCCCTGCCCTCCATCCTCCCTGAGCCCATGCCACGAGGGCTGTTGCCCACCGTAAGTACCCTGACCATCTTGAATTACCTGGAGAGCACTCTCCCTCCTTTTGATCACAGACCCCTTAACATCGCCTTCAGCCAGGGCTGTCTCAGCCCTGGGCGTGCTGTATAGCTCCCTATTTAAATGGGATTTAAGAGGGCATTAGGGACTAATTAGGTCTAATCAACAGCAGTGGCTGTTTTAGACCTGGTGCCTCCAGTTGACATCAAAGGGTGGAGGGGATGGGGTGAAGCCGGAGGAAGCGTTATCAGCAGCAGGAAAGATTTAGACCCTGCAAAATCCTCCCTGGCAGGGGGCTTTGTGTCCCTAATCCCTCTGCGGCCGGCGGGCAGGGAGGCGGCGTGGTCCTCTCCCGCTGGAGACAGACGGGATGGAGAAGTTGTGCTGGGAGCCCAGCACCACCACTGCTGTCTCCTGGGGGTCACCTCCTCTTTCCCGGCCTTCACCCCCAGTGGGAGAGGCTGGTGATAGACTGGGGCACCCCAAGATGTGGAAGCCAGGATGGGGCTCCCAAGGGGGGAGGAGAGGAGCTGGGAGCAAGAGCAGCAGCAGAGGAGGGCCCGGGGACATTTTCAGAGTGAGGGGAAGGAGCGAGGCACCTATTTGCCTCCCCTGCTGGCTTTCTTGGATATGGGCTGTACTGCTCGTGCACAAAACTGCTCCTCAACACCATGATGTGTGTGGGATGCAGGATCCCGAGCAAGGCAGGACTTCTTTGCTCAGGGAGCAGCATCAGCAGCCGATGCTCCGCAGCGCACCTGAAACTCAGCATGGCTCCAGTCCAGCCTAAAACACAGAATTTACTCATCGTTTTCTGCACAGACGTGTAAATTCACTGCACATTCTGGAGTGCCTGCCTCTAATTCCAAGAAACCCCAGGTATCCCTCTGCTGCAATGACTCGGGTGGTTTCGCCGAGGCCGGGAAGTCAGGGGTCAGGCTCAGCACCGCGGGAGCCGCTTCGTGCCCTCTGATGGTCCGGGATGAGAAAGAAGGAACTCGCTGCCAGCTCCCCGCCAGCCAGATCGCATCGACCAGAGGTTTAGATGGGGGGGGATGTTATGGCTATCGAGTCTTTTTAATGGCAAGTCAGATCTCAGCAGACAGCTCAGGGAAAACAACAACTATTTACAGGGTTATGGACACAAATGCCCTTGAATGATACAAACCGTCTTAAGGGGAATTTTTGCGGCTGATTAAGCGTAACCGCAAAGCTTCAAGAAAACATGTGTTTATTTTAAGTAAGTAATGTTGATTACTAATGAGAATACTTAGTAGATATGATCAAAGGTAGCTGAAGTGCCGTCATGATATCAAAGACTGGGGTGGAACGCTTAATTTAGATGTTGAAAAGCCAATCTAAGGTGAGCGTCTTGAAAGTAAATATCATTAACAGTATCTAGATTAGACCAGGGTATAAAAAGAGTTGGAGGTAACAGCTTTCAAATCTCCCGTATAAACAGGCAGGTGATGCTGTAGCTGGGGGAGGCGAGTCGGACCCGGTGCCCGGGGTAGGGGATGGATCTGGCACGCTCAGCCCCCAGCCCCGCTCCTGGCTCTGCCCATCAGCACCCCAGGGTGCTGCCTCCTGCTCCACCTCAGCCAGGGAAGGGGTGGAAATGGGTGCCCCCCACCCCGAGCATCTCTGGTGAAGGGGCTTCGGAGGCAAGGGAGGGCTTGTGCTGAGAGCCTGGGCTGGGGAGGGGGTGTCCCCCTGTCCTCAGGAGGGTAACGCTGTCGGGGTTCAGACAGACAGACGGATGGATGGGGACAGCAGCGCTGAGCAGTGCTCTGGTGCTCAGCATCCAGGTGTCTTTGTTGCTTATTTCTGGAGCCTGTCTTCATCTCTCATCCCTGCCTTGCTCCTGAAGTCAAGCCCCGATGGGATTTGGGGTGGGCAGAGCCTTATACCCTCTGTGCAGTGTGAGAGAGGTTACGTTGTCCATTTTTCCCTGTGTTCATCCCAAGCACCCGAGCTAGAAAAGCAGCCAGCATTAACCAGGAAAAAATTGAGACCTGGCCTAGCCGTAGTCAGCGCTGTCTGCTAAAAATGGGGGCCTGGTCCTTGCGCTGACCACCTCCCTTGTGGCTTTGGGACAAGTCTGTCCCCACTGCTCCCTCCCCAGGGGACCCCTGGGCCCCCCACTCTGCTCTGCAGGTTTCCCTTTAGGTGGAGTTTTGAGGGCCTGGACTGAAAGCCCAGTGATGAGCATTGTGATGAGCATCGTGACGATGACACGCTGAGGTCCTCCCTGACGCCTCCTCGCTCCCAAGCTCTCGAGCTGTAACAACAACAACAGAAGGGCACAAAAGATGGTGATTTAAATAGCTTGAGAACAAATCACTTCCCTGTTTGCTTGAGTGTCACCTGCTCAGTGTCTCTTCCACGCTGTGAATTTGCTGTTTTCTCTTGAGCAATAAAGATCTGCATTTCTAATACCCCAGAAATAAAAACAAAATCTAACATGAACAAAGCGATTCCTGGCCCTCTTTGCATATTACAAAGGAGCGAGATGGGCACGGGCCCAACCCCTTTGTTCTTCTCAGATCTTTGCTACTGCGAGCAATATTTGTCAGGAGATTGGAGACAGCAGATGAAAAGTGCTACCTACGGACCGGGCGTTAGTGCTGCTTTCAACTCGCACCCTCCCAGCCAGCTGGCTGTCCTCCTTCAAAGGGAGGCGTGCGGCCCGACAGGTAGGACAGACACGGCTTGCCAGGATGCTCTGGGTCCTGGGCTTGTCCTTGCTGCTGGCTGCTCGATGGCCACGGGTAATTTGTGGGACCCTCACCACTGTGGTCGCAGCGAGGAGCACAAAACGGGTGGAGAGTTGAATCTTTGTAAGAGCTGGGGCCGGGCAAGGTACTAAAATGCTGGTCCTGGTGGGTTTGACAACAGCACGGAGTCGCTGCATGAGCTGGGGCTGGTTGGTAGCAAGCAGCACAGCCCCGGGGGGACGTGCAGGGAGGATCTCTCCTCTCACACCATCGCTCGGTTTGGAGAAAGCTGAGCCGAGCTCACCGCAGCGCTCCGTGACCAACGTGCAAGTGCACGGGGAGGGGGGATTTGGTTTGGTTTTTCGGTGCTACCTCTGCCCTCCTGTGTAAAAGCAAGCAGAAGAGGCAGCCAGAGCATCCTGCCATCCCACGGGGCTGCAGCCACCAGCGGGATCCGTCCTGGCCGCCCCACAGCGCTGACAAAGAGAGCCCCATCCATGACATTAGATTCTGCACAACAGCAGCTTGGATTAAGGAGGGTTTTCTTGTGCTGGAAACTCCATGAATAAGAATGTTAGGAATTGGCTCAAGCCACCAGTGACATAATTAGAAGGCTTTTGATATGCCAATTTGGCTGATCTCAGTTACTTCCCCCTGGTGCTGGGGAGTGTCAGTGAGGGATTAGCCTCCAGTCACTTCCTGACACTCTGCTAAATCTTCTCCCTCTTTGTTCTCCATCCAAGACAGGGGGGAGAAAAAAGGGGAAAACAGGGAAGCAACTCGGGAGATGCTGAAGCGAAGCAGCGTGCGCCGAATCCCTGACCTGCCTTCGGTTTACACTGCGGGCTGTCCTTACGGGTGTAATGCAATTACGGCTGTAACTGGGTGCTATACATTTTAATCCCATTAGAAACAGCCTTTTAACAGCTCCTGACTGACTCTAATATGTAATCTCATTAGAGACACTACCTTTATACCTCGTCCGAGAACATCCAAGGAGAAATCAAAGGCTGGCGTACAGCTCACGCTGTTTTCTGTCCTTAAAAGCTTTCTCCCTGGCATTTGGGGTGTTGGTGCACAAGGCAGGCACAAAGGGCTTGGCGGGACCAGGCCGGGAGAGATTTTGGGGACACCCCTGGCTTCCTCCCCATGCCCCCACCACTGCCCATCTGTCTCCATCGCCACGTTTGGAGGCTCCCACATTTGCTGCGTGAGGACGTGGAGCCGTCCTCTCCATCCTCAGGGCTGGCTCCACGCAGACTCAGGACAAATATTGACCGAGGCCGGGCCAACGCTGCAAGGATTTCTCCTGCCGGAGCGTGTTTTGCCGTGCTGCCTCCCACGATAACACAGGCTGCGCTGACCAAAGCCCTCGCGTGCGGGTACAGCTGTGTCTACACCACGTCTGCTTGTGTTGCTCTGCCAAAGGGGGGAAGGAGAAAGGGAGGGGTGATTTTTTTAGCTGTTTTCCTCAAGGGTCTATCATCTCTCAACCCTCTCCTTCCACGGGAACCTTTGAAGCTTTGGGCTGACTTCAAGGAAATTTGGAGGGGGGAGGCAGGCTGGAGGACATTCATTTCCTATGTCTTAGGTGAAAATAGACTGCTAGGCGGTTTGCAGGGAGGTTTGACCTTGGTAGAGATCACCAAGAGCTCTTTCTATGCGAGAGAGGCAGCACAAGTGTCCCAGCCATGGGTCAGATGTGGTGGGGTTCTGCTAATTGTTAGACACCCCAGAATCTAACCTCCCAGCTGAGCTTCTGGGGGCCGAATGTCACCGTGGTCCTGGTCCAGCTCTGATGATGTAGAAACAGCAGCTCAGACTCCAAAAACAAGAGGGAGAACGCAAAGGGGTAGGGAGGAGGAGGACAGGCCAGACCTGTTGCAGGGCAGTCCCCTCCCCACGGCCCCAAAACCAAGATACTGCAGCTGAGGACAGGCAGGACCCAGCCCTGGCCTCCTGCTTTAAGGAAATCGGCTGTCCCTGGCTTAGTCTGAACCCTGATGTGAGTCGGCATGGACCAGGGTGGCAACCAACTATTTGGGCACAAAGCTATTAAATAAATAGGGAAAATATAATGCCATTAAACGGAGCATTGTATCGCTCCGGTGTCTGGGGGTCGCTGTGCCTGTCTTCCTGAAGGGACTTAAAAGAAGAGATCTCGATCTTTGGGATCTTTAAGGACTGCAAAGACACTTATTTTTGCAAGGGGGAGATGTTAATCCCAGCAGATTCAAAGGGGCGATAAGGCACTTTGTTTCATGCTCTACAGTAATTGCAACTTCTGACAACTCTGATAAACTAAAATGAGGTTCTCGAAAGCATCCACCCAAGGCTTTGTGGGGCTGCAGTCAG
The DNA here is from genome assembly GCF_965140915.1 of Aythya marila. Lineage (NCBI taxonomy): Eukaryota > Metazoa > Chordata > Aves > Anseriformes > Anatidae > Aythya > Aythya marila. The sequence continues at coordinate 71,305,846 of NC_139045.1, forward strand.
GGTTGTATTTAAATGCTCCTAATGAGTACCTACAGCAACTGGGAAAGACATGCAAATCAGATGTCTGATTGAATGGGCCTTTGAAGGAATATCCCAAGCCGCTGGGTAATTGATGGGTTATCTTTCCACTGGCTTGCCTTGATTGCATCTCCTTCCGCATTAGTCTTTCCTCGGAGTCTGGTTCGACAGGAAAACTGGTGCACCAGGATGAAATGCAGATCTCCTTCAGCAGCCTCGGCGAGGACATCTGCCGCCCCAGAGTACGACCCTTTTGCAAGGGTTGCGTCATTAAAATCTCTTTACCCCGGGAAGACAGGTGTTTCTTCCGGGCATGGAAGTGCCTTATCACCTGTCCTTCGAGCGTTTCACTCAGAAACACTGCCCTCCTACCTGCCTTGTGAAGTGGAGTCATGGCAGACGAAGTTGCTTTCCTGTTAGGTTTCTTGGGTCCACTTCTCTGGCAGGTGTAAATCGATGTGACCGCCTTCACCCCAATGTAACAAAGCTGATTTGAGCTACAAAATGACATGGAAATGAAATCCATCCGACCCATCAACTATGTTGTCTCATGAGGATTTACCAGCATTGCATGTATGAATTTCGCTTTGTTTTAAGACCTTGAGGAGGAGTAGATTTCAGCCCCATAGCTTCAGCTTTCCCTGTGTGTGTTTCTACCCCATTCATAACAAAGTCTTGGGATGCTGAGCCAGGACAGTCTCTGACACTGACCCCATTGTTTTCTTTATGTTTAATCTGCAGAAAACCCCAGTTCGACCCTCCTGTACACCACCACCACCTTTAAGCACCAGGATCCCAGCTGTGGTTTGTTGTGTTTGAGGGGTACAAACACATTCACAGGCATCCCTGTTCAGCCCCAGTTTACTTTGCATTTCTCCTTCTGCTTTTCAGACCTGGACCCATGGTTTGCCTCTGCCTTCAGCTGCCTTTGCCATTTCTCATCGTAAATCATCCAGATCCTGGCTATTCTTGCCCACTATTCACTGTTCCTTTCTAGTCTGTGCATAAATACCATGCTTTGCCCTTCACCTTTAATAAACCACACCAAAATATTAATACTGCAAAATATTCAGACTTGCAGGTTTCCCAGACCCAGACTGTGGATTAGCAGCTCTGCCTTTCTGCATTCCCCCTCCCAGCCCTTTCCTAAAGGCTTTACTACCCCAGTAGCACTGAGCGTGGTTTGCAAAGCCCCTGCCTGCATCTGGGTGCTGCGTGCTGGGGCTGTCCTGGTGCCAGCATGGTTCACAGGAGCCAAAGCACTGCATCCAGAGGCAGGGGATGGAGAGGGTGGATGCACCCTGCGAGCTGGGCTGCAGAGAGCACCACGAGCACGAGCTGAGCAGGGCGTGCAATGCAGGAGCTCGGTGGGAGCGACTCTCCCGGTGGACATTCCCATGCACATTCTTGGCACCGTCTCCAGCAGCAGCCCTGCTCGCCGCTGCTGGCCAGCTTCTGCTCTCGCTGCTTCACTCGCCGCCGTTCAGCAGCCTCTGCACCGCTGGCCCCTGTCCTGAGGACAACTCTTCCCACGCAGCTTTGACTCTCCCACCAAAACGCTCAGCCCAGACTGTCCACACACAAGCCCTGCGAGCCTGGGTTAACGCTCGGTGTGAACCTGGCCCCGTGCCTGCCTGGGCATATAGGTTACAGCCTGGGTTTCGCTTTAAAGCAGGCTTTGACCTGTCTGCTGTGCTGCGAGGATGGAGTTAAAACCTGGAGAGAGAAATGCTGCGTTGGGTAGCTCTCCAGGGGTGGCTGCATTTCTCTAGGGCTGCGTTTCTGACCGCTGCACCTATTCCCTGCTTCCCAGGCAGCAGAATTTACTTGCTGTTTTCTGCTGTTAGCCCAGGGCTCTATCAGGAGATGGGTCTCAACATGGCCAGACACGTCTGGTGGACTCCAAGCTGCAGCGGTGCCTCCCAGCACCTCTGCTCTCATGAGGGGCACCTCCAGCTTGGTGGCAGCAGGTCCCCCAGGTCAGAAGCAAGGTGACCCAGCTATGGATGCCTTGAGATGGCCTTCGTTTTGCAGAATCAGAGTGGTTTGGGTTGGAAGGGACCTCGAGATCATCTGGTTCCAACCCCGCTGCCATGGGCAGGGACACCTCCCACTAGATTGGGTTGCTCATTTCACTTTTTTTCTTTTGAACTCTTTGTGTCCAGCAGGATAGAGGTGGATACACAGAGGGGAAGGAAGGGAAATACCATCCTCCAGCAATAGAAGAAGTTGAAATCCTTCCTAGCTAGGACAGATAAAGCAGGGACTACAGTATTACACGAGGCCCAGAGGCCTTAGAAGAGTCATTCCCTCTTCCAGATTTGCCAGGAAAAAAATGCCCCTCAGACACTGAAGCGGCACTGCTGGAGACCTGAGGATGGATTATCACCACTCTGTCCCAGCTGGGCTTGATGATGAAACTTGAAATCCCTACTGCTGTGAGCTGGGGATGTGCCAGCAGCCAACCCCAGGCTGGTTAGCCATCTCCTGCAGCCACCTGGGGTAGCCAGCTCCTTGCTGTACTGCTGTGGTCTCCCGCATTTCCACGTCCCGGCACCGTTGTGTGACCATCGCTTCCTAAAGCGGGTGGTGCAGTGACACTGGCGGTGTCCCTGGGGCTCTATGTCTTTGTGATTGCTTCCCATCTTGTGCCCTATCCTGCACCATGTGTGCTTCTCCATAGGGAAAATGACTTCTTAGAGCAAGCATCATTTTTCTTCCACCTGTGACTTGCGCAATGCTCTCTGGTGGATGTACAGCAACAGTTATTATTGCTGCTTTCTGCTGGAGGGCTTCATTTCTGACGTTAATTTCAGCCATGAGGTCAGACACATGCATTAAGTGGAGCAAACTACCTGCTGGACCTGCCTTTCTCTTTGCACTGGCTATAGAGCAGGCTGGGACTGCTTTCAGATGGCCAGTGCAAGGTTAGAATGGATGCCACCCTCAATGTGTGACCTTCCCATCTGTGATCTTCATTGCCACCCCATTTCTGGTGTCCCTGTCCTTGGAAGTAGATATTTTTTCTGGACTTCATAACCTTTTCCAGACTGGTGATGTCTTTCTTCCCTTTCCCACTTATTGCCATCAGCTGGTCTATCAGCATGCTGCTGCTATTTGTGCTGAAGCCACATGGGAAGATGTGAGATAGCTTCCAACGTTGATCCTTAGGGAACTCTGTTAATGATCTCCTTCTTTAATAAGATTCCCTTCAGTTGATCTTTTCCCATGCAGGTCACTGCTCGCTTACCTTCAGCTGGGTGCCTGTTCCCTCCAGCCCATGGCAGCACCCATCTCCTACACTTGCCAAGTCCTGTGTGGCACCATGACGTCTTACACCATTTTTCAAGTCTCAAAAACACAGAAAGAACATACTTTCTCTCCTGGTTGGCACTCACCATGACATTAATACCAGACCAGGGGGTTTAGCTGGACAGATTGCCTTCCTCCCTTCTTACATATAGGGATAACGGGTTATTCTTCACATGTAGGTCATCTTCATTTGTGCCTGCCCTACCTTGCCAGCTTTCACAAGCAGCAGGGTGGACAATTTGCTTCACCAGAGCTGGGCACCTCACCCTCCCTCCTTGGGCATCATTGCTTTCTCCCCTAGACTCCTTTTTACTCTGTGTCCAACATTTGCTCCCTGTGGGGATCTGAATCAAAGAGTCATTGAGTGGCTGGGGATAGCTTGAACCACCCCCATTACCTGTCCCTCACTTCTTTCCCCTTTTCATTTAAATGCATAAGTAAATAATGTTACCGGTTACTCCCTTTCTAGTACCTCTGTTTTATATATATATTTTTGGCTGTTCTTTTCCTTTTGTTCCTTTAAGTTGTACCTTTCTTTGTTGACCTTTCTCCTTTTTCTTTCCCCCCTTCCTTCCTGTCTCCACTTAATATCCCATTTCTGCTAATGTACCCGACACCTGCCCATGGGTTCCTGCAGTAACTGGGGAAGTGCAGCATCGAGCCTGCTTTTGTTTGAAGGTGAAATGAAGCACCGTTTCACCAATAAAACGTTCTGACTGTCAAGCAGTGTGTTATTCAGGGCTGATGAATAACTTAGAGGAGATCAAAAGATATTAAGGTAGAAGAATTATTATACAGGAGCCTACGGGACCACACAGATCTCCCGTTCCAGCTAAAAAAGTCCCAAATTAACCCCCCACACCTCTCCCCCTGAAAAAAAAAAAAAAAAAAGCGTGTGTGGTCTTGAACAGCCAAAGAAGCAAGCCATTATTTGTAAGTCTGCTATATAAAGCATAATTATTATCCTTTTTATCATCCAAGTTATGGGGCAGGCTTTTCCATCTTTACTCACGCCAAGTAGCACCTCGTGTCAGAAATAGCCTCGCTGGTTTGAAGGGGATGAGTCATCCCGCAATCAGGTAGGAGGAGAACAAAGATAGACACGACTTCCCGGACTGGATCACCCCACCGCTCTCTCCGATGCATGATCTCGCTCCACGGCATCTATCAAAGAAGAAGCGCCGGGAGCGTTCGTGCGGGCGTGCCTTCCCGATGGCCTGCAGGCTGGAGACGGCCCACCAGAGCAATCCATCTGGTCCGCAGCTCACTCCTTCTCGCTCGCCTTCCCGACAGCTCCTCAGATGTGGGCAGGAGCACGCTGTGGGCTGTATGAACTGTTCTGGCAGCCGGCGGTCCCACTCCCACTTGCCTCCTTTCCCATAGCCCCACAACCGCCGCATGGCCATCGCCTGCTGGGAGGACTCCTGTTGGGTTACCTGACAAAGCAGGGCCTCTCCAGTCATCGGGGGGCACTGACGTGGTCCTACCATGTTGGAGAAGGCAAGCATCACTGTCCTGGAAGAAAGTGAAAATAAACAGCTATGCCAAGGCTCAAAAAAAAATATATATTGAAAAAAGTCCTCCTTCATGACCACCACTGGTGGCAAGAAGGTGCCTAGGAGCAGGAGCCTGCTTTAGTCAAGGGCCCCAATCTTGCTCCAGCTGAGAGCTTGCACATGCCCTGCAACCAGGCTCCAGACTTTCACCCTTTTTGCCGTCTTTTTAATGAACAAAGGAATTCCAAGGAGGAAAAGGGCTGGCTGTTTCCTCCTGCTCACCCTCGCTGTTACAATTTGAAACCTGCATCTGGAATTCAAAGTGCTGAGAAGAACTTGGGGTGGATTGGGCTGGTGAAATGCCCTGCGTTTTTGGGGGAATGAGCTGTTTGCCCAGATGCTCTGGGATAGCTCTTTAATGTCCTGGGGAGGGTAACACTACTAAAGGAGGAAAACCCATCAGTGCACGTCTGCTCTTGCAAGGGTTCCTCTGCTCCTCTAAGGGTGAGACCTTACACGTGGCTCCAGAGTTGGTGTGGGTCTTGCCTCAGAAGGTTCTGACAACGAAATCAGTGGTTTTAGGGAAACTTTATTCCCAGCTACTCCAAAATGTCTCTCCAGCTCTCGCTGGAGTCTCTACCATTGATGATTAGAAGAAGTCACTCTAATTTAATCAACCGGTCTGTTCACTGTGGTAAGTGCCGTGCTTTGAAGCTACATTAGAGCACACGTAGGGAAACACTGAGTAATGTAGGAAGATAAGCAGCTGTGTTTGAAGCTGGGGATCCAAGGAGCCATGGAGGAACACAAAAGGCACACACACAAAAAAGCGGTGTAATCCCTACTCCCTGAGGGAGTCCCCAGGGCCCAGATCTTCTCCCTCCAGTGGGCTGGCTGCTTGAAGCTCAGAGCCTAGCGTGGCCTCCCTGCGTTAAACACAGCGGCTTTTGTCCTCCTCTCCAGCCCTTCCCTCTTTTGATGCTCCTCAGCTCCATGGCGAGACCAAAGGCCGCGGCCTCCATTTTGTCTCGGGGCCTGTTTGGGTGGAGGAGCGGGTGAGAGGCACAGAGCTGGTTCCTTGCCTCACGTAGTGCCTGCCTCTCCTTGCTCGCTTCCTCGAGCTCATTGCTTAGCAATAATGTCTTTACTAACACAAAGCTGACGGCAGTGAGGCCAGCCCAGTTTGTTTCCACATAAAGGAGACAAGTTGGACACCAAACCCTCGGCTCCTGCAGGTTCACAGGATCTGCTATATTTGAAGCTGCAATAACAATATCTAATGTGGCTTCAAAGCTCAGCTACACACCAGTGACACTTGGATGTTATAGGCATGTACCTCAGTGCAGTAAACTGAACAGACTACCCAAAACATACCCAAACACATCCAAAAAAACATACTTTAACCCAACAAGTAGGGTGTGGGGCCAGCCATAGGAACAGCTCTATACACTCTGCTAGAAGAGGGGTCACCAGCTTATGATCTTTACAAATTATGTCATTTTGGGGCTCCCTTGATGGTCACTTTTCAGGAAGAAATACAGAACCTAGTTTTGTACACAGCTTGTTGTTCAGTCCCTGCTTCAGGGCATGAGAAACAGCAAAGAATGGGAATCCTGAGTCTAAGGAGGGGCAGAGCTCTCAGCTTTGTCCCATAAGCATCAAATCACTCAAAAAAAAAAAAAAAAATATATATATATATATATATTTGTGAAGTTCATCTTCATCTGGAGAAGTTTGAGTACTAGTTCATCTTGCAGCACATCCCGGAGCTCACGTAGGACCTCCAGGCGGTTGTCCCAGAGGAGGCAGCCAGGACATCTCTGAGAAGCTCCCTGATGGAATAAACATCCCAAAACTCATGAAAGGCAAATCGCCTCCTCTAATACCCGGGTGCTTTTTTCCATGTGAGCAGGTGCAGATGTTTTCTGGCTTGTGCCTGCCACCGGGCGTAGGTTCTGCAGAGCTGTTATCTCTCTCATCAGATGATACAAGTTTGCAGGCTCATCTCCTTCCAAGAATGCAACTGACTTAAAAAGAGTTCAAAAGAAGATTAGGTTTCAAGGTAACTGGAAGCTATTCAGTCAAAGCCAAGCTGCATAAAGCAAGGGGAATCCTCCTTCTACCTCCATGGCTGTGAGAGGCAAGTGGGAACATGAGAACGGAGCTGAGAAAGTGTGTGTCTTCTTCACAGACACAAACAGGACTGCAAATTGGAGACAACCGCTACAAATTTAGCTAAAGATGCTTTAGAAATTGCAGCTTGCCAATGTTTTGCTTATCAAGCTGCAGTGTTTGCCGTCAATTATCTCAGCAAAGCTAGCACAAACACAAACACGCTGGATCTCATCATTAGTGCTCCCTCATCAGCGGCAAAGGCAGCACTGAGGATGGCACTGGGGGACGCAGCGGCCTTGGCAGTGTGAGCAGTTGGGAAATGGATGGTGCAAAGCCCCCATCACTCAGCTGCAAGAGCCACGGTGCTGTGCTGGTGGCAGGAGGGGAGCTGCAGGCTGGGGACCCCCTCCACTGGCAGCTCTCTTTGCCCTCCAGACAAGGCAGGACAGCCAGCCCCACTCTCGCAGCTGCCCCACCACCCTTCTGCCCTGTCTCCCTTCTTCCTCTGGCCTCAAGTTGTGCCAGGGGAGGTTCAGGTTGGAAATGAGGAGACATTTCTGTCAGAAAGAGCAGTCAGGCGTTGGGACGGGTTGCCCAGGGAGGTGGTGGCATCACCGTCCCTGGGGGTGTTCAAGGAAAGGTTGGGCCTGGTGCCTGGGGACATGGTTTGGTGGTGACAGTGGTGGTGGGATGATGGTTGGACCAGATGGTCTAGGAGGTCTTTTCTTACCTTAATGATTTTATGAAATGGTTTGGGGCGAGAGTCGGTGACAACAAAGTGGAAATGAACACCCAAAGGTGGGGATAACCATGGCTGGAGCCTGGCTTGGAGGTCAGGTGCTGTGCAGGTGTCCTTCTGGCTCTACTGTAGACCCTCAGGATGTAGTGGGATGGGGTTTTCACCCTTGGGGACAACAGTGCCTGACTTCTTGTGGAATCCCATCCACAGACCTCGGTATTACCCCTCCTGTACCTCCATTACACATCATTTATTTTATGAGAGGATCACATTGCCCTGGCTGGGATGGCAGCACCATCATATTGAGAGGCAGAATGACTCAAGCTGCATCTGGAAGAGTTTTGGGTACAGCTTTATCTCGGAGCACGCGATGTGCACAGAGCACAGATCACAAAGCACCTGCTCCTGCTGCATAATTCAGGTGGAAAGAGACCTCCAGAGGTCACCTCATCCATCCTCAGCTCTCCAAAGCTTAGCAGCAAGGCCTGGGGCAGCAGTGCTATTTGGAGACCTGCAAAGGATGGGTTTGCTGTGAACCACAGGAGATCTTTGGTCCTTCCCGAGCCTACAGGGCTCATCCACCAGGAGGGCACCCACTGCTGGCTCTGCTGCAGTGCAGGTACCCACCGCCGAGGGCTGAGGACACAGCACAGACCTGTTTGGGCAAGCCAGGCCCTTCCAAAAGACGACTGCCAGAGAGCTGTCCACACCCTGGGTTATTTTAAAGCTCACTCGCCCACCACCACCAGGCCTCTCCAAGCCCTGCCCTGACCACAGAGCACCTGGCGGAGGAAAGTTTAATCCCACGGGGCTGGACAGGAGGAGAAAGAGCAGTTGGTGGATCAAGCTGAGCCGTGCTGCAGAGCTACTGGTCCAGCTGGTGATACCCAAGCCTCCAGGCACTGCTGAACCCTGCTGAGCTGCTCCACAACTTATTCTGGTGGTCGCTGTGCATCCTTGATCACACCAACACCTCGTGCTGTTCTCATGGCCAGGCACGCAGCATCCCTGCTCCTCTTTCCTTCTCCAAGACCTGATGTTGCATGGCCAAGCCAAAGTGACCAATATAGCTGAAAGCCCCCAGAAACATTGCAGAGCCGTCCTATAGCTCTTAGTGTCACCTCTCTCATGTGAAATGGCCTTTTTCCTCCCTTCCTTCCCCCCCCTCCCCACCCAGCCTTTGCTCCCACCCCACCACAGCTCCCTCTGGGCTGCTTTTGGGGCTCCTTCCCGTAGCTCCTCCAGGACCTTGGCAGCCTGCAACGATGCACGGGGAGCGCCGTGCCCCTGCTGCAGCATGGTGCACGCAGCAGGAGCTCTCATTCTCACTAAACCTGTCATCCCAGGTTTTCTTTTAATAATCAGGCTGCAGCAAGTGATTCACTTCTTGCTCATCTAAGGTTTGTTTTTCCCCCTTGTAACCGGCACCAGCACTGCGTTTCAGGAGGGACTGATGGGAACAGTCCCAGATTTCCCCTTTCCCTGAGGAAAAGGGACAGAGGGTGGCATCTCCAGCACCCAACTGGGGGGAGCAGAAGCAAATCCACCACCACCTGCTGTGTACAATGAGGTCCTGCTATTTCCCCATTTCCAGCCATCTCAGCACGTTTGACGCAGTTTGCTTCAGAAATTCCCTTTCACTCCCCCCCAAAAAAAGAAAAGAAAAAAAAAAAGAATAAGGAAGGTTTCACTGCCATGGCACTCATGCCCAGCACCTCTGCAGCTGCCTTTCTCCTCCAGAGGAGCCAGGGATAAGGAAAAGGATTCCACCCGCTATTTGTGTCTGTTTATTTACAGTGTAAACAGCTTCTGTGCTGGGGCTTTGAAGAGGCACCGCATGTCTCTGCGCCGAAATCCCTCCGTGCGGTTTTCTCACGTGGTCTGAGCTGCTGGGAGAGGAGGGTTTGCTCCTCTGCCTCCACCCAGAGAGGATGGGGAGGCCCAGCGTGATGCAGAGCTGCCCCAGTAAGGGGGGAAGCCTCATCAAGGGAGATTTGGGGTGAATTGTCCTGTTTATGGGAAGGTGATGCAGCTCAGCTACCGAGCAGTGATTTGTTAAATGCCCATAAAGCTGCTGCCCATGAGCCCGGCTCCCACCAACCTGCAAAACTGCAGCAGCAGAAACAGTTATCAGCCTGGACCGAGAGGTGGCTTTGGATAACATGGACAAAAATAGATGGATAAATAGATAAACAGATAGATAACAGACAGAAATAATGAAATATCTCTCAGAACTGCCTCTTGAATCAGTTGCACAACAGTTATTTAAGGTGCTAGAGGGAAGGTTACACACTCGCAGAGAATCACTGCAGAACTGATGGTTGCTGAAACCTCTTTGCTAGACCTAAGAAAGCCGTCGAACAAAGTGAAACCACGACAGCTTCTTATCACACTCACAACCTCTCCGGTCTGACAGAAGCAATGATGGATGTCAGAAGTCTTATCTCAGCAAAACAGCTCCTAACAATGCCCTGACCCTGAGCGTGATTGTTATCCGTGCCTCTGTCTGGCTGGCTTATTTACTGTAAGCTCTTCGTATGACCGGGTGCCCCGTGATAAACTCAGGCTACTTCGTGCCGTTGGATAGATATTAGATTCAAGTGGTTTCAGGATCAGCGAGGGGCTTTTGGTCGTCCAGTGGGTAATTGCCAAAATTTGGTCTTGTGTCTTGAAAGATTCAGTATCAGCATGAGTGTGCTCCGAGGAGACTCGATGCGCCAGTGGGCATCACTGGGGGTTCACATCGGAAAGCCAAATTTCTGAGGCACATCACCCCTCTCCTGTGGGGTTGCCTGTCCCAGGACTCATCTTTGCCTTCCAGTGTCTCAGTTACACCCTGGCTCAAGCCCTCTGTGGTACCTTTAGGAAGATCCCTGGTGATGGACCTCCAAGGACCTCTCCTGCAGACCCACGTGCAGAAGGGATGGAGGCTCCCGGGGGCTCTCCTGTTCCCAGAAGCAGGTTTTGGGGACAGTGGCAGCCCTGACAGTGGAGGTGGCTTTGGCAGAGGCTTGTACCTTGCTGGGATGGGCATCAATAATTAAGATGATGTACCCCAGCACCTCTGCTTCTCCTTCCTGGGCACAAGCACCCGATGCTTCCTGTGCTCAGCAGAGAAACCCTGCAGAAGGAGACAGGGAATGAGCTGTATTTGAGGGACGTAGCACTTTTGGGATCAAGGGCGATGGCTGCTGTGTGTGGGTGAGGCTGCCAAAGCCTGGAGACCGAGCGGTGAATTTGTTTGTTTCCTTTCTATATGGGATATTGTTACCAAAAAAAGAAAGGGGGAGGAAAAAAAAAAAAAAAAAAAAAAAAAAAGGAAAAGAAAGAGAAAAGAATAAGGAGGCTGAGGCCAGATGATGAAAAAAGCCCTCTCTCCTGCAGCTATGAAATCACACCCGGAAGGCGGCGAGGGGAAATGTCTTCCAGCGGGGTACAAAGCGAGCAGCGGTGCTTTGAACCTGGGGGAAGTCCCCGGTGGTGCAGAGCCCCAGCTGTGCATACCTCGGCAGCAGCTGGAGGCACCAGGGGCCGCATCCTGCACCCCTGAACCGTGTGGGGCCGAGATGGTGCCCGGCCGAGGACCTGCTGCAGGAATAGGGGGTTCGCAGGTTCACAGACCCCAAAGTCCCGTCTTGTTTTGGGATGGGTTGTCCTGAGCTGGTGGTGATGGGGAGGGAGATGGGTTCTGGAGCATGGTTTGTGCTGGCACCATCCCCTGGCCTGCACGGGCACTGCTGTCCCCCTCCCTGTCCCCTGGCAGGGGACATCCAGCTCTCAAGAGCCCCCACCGTGACTCCCGGTGTTTTAGGATCCATTAGGATCCCAATGTTTTAGGATCCATTTCCGTCAGATGCCAAATGCACCCAGTTCCCACAGGCACTCCCAATGAACCCAACTGGGGAAGGTTTTACTCAAAAATAGTACTTTAACCAGAAAACCAGGATCTGGAAAGGCTCCCAAGCTGCTTGGGGGAATTTGGGCAACTATCCCACAGCGCTTTTTTTTTTTTCTTCTATTTTTTTATATTTCACTTGAACAATTTCAGAACAACATCTTCCCCATCTCATTTCCAAGTGAAATATTTGGTTGCTGAACCAAGGAAGGAGTGCAAAAATGAACTTAGCTGCCTCAAAACGCAAGGAGTCATCTTTGGGATGGGCAACGGGCTCTGGGTGGGGTTGGAGGAGAGGTGGAGCTGCTTTTGGCCGAGATGTCCCTCACCCTGCTGTAAAGCTTGGCTGGGTCCCTGGGGAAATGTGCATGAATCTGGGACCCTAAAATTTTGGGGTGGAGCACAGCTGTGCCAAGCTGACCTCCATGATGCTGTGAGGTACGAAGCATCGGGCTCAGAGCATCTTCTCCAAATCATCCCAAATATCCTCAGCAAGTTTTTGCCCTGCTGCAAGGGCTGCCAGATGTGATACTTCCCTGCCTAATCTCACCAGCAGCCCTCTGAGGGAGGATGGAGGAGATACGAAGGGTTTGGGGCTGCTTTGGGGCTGGTGGTATGGCTGGGGCTGAGACTTTGCCACCAGATAAGCAGTGCCACCAGGTAAGGGAAGTGCTTGGAGCAGACCCACCCGCCCCACAACATCTATATTTTTTGGGATGAGGGATGAAAGGATGAGGGATGAAGCCTGGAGAGATGGGCAAACGGACCTCCAGCCTCTGCAGCTGGGTGCCAACCCCAGCCCCGTGCGTGGCTGCTGGAAAATATCCTCCTTCCAGCATCCCTGCAGGGCACCCTCGAGGTGTCCCGGGAAGGAGGGGATGTCCTGGCACGGCTCCTCACACCTGACAGCTTCCAGCATCTCCCTCCTATAGATCCTGAAGCGATGCCATCATCCGAGCAGGGCGGCGTTTCATGAGCTTTTAGATAAAGGAAAAGGGGGCGGTGGCGGATGGAAGGAGGTGTGTGGGGGGGGAAGCAAAGCAAAAGACCGAGAGAAAATCCCCTTTTCTCTGTGCGGAGAGGGACGGTGCCTGGGTGCTGCGGACCGAAACACCTGCTGCCCGGAGGGAAAGCGAGCTCCCAGGAAATGCAAGAAAGGCACTTTCCGAGGCGGAATATGTTGAAAAGCAAAGAGGAGGAGAAGGGGGAGGGTGGAACGGCTGCGGAGATGCATGAATATTAAAACGCTTATAGCGCTTAATAAAGCGCCGCGCAGGGGAGGAACAATAACAGGTATTGTTGGCAAGCCCGATGCTCAGCTTCCCCTTGATTTGCCGGGGCGATAACCATCGCAGTATCTCTTTAATGATCCCTGGCTCTGTATCTCTCGCAGCCCGGCAGAGCCACACGCATTCCAGGAGAGACTTTGATGTCTCTGGCTCGGCGCGGATCTGCCAGCCCTGGGCAGGCTGCGCCGCGCGGCGGCGAAGGGCCGTGGGTGGGGGGACGGATGGAGGGGGGCTGCGGGTGGTGGGTTAGGGAAAACAGTGAGGAAATGTCCTTGGGGATGGCCTGGAATAGCTGATCTCCTCTTTAGGGGCACCCCAAGAGCTGAAAGCCCATGAAAGTGGGATGTTGGACACCATCGTCCTGTCCTGTGCCCGACTCCTCCATCCCCTGATTCTCCGCCTCCATCTGCATTTGGGATGGACAGAAAGCACAAGCATAAAGATAAATAAATAAATGAAAGCTTGGGGATTTTTTTGAAAGGTTGGGCAGCTCAGCCTGCACACCGTCGGGTGATGGTTGTGGTGGGTTAGGAAGGCTGGTCCCAGGGCTGGGACAAGCTGTGGGGTTTCTGCCTCATTCTCTAGGTGAAGGTTTGGAGCCCAGAGATGCATTTTGGGGGCCAGCAGAGCAAGTGTCTGTGCCCCTAGAGGTGAGCCAGAAATGTCTTAGGCAATCCAGGCATTTGGCCACACTGAAGGCATAAGCCAGTGTCTGTAGCACAGAAAGATGTGGGTGTATGTTTGGGATGACCCTGGGTTTGGGAAAATTTTAGTGGCAGGGACCAAAATGGCATCCCCCAGGGGAGGAGGGTCAGGAATGGAAGGGCTAGCAGGATTTTCTCCCTGGTGAAGCAGACATCCAAAAAGATGCTCAGCAGGGACAGGTGGTGCAAGCCCATTCTTGCACCTCCTGTACATTTCTCCCTCCATCCTGTGGCTCTGAAAACACTCTGATTTTGGGGCCAGGCTGCGAGATTTGGAGCACGACACAGCCCATGTGTGCTGGAGATGGCAGAGCAGAGCCACAGCAGCCCGAATGCTCCAGAGTCCCAGGATGAGCGGGGAAGGTGCTGCAGCATCCCACGCACCAGCTCCAGGGGGTGTCGTGCGACCAGCTCTGGGGCAGAGCCCAGCCATGGTTTCTCCCTCGTTTCCCCCTCCCCATCCCCATCTCTGGCTCCCTGACCATCCGTACGAGCCGAACTCTCAGGGCTCCCAGCAGAAGTGCTGCCTTTGCTCTTTCTGAATTAACCGGTAGCTTAGACCTCACACTTAATTTGCTTTAATTGTTATTATTTTTTTCAAAATTTAATTATTGGTCTCTTCTTATGCACGGCTTCAGAGCGCAACAGGAAAAAAAATAATATCTATTTTTCTCCCATCCCTTTTTAACATGTTTTCTTTCCCTTGGAAGGCGGCCGCGGGTCCGGCTGGAGAAGAGGGGAGCCCAGAGCCCGGCCCAGCATCGTGGGGCTGCGGCGCAGCCAAAATTCGGGAGAAGAGGCCTCGATGCCTTTGATGCCTGCTCTTCCCCCGCGAGGCCGTGCCGATAGGTGTGCGTGTCTCGCGCCTTGGCTCTGCCTTTGAGATTTGCCCCTGGTCATTTGTGCTGGGAGGGAGCTGAGGTTCGCGCTCTGATGTGGGTGGCCCAGAGTTTGTTACCCGAGGACAGCCGGCTTACCTCTGAACTCCTGGCTTCCCAACGGTTGTTTCCCGGCTTGTGCCTGCTTGCATTTTTGCCGTGTGCCTTACCGGTACGCCTTGACCAAGCTGGGGCGAGCGCCGTGGGTTGGAGCTGCTTCCCCGGGAAAGGGGCGGTGGGAGCATCGCCCACCCCGGGGCTTGCATGGGGTTTAGCCCGGGTAAATCCAACCCCTCAGGCAAGCCAAAGGGATCTGGGGTGGAAAAGGAAGACCCTCGGGGCAGAAAATTTGCCACGGAGGCAGGAGATCAGAGGGAGGCGATTAAAATCCCCAAGAGGAATGGTTTTGCCCCCGGACCAGCAGAGCCCCCAGGAGCCCCCTTGCTGCAGGTGCAGACGGGGACCATGCCCAGGGGCCCCATTAGCACACATTGGCCTTTTTGTAATTTTTCACAGCTATGAAACACAGAAAGAAAAAAAAAAAAAAGGAAACATTATGAGGATCAGAGGGTTTCTTGGGGTGAGGCTCAAACTGTGCCACTGCCGAGCCCCGGAGAGGAGGGAGGGCAAAATCCCTCCCCGACCCTGCAGGCAACCAGTTTATGCCTTGGAGCAGAAGATTTGATTGCCTTTGACCATTAGCTCTGCTTGTGTTGGTACAAGGAGTTATAAAAATGATCCCCCCACCTCCCCAAAACACAAAGGCACAAGGGCAGCAGCGAGCAGCAGCCCTGACGGCCCGGGCTGCGGCAATGACCTGCAGCAAAAAGAGGGGGGCAAAGCCCAGAGGAACAGAAGAGACTGACCCAATATCACCCAAGCTGCAGCGACATCGTTATTCCATTTAGAGCCGCCGAACAGTGCCGCAGCAGGGAATCTGTCTGTCTTGGTTAGAGGTCTCGCTGCCAGCCCGCCTTTGGATGTGCCAGCACTAATCTGCAAATTGCTGCGAGCCCTAAAGAGCTCTGGACCGGGATGCCCTTCCCCAGCCCGGCCCTAGTAAAACTCCCAGGCATGAAAATCTCCTGCCAGCAGCCCCACTGCAGTGCGAAGGGGATGTTTGCCACCCGAGGGGCTTAGATTCAGCCCAGGGCAACCTCTGTGTGCTCTGATCTAGCTTTGTGCACATCTTTCTGACGAGCATCTTCCAGCAGGTTCCTGCAAAGGCGCTGACTCCCTCGTCCTCCTCTGACCCCGCCGTTCACATCCAGAGCCTGTAGCTTTTGCTGAAATGCCTGCTTTTTGGCCTGGAAATCTCTGCTTCGACCTCTGGTGTTGGCCAGCAGGAGAGTTGTCACATGCGCTCCTAGACTAACAAACAGCGCTGTTCTTCTGAGACCATGGGTAGCAATAATTCAGGGTCAGTGGAAAGGGCATATCTAATAAGAGGGCCTGGTCTAGAGGGTAAAAAAAAAGGAAGAAAAAAAAAATAAAACTGGCTGTGGATGTGGAGACCTGGCTGTGGTGTTGGTGATGGGCAGCACAATGATGGGGATGATGGAGTGATGCACAGAGAGGGGCTGGGAACGCTGTCCCTGGGGGAAACCTGGGCTTGGCCGCGTAGATCACAGCCCCTGTGAGATCCCAAATGGCTGGTGCCTTGAGATTGACCCCAAGGACAGCAGGTAACTCACTGGAAAGGCCCAGACGGTGTCTTTATACGATGCTGATCCTTGTTCAAGGCGTACAGTTAACCCTAGGACAAGCCCCGAGTCCAAATATAAGAGCTGACAGAGGTGGTAAACAGCTATTCTTAGTAACCGTACTTATTATTAAAAATATCAGAGCAAGCAAGGCGAGCAGCACACTTAGAGGGATATGAATTCCTTTTGGCAGGAGCAGTGCAAGCAGCCAGGCTTTAGTCAGGTTTTTTGAGGTATGCAGGAAGATGCCAAAAAAAGCACAAACACCCTTCAGAACATAAAAAAAAAAAGAAAACAACAAAACCGAACAAAACCTCCAGTCAATCATGAAAGGAGGAAAAAAACAACGTTACTATAAAAAAATTGCACAATGAAAAAAAAAAAAAAAAAAAGAAGGCTCCTAGAGCATTATCCTTAAGTCATGTAAAAGTGAAAAAACCACTATGCAAAAAATAACCTGCCTGCACAGAGCCTCGCTTATGCATACGACTGCAGCGTGTGCCTTTGCTTGTAGTAAACATGCCCTTTGCCTTCCGCTGATGACATGACACTGGCATGTCACAGCTGATTTATAAACACAATTGGATTTTCAATCTCCAGGTCTGAATTCATTGCAGCAGACCCCAGCAGGCAATGTATCTGTGTTTATCTGTAAATACTGGTTACTGCGCTTTCCTGGATAGAGGCAGGTACAGTAGGATGTTGTTTATTTTTACTTGCTTGCAAGAAGAGGAAACGGTGTTTGGTATCAGCCGTCATCGCGAGCTAAGTGGCTGCAGGGCTCTTTCGAGGGCTCTGAGCTGCATAATCACAAATGCAAGCGGTGCTCTGCAGCGAATCCCTCAGCTCTCACCGGGGACACACCTCGCAGCTCCGAGGAGGAAGAGGAGGAGTGAGAAAGGCTTAGGAGATACAGGCTGAGGACTGGGATGTGGACGGCAGATAATCCCAGACCTCGGGCAGATGGGTTTGGTGGGAGGTGCCGTGTCTCCGAGGTTCCCAAATAGCCATGGGGTGCTTGGGGTGGGCTTGGGTGGGTGTCTGGGACCCAGCTACATGGGGGCATGTGGGGCTAATTTGGAAGATTTGAGCTTCAGCAAGCATTTATGGACCAGGAGCTGAGGACTTGGCAAGCAGGCTGAGGGTGCAGCTCCAGGCTTTCAGCCTCCCTGTTGCAAGCCAAGAGCCAACAAGCCCTGGGACCCCTTCTCCCACCCCACAAATTAACTGCCCCAGGAGGCTCCAGACATAGTCTCCACCCCAAGGCAATATTTTAAAATCTTAAAGTCTCCACCCCAAGGCAATATTTTAAAATCTTAAGCCTTTTGTTTGGCTCAGGGAGGTGCTTGGTCCAGAGGTGCCCATCAAAGCCGAGAGGAGCTGAGCTTTCACTGGAGTTATACGCTGGTTACTTGATGGGAACAGAAAAGGCTAAAGTGGGCTTGAAAGAGGCTGAGCACAGAGAGAAACAGAGCTGGGAAATAGTCCTGGATGGTCTCCGAGCTATTTAAAAGGGGATTAAAAGGATTTGGTTAAAAAACAGCAACAAAAAAAGACAACAGATAAGAAACAAAAACTGAAATAACAGCTAAGTTTAGCAAGTGTGGATGAATCAGCGTGAGCATCAGAGATGATCAATATCCAGGATGGTCTGATTTTGGCAAGGGAAGAGGAAGGAAAAAGGGAGGAGATGGGTAGAGGCATTCCTGCCTTTTGTCTTCAGCACAGGTCGCCCATGGAGGGGCTGATCCTGCTTCTAGGACAACCAGGAGGTCTGAGCCCCTTAGGTTAGACAGAGCTGGTGCCTACACAAGCCCCCAGAGGGATCCAGGACATTCCGAGGACTGATCTCCCTGGAGGCTTATTGAGGCTTCCCTCTTCTGCCCCGAAGAGGGATCATTCCCGGGCCCCATGACACGCCAGCAGCCTACGGAGGAAGGAAATCCAACCGCTGTTTAGATAAGGAGAGCCCTTATCAAGCAGGAAGGAATTTTTAACGAGAGCTCCCGCCGGTGCTTCCACATTAACAAGCTTTTCCCATACGCAGTGACGTTGGATATCTGAATGTTTTCGAATATTGTAGCGTTCCCAGAAAACGTGTTTGGAATCAGCCAGAAGTCCTCAAAGCCTTGCCAGATGGGAAATAGCCGCAGTAACTGCATTCAAAGTCAAGTTCAACCTCTCCTAAGCTGGACTCAGCACCAGCAGACTGATGATTTCCCTGTGATTAAGCTCTCCTTGGGTTCAGTACCCATGCAGGTCACTGTGACACAATGCCTCCACTCTCTACGTCCTGATGCCATCAAACCCTCTCTTCCCAGAGAAACAGACTTTACCATCTCAAGGTTTGGTGAGCTGGCAGAGAACCTCTCTGGGAGCTGCGGGGAGGTGGCAGGAGAGCTGAGGGTGTCCCAAGCTCTTCACCTCACCCACCTGAAGTGGTCCTGGTCATGCCGGGGACTTGATTATGGGACAGATGGTGGGGGCCAGGAGAGCGAGGCAGTTCCTGCAGGGTCACAACCAAGCGAGCTGGCATCCAAGAGCAGAGCAGGCCGGCCCACGGACTGAATGCAGGCAGAGAAAAGCTCAGCAGGCAGGCTGCACACAAACAACCCGTGCGGCAAATAAATAAACAAGCCGAGCAAAGGCCGTGCCAGCGAGCCAGAAATCACCGCTCGGCGCACGGGGTGCTCGGGCCAACGGCGTGGAGATGTGGGAGAAGCTCGTCTGCCTTGTCTGTGGGGAGATGTGGTTGAAATTGGACCGAAGTGAGGTGTGGGTAGACACACAGACAGCCGTGCGTGGACACTGTGAGATTGGTGTGCAAGCCAGGTTGGGTGTGCAAGCGTGATCGGGCAGGTTTGGGGCATCCTGAACCCATATTATTTGCCCCGCTCCATGGCAAGGGGGCAAATAATTTTGTCATTGAGTCAAAGAGGCCACGGAGAGGCTGAGCCCTGGCTCAAAGCCACAAGAATGACCCTCTGCATCTAGGAGCAAGGCTGAGCTCAATGGCCTTGGGTTGGATCGGAGAAAACTGAGCACCAGGGTGCCCACCCAGCGGTGCAGGCGGATGCAGTGCAGCTGGGTTGAGCTCTGCAGAGGTTACACGAGGTGCAGCTCGGGGGATGCTGTGCCCTTCGTGCTGCTTACCCCCGGGGGGACACGGGTTTCGGGGCGAGGGGCAGGAGGCAGCCGTGCCTCTCGATCACGTCGCGAAGGCGGGCAACCTGAAAGGGGAGGGCTGGGAGATCACAAAAGGCTTTTCAACACTCGGAGAGGGGAATTTTGCAAAAACACCCCGAGCTGGGGGAACGTGTGCTGTTTGGGTGTAGGACTGGATCTCAAGCACGTTCACCTCTGGCGGTTGTTTTGGGCCCATCTCCTCTCCCCGGGGCCTTGGGGCAAGCAGGAGTGCCATAACGCGGAGCCATGAAGAGAGCGCGGCCAGCCAGCGGCAAGGATTTTGTTAGCGTTTGGAGGAGAAAACAGGGAATTTCCACTTATGGAAAAATGTTCCTTTAAACTGTGATTATGTAAAAATACAAAGCCGCAACTGATAATATCTCTCACTCTGGGGAATGATGGAGAGTGTTTGTTTCTTTAATTGCGTTTAATACTCATGAAAGTTACCAGCTTGCCACCACTGCGAGCGAAGCTCGGTTGTTGGATTACAGCACACACAACACCAGCTTCCTTTCTGCGCTCCTTCAGCAACATATTTCACTCTCCTTATTAAAAGGCAGCTTCTAATTTGCCACGAGTGTTTGATCGCCCGTGTTCTGCCTGCAAATCGCCTGTAGAGGTGCTAACTAAAATTAGGCGTGGGTTGAATTTCTGAGCGTGGACCCTTGGCTACTCGAAGGCGGGCTGGCTCCTGGAGCAGAACCACAAGCCAGGTCCTGATGCCTGCCCCGGGCACGTAACCCACGTCCAACTGGCTGCAGACCTTCTCGTTATCATCCTCATAATTATTATTCTCAGCCTTGGTCTTCTTGAATCTTGCCCCGTGTTTGGTTTCACTGGTGGGAAACAGCCCCGCAGTTTCACCAGGGTCGGGGTGGAAAAGTATTTCCCCTGACGGTTTTGGATGTGCCACCTTGGAATTTCACTTTGATGCCCGTTCAGACGTTCCCTATCCTCCTTTCCCTCCCTCGGTATGCTTTTATCCCATCCTCTCCTCCGTGCCTCCTCGCTAAGGTAAACACTTTGGGCTAAGGTATAAAGGGATGCGGAGGAAATTCATAACACGGGCAGGAGCCTGTGAGAGCTGACAAAGGCTACGGGCTCGTTGCTTCTTTAATTCATCAGCACTCGAGCATGTAAAACCAGGACAGTCACTGGAGCTGCAGCACATGAATCACCCTTTGAAGGAAACGTGTCTCTGCGTGCTCCAACAGGCCCTCCTTTTCAAAGTGCCATCGACAAGCCCGGCTCGCTAATAGCGTGGATTTAAAAAGCCTCTCGCTGCAGAGGTAAATTATATATATACTGATCCCTGCCTGGAGTTTGGTGCCGTGCCAGAGAGGTGCCGAAACCTCCCAGTGAGTCATATAAATCATAGACCAAACCCCCGAGGGAGCGGGATTAATACCGGATCAATGTGAACGTGCCACGGAGTTATTTGATCGCTACAATGCTGGTATTGACTGTTATACACCTGTTGTATCATCACGGATTACATCTGTTGTAAACAAGCTGTTTGATGTTGCAGGCTGCGCTAACCACATGCACCATAATCGCGGCGTGTAGCTGCCGTGGTGGCCTCGACATGCCCGAGTGAGGCTAATTTTCTTGTTGTGTGGGGTGGCCCCGACAAAAGAGGCTTGTTCGGGGTGAGCTTGTGCAGAGGGAGAGCCAGCGTGGAGGGATAGGGGGAGGCAGAAGGAAGGGGAGGACCGTCTACGTGGTGCTGGAGATGGCTGGGGAGGAAGGTGGGGGTGAAAATAATGACAGAGCATGGCATAAAGCAGCCCAAGGAGGGAGTTGCCAGGTTCTGGTTGAGCTTTATGGCTGGGGTAAGGTTTGAAAGGGTGAAAAAAATTAAATAAGGAGGGGGAAATGGATGGACAGGCTTGGGGCAAGGTTTAGCTGCAGGAGAGGTGCTTGGTGATGGGTAGGAGTGAAGCAAGGTTGTTGGCTTGGGGTTTTACGCCATGGTGGGGTGGTTGAGCACGCTCACTGCCACCGATGGCAATAGCAGCCTTGACAATCCCTCTTTCAGCAGTGTGGGCCCGCAGTGTTGGACCTTAGCAGAGCACTTTTGAGTTCACACCAGTGGTTCTCAAAAAATATCAAACCCTTCCTTGCTGGGTGCATTTCTGCGATCTCTCTTTTGGCAACCTGACACTTCCCCAAGCCTGCACAACGAGTTACCTCATGCCAGCATCCTTCTTCTCCTTGTTTCTCCCCGTCTCAGACACCAGCTTTTTCCCCCTTACACCCCTGCTTTCCCTCCCCAGGAGGAGCCAGGCTTCCCCCAAAAACCACCTCCACAGCATCCCGTGCAGGTAGAGGATCTCACCTAAACCTCCACAATTATATTGGCCACTTTGTGACTTGAGGGCGATGTTTGTGTTCCCAGGCTATAGAGCAAGATCCTTTCTACCCCCATACATTTGGGCAACGGTGGAGGCTGAAGGGCACACATTTTTTGGGGGACATGCGTGCCCTGGTCCCCCAGGGAGTGTAATGCCATTACAATAACAGGGCTTAATGAGAGAAAGGGAGGCCGAAAAGTTCAGATTTAGAAATAGTGCCTCCAAAAAACAACCAGGAAAGGCCTCAGAGATGTGTTCTTCCCTTCTATATTTGCTGAAAGTCAAACCAGTATCTGTCATTTCCTAAATTCAACCTTTTCTCTCCCTTTTGGTCCTTTTTTTTTTTTTTTTCTTTCCTAAAAACATCCTCGGCTAACACAACCCCAGCTGGAAAATGCATAAAGATCTAGGGGAGAAGACAACATAGCAGGAAATATTCCCCAAATATTTCAAAGCTTTTGGTTCATGAATCCTAACCAGTCCCAACATTTTATTTGCCTGAAACCGAAGAACAAAGGCGATGCCAAGACTTGTGATCTTGCAGGGATAAAAAGACTGTACCATTTTTCAGCCCCCTCCTGGAGATAATTAGAGAAGGGTCGGGTTGGCTGCCTGACACATGGCCTCTCCAAGGTCGTGCTGGAAATAGGGTGTCTGGGACTTTCTTTCTACCCAGCCCTAACCCCTGCTGAGCCTGACTGAGAGCTGCTGGGTCATGCTCTCTGTGCTGGGATGTATAGCTTATTGGAGGCTAGAAATAGAGGAAAAAAAAAAAAAGTGATACTTTGGAATTAGTCAGGAAGAAGCAGGTGGGGAGAGAAAAGGACACTCAAACAAGCTCTGGCCAGGAGAAAGGTCTGGGGCTGGCAGCAGCTTGGGGCTCAGGGCAAGCCCTGGCTGGAATATTTGAAATGCTCTGCTCAGGCTGGGAGGAACGATGGATAAAAAGCATGAAAGTCCTTCTTTTCCCTCAAGCCCTCCAAAATGTCTCAACACCAGAGCAAGAAAGGCTCTGAATATGTGAAAAATGATGAGAAACCCCAGGAGCTGTGAAGAAGCTGTGAACCTATTAAAGAAATGTCCTACAACTGTTGTGGTGCCCTGGATGTACCATCACAACCCTTTCACCTGTGACAAAATTCAGTTTTACACTGAATTGTTTCTCCTAAAACAACAGACTGATGAAGCTGGCATGTTTGGGCTTTTACCCAGCATCTCCCCAGTGGATACAGCACCCGAATATTGCACTTTGAACCTGCCTTGCTGTCATTAGGAGGAAAGCGGGGAGCAGGGCTTCTCAAACTTGGTTTGGAAAATGAGGATTTGGGTGAGTGTCACCCTCCTCCTGCCTTTCTCCTGCTCACAGGAGGCAGATGTTCAGGGCACATCCACCTCAGCTCTGTATGCTACCAATGCAGCTCGGATGCAGCGATCACAGAGCTTGCAAGGGGAGCTGGCCCAGCAGAAATGTCCCCAGCTGGGTTGTCACCTACATCCCTCCTGGTTGTGGCTCCAGGCTTGCCCTGCTCCTTCCTGGGTTACAGCCAAGCTCTTCTCTGCGAGGCACAGGCACGATCGGAGCTTATCAGAGCGACGATCACAGAGAATCAGCTCGCACTGACCCAGCCACACCAGTGCAACATCCAGCCTTCGTCACCCAGCCGGGTATTACCCAAGGTAATTCCACCTCGTTGGGCAACTGCTGGGGCCCTCTCTGCTTGTCCAGGCAGTGCAGGAACACTCTGAGACACCTTCCTGGGGTGCCCTGGGCTCTTCCTCCAGCCAGGTCCTGACACAGGGGTAGCGTGTAGCAAAGTGGACGTGCCCCCGCCGAGCAGATGGAGAGATGAATTGCTTCATGCCAGGAAAGGCATAGACAAAACCCTCATTTTAAGGGAGCATTCCCACTCCAGGACAGCAGTGTGCATGGGGAAACCACCTGAGACCTCACCACAAAGCTCCCCTTCCACCCTGGCACCCCAACAACACTTCCACATCCACCACCCTATATACACCCCGGGGAAGCTGGACCTCCATGCACTGCAAAAACAACCATGGCCCCAAAAAACGCATTCCCATCTCCCCTGTCCTCCTTCTCCCCGTGTCCCAGCCCCCTCCCCCCGACCTGGGGATGAATGAGATGCTGGCTGTGGCTGCAATATATCATTCTTACTATTTGTTATGAGGTTTTAATGAGTGCGGAAGATTAGGATGTTTGCAACAGCGTAACAATAAAATACATATCTCGCTCATTCCTTGCCAAAAAGTACTTACAAATAATAAAAGTGAGGCTAGCTGAATGCATAAATCTCCTTTCACAAGCCCCCACCCACTGTGCAATAATTAGTACAAAGTGCAGTGCTAATAGATCATCTTACTTGTGTGGGAAACTTGACATTATGCTTTGTTTATATTATCCTTTTGGCAAGAATCTGCATGGCAAATCCTGGCAGCCAGCAAACAAGAGGCTCTCAAGGAAGGTTTCCAGACTGTCGTGCAGAAAAAGCAAGCCACAGAATTGCGTGCTGGTCAGGATGCCGAAGCCAGCTGGGGAGCTGAAGCGTTAGAGCCAGCCTTTATGGAGGGGAGCTACCAAGTTTCCAGCTGACTAGGAGCAACATCCTGAGACTGATTTGCAAAGGGCTGTTCCCACCCCAGCCACAACAGAGCAGTGTGAACCTTGGCTTCAGGATGGTGCCCTTTGCTTAATTATATATTCAGGGCCCAATTTACCGCCTGGGCCTCCTGATGGGAACAGACGGGGTTGCCCAGACTTGAGGCAGGCACCGAATACGGCCCCTGCGGTCTCTGGCTGTGTAAGTAGAGGGTTTGCAGCCAGTGCCCCAGCAGCTCCAGCTCCTGAGCCTCTTCTGCCCCTTTTAGCCCTTCTGGAGACCTTGGCTGATGTGAGAATCACCTCCACGAGGACATCATGCTCTGTTCTGGGGTATAGGCTGTTGAAATACAGCTTGTCTGGGGTTTGAGGGGTCCCAAAACACTGCCTGTGGGCACAAGGGCTCACTTCAGCTCCCTGATGACCAAAAAAGATCTGTAGGTCAATGTGTTGGTTGGAAAGCCAGCCCTCACTCACTATGCTTGCAGCTCTTCATCCCACAGCCCTTCTCCCTCTTGTTGGGATCGAGTCCCTTCTCTCTGCTCGTTCCTGCATCCTCTCGGCCCAGGGAGAGGTGGACAAACCAGAGCCCAGAGCTTGGACGCGGAGATGCATTCCCGCCCGGTGAATCACAGACCATTAGCACCAGAGGTCAAGGTGTATTCGTGGGAGGGAACATTGTTAAGGAGGAAAAAAAAAGGCTTTATTTATTTATTTATTTATTTATTTATTTATTTATTAATTTTTAAGACCTTGTCCTAAGGATGCCTCCCAGCAGTGGCAGCCCCTCTTTTCAGAGCCCTTACAATCTCTTTCCCAGCACCTTCCTCTGCCGAAGGTCTCCCCAGATTCAGTCCCAGTACTCTTGATTGGCTTTTTTTCTCCATGCTGTGGGTCTGGACAACAACTGAAATCAATGATGCCCAGCTACATGCTTCCACGTGGGATTTTTTCTCATGAACACCTGCACTACAAGCTCCACCAGGTCTCTGTATGTTGCTGTGTGTGGTTCTGGAGCACCTATCCTTGACTTGAGCTGGTGCTGGGCTGTGCTGAGCAGGAGGTCCTCAGTACCTCAGCACCATCCTTTTGCTCTGAAGGGCATTTGGAAGGACTGCCTTGAGAGATGAGCCCGTCTGCTCGACAAGCCCCAGCAGCCTTCACAGCGGCAGGTGTGGCTTGGACTCCACCTTCTCCTGGGCTTTAGCCGTGCATGTCCATGTTCATTCCTGCTCTGGCCATGCCTCAGCTCGGCTTGGTTCCCTGCTTCCTGCTAGGACACAAGTGGGCTGCAGGTCCCTGCTCTGTGTTAAATCTCATCCACTCTTCTTGCTCAAGTGTGGCCTTCAAATGCACCGAAGTTGTCCTTCTTTGTGGCCGGGGAACGGAGACAAGTGTCTTATCCAGCTGGAGAAGTGACTCACCCTCCTGGTGCTGGCTGCCCTTTGCCCTTCTACTCAGGCACTATTGCAAAACCAAGAGGAAAGGGAGAAGGTTTTGACCTGTGCTCCCAGTGCACATGTTCCTCTGCAGCTTCAAACCCTGCCTGCTGTACCTTCACCCATGGGTTCATCGCAGTGTGCTCTACCATAGGAAGAAAGCTGAAGCCAAATTCCTGACTTTGCACGGCATTTTTAAAGCTTTTAAAACAAGAGTTGGCAAAGTGGTTCCACATGGAAATGACAAAGAGCTCCCTTGGTGAGACATTGGTCAGGTGGAAAAAATATTGCAAACGAATGCATTTCCACACCGGACCCAGCTTGCTGGAACCACTGCAGAGAGATTTATTTATTCTTTTTGTATGCTGGAGGGCTCAGGGAATCCCGGTAACGTGCGAGTAATCTTGAACAAAGTGAGAAGAAGGGACACGGCATCGCCCTGACATTTCGGTGACTGATGAGGTTATTTGAGGGGAAAATGTTCGGAGCCCGGCGTCCGGCAGCCAGAGTCGGCAGCAGGCTCTCCCGCTACCCGTGTGGCTCAGGACAATGGTGAACAGGCTGAAACACTGACAGTTTCCCCACAGACTTTTCCCAGAGTTACTAAAATTAACCTTTTTATTCCCCCCCACTGGATAAACATAAAGGTTTTACTTCCCTTAACCTCTCTTTCCCACCCAGAGGGCAAGGAGTTGGTCGGATCTACAGTTAAAATAATATATTAAGGATTTCCAATGGTGCAAGTCAAACTTCACATTTCCTAATGATTCCAGATGCCTTTTTTGTCCTCGGACATTTCGAATTAAACCTCTATGAAACTGACCTTTTGGCTTGTCATTCTTGGTGAGGACCCCAGAGATGAAACACTTCTTTCAGTCTGTCACTACTGTCCACAGCCCGCCCTCCCCTCTCCCCCCTCTGCTATTTTATCAGCAAGGACCCATAATTGAGCCCCTTGACAATAGCGGGACTGTGCATTTCTTTGTCAACAACAATGGGCCGTCCAAGTTCATTACTGGAGATTGTTTAAAAATTGATTCATGGGCCAGTAGTAGTAGCTTATTATACAGCATAAGTGACAGTGTGATCTGGATGGAGGCCGAGTCATTCTTGAGCAGTCATGTCCAATTAGAAAGAACATTGCACACATTCCTGTTGGAGCCACATTAATGAATTAGTCCTACCACAAACTGAGAGAAGCTTGCAGGACCCTAATACCTTTTGTTCCTCGGGATAATTCGGTAGTTTATAAAGAGAACAGTGCGGAGCACATTAGCAGAAGAATAGCAATCACAGGATTCAGATCGTCCTTACACTCATTCTTCCTTTCCCTGCAAGGGGAGAAACTCCTTCAGGTTTCTGGGGAGCTTACAGTCCTTGAGCTGTGTGTTTCCCCATGTAGTACAGCCCGGCCAGACCTCCGACAGCCACCTCCGTGGCTCCCAGGGTTGTGATTGCAGTGCTGCTGCTTATCAGGGCTGCTGTGCTCACAGCCCAGCAGCTTCACCTGGCTCCTGAGCTCGGGCCAACATCTAGCATCCAGGTTCTGCTTCCCAGGATAACAGAGCAGCTCCAGCACATGGTGCAACATCACAATGCAAAAGTCACACCCCTGAGCTTTAATATACCTTGGTGCCTCCTCCTTGCTCTGCAATTAGGTGCTTGTGTAACCCACTGTGTTGGAAGGGTTACATCTGCACCTAGTAAAAAAATCAGAAAGGAGCATTCAAGGCACACTCTTCAAGTTTGGAAGTCTAGAATTGTTGTTGAAGCTCTTAAATCATGAATCTGATTTTTAGACATGCTGACATCTATTTAATTTGTGGGCAGCAGCTCCCTGGGACCAGGTAATTTGGATGAATTTGGGAGCCACGCATCAGGCACTCACTGCTGAGGATAATTGGTATGCAAAAAGTCCTTGCAAAGGCTGTGTTAGGGGGAAAGATCACAAGAGGTGAACGTGTGCAGCTTGCCAAGTGCTGACAAAGTCCTTGAGTGGAAAGTAGGAAAGCTGTCAGCTAAAGGATGCTGAGGAATTTCTTGGGTAGGTACAAGGGAACGCAATTAATGGATCGAACTATTGCAGCAGAAAACACTTGTACTTCCTTACCGCGGGAACTGCAGAAAGAGCAAAAACAGGAATGGTATCTCTCAACAGAGAGAAGGTTATCAACCTTCTCCGTTACTAAATCGGATCCCAGGAGGAGTCCCCATCTGTGGGGATGGTCACAAAACATGGTTTGTGCTACCCTCAGTGGATGTGATACTGCCACCACTGCCTTTTAATACATAGCACTTTTTGACATAGAGCAGATTCTGCCAATTACTTGGTGAGAGTACCACAGAAACACATCCATGGTTGGTCCACACGTCTCTAAGTACATTAGTGGCAATATAAATCATAGCAGTACTGTAACATCACCTTCCTAATGACATAACAGCATTTGGCCTTCTAGGATCCAGAAGAGAAGATGAAAAATAAGCAATTTTTGGACAGGGATACCAAGCTATCATATTTTAATAACTATTATTAATGACTGAGCTGTCCTTGTTGTAGCAGTGCTTATAGGCAGTCACTGAACAGCCTGTGAAATTCTAGTGCATGTAAGTTTTTGTTGCTAATAGCCATTGCTCACCACTTAACCTGTTTAGGGAAGGTTGAAAAAAGTGCAGTTTGTACGCTACAGCATATATGTCTAGGTCATACAGCAGTAAGTTTGTGTACACAAAGAATGTAGATATGTAAATGTGTACACAGAGAATGTAGATATGTAAATGGTAGTTAAATTTACCAATATCTCGAAGAACAGAAGAAATACCATATAACTTTACTGTAATCTTAACACAGTCATGACTGAAAATGTATACAGTTAAAAGTTCAGCGATGAGTCATGCCACCAAAAATGTATTTACGTCTGTTCTGAATGAAGCCTTCATCATCCTGGAGACAGCTAAAAAAAAAAAAAAAAAAGTGTTTAGAATGAGAACAAGTATGTGTTAGAAAATAGAAAATCCAGTTTACTCAGTACTACACCATTACCAGCATTGAAAAGAGAGCCTGAAAATGAGAGAGTATGTAAACACATACATTCATAGCACAGAACTGAGTACACACATATGCTGAAGGTTTACTGAGCTGCAGGATTAGATTGTTGTTCACCACTTTGATAAGACTGAAGTTTTCTTTTGCATTTTCTACTTTGCTCAAGCTGTTTAATTTTCCACGAAAGGTTCAGACTCAGAACAGCCACCTACCCTTGCCTATGACTTCATGTGACTGAAGAGTTCATGTGTACCTGCAGGTTAAAACTTTCTCCTGAGACAACAAAGAAGAGTTTTGCCCTCAGAAATGTGGGTTTCCTTTAAAATTGCCCAACACAATTTGGCTCCTTCACCCCCTTGGGAGGTACCTGAGTGTGTGGGGACAGGGCATTGCTCGGGGCTCTCTTTGAAGGATCTTATCCATCTTCTCCTTACTATTTGCCCTTGAGTCCTGGTTGACACAACAGGTACTCAATGGAAGAATTCAGCTCCTCTTCAAATTCAGAAACTTCTAGGTTTATACTGTGATTTTATAAACTATATCCTGCAAATTCTGGTGCATAGGCAGTTGTAATGCAGTTATTTTGCTTTTCCTGGGATCAGGATTGTCAGCCTGGAGACATGAATTCTACCATTTCCCACTTAAAAATGGTTGGAAAAAATGTGTGGAGAATGAGAAATCCAGTTCTCTAACCAACACCTCCATTTTTGGCCTCGCCATTGAACTGGAAGCAACCTCAGGAAATATATCTCCACACACCAAGGCTGTCCTGCAGGTTGGGTACCCTTTGTGAGCGTGTCCAGTCAAGCAGCAGTCCAGCTTGTTCAGCAAAATTACTCCTCCACTTCCTGTCCTGACAATCAGAAAGGTTTCCTGAGGGGTAAACTGAATTCAGAGACCATTACTGCTCATGCTACAATAGGGACATGGAGAACAGACTGCTTCCTTCCTCTCCACAACAGCCTTTCACATATTTGAAGGCCATTAGCATACTCCTTATCCACTTTAGGCTAAGGAATCCCAGTTCTTTTCAATCCTTCCATTTAGGTTGTGATGGATATAGACGATTTTGGTTAATAACTTCTAGTCTCTCTCCAGTGGCCCACATCTTTGGACCATCATGCTGAGAAGCCAAAATCATATTTCAGCAGATCCCCACTGGTGTTGAAGGGATTGAAGGATTGCTTCACAGGATTGCTGTTTACACATCCCAAGATGGTGTTTGCTGCATTTGCAATGCTAGGCCCTGTTCTGAAGAGTACTGCCCAACAAGGGATCCCAGATATGCACAGTTGATGGCTCTTCCTTGAAGTACAACATTGTTTTTTTTCTCCAGCCTGACTCTTTGATTTGGCCAGCTAATTCTGAATCCATTTCCTCCAACGTGCTGGTGATCCCTCACACTTGATCCTTGTTGATGTAATCTCCATGGCTGTCACTTGGCACAGCATCCCCTCAGTTAAAAGGGGAGCAGACATTTCTGAAAACCTGAATGTGGACTAAAAGTCACTCTTCTGGTGAGCCAATACCAGTCTTATGCTCCATGCATGGACTCAGATTGCTTTCTGCAAGCTCCTGTCCTTATAATCCAGGAAGGCCTCAGTGAAATCAACTGCTTTGCTTGCTGTACTGAATCCTCCCTAGCCTGTCTCATGCCCAAAGATCTTGCAAGCTCAAAAATCCAGGGATTAGTTCCTTTGTGCCTGCATTCAGACTTTTAATTACATCTTCCTTCAGTAGATAAAAAAGAGGGGAAAGGCAAGTTGGTGAGTGTCTTCAGATGTCACCTCTTAGATTTACTACTCTACAAAACCTACAAAAGCTGGATGATCTGAAGTGGGGTCAATTAAAGGGGGAAATAAGAAGTTATTGAGTTGAGTGTGGTCTCTGCAAGTCATTAGACAGTCACCATAATGGTTATTTTTCTACAGTTAATTGTTACCTGCATTTGGATTACTTGGTTCTCCCTGTTAATTTTCATCGTACCCTGCATGTATGTTCTGTACCAAATCATTAACAAAATTGTGAGGATCATGATGAGCAGAATAACTCTTTCAACATTTGCAAAATTGCATGTGAAATAATATCTACAGGGTTTATTAAAATTATAGGTAGAGTCATCTTACTGTCTCTGAAGTTTTTGGGAAGGGAGGCGATTTGCTTCTCAAGGGGAGCTGTCGGCAGTCTCTTGTGTGTGTTGGACGTACACAAGATCTTGTCTTGTACAGAAAAAAAAAATCTATGTGCTGGGGCTTTCACTCTCTAGATGCCTGGTCATCACTCTGCTTAGCCCTTTTTCTCTGCCTTGTGCCTCCCACTGAACAAATATTTCACTATTACCAATCCAATGTATTTTAACAACTGACAAATAAAACAGAAGTATATTTCTGGGCTGTTCAGATGCTTCCTTGTCTCCCAGGAGAAGCATTCATTGTAGGCAATAACCTCCCAATAACAAAATGCTGTCTCAGAGTCTTTGCCCATGTCTTGGGGAATAAGTGATTACCAGCCTCATGCAGCACAGGAAGGCCCTGTTGGGCTGAGGGCTGGCTCAGAGGGAAGGAGGGGGGACAGCAGTGGCCACAGGGGCTGAGCAAAATCACATTCTCCCCTGCATTTACTCTTTTTGGAACCAGAGACTTCCTTCTCACAAGGATCATCAAGGATAAGCACAGAAGACAACCAACAGGAATAGGAAAGTATCGATATCTTAATTTTTTAGTTGGCAAGCTGACTCATACACATGCAGGCATCTATTCCAAAGCCACGACTTAACTGAATTTTCTGCTTACTAGCCCAGTGCTCGGACCACAAAATTTCTCTGGGTGTGAAAGTTCCCATAATGGTGAAGCAGCAGAGAAACAAACTCTCATTTACATAATGAAAAG
This sequence comes from Aythya marila, assembly GCF_965140915.1. NCBI lineage: Eukaryota > Metazoa > Chordata > Aves > Anseriformes > Anatidae > Aythya > Aythya marila. The sequence continues at coordinate 71,337,519 of NC_139045.1, forward strand.
AAAAGTCTATGAGCTGGGCAGGTGGCTGTGGGATTTGGAGAGCTACTTTTGCAGGAAAAGATGTCAAACCATCTGATTGCTTAGAGCAACACACATTTTCCATCGCATCCTGGCCAGCCTTCCTATACCCATCCCTCTCTATGCCAGCCTCAGACAGTTTTTCTTTTGCAAGACCATTCCTATACGAAGGCTAAGGGATACCATGACATGGCTGATGCTCTTTCATAATGCAGAAATCCATGCTGGTGGCGAGACAAATCTCTTAAACACCTAAATGTGAAAGTAAATGCCAAAAATCTCCTTGTCTACTGTGATGGATGAGATGATTCTGTAGTTTATCTCCCCCCAAAATACTGCAGGCTATTCAGGTGTGGCATGATCACAAACAATTGAGTTAATTTTATAAGGCCAGGTATGAAAAATGACTGTAAGTTTCCCCATATCAGTGAATGACAAGGAGTGCTGGGCCTGGGTTAGGATCACCAGAGTACTGCAGAACATGGGCTGTGTGCTCACATTCACTGGGCGTGTTTCAGCCTCTCAATTCTATATTTTCATGTTCACTAAACGATCATTTGTAAGATGCTGAGCACGAACAGGATTTTTTTTTTTTAATTATTATTTTTTAAATATATATTTTAGCCTGTTTTGTGCAAACTTACAAAGTTCAGGAGAACCTTTTAATAGATATGAAGTAAAAGTTTTACAGAGTGGGAATTACAGTGAAGGAAGGGAGGCAATGCAGAGCTGGAGGCAGGAGCCTCTTTAGCCAGACTGATGAATCCAGGAGAGATGCTCCCAGCCTCCAAGCAGAGTGTGAATCTCAGGCAAGATCAGAAGCAATGTTATCTCACGTACCTTACTGCCAAATCCTCCTTTCCCTTTCTGCTCAGGGAAGTCTGTCCAGACCCTCTTCATTGGATGGGTATTGGGAGTACTTATGCACTACAAATGCTGAGTTTCTGCTGAACTGATTGAGGCTTTGCCAAATCATGTTTTGTTCCCTCTTGGCTAGTTTTCTTTCAGCTTTACAGCGAAGATGTCACATCTTTTCTTTAGCTGGGTGTGTTACATTTGATTGTGTTAAGCTATATCTGATGGCACTAGCCTACAGTAACATTCAAAGTCGTGCAACATGTTCTGGCACAGACAGCATTATGAATTTACACATATGGTTGTTTAGATCTTGTATCGAATATCCTCTGGCATCAGATCTGAAATGAATTGTATATGGCAACCAAAGACACTCTCTCTGAATAACAAAAAAAAAAAAAAAAAAAAGAGAGAAAGAGGGAGAGAAAAAGCTTTGCTGTATCACCAGCTCTGATCTGGACAAGTGGCAGGCATCCCAGCCAGCAGCAGACAGCAGACAGGCAGCCCCACATCGCTTCAAGCCTTGTCCCGTGCTGTTCCCACAGCTCCTTCTCTCCCCCGACACCTCCCTTTCATCTCTCCCCTCTGGACTCCCTTCATACCACAAGGAGCTTTCCAGTCACCCTGGCATGGGAGCTCATCTCCACCTTCTTGTGATAATCTTGTCTGCCACCTTCCCCTGGTTTGGATGGTGACTCCTTTGGCCATGTCCTAGGCTCATTCAGCAAGACCGCAGGCAGGTCTCTGGTGCACAGGGGTGCTAAACTGAGCCACTGTTAGGATTTGCTGAGCAGATGTCTAGGGGCACTGCAAGCAATGGGTTTCCAGCCCTACAGAGCTGTGTGCAGTGCAGAGCACACGAGAGCAAGAAGTCAGCACTAGCCAGGAGTCCTTTGGGAAGGCAGATGAGCCTGAGTGGATTGGGATCTAGAAGGAGAATGAGGACACAAAAAGCTGCCTTGTCCATTCACAAAATACAAACAAACAAACAAAACACACACACACACACACAAACAAACAAACAAACAAAAACCACCACTATGGTATCTTTTTGAGTAGAGAGGTGGCTCCTCACTGCCAGCCCCACAGGGGTCTTTGGCCGCTCTCAGTGACCCAGAGTGGTTATAGCAGCTTACACTGCTGGTCTGTCTAGAGACTTCAGTCTGTAGTTCCCAGGGTAAGTAGGGTTTCCAACAAGGAGTTCAGCTTACTTGGCTGGCTCTCTGTTACTTTCCCAATCCATGTCCTAGAGTCCACTTCGTGCACCAAACTTCCATTTTCATCTACCAGGGTCACCTGTAAGGACCTATATACAATGGCATGTGGAGCCAGACAGCTCTGCCACACAGTTATCACTAGAAAACTTTAAAAACCCTGGTCCTGTCCCCTCACAGTAATTAAACCAGGTCATGGGGCATGAGGTACTGGACTTGTGCTCACCTTCATGGCTCCTTCTATCTCTCATTTGATCTTTTTCAATGCCACAACAGACTGGACTGGAAACAGAGAGAAGAATATCCTTGTGACCCTTCATTCTGCTCTGCCATGAGCCTTGAGCAAGTGAGGAATAGGCATTTAGTCACTTAAAGACCAACAGAAGTTGATTTCAAGGTGAATTAGGTGCTTGAATAGAAATGAGGCACTGACATTTTCAAAGATGTTAATATCTCTGCTTCTGGGTGGATAGCAAAGGAAAAAAAGCTCTGGAATACTGTGGATAGAAATCTCTATGAATGCAAGAAATTGCATGTCAGTGGTGCCTTCTGTGTATGGGCACACGAGTGCAGGGTTTACATTCCCAGGCTGGGGCGGGGGAGGTTCCAGTATCTTTGGTCTCTGAGGGCTAGAGAGAAGAGCAGGAGCCCAAGGAAGGTGCAAGACCTTGCTGGGGTGGACAGGGTGCCTCTGCCTCCCACTTAGTTGTGTTACAGGGAAACACAGACAATAAATTGGGTGAATCCAAATCTCTCTGTGCGTCCATAGCTGGTGAAATCTTATCCCTCCACCCCCTCAAACCCCATTAAAATGTACCCAGCTTTGGAAGGAGACTGGGATTTTACTTCATCTAATCACTCTGTACCTGTACATATATTTTTTGTAATGCCATGAATTCTATGAACTCACTTTAAATCTCCCCAGTGGGAGTCTCTGGAGTGGAAGGTGATGCGTAAATGTACAACATCACCATGGGCCTGTTTGTAATGATACAATGGAGCATTAAATTTTTGGGTTAAAGTTTCTGAATATGATTCTAGACAGCATGTTAAAGTCACTGGGTCATTGCTTTGATAGCTCTGACTGTGAATTGCTCAGGTCTGCTCAAGCATGCAAAGCCTTCATGAGCCACTCTGTTTGTGACAGTGCCACAAAACACTGGTTTCACATCACAGCTTCTCCAGCTAGATCAGCCACTGGCCAGCACGTCCAACACAGAGACATTTCCCACAGAGGAGCCCCAGGTGCCTGCTGTTAGCTGAGACTTTGTGAGCTTGTGTCCCTCTGCTTCTCCTGGAAGGGTCTCAGCCACCCTTTTAAAGTGGGGAGCTGGTTTGTGATCACCCATCTCAGGTGGCCACTGATCTCCTCTCCATCCCAATAAACCATACAGCTTCTAGACCATCCGTGCCAGCTGAGTGTTTGAGTATCTACTGGCATTCAGCTCTGGCTGAGCTGAGGTCCCTTCTCCCTCCACCATGAGCATTATGAGAAGGGCTGAGAGATGAAGGAGCAACGACAGCTTTCTGGCGGTTGTTTTTAGACCAAATTAACTCAGCCCATTGCTATCTCCCAGCATCTTGGACCACCATCCTTCTCAAAGTAGTTTTTCCTTGTCCTCTGTCTGTGTTTGGAGCTCTGCTCCGTGATGAGGATCAGCAAATTCACGGCCCCTCTGAACCAGAAATTACAGCCACGGGTCAGGCTGGGCCAGCTCCTCGACCAAGCCCATCTGGGCATCGCTGAGGGCAGCACTGTGTCTCAGAGAGCCAGATAAACCAGAAAGTTTGGAGAATCCCAAGAGCAGGTAAAAGAAAGCCCTGTTAAATCATTGCTTTTCAAAGAACCTACCCTGGAGCTAGCTAACTGATCCTGTTAGATCTTTCCTAAGTCAGATAAGAAAAATAATCTGGCAGTAGTCATCAAAGGCAGAACGATGCATTAAAAACCCATTGTGTGGAGACCCTGGAATCAAAGGTAGAGGGTTTTCAGACAAGACTGATGGGACTCAGGAGCACCCATGGAAATTTCCGCTCCCTTCCCGTTTGTAGGAAGGAGGGTTTGCCCTATTGCCTTTGACTGAGAGCTGCTCTTCCCAGAGATATCAAATGCCTACTGTCTTCCCTGTCCCACACAATGAGTCACTTCCAGGGAGACGGGGATGAAGAAAGAAGGGGATGGCAGTTACGGGGATAATCAATCATTTATTACTATTTCAGCTCAATGGGAAGCAAGTGAAGGTTGCATAAAGGTATAGACAAGGGTCTTTCTTTGTCCTGATACACCTTCCCCGAGCTCATGCTCTTGGCCATGTTGGAGACAGAGGGGTGATCTGAGCCAGACTGGATGCTCTTATGTTCTTCCTTTTCCTCATGATAAGAAAAATACCCGCTTGAAAACATTACCTGTCCCTCACACTGCCCTTTGAGGTGGATAAAAGAGGTAAGCACCACTGTCTTCATTTACTCTATGGGAAAATGGGGCAAAAATGTTTTGATATGCAGTATCTTCTGAACAGCTTGAAGCAGCATGGCTCTTACCTGTGGGCGTGTGTCTAAGCAATGTCCATGTCAAAACTGGCCAAGGAAGATTGGGATCCTCTCTTTGAAGACCTACAGATGAGACATGAAAGAAGAAAACAGGACAGAGCAGCAGAAACGGGAGCTGCACAAATGCAAGGCGTTGCCATAGGATCCAGCCCATGTCTTGCCAAAATGCCCATAAGCCAGAGATCTTGTCTTATGTTGCCATATGTCACATGCTATAAATAAATCAGTTTGGTTTTGGCTGGCTGCTATTGCTCTTGTTGTAATCTCTTGTGTATCTTTCCATGTATAATTAAGAGTCAAGCCCTTGGAGGAGAGGGAAAGTTGTTAAATGACCTGCTGACATTTCCTTTGAACAGTAACTACATCTGCCACTCGAGAGGCTAGAGAAAGACATGGAAAAAAAGAGAAATACAAATAAGGTGGAGAAGCTGCACCTCCAGGCTGAAATCTAAAGATAAGCAAGCACTTATCTTTTGACTCCATTTCCTACCTGATTGACATTCAAGCCCAACATTAAAAATATTGCACTAAATAACACCATTGGTGAGGAGGACAGCAGGGATGCCCAGAAGGAAGAGTATAAGGATAATTTTCCTCCCTTCCCTCTCCTTTTGTCAGAGACTTCCATACTCTCTTAGCCGCTGCCGATCTGCAGATGACCATGACACTCCATTCCCACTTCACAGTTGTTCTGAGATGTCATAGTTGTCCACACCCAAACTGAGGATGAAGCTTCTGGACATGACATGAAGAGGGTCACTGTGCAGGGTCCATGGTGATCTTCAAGGATGCCCTACACAGACAGGGATGAATAAGGCAATGTCTGTATGTCAAACCCCAGAAAAATATATGCTATTATTGGCCCCTATGACATTTACCTGGATTTCCCTTCTGCTCTAGTTGGAGTTATATCCACTCCGGGGTTCCTATATCTTTTCTATTAAAGGGGTTGAATCCTCATTCCAGTTCCATGCTGAAAGGGAAAAAAAAAAAAAAAAAAAAGGAAAAAAAGAAAGAAAAAGAAAAAATAATAAAGAAGCTTGAGGAAAGGCGCTTCACAGTGCAGATGTTCCAAGTGCCAAAGGGGGTAAATGTGATGGGCACTGCCTAAGTGCTTTCCTCCTCCTGGTCAAGGCTTGCGTGTTGGCTGGTGATCTAGTGGTTTTCCAAGGAAAAGAAAGAGGATTAGCCAAATCAGTTACATATAGGCATGACTCATTGCAGATGTCTGCATGGTAGATGCCTACTTCTGAGCTGTCCACCCTGCCTTTATGCCTCCACAGTCAACAAAGCAAAGGAGGGCATGTTTCATCTGCCAGATGCAGGTGTTGAATTAAAGACTGATGGAGTCAGGCTCTGAGAAAGCCTGATCCCCTCCAGTGATGAGACAGGAAGCCTGGGGGCTGGCTCAGACAGAGGAGCTGGCTGGGCAAACACCTACCTCTGATCAGATAAGTCTCACTCATTTGGTCCCTAAGCAGGAACTCCATCGGCAGAAATATTCTTCAGAAAAAAGATAAGTCGCTGGATGTAGCGGGGGATAGCCCATGAAATCTTGCAGCAGTGTTGCAATAGTGTCCGAACCAATCCACACAGTTCCACTGCAATCTTACAGTGCCTGAAGCTGGCAAAGTCCAACCCACAGGAGTAGGGACTGGCAGGGAAGAAGATGCAGCAGCTACTAGGGACCAACAGGGCCATTGGCATTAGCATCTGCTGTCATCCAGAGCAGGGGGTTGTTTTTTTTTTAATTACAATTAATAAAAGCAGAAGCTTTTCTTCAAAAGCATTTACATTGTTCAAGAATCATTTTTAAGTCACCTTTGAAACTAGTTTGGTTCTAGCTCTCCATCTTCTCCCCTCAAAGTTGTCATGTGTAATTATCAGTTTTTAATACGTTTTTGATTTTACTATAAGGAGAAAAAAAATCAAAATAAAAATGAAACATTTTTTCATGAATTACTATTTAAAGCATTAAATCATTGATATTTTGGAGGAAAAAAAACCAAACACATATTCTTAATATGTCCTCATCTTGATATTTTCAATTTGTGAACATTTTCCAGAGTGTTAATTCCAGGAAAAATGATAGTATTTTGACTTTTAATTCCAGTTTCAGAAATAAATATTTGACATAAGAGAATTTCTTGTGAGAGGGAAATGCTATTTTTCTGAAGAGGTGTATTTAAACCTGAACCACTACTTTGCAGAAAGCCATAGTCCATTTTCTGTAATGACCCTTGCAAACACTATAGAGAAATTTATACATAATTATAATCAAATATTCTCCATCAATTATAACATGGACTTCACTGTGCTGTGAAAAGAGCTCTCAGCATTTGCTGAACTAAGGTGTTCTCATTTTCCATTCCTTTTAAGTATCTGAACTTATTTTGTACATCTGAGGGAAGAGATTTTAATTATCAACAGAAAATAGAATGATTTTTGAAAGGTTATAATTGTTCCAATGATTGCTGTTCACATTATTCAAGACTAGCTTCTTAGTTGAGTTTATGTTTACCAAACTTACTTTTTCTTGACCTATGCTAATTATGAGGATTAATAGATTAGGTATTTGGAAGCTTTGTTAGATTGTTTGTTATCAAACAAGGTTAAAGTATCTTTTAGAATATTTGATGATGGAAAATGAGCTACTCACTGCCTTACCTAGAGTCGTTGACATCGCTTTGTAACATACCGTGCTTTCTTACCCACTTCCAATTAACATGACCCAGAGATTAGATTACAACCCAACCAAAGACTACAACCCAGTCAAAACATTTACCCAATGCTTTTTATAGCAATTCACCTTTAGACTCTGAAGTCCAACATGGGGATTCTAAGACACCAGGTTTTTAGAGGTTTATTGTGATTTGAAATTACATTTTCTCCATACTGTGTGTTAATACTTAAAAGAGGAACGGTTTTTGCTGTCATGACGTGCAATGAATCAAGGAAAACTTCAACCTTGAAAAAAGTCAGATGAAGATTTTCCTTAATCTGTTTTTATATTATGCAAAGCTGAACAGGGCTTTTCTAGACCTTCTCTCAGAAGCATTAATTAGAGTAAATGCAATTAGCACCCTTATTAATGCATAATTCTTACATTAATCAGTAGAAGTTTTGCTGAATTAAAGGATTGTCCCAGGTCTTCCCATAAAACAATATTGACTTGGCACAGGAACCAGAAAAAGAAATCTGTTGAACCACAGAGAAAATGAACAGAAACTTGAAGTTTTAGCATTATTTTATCCTGTGGTGGATCTTACCTCCCTCATGCAATGGTTGACTTCAGTTAACTTCAAGGGAGTTTCTCACAGGGCTCATCTGCTGATGGGGATTTCATCCACATTACCTAAGTGTGACCTGAACTTTGACCATCTTTAGTGTCCCTGATGAGATCCTTCTAATTTGGAGGCAAAGTGATGGCTATTTCAACTACCTCTTTGCAATTTTCCAAAGATAAAGAACTTTGGGACAAAAGTGGGACAAAAGTGTCCTCACTGGGATTTAATATAACTTAATAAGTCTTTTTTGAGGTGACATCAGACTCTGCCTGTGTGCTTGTCCCTTTTCACACTTCTATTTCCCTCAGCTGAGAAAGCAGCTGAAAAACAGGCCCTTGCCCCCTGTTTAAATTACGGTAATATCTTCAAAGTGATCTAAAGCCAGCAGTCCCCTAGCACTTTTCCTGGGGTGCTGCAGGAAAACACTGGGTGAATGCTCTTGCCTGGCCTTTTGAGCATGCGCTGTGGCAAGGGAGGCTACACATGGTGTAACTCCAATTCCCTCAATGTTGCTACCGGGATCAGAGATCTCCATCTCCTGTCTGCAGGAATAACAAATACTAAGTCTGCAGAGAGGATTAGTGGTGCTTTTCTTTAGAGCCCTGGCAGGCAGAAGGGCCAAGGGATGGCATGGCTAGCTGGTGAGGGGAAGGGATTGTCCTGCTCTCCTCTGTGCTGGGGTGGCCTCAGCTTGAGTACAGGGTGCAGTTTTGGGTGCCACAATATAAGAAGGACATAAAACTATTAGAGAGTGTCCAAAGGAGGGCTACAAAGATGTTGAAGGGTCTAGAGGGCAAGATGTGAGGAGTGGCTGAGGTGCCTTGGTTTGTTCAGCCCAGAGCAGAGCAGGCTGAGGGGAGGCCTCATGGCAGCCTGCAGCTCCCTCACGAGGGGAGCGGAGGGGCAGGCGCTGAGCTCTGCTCTCTGGGGACAGCGACAAGACCCGAGGGAATGGCATGGAGCTGGGACAGGGGAGGGTCAGGCTGGGTGTTAGGGAAAGGATCTGCACCCAGAGGGTGGGTGGGCACTGGGACAGGCTCCACAGGGCAGTGGTCATGGCACTGAGCCTGCCGGAGTTCAAGAAGTGTTTGGTCAACACCCTCAGACATATGGGCAGATTTTTCAGCAGTCCTGTGTGGAGTGACGAGCTGGACTCAGTGTCCTTGTGTGTCCCTTCCAACTAAGCATATTCTATGATTCCATGGTTCTGTGATTCCCCCAGTCCCATATTCCCTTGCTGACCAGCAGATGCAAAATTGCCCTCAGTGATGAGGGCTCGTGAGGGCATGACTTTGCATATCACAATATCACCTGGTTGGAAGGGAACACAGGACATCTCTAGTCCAACCTTCCACTCAAACCATCTTATCCAGTTGTATAACCAACAGAGTTGCCAGAAAATGGGATAAGTTCCCTGCAGTTAGCTTCCAGTTTAACTTCCTCTGAGAGCACATCTCTCCTTCCTGCCTTCTGAGCAGCTAAATGTGTTATTAAGGAGATGGCCTGGCTCCAGCAGTGTTCTCCTCATGCATAGCTGCTTGTCCTGAGGGTGCCAGGATCAGCCTGTACAAAACTTCTTTTGGGATTGGGGTCTGAGCTTGCATTGCTCTCCTGGCATGTGTAGCTCCTCTCTGCAACTTCCCATGGAGATCAGCAAAGAGCAGGAGTAAATGGGGTACTCTGATGTTTTTAACCAGTTTAGAAAAAAACTATGCATGAACAAAAATAGATGGAGAAGTCTGGTTTTGTTCCTAGGGTAGTGTTCTTGGGAGCCACTTGAGGGAAAGAGAAAATCAACTTGAGTGCAGGTGCAAATCTCACAGTGGAAAGGTCCCTGTTGCCCAAAAGGGTTAATGCAACCTCTCTTTTTCCCCAATAGCTTTGTGGCCCTCACAGCTTTCATTGTGAAATGGGTGCAGGTGTGGGCTATGCTTTGTTGATCACAATCCCTTTTGCAGAGGAAGCTTTGAATATGTTTGACATAATCAGCTCACAGCCTTTGCCCGCACTCTTTCATAAACAGGCCATTTTCACATCCTTTTCATGGGATCCGACAAGCGGAAAAATAATTAATGTTACCTCAGCCTAACAGTGACCCAGCTTTGATTCAAAAAGACGGCATGTTGCATAAACTAACCATTTAATTGAGTGATAGAAAAAGCCCACATGTATCAATTCTGCCTCTGCGTATTATGATTACTGGGGCTTTGCAAGGATTGTGCTCCCTTGGTCATAAAGCAGAGCTTAAATTCAAGCCCATGAGGAGCTTTCAGAAGGACTGAGTGAGCATGAGCCAGGGATTATCTGTGTTTACAGTGGCAGGACATGGGAGCAGGGGAATATGTGGGTGCCTAGCCACCACGGCTCATGTTCAGGTGAAGTCCAGGTTATGTCACATATCCTTGTGAATCGAGAATGGGCAGATATTATCCAACCACAAGATACTTTGGATGTTGAGGGCACTTTGCCACCACATTGCCATGACCCTGAAGCCAAAGATAACCCATATATACCACAGTTAGAACTACACATAATATGAATAGGACAGAATCACTCTTAAGTGATCCACCATGAAGAAATGTCCAAGATGAATCTCCGTTACATTCAGGTAGGGTCTTGAGGTAGCAGTGGCTCCTCTAATGAACCATCTCCTCTTGTGGTTGCAGAAAGACAGATGTTTCAGTAGAAGGTGAACCAAACCAGGAGCCTCTACTGCTAACCACCATGAGTGACCATGAGAGCAGTTTGGAGGTGTCCTGCATCAGTGGAGTCATGCCCACCAGGAGTGGTTCAATACAAGCTAATCACTGGCTTACTCAAAGACAGCAGTGGTGGTCACTTATATTTTTTTGGGGTGAGGAAGCAATGCTTGGGCTTGTCTGTAAGGCCTCCAGGAGATGTCCAGGGGTCTAGCAATGCACTGAAGAAAAGGGTTCCAACCTTTTGTTGCATCTGGCCAAAGATCAGGCTGTGTGCCTTCAGGTGGGGTGACATCCAGGCTCCATGCCATCTTTCAGGAGGAAGGTGCCTTCACCTTTGATGCCCAGCAGAGTCAAAGGGAAGGCAGAGTGAGGCCATCTGAGCCATCAAGAGGAAAAAAAGTCCTTGAATAATACCACTTCACAACCAAGTGTTGAACCCCTCACCTCACAAAACTCCCTGCCAGCAACTCCAACATATGAACAAAAAACCCTGCTTGCTTAGACAAAAACAAGAGGTACCTCCCCATGAAACAGGAGGGGAAAAGACTGTCCTTTCCCATAGTCTGAAAGCCCAGATACAGCAAGGCCAGAAAAGCACTTAGGCAAAGAGATCAATACTCGTGAAGCACATTTCCAAGGCTTTAGAAGATGCAGTGGTTTCCTGGTGTAAGGACTCCTGTGCTCCGTGTGAGCACAGCACAGGTGGGTGAAATGAAGGCAGTGCATCTTCACAGCTACTCATCCTCAGAAGGCAGCTGGAGAAACATCGCAGGCTGTTTACTCAAAACACCAGGCAGCAGGTTGTCACTGATGTGATGTCAGGTGCCTTCAAGATTAGGTCAGCTAGAAACAGTTATAGGAGCCACAGAGCCTCAGAAACCTTCAGCATTCCCACAATAGGGAATTTTCTGGGGTCTGTAGCAAACAATATTCTAAAAGTACCATAAATATTGGAGATGCTGGAGCTAGGAAGCAACCTAAGAATTTATTCTTCATCACAGGTCTGTGCTGGCTTTAGTGTCTGATGCTGTCTTGTGCAGGCTGAAGTGGCTCAGTCGGGGAGCTTCGTGTCATCTTTTTCTCCCAGTAGCTCTCCATGTTAGCATCCTCTTCCCCTGGCAGCTGGCAATGAATGATGTATTTCAGCTAATTGCATTTAGTTTCATCCCCATTAACACAATCCTCTGCATTTCTCAGCGTCCTTTGACTCTTCATACCTGCAGGTATTGGTCATGCTTCTTGCTTGTCTGCCGTGTTATTCACACTGAATTACTCTCCCCGTCACTCACTATCAGCTTCTTTGTTGGTCTTCTCTAAACTTTTTTTTTCCATAGCTGCCTGTGTGTTCTACAGGTCCAAGTATCCCAGTCTGACACAATGGAGAAGGCAAACCTGAAGAAGAGCCACTGACCTCTGGCTGTTCACCAGTGGTGGGGATGGCAGCTGTGGTGCAGGAGCCAAGATCTGGTTCCTCCGCTGGCCAGTGCACAATGAATGAAACACCACGGACAAGGCCTCCGTGGTGCTTCTTCTCCAGGAAAAGCTCGATGGCATCACAGGAACCAGACCTAGACTGGTGCTTCAGCTCCCAAATCCGTGCTCAGCTGGGGATGGGTGAGCTCCCTATGCCCTGAGGACAGACGTGATCTTCCCTGCCTTCCCTGCTCTGCTTACCACCTCTAAAGTGAGCCTGCATGGAGTGGGTTTTACTTCTGTTATTTGAGAGAGAACTGTGGGCATTAAAAAGACCAGGTACTTACCAAGTGGGCAGCAGAAAGGTGAAGGTCTGGAGTGTTGTTCCCTTGTAGGGAAGTTCAAAACATTTAGGGAGGAAACTAATTAGCAGTTGTAACAAAAAAAAGCTCCCCAGTGCCACAAAAGAAGGATCTCAATAAGATAAAGGAAGGCTTAAATCCCACTAAGAGCCCCAGAGACAATTCTGCTGCCTCCCTGACAGCTCTCTCGTGCCTGATCCATCTTCATCAGGACCTAGCACACACACATTCTCCAAGTACCTCGCTATTTTATATAATCAAACACTGCATAATCCCCATTCATTTGCATTTTGGAAGTCAAAAGGCTACTGAATAGGTGCATAATTCTGCCTTTAGAGGAATAAAGCAGGGACAAGCCGGGCAGTGCTGAAATACTCCTCTGAGGGAGACACAGGCAAAATGCTGGCCCTGATGAAGCTTTATCCTCTGTTGGAGCCAGAATGCGCTTTGAGACATGAACTGCACGAGCTCTCTGAAAGCAGTGTCATCATGTTCACCTCTATTTTGGAGGAGGCTACAGATTTTGCAGCCTGCGGGGATGGCAGCTTGCTCGAGGCTCGATCCTGCCAGCCCTGCTTACAGCGGGTGTTACCTTCCCTGCTTGTTCATTCCCGCAGGAGCCCTGATGGAGTGGGATGCTCTTCAAGATGAAGGTGTGCGTGGGGTGGGGGGATCAGCCCTCGGTGGAAGAGTTTTAATGTGAAATAAGATCAAACATCACTGCCACACCTCTACCTCCAGCGGTTTCAGCCTACACAAGAAAGTGGAACGTGCAAAGGAGCAGAACAGGAGGACTTGTGTTACTGCTGGGAGCATTTGGGGAGGAAAAATGAGAGGAGAAGAGAGGAAAGGAGAGGAAAGAGGGAAAAGGGAAAAGGGAAAGGAGGAAGGAAAGGAAAGGAAAGGAAAGGAAAGGAAAGGAAAGGAAAGGAAAGGAAAGGAAAGGAAAGGAAAGGAAAGGAAAGGAAAGGAAAGGAAAGGAAAGGAAAAAGAAAAGGAAAAAGAAAAGGAAAGGAAAGAAAAGGAAAGGAAAGAAAAGGAAAGGAAAGAAAAGAAAAGAAAAGAAAAGAAAAGAAAAGAAAAGAAAAGAAAAGAAAAGAAAAGAAAAGAAAAGAAAAGAAAAGAAAAGAAAAGAAAAGAAAAGAAAAGAAAAGAAAAAAAGCTTTGCTTTCTGGTAGTGCATTAATGTCTGGAGCTGAAAAAGCAAATTTGGCTCTGCACTAACACCCATGGACCTAATTGGATTTACTGCCTGAGTGCAGGAAAAATTGAAAAGATTGTAGAAAGAGGAAAGAATTTGAGATTAACATGTACAGTACATTTCAATACAGGTGGTGGGACAATTAGAAATGTAGTCAAGCTTTGGAAAATCTTTATAAACTGGAAGGGATTTAAGTCTGGCTGTGATTTGGTGTAACCCACCATCGCTGGTGTGCCCAGTCCTGATTTTTCTAGACCAGCCAGGTGTTGGAAACACCTGAAAGGATGAAAGGATGATTTAGCAGTGAAAGGATGGTTTAGCAGCTGAAAGTGTTGAGGAGGGGACGGAAAACACAGAGGACACTATGTCCCCACTGGCCCCTGGAAAGGGAGAAGGGAGATTTTCTCCTAGGACTAGAGATGATGGACTCCAAGAAACAATGCTGACCACTAAATCTAGGGAGCAATTCATCTATTCGTGAAGAAGACCGCAAAGGGCAAATAGGGTGCATGGCACCGATTTCTCTGCTTCAGCTCAAAAGGGAGGCAAAGGTGACGAGCTCAGATGGAGATATCTGTGCTGGAAACACCTGAAGTTGGTGAAACTGATCCCACCCTTAGCAGAGAGTTGAGTTTTGGTGGGGATCTGACAGCCAGGCGTGTAGGTGGGCAGGGAGGGCAGGATGCGGCTCGCAGGTAAGAGACTGAATTGTACGTGCCTGCAGGTGGGTGTCTGCAAGTGAGTGGGGTGTCCAAGTCCTGTAACAAGCAGGAAAAATACTCTCTGTACAGGCAGAGGAGTCTCTGAGGCAATTCCTCTGCTGCAAATTGATGTGTTTTTCTATACCTATAGAACCAATACCTCCTAACAGGTGAGGATCTGGTCACAGGGGCTTGGCCAGGCAAAAATCACTTCCAAGGTTGGTTCAGAAGCCACCACCCCTGTGCTTCCAGCATCCGTCCTGCAGTGCCATTGAGCATTGCTTTTTCCTGGTTGAAACTGGATGATAAGTGACTTGAAGATCCATAACATAAGTGTGTTGAACATCCATAACATGGATGATATGATAAATTACTTCAACATCCATAACATGCATGTTGCTCTAGGCTCACTGCTGCTCACATATCCCCTAGCAGCAAGGGGCTCATCCATCCACCAAAAATTGGAGGAAATAGCTCTGCACCCCCCTGAGAACAGGGAGGGCGGATGCTCTCAGAGCATTGCAGCAGCTGTGTGGAGGTGCACAAGAGCAAGCAGCGTGTGTTCACGGGGAGCAAGGCTGCTTGGAGAGAGCTCAAACTGGGCTGAAGCAGATCCGTATCACTCCTGGATGCAAACGTGGTTGTGCCGGGGGTATAGAAGGGACCTGAACTGCTGCAATTAGGCTATCAGATCTCCTGAACAGGGTTCATGGCAGATCACACTTTAACCCTTTCTTCTGAGATAACATTGTGCAAACTAAACGTTGCTGCTGTAAAACCCGAGCAGATTGAGATGCACGGGAACCGATCACATATTTCTGGTCACTGCAGTGCCCAGCTGCTGGTAGTAATTCTGGCGGGTTCAGCACATTTCCTTTTGCCCTGTGGTTAAGAACAGGGTTTACACACTATGAAAATCCCCTGGGACAGAACCAGTCCCTGATGAGTTGACTTCTGTGGTTTGGAGCGAGGAAAATCATCTGCCACTGGATCCCCTAAGCAGGAGCAATGTTCACCCAGCAGCATCCATGCTCCTGTGCCAAGCAGATATATGTAAGATTTAGGCAAGAAATGTGGTCTGTGGTGCTTTCCTGTAACAACACCAAGGAAGGATGGCTTTCAAACTGTGCCACGGTGTTTCAGGCTGACCTGGCAGGGGCAGGCCAGTTTTGTGATGGAGGCGTTGGGAACTGCAGATGTGATCCCTATCTCTGCTGTGGCACGCTGTAATCTGCAGCAGATCACTTCCCCGTGATGTTCCTTGACCCCTGGTGGTAAAACAGGGACAGTGACACTTCCTTGGTCATGCTTGTTTGTCTCTTTGGATTGTCGTATTTCCAGAGGGGGAACGAGGCTTCGCATTGTGACGAGCAGCTGCTGGCTGGAAAGAAGCAGCATTAAGAGTTATGATAAATGACTTTAACATCCAGAACATGCACATTGCTCTAGGCTTACCACTGCTCACATATCCCTTGCAAAGGATAGTTAAAACAAATACAATCCCTTGTTCAATTACACTGAAAACATTCCCTGGTACTTTGAAGGCTCTCCTTGCTGTCTTGTCAGCTCTGCTTCCCCGCGTGCTGCAAAGGATGGGCTGCAAATGCTGGAGAGGAAGAAAATAGGTGTTTTTTTTTTTTTTTTTTTTTTTTTTTTTTTTTTTTTTCTCCACCAAATTATTATATTTTGACAACAGCCACTAATGTGTGTACGTATATATTTGTATATACATCCACACTTAGGCTCATGCTGTCTTGGCCACCTAACTGAGCTGCCCTCCACTACCTTGCTCAGGTTTACATGCAAGCAGGGACAAAGCAATCCATACCTTTATCCTGAGCTGAGAGCTCTGGCTGAAGATCCACCAGGACACTACGGTTTATTTTGACTTGCTGACTTGTGGGAAAGCCACAAACTCATGGTGTCTTCACTAGGATCTGATTCCACTCCCCTGAACTCGAGATGAGCTCTGTTCTAGTGACTCTTGCTCTCCCATTGCCCAGCAAATGTTGTCCAACCTTCTGCCCCTAAGACATCCGATGGTTTTGATGCTATTGGTGAGCAAAGAATTGGGCTCATGATTTCCAAACTGTTGACCCAGCTTAGGATGCAGCAGGCTTGCTGTCCTAAGGGAGGTCTAAAAGCTTGACCTAAGTTCTCTCTTCAGGCTGCCTCTGTGTTGGATGGGTAGAAAGAGGCACCCGCAGAGAGCACCTTGTCTGTGCTTATTTAGGCAGCTTTTTTTTTTTAGGGTGAGACTGCAGCAGCCAGCTGAGCATCTTCAGTGCTCCTCCAAATCGATAGGGCTGGCTCTGCACTGGCCGGTGCTAAATGGAAACTTGAAATGATGCTTTCAGCTACACGGCGACTGATATAGGAGCACAAAATGGCTCTGTTGGATCGGGCTGCTGATCCCTTTGTCCTGTCGCAAACAGTGCCAAAAGGTGGTTGCCTAGGGAATACTGCACCATACAGTGTCACCTCCGTAAAATATACTCCTGCACTCCTATACTCTGCAGTCCAGGTGCTTTCTCCCAAAAGATGAGGTCTTTGCAGTTCCTCCCCCCCCGTTGTGTTCCCTTTTCCTGCTTTAGGATCACCAGCTGTGGTCACCCCAAAGATGGAGGGTGAGATGTGAGCCCAGGGAATGGCCCAGCAGCTCCGCTATTTAATGAGATATAAAACCCAGTCTCACTTGAAGAGGTCCGGGGCCGATTAACAATCCATCCTGACCTGATTTGTCACAGTTTATTGCAAGCATGGCCCGGCCGCATGGCGAGAGCTTTGCTTTGTCAATAAATCCCAGACACAATGGAGGGCAGGGAAGGAAAAATGATCCTAAGAGCCTGGGTGGACAGGGGAGATGCTTTCCGCTCTCCTCCAGCAGCCAATTGCCTGGATCAGGCTCGCGATGTTTAATTCACAACTGTGCAATCTTGAGCTCCTTTTATGTGTCCCGGGGCAGTCTCGTAGACACCACCTGAAGTATATTAGAGCCGGGCTGATTATGGGTCTGCTCCAAAGCCCTCTGAAGTCAGTGGGAGTCTTTCCCCTGACTTCACTGTGTTTGGGGCAGGCCCTGGATGAATATCCCTCGGGTGAGACAGTTTAATCATCCATTCAGCAGTACACAAAGCAGATCACATACACTTTTAGCCTGCATTGTATGGTGTTATGAAATGAGAAGATTATTTGATATGATTCAGAGATAGCTCAGGTATAAGGTAAAAAAAAAAAAAAAAAAAACACAACACCTTTGATGTTTTACATTAGACTTCAGTTATTCCTTGAGGGGCAAATTCTCGTCACCTTACCCAGGTGAATATTGCGCTCGGTAATTTGGTCAAAAACATTCCACCAGCCTCCTGTATAATAGAAAACATTTGGGGAGGGGGAGATCAGTTCGATGGAGATTTCTGCTGAGAAGAAGGAAAAAGAAAAGGCAAATCCGTGTTTTAATTCTTCCAACAATCGGAGAAAAAATAATTGGGAATAAAAGATCAGATTTGGAGGGATTTTCTAGTAGGACAGTGAAACTAGTTTCTTTTTTTTTGTCAACATTTTCCCAATAATTTCAGCCTTCGCCTGGCACAGATGTTTCTGGCTGATGCTTCAACCACCCATTTTACCACCAGCCTGTTCTGATTCTTATCTTGCCTCGCTTGGGTCAAGCCACAAAGCGAAGCTTTGGCCCTCTTGTTCCATGTGCTATCAGAATCAAACCAGCGGCTCCACGAATAAGGGCAGGATTTTGGTTGCATTCAACGCCAGGTGAAATCTGCAGGGCTGGATGGGCCTTGGCTAGAGAAGTCTGATGATTTTCCATTGCTAGAAACACAGCAGGAACAAGGGCAGGGGATGAGTAGAGCAGCTCCCTTGAACTCTGCTACATCGTTTGAACTGTCCCTAATGATCGCAGGGGACATGTCTCCCTCAACCAGTCTACCAAAGGCAGCAAAACCTTCTGTATGGGCACAACGTGGCCAGCTTTCATGGGCTCAGTGAGCGACAGCACAAATCAAAAGCCTCCTCCTTCAGAGGAGATGCAAACCGCAGTCCCCGGCCAGTAGCAGTAATTGAAGCCCTCTTTCCAAAAGAGTTGGCGGGCGATGAAACCCAGCGCGGATGGCTGTGTTCTGCCTCTTGAATCCCCTCCCACCGCCCCACAATATATTGGGTTTTGCTGGGGGTGGGGGGTTTAACTTTTTCTGGCACGAGAGCTCCCTTTGTTGATAGGAGCCGGGTCTCCTCTAGGGGACGGGGCTGATCCAGCTGTACTGGCAAAGCCTTTGTACTGTGGAGCAGCTCAAGTGCAGACCTGCAGTAGGTGCCTGCCCGAACCTTTGCTGGCACGCTGATAAGGCCAGCGCTGAGCAAAGTTAAACGACCCCATGCTGGAGAAGTGCCACACGTAGGAGCCAGCAAAGCATCCGTGTTACCGATCCAGCGCGTCTCTTGAAACGCCTTTGGACTGTGCCTTTTTGCAGGCGAAGACTGCCTTTTGTAGGAGCTGTGTGCGTGCGATGAGCAGCTGGGAGAGCCACCGGCCTTGGTTGGGGTATCAGGGGGGCACAGGCGTTGTGGGGCTGAGGAGCCAGGCGGTTGTGCTTGCAGTCATCAGCACAACCGTGGCTTCACATCAGGTGTGGCTGTGCTGGCCCGGTTGAGGTGGCATCTTGCTGGCACAGCCTGGAGCCCAGGAGGTTCCCTCTGAGCACCAGGACTGGGCAGGGATGGAGCCTGGCAAAAAAGGATCCCCAAAAGTCTCCTTGGGGATCTCCAGAAGCCTCCTGGACATGGTAACGGGCTCCCTGCTTGTGGTGGCCCTGCTGGGGCAGAGCTTGGAGCAGAAGGACCAGCGCAAGAGGTCCCTTCTACCTCAGCCATCGTGTGGTTCTGGGAAGAGCAGAGGACCCAAAAATGAGCCCTCCCCAAGGGATGGATAATTCTCCCCACATCCCTGTGGCCTGGCGCAGGCTGGGAAGAGGCTCATTGTCATGGAGAGCTGCCCGGCCCATGCATGGCCTTGGCATTTAGAGGGGAGTGGCGGCTCTCAGGGTGGGACCAGCAGGCTAATTGCCTTTGTCTTCCCCCTCCTTCAATAGGGGAATCACGGTAAATCCCCCAAACCCATGACAATAGCCCTGCCGCTTTTAAGTGCCTTTCATTAAACTCAATCCTCCTGCCCTCGCTCTCCCAAGATCTGGGCGTCGCTCATTAAAAGAAGAGTCTCTTGTAATGACAAAAGGAAACCTAAAAGGCTGCCATTAGCTCATTCACTCGGCTCCCCTCTGCAGAGTAGGTGTCTATGTGCTGAATGCTGCTCTCAAAGTGTCCCTTGGGCAGGTTCCTTTATCATGAGCGCTGCAGCTTTGGGGGCGGCGTGGCCGCAGGAGCCCTGACTCCAGCTGAGGGCTCACTTTCCCTGGAGGGAGCAGGATTTGGTGCTCAGGGCAGGAAAGGTGCCGAAATCAACCCTTCCCTGGCCCTGCTCTGCCTAGCCCACCAGCTGGGATCCGCAGGAGCCGCCGTTTATCGGGTCTGCCTGCAGAAACATCAGCTGGTGGAAGCGGCAGAAGGAAAATCCCGAAATAAATCCGGGTGGAAGAACACGGGCTGGATGCACGCCCTGCTCGCTGAGGTCGGACAAGAGGCTGGTGGAGCTGGGAAGGGTGAAACAGTCCCACGGGGACACGGGTGAGGGGTTCCCGGCTTAGCTTAAGGTCTGGCTCTTTTAAAGGGCGAAGGGTTTGATCCACCACTGCTGGATCAAACTCAGCAGCCCCAAATCCAAAGCTCTGCCACACCTGGCGTGACTGAACCCAGGCAGGACACGACTGACCAGCTCGGCATTTTGCTAGTGGCAAGCTGCCCTCTCCTTCCTGTTATCGCTGCCGCGGCATCACCCGAGACACAATTAAAAATCAAGCACGCGGAGGAATTACCCCTAAAGCCAGGGAGATTGTATCTCTGCTGGGAAGGGGAGAGCGAGAGGGGGATGAGGCAGGAGTCACCAGCCGCCCACTGGCCTCAGTTATTGCCCAAACGCCGGCCAGGGCTGGGGAAAGTGCTTGATCCCGATCCCAAGCACATGGAAGTCATCTGACGTTTCGTCACGGCTTCCTTGCATTTGGGAGCAGGCCGGGGGTTTGTCTTGCATCACTAGCAGAGACGCTATGCAGGTAGCCAGCGAGGAGGCGAGGCGCTGCATCGCACTGCCAGCGATTTTCTTTTCCGAATAGCCTGCAGGGGTGGCCTTACATCACGCCAGCTGCACGGTACGGTTAATAGCTGCAATTTCGTGCTTAACTTCATCGCTGGGTTCCTCGAGAAGACGTTTATATTGACGCTCTGTGGCCACACAGGGAACCCAGCAAACGGCTCATGCAAACGGCAGGAATTGGGAATTGATGGCTTTGCAGAAGGGATGCTATGGGATGGATTCTCCCCTGCCAGCAGCAGGGATCAGGAAGGATTCTCAGGCTGTTTACAGCAGACGGCTCGGCCTGGCCCACTAGGTGACCCGTCCCTTTAGGCAGGTGCAATCCAGCTTGAAAAATTGATTTTTCAAAGTGCTGGAGCCAAGGCAGTCAGGCTCAGGCTTCGTACCTACCCCCTGCTAGCCAGCGCTAAGCTGGAAGCAGCCCCTCCTTCTTTTACTTGGGCAAGTTTTATTATTTTGACCAAACCAGGCTGAAAAAAAAAAAAAAAGTAGTAATTCAGATCACTGGCAAAAATAAACAAATAAAAAAAAGCCCAGAGTGCCCACTCTGCAGAGTGAGACGTCAAAAGGCCGCCAGTCAGCTCATATGCATCTCCTTCAAGCTGAGGGCAGTTTCCTTCTTACTGCACAGATGAAATTGTTCATAAATCTTTGCACCTTTTATCCCAAACCACGTGAAAGGAAAACCTGTCTCCCGCAGAGCTTCGGAATGCCTCAAACGTACCGAGGAACAACCAGGCAAAAAAAAATCTAACAATTGTTAACGTTTTATTCCCAACAGCTGTTCAGCCTGAACAGTTTCATTAATACACTAACAAAACCAACAAAAACATCAAAACAAATAAAACAACAACAACAAAAAAAAGAAGGGGAAACGGAGTAAAATAAACTTTAACAAAGTTTAAAACATTATAAATAAGTACAGCTCCAGAGCATAATTTACAAATATAAAACCACATAGAAACATATGTACAGAAGAGTTACATTACATACAAATATGTATAAAAATACCCCAGTGTTTATTCTCGTGCTAAAGCTGCATGGCTAGAGTTATCTTTGGTACTAAGCTTGGGGGAAAAAGATTGTTTTACAAAACATGGCCCTAGCTGTACAATACGCCATACATGGGAAGACCAGAGCGAACCTCTGAGGGTTTTGGGGAGGTTTTGGGTGTTTTTTTTCCCAAAGTGTCCTCCTGTACATTGCATATTGCAGGAGCAGGGCAGAGAGAAAGGGTTTACAGAGGCAACTGCTGGCAGAAGAAATTTTTAATACATTGTACAAGGCACTTCATAAGAAATCTCTTCATTTTTTTTTTCCTGTTCTCTTCTAAGACTCACTGGATGTCTACTGGGTTCTTGCTGATATCGTTTAATGGTTATAGTTTTTCAGCTTCTTATTCTACATTCAGGATTCGAAACCTCAGAAAACTTGAATTCAGTTCACTTTCATCTGCAGAGCTCAGACGGCAAGCCATCTAAAGCACCTAACGTTTTCCAGGATGGAGAAAAGACTTTGCATCTGCCTTCTGCTGGTGTTCGTGGGGCGTTCTGGTTTTAAAAGGTGAGAAGCTCTGTCTTCCTGGGAGAACTCCCGGGAAGTGTCCACATTGAAATGCTGTTTGCCAAAAGCATACGGTCCTCCGTGCTGCCAAACACGCCTGCATCTCCCGTTCCCTTTGCAGCGCTCGCCGGCTGCCTGCCCCAGCGCCCTACACCTCTGTTCCATCCCGGGTGTAGATGAGGCTGTTAACCGTGAAGTTGTAGTAGTGGTTGTACTGGGCTCCCTGGCTGCCGCTGCTGGGGTGGAAGGAGCTGTAGTAGGCAGGGGAAGGTCCTGCAACTCGCTGCAACTGTTCTGGCGAAGGTACCTCCTGAGAAGAGCTGCTGGAAGGGGTGAAAGTGCCACTGCTCAGCTGTCCAGCAGAGAAGTTCCTGTGATGCAGGTCACTGCTCAGCCCCCCTGTCAGCCGGCCGCCTCCGCCGCTCAGGGAGCTCATGCCGCTGAAGAAGGTGCTGAGGCAGCTGGGGGTGGATGAAATGATACCGGAGGGAGAGGAGCTTTTCGGATGGTCCCTGGCGGAAGGCGAAGGGTCCAGCTCCGGGGGTGGGCTGGTTCCACACGGTTTGCCTCCAGCTGCAATGGGTCGTTCTTCCTCTGTTTTCAGGGCCCCGAGAGAGGAGGCTGCAGACGCGCTCGCAGGGGTGTTGGGCTCCGAGCGCCGCTTGCGTTTGCGGCGGAAGTTCCCGTTGTCAAACATCTTCTCGCAGTTGGGATCTAAGGTCCAATAGTTTCCTTTCCCTGGTGGGAAACAGGAGAAAGAAGAGAGAAAGTCAGCCTCTGTGACAGCGAGCCCTGCTGCAGAAAGATAAGCAACATTTGTGCTCTGCCCCATCAGCACAGCACCCGCACCTCTCGTACAATTTTCTTCCTCTGCCTGTTGTCCAGTACAAGAACACAAATCCTGGCCCCAAGACATTATCACCTTCCTATGTCCCCTTCTGATGTCCACAAGAACCTTAATGCCACACGGAAAAGAACCTCCCCACCACTGAGATGCCTCAACCTCCCTGGAGGATCCCCACCTCTACCTCAGACCTGGCTGAAGGGAACGCAAAGCGGGGCTCCGGCTGCCTCACAGCAAACAGGGGCACCCACATCTCGGCCATGGCTGATGGAGTGGAGACCCTGCCACAGCTCTTCTCAGAAGAGCTGCTGGAAGGTGGGCCTGCAGATCCAGGTACACCAAGGGGCCAGCAAGGCCAGCAGCGCTGCGCAGCGCTGCAGACAAGGTGCCGTGTCACTTTGAGGTGCCATTAGCTGTCCCCACACGCTTCTTGCCTATGGCTGATGAGAGCAGCGACCCCACAGCATCCCCCCGGAGACCCCAGCCCTACATGTCCCCTCCCTGCCCGGCTTCACCGGCACCGTGGCAGCACACCAGGGCGCTACGCCCACTCCTGGGCACCGGCTGTGCCCCGGGGCCAGGCCGGCGAGCGCGGGGCAGGGAGGGGAGCCGTGAATCACGGCCGAAGGATCCGAGCCTTGCACAACCGGCACTCCTGGCCTCAGCCCACCCGGCCTGCCCAGACAGGGGGACGGAGGGCTGGGGCCAGCCGTCACCTCCAGAGGGGACAGCGGCAGGGGTGAAAAGGGTGAAAGGAGCCCCATGTCCTCTAAAGGGAGCAAGGCAGGGGGAGGTCTCCTCATGGAGACCAGGCTTGAGGGGCTGAGGGCACCCGGTCTGCTCACAGGGCTGTCCCGGAGGAGTACAAGGAAGCCTGGTCTCCTCAGAGCAGGGCTTGAGGGGACAAGAGAGCCCTGAGGGGACAGAAGAGCCTGGTCTCCTCACAGTGCTGGGCTTGAGAGGACAAGGGAGCCCTGAGGGGACAAGGGAGCTTCGTCTCCTCACAGCACTGAGCTTGAAGGGGTCGGGGGAGCTCAATCTCCTCACAGCACTGACTGTGAGGGGACATGAGAGCCTGGTCTCCTCAATGCTGGGCTTGAGGAGACAAGGGAGTCCAGAAGGGACAAGAAAGCCCTGAAGGGACAAGGGAGCCCTGAGGGGACGAGATCCTGGTCTCCTCACAGTACCCACTGTATGGGGACGAGGGAACCTGGTCTCCTCAGTGCTGGGCTTGAGGAGACAAGAGAGCCCTGAGGGGACCAGGCAGCCTGGTCTCCTTACAGCACCAACCATGAGGGGACATGGGAGCCCTGAGGGGACAAGGGAGTCCTTAGGGGACAAGGGAGCCCCGAGGGGACAAGGGAACCCTTAGGGGACAAGAAAGCCTGGTCTCCTCACAGCGCTGATCATGAGGGGACAGGGGAGCCCTGAGGGGACAAGAGAGGTTGGTCTCCTCAGTGCAGGCTGTGAGGGGACAGGGGAACCTCTCAGTGCTGGGCTTGAGGGGACAAGGGAAACCTGAGGGGACACAAGGGAGCCCTGAGGGGACAGGAGAGCTCTGAGCGGACAAGACAGCCTGGTCCCTTCACAGCGCCGACCATGAAGGGACGAGGGAACCTGTTCTCCTCAGTGCTGGGCTTGAGGGGACAAGAGAGCCCTGAGGGGACACGCAAAACTGGTGTCATCGGTGTCAGCCCTGATGGACAAGAGAGCCCTGAAGGGGACAAGGGAACCCTAAAGAGGGGACGCGGGAGCCCTGAAGGGGACGAGGGAGCCCTGAAGGGGACACGGGAGCCCTGAAGGGGTCAAGGGAGCCCTGAGTGGACACGGGAGCCCTGAGTGAACACGGGAGCCCTGAAGGGGACACGGGAGCCCTGAAGGGGTCAAGGGAGCCCTGAGTGGACACGGGAGCCCTGAGTGAACACGGGAGCCCTGAAGGGGACACGGAGCCCGGTCCCCTCTCCCCGGGGACCCCAGGGGGGAACTCTGCGCCCTCCGCCCGCCCCCCACCGCCGCGCCCGGCCTCACCGGGGTCGTCCTCGTCGCGGGGCACCTTTCGGAAGCAGTCATTGAGGCTGAGGTTGTGGCGGATGCTGTTCTGCCAGCCCGCCTTGCTGCGCTTGTAGAAGGGGAAGTTCTCGGCCACGTACTGGTAGATGTGGCTGAGGGTCAGCTTCCTCTCGGGGGCGCTCTGGATGGCCATGGCGATCAGCGCCGAGTAGGAATAAGGCGGCCTCACCAGCTTCAGCAGCTCCTCCTGGCTGGCCAGGCTCAGCCAGCTCAGCTCCGCGCCGCCCGCCGACGGCGACCCGGGGGCCGGGGGGGAGCCCACCAGCTGCCCGCCCCTCGAGCAGCCGTACGAGCCCGGCGGCAAGAAAGGAGCCGCGGCTGCTGCTGCTGCAGCCGCTGCGGAGCCCGGCGGGGGGCCCTGCAGGTAGGGAGCGGGGCTGTTCATGCCCCACAGGTAGCCGGCGTTAGCGGGAGCCCCGTAATCCCCCAGCCCGTAGCCGCCCGCCCGCTGCCCCGACGAGGCGGCGGCGGCGGCGGCGGCGGCCGCGGCGGCGGCGGCGGCGGCGGCGGCGCCGGGCGGGTGGAGGCTGGGCTGGGGGTAGACGCTGAAGTTTTCTCCGCAGTACACCGCCATCTCGGGGGCTTCCTGAGCGCTGCGGGGTTGAGGGGGCACCGGGGCGGCTGCCGGCGCCGAGGGTCTGGGCTGCGCCTGCTGCAACTCACCGGCGCTCATAATCCCTGGCCATGCAGGGCCGGCCGGAGCTTTCTTTCTCTCCCTCCCCCCCCCCCCGAAAAAAAAAAAAATCTCGGCTCTTCCTTCTTCTTCTGGCCTGGACCCACCGCCCTCCCCCCCCACCTTCTCGACAAAAAAAAAAAAAAAATTAAAATATATATATATAATAATAATAAAAATCCCAAAGGGGGGTTGCGGAGCGCCTTGCCTTATAGGCGCTGCCCGTGTGCCCGGCCTCCCCGCCCGCGGCCGCGGGGCGCAGCCAGTAGCGCGGCTCCGGAGGCGGAGGGGGGCAAGGCCGGGCCCCAAAAGCGGCCATGGGGGAGGGACCCGGCTGGGCAGGGGTGGGGGGAGCTGTGGGGTTTGGCCCCCGGAGGGATCCCTCCCCTCCCGGCCCCGCCGCCCCCTCCCCGGGGTCTCCGCGCCGAGCCCCCGCACCCCCCGGGGGCGATCGTCCCTGAGCCCTCCGGTCCCAAAACGGGGGTTTTGGGGGGGATCGGCACCGCCGGGGGTGCCCCGACGGGTGTGGGAAGGGTGAAAATCGCTTCAAATCCTCATTTAGCCGGCGCTGAGATCGCGCCTAATTGAGCTTTAGGAGAAGGAATTGCCCGAAATGAAGCAAACAAACAAACAAACAGCATCCAGCGCTCGTACCGCGGGAGGAAAGGGCTAATAAAAGTTGATTTTCGCCTATCTGCGTGCAGGGGGGGATTTTAGGGAAAGTGGGTCCTTTTGAAGGGGGAAGCCCTTGGGATTCACGGGGTCCGGCACCGCGGGGTTTATAGGGGAAGCTGCGGGGATGCGAAGCCCCTCTCGTCCGGGACAAACACCAGAAGCACACGGAGAGACGCAAAAAACTACGGCCGATGGTGCAGGAGAGTTTAGAGAGCCTTTGTCAGTCCCTTTGGAGATGTAAATCCCCGGGACTTAAATAAGATTGTTATTCAATTCCGTTTTCTGCTGATAAAAATGGGTAAAAATCCCCTTCCCAGGTACAAGTGCGAAGCCCCCGGGCTGCCAGCACCGGGTGCCTTGATGTGACATCGGGGCTTGGGGAAGAGAAGACTGTTTGGAGAAAGTCCCCTCGTTTTATTTCTTCGATAAAACAGTTTAAAAAACACATGTAAAACCCTGAAGCTGGACCGGGGCAGCTTTCCGGGGCTCGCTCAAATCACCAATATTCATTCCTTGTGTGGTCTAAGCAGGGATGTAACGATGGGAGGATTTTTGTCATTTTATTTCGTTTTGAAACTAGTGGACAAGTTTGGGGACGGAGGAAAACTTAAAAGTGAGCATGACAAAGAAATATGATTTTGGGTTTCCTCCTTTAATCATAAAGGGAGGGTTTTTGTTGTTGTTTTTCTATAGTTATTTTGTTTCTTTCTGTCTTCAACTATTACTGACAATTTTATTTTGTATCTCTTTGGGAAAGACGTTGCCATCCGTCTGTGTGTGCGTGTATCTGGGTAGCGAGAGCAGCAGGAGAAAATGTCACATCATGTTTTGCAAGGTGTCTTTTCCCTTCTCTGCTTCCTTGCCTGTAAACATTTATTATTTCTAACAGCTCCGCAGCGTGTTGGAGAAGGGTCGCGCTGGAAAATGCTCATTTGCAGCTTGACCGGACAGCGGGCATCCAAAGCAAGAAGTTTATCGGCAACTCACAGGTAGAAAGGGCATCTGAAGGACAAGAAGCAGGTAGATCTTTAAGCACGACTTTCCTCTCAGAAAAAAAGAAGAGCTAAGCTGAAAATATTATTCTCTAAAATTACAAAAAAAAAAAAAAAAAAAAAAAAAAATCAGCGTTTATCCGTTCACTTAAAAAGCCTGCAATCGGTGAGGGAGGGAGAGGAGCCGGAGCGGTATCGCCGTATCACTCGAAATTGGGGTTTTTGCTTCAGGGATTTGATGGATTTGGGCAAAGGCAGAGCCATCTAGAGGAGCAGCCTGGCTATTGCGAGGCGGGGAGGCAGTTTCCCTCAGAGGCATGGTATGCTGCCTTCGAGTTTTCTTTAGTTGATTCCTCTGCTTCCAACAAAGGAAATGGGTGAGAAAATAATGCTGAATTAGCTCTAATAAAAATGCGTGTCCTCAGAAAACTCCAGCATGCTTTCCCAAACACTAGGGAATATGAAACAAAAATAGCTTTGGAGAGGTTATTACATAGCCAGGATGGCATGGATATGCAAACCAACACTTAATTTTAACAAGTGGAGCTTTGATGGTGTGATGGTTTTGAAAATGTTTAATTTTCTTAATGCGTTTATCCTGTGAGTAGCACACAGCCTTGCCTCAATACATCGCCGGCTCTCAGTACAAACCTGTTGCTGTTCCCTTTTGCCAAGGCACGAGGAAAGCAATGTTAGGAGAGCTCTGCCTCTGTGCTTTCCAAACAGTGCTTTTTTCCAGAGAGGTCTGGGCGACGTCTGCCTTTTAGAGACACGCGGAGAAGCTGGCAAGCGAGGTGCCGAAACACAAAACTGAAATCATTTCCAAGGTAAGAGGCTGAGGCTACTGTCCATCACTGCGAGCAGACTCGGAGCTGGGCTTGAGCAATGCTGTGAAATTCCTCTGTTATTACTGACTCACTGGGACATTCGTTAGCATTGGCATTGCGAGCATGGCAGCAAGGTCCACGGGGCCGAGGGGCTCATGGCATGTGGGAGTCGGGGCTGGAGCATATCCCCAGCCAGCTGCGATTACGTGCAAACCTCCCCAGCGAGCTGCCTTTGAAAAGGTTTCAAGGCTTCCTGAGGAAAAGTGCTGCGGGAGAGTGAGGTCCTCCCCGTCCTGGTGTTGTGCTAGCGACACCGCCAGCTTTGGGGTGTGCTGGTCCTTTTCTTTCCTGCGGCCAGCGCTTTTCTCCCTGGTGTAAGACACTGTCTTTGCCTCTAAGGCCCTATCCTCTGAACCTATCCTCCGAACATGTAGGTACAGGCTTAGCAGTGCTGCTGTGAATCTCAGGTGCGTACAGCTGAACGCGGAAACCTGAAAACGCTTCAGACCTGAGCACCCAGCCTCGCAGCAGGAACGGATACCTGCACCCAGCGGGGTTTCTCTCCGTTTTTCAAGGATGCTGAGGTCTAGCCACAGTGATGGTGGTAGAGGAGTGAGACCCAACAGCCCATAAGGGTGCTGTTGGCTTTTCTTGGCTTTTCTCGTAGGACAGACCAGAATCTCTTCAATGGCTCCGAATTGCTGCAGTGAAGCAGGAACCACAGGTTTGGTTTGTTTTGGCTGCATTTGCAATATAAGTCTCACTTTCTCCCTAGGGCTGACAAGAGGCAAGGCAGTAGCTCTGTGGCCCAGATATAAAAGAACCCTTCATGTGCAGATTGTATCTCTCCAGAGACACCAACAAAATCGGGAATACAGGGACAATATGGGAGAATTATCTTTTCTCTTGCAGCGGTCCAGGATGGTGGTTCCCCTTTATTTCTTCAAGAATATCAGCAAGGGGTTGAGAACAGCTCAAATAAAATTTAAGGCCATGCATAGTACCACTTCCTTATTTACAGCTAAGCCTGTCCCTTCCCAGGCTTTGTACTTTACATCCATTAATCTGCTCTATGAAAATCTCTTTTTTTTTTTTTTTTCCACTCACCCTCTGATTTGTTCCATAAATGGGGAAGGGAGAGAGAATATCTGATGGTGGGCAATAGATGTTTCGCTGCAGTGATTCTGGGAAGGGTGTTCTGTGTACGTGTATACAGGTTGGAGTAATTTTTATCCCTTACCTAAGGAGAATAACGCATATTCCTCCCTCCCTGTATCTAGTCATCTATTGGACTGAAGTTCTGGCGATCAAATTTTGCCAATTTACCTTGTGATAAGATCAGAGGCTTTCAACCTTTCTTGATTTTTCAGACCCTACAACATTTCCTGGGGAGGTGTCCTCATTCCACGATTTTCAGGCTACCGACAACAGGCTTGGTTGGGTTTTGTTTCTGGTTGCTGCTCACGGTCTCCTTAAAAGCAGTGCAGGCTGCCGACTGAGAGCCGGTGAGAGATGGTTGGCATTTTGGAACAGCAAATATTTTCTCGGTGTGTTTATATGGCCCTGAGTGTGATGGAGCCCGCGGAGTCTGCCATAAAGCAAGGGATAAATCATAATTTATTGCAAGCTGCAGTTACTCAACCTCTTTAGGCTGTCTTGGGTGAACCCCATCGCTGAAAGGAGCAGGTCTGCTCTGCGTCCACTCCTGGCTGCTGCTTCTGCCTGCTGAGCATGCAGAAGTGTTTCTGTGGGGCACAGAAACTGAGCCAGGACTAAAGAAACACCTTTTCCCAGATTTTTTTATTTTTATTTTTTTCCTTTTTCACCCCTACCATGTTCGTTTTAGCCGGGGCCACTGCCCTGATGCAGTTCACTACTTGGCCAAAGAAATTCAGAACAAGGAGAAGTGGAATTGCATCCCCTGGCGCTGGGGTTGCTTCAGCCTGGGGCTTGAGCCCTCCCGACCCTAAAAGCCAGGCAGAAACCTGGCTTTCTGCCTCCCCTGCGACTTTCTTCCCTCTCTGCAGTCAGTGGGTGACTTTCAGATTCAAATCAACCTAGCCCCTTTCTGAATAGGAGCTTGTTAGCGACTGATTAGCCAAAGTTTTGATAAAAGCTTCTTTGTTTGTAACCTCTGTAAACTACTGGTAGCTGTACTCATAATAAAAGTGGGATTAAATAGACACCTTGGGAGTGAGGCAAGCGGGAATCGCAGGGTTTGGGGGAACAAGGGGATGGGGTCAGGTTTCAGCAGCTCTGTGTGTCACAAACCAGACTGGGAGCAAAGCCTGACTTTTTGGGTTTGAGTTTGTGAGAGAAGAAGGAGAGGAGGTGGGAGACAGCGAGAAGTCAGCTGCTTGCAGCTGGATCAAGCACACGCTTTAGGGATTAGGAACATGTCTGCAGAAGCTCTCAGCACTCTGAATTCCTCCTGCCGGCTCGAAGAGCAGCCTCTTTTCAGGCTGAAGAGTCATAAAAAGTATTTGAAAATCCCCACTCCGATCCCACAAACAATCTCTCCTCATTTTATTTTTGCAACAGTTAAAAGATCTTCCTGACAGCGAGGTGTGACTAACCTGGCAGTATCAGATCGTGTCTTTTCTGGGAGCAGTGGATCCTGTTTAAAGATGGAACCTGACCCGGACTGAAATAAAGCAATGTATTTGTATTTTCCATGTTCTTGTTTTTATTAATATGGTATATCACAATGGGATATTTGAAATGGAGCGTGGTGCTCTGTGCTGGTCGCTCTATACTGATGACTCTTGTACAATAAGGTGAAGGCCAACATTTTTTTAATCCATCTGAACAGGCCACCTCTGCCCTGGAATGAGTAATGGAAGCAGAAGAAAGTAAAGATAAATTTCTGGTCGGCTAAGGTAAAAATAATCGAAACTGTTAGTAGATAAAGGCCACCACCACCAGCACCACAAGGAAATGGTGGAGTATTAAATTAATATTTCTTTTCCATGTTTGTTTGGGGGAGAAAATCAGATAGTGTATTAGTATCAAGTTCTGGTGAAAGAACATTTTGGGCTCCATTAATAACTAGAGATGATGTTAAAAAGCAACCGCAGAAGTGAAATATTTTATAATTAGCCAGTCCAGGTAATTTATAGCCAAGAGTTTCATAACTCTTGGAACCCGAACATGTTGGAATATAAATGCTGATTTTTCATTTTGGGACAGTGAAAAGATTTTAGAGGACTACGAAAACTGATATCTGCTTGCTATTTAAAAGGGGCTGGGAAAATGATGTGGGTAATATGGGGACTGTTAGCCTGTCACAGGCAAGAAATAATGGACACATCACTTGGTGAATGATTTATTAAAAGGAAAGCATAAAATTGATGCAAATGAGTGTGCATATATAGAAAACAAGCCTTGTCAAATCAAATTGCTGTTGTTCTCCAGTAAGAGTAAGCAACTTGATGTCACTGATTTTTGGAAGTGTTTGGTTGATACTACATTGGAGGTGGATTAGAAAAAAAAAAATAAAAAAAATGTTAAGTGCAAATTAAGTGGGTCTAACTGGTTAAAGAGATATCTCAGAATGTCACTGTGAAAAATGAAGCCTTGAGTCTATTTGCAGGGAAACCCTGTGGAAACTGGTTCATTATTCTGTCATTGATTTGGGGGGAAACTAAAGAATCACTGTCAACTGAATTTGTAGGAATCTAAAACTGGGACCAAGTGTATATATATAAATAATGAAGAGGACACAAGTCTACCACCGTCTCCACATGGGAACTGGGAGCAGATGGGTAGGATGTATTTTGATATGGAAAAACAAAAGGGTAGAACAAAGAATAAAATCAGAGACTGATGAAGTGATGGAGACCATCTTGGAAATTAATTATATTTCATAAAGTAGTTGTGGTTCTTGTGAATAATCAGCTGCTCCTTGTTGTGACCTTGGGGTGGAAACAATTTCATATTGGTGCTGTATTGAATTATGATAGTGCCTATAAAAACATGAGTAGCAGGGGAAAATGATAGGGATGAAGTTCTTTACCATTTAGTCAAATACAGAGGCAGGAAACTTTCAAATGTGTCAGATGTTGCAGATGTCTCAGATACCCCAGGGAACCTCAGACAGTTCTAAACACTCTCACTTGTGACCAACTTAAGTCCAAGGCACCCATTTTTACTACAGTGCATAGCTGTTAGACCAAGTTACTTGGGGTTACTAGGTGAATTCTCCACCACTTTTAAAATCAAGATGGGACATTTTTTTTCTAATACATACTTGAAAGAAGTTGGAAGGAGAAGCCTTAGCCTGAGTCTTTCTTCATGCATGTGAAATCTCCACAGTGATCTCCTAGCTTCCCATTTTCCCAGCATTGGTTGTACATTGAACATTGCACTATACATGGTCACTTTGCTGTTTACAGTCCCAGACTCAGAGCTACCCTTGGTTGGTTTGCTGTCTTTGCACTGGGCTTAATTTTGCTTGCTGCGGACACATCCAGTAGTATTTCTGTCTGGGTTTTAGTGCCCAGGTGATTTTGGTAACCTGGATAAAGCTATGATGCCTGAACAGGAATTGTCCTCTCTTGGAAGTATTGCTCTTAGGAGAAGGGCTGAGCACCATGTTATCACCTAAGCCAAAAACTCACCCATGAGGAGCGTTCAGAAGATGCACAACAACATGTGCTGAGACCTGCAGGCCATGTCTGCCGTGAAGGCTACTGGCAAGAAACACATTGAGCTCTGTCCAGTCGTCTTGGCCATGTAGATGCTATCTGACATATAAAACAGGTGGGTGTCGGATGAGGAGATTCATAGAATCATGGAATGATAGAATATCCTGATTTGGAAGGGACCCATTAGGATCATCAAATCTAACTCATGACTCCACACAGGACAACCCAACATTAAACCAGTTTTCTGAGAGCATTGTCCACATACTTCTTGAACTCCATCAGCTCAGTGCCATGACCACTGCCCTGAGGAGCCTGTCCCAGTGCCTGACCACCCTCTGGGTGCAGAACCTTTCCCTAACCCCCAGCCTGACCCTCCCCTGTCCCAGCTCCATGCCGTCCCCTCAGGTCCTGTCGCTGTCCCCAGAGAGCAGAGCTCAGCGCCTGCCCCTCCGCTCCCCTGGTGAGGGAGCTGCAGGCCGCCATGAGGCCTCCCCTCAGCCTGCTCTGCTCTGGGCTGAACAAACCAAGGCACCTCAGCTGCTCCTCATACATCTTGCCCTCTAGACTCATCACCACCTTCGTAATCCTCCTTTGGACACTCTCTAACAGTTTTATGTCCTTTTTATACTGTGTTGTCCAAAACTGCACCCTGTACTCAAGGTGAGGCCTCACCAGCTCAGAGTAGAGTGAAATGGAAGAAGAGCTACTAATGGAAGCTTTGGCCAGCAGAAAAAAAAAAAAATTCCGATCATTTTGGGTAAAATCTCACTGCTAATGATCAAGTTAGAGATATACCAGGATAATAGTGTGTCCCTTTTGAAAATCAGATGGATAGTCAAGGCAGTATTGTCACATTGGATAACTTTGTTTTAAGGCAATGATACAAAACATGAAAGAGGCATTAGCAAGAATCACAACAGTCAAGATAAAATGATCCTGGTCAACTCAAGGTTTGTTACCTTTCAGAAACCAGCCCTTTGGTTTCATCAGGATATAGGGCTGTGGAACAGGTGCTGTAATACTTAGAGACATTTGGGCTCCTATGACAAATGCCAAGGAAGAATTTCTTTGATTTCTTCAAATAATTTCAGGCAATTTTCCACCAGTCAAGGCATGCCTAAGCCATACCTCGGAGTGAACCATTCATGTACTCAGTGAGGTACGTGACTGATTGGCACATGCCGAAGACTGGCAATGAAAGTACTAACCAAGAACAAATAAGGCAAAGCCTGCAGGCTTTCATGAGGCTATAGAGTCTACATATGCAAAAGGGGGTGTAAGTGCAAACTAAACAGGAAGCAGAGCTGGAAAGCTCTGACTGGCATTTGGGAGACCAAAACTGGCAAGTAAAGGAAGAGCAGCTACTAGATATACTCTGGAGCAGAGGTCTTCTGCAGTTGTACCCTCATTTATTTAACACAGTTTGGTTAGAAATGTGAACTGAGAAGGCTGGTTGTCTTATGGCTGGAAGAATCAGCTACAAAATGGTTGAGCTAGAAGGACCAAACATACGAAGGAGTAAGGGAGATTCCTTCAGCCAAGAGCTCAACTCAGAAGTTGCCACTGAGAACCAGCTACAGAAGATTCATCAAGCCTTGATGTTGACCACCATAAAGCCAAGAAGGTAGGCAGCCACTGAGTCTGTAGGAGGACGTTCTCCATCTGGCCAGCGATAAGCAGAATGGATAGGTGAGAAGGAATATATCCTCAGCAAGCATACCCAGAGCTGGGTAAAAGTCAAAAAGTAAGGGCAGTCAAAAAAAATAATCTTAAAAAGTAAGCAGTATTAAAACATTATCGTGAAAGTCCAAATCAAGATAGCCTTTTGTAACAGATGTAAAGGAAGAAGAACCAGTGTGTTCTCCACAACATTAAGGATAAGGCCAGCCCCCACATTCAAAAAAGAACAGGCTGAGGAGATGGGTGAAATATTACCAGACTCTACACAGAAGACCGATCAAGAGATGAAGAGATTTGCAGTGTTTGGGAGATTATAACGCTTCAGGAGCTGGGTGACAAGACATATTTTGCTGGCAGAGGTTGTAAAGAAGGGTCAGGAGGCTGAAGAAATCTGAGGGGCTGAGAATGGATTGATGGAGCTATAGCATGGGTCATTGACCCAGCGAAGCAACTGTATGTTATCAAGAAGGAAAAGATCTCCTAAACAAGGAAAAGTGGATCCTAGTAAGCAAATTCCCACAGTGGTGACCTTCCAAATTCTGTGCATTTCCCGATGCCTGATAAAATTCCTCAATGTGTTCCTTGCTGAGGATTCAGAAGGTGGATTCAGGGACAGTACAGCAAAACCAGTGCAAGAGGCTGATCACTGGCAAGTTCAGAGATATCAAGAACATGAACCTCAGTTGCACAATTTCAAGAAGTCATTTGACCCAGTGTGTTGCAATAGCTGCGTGGAGTGTCCTAGGGCTATATGATATGTGTAAGAAGCTGCTGAAAAACATTATGAAGAGGTGAGGTCAGCAGTCCTGGTCAAGAGCAAGCTGAACAACTGGTTCAACACAATGACTGGTAGCAGACAGGGTGACCAGATAATTCACAGCAACTTCTGGAGCTGCCTGTAGAAAGTGAAGGATGGAGTTACAGTCACCAAAGATTTGGGGCAAAGTCAGACAAGAAGATCAAGAGCCCCGGGATAACCACATCTTCAGTGGTGGTGCCAGTTCATCAGATGTGCCAAGTCAGGTTGCAGTGTCCCACGATGAGTGATGTAGATCAAACATTGGCGTGGGCCGGACAAGGACCAGGAGGAAAGGCAGAAAGGATGAGAACTACACAAGCAGGTAGCAGCAGGGTGGACAAGATGGACAGCCCCATTTATCTGAGAAATTTCGCCACACGGGACAGCAACAGATCCCTCTACAGAGATCGGAAGGAGGATGTAGCCGGTGCGTGTGGGTGTAGATCACCTGAAACAGTCACGAAAAGACAAGAGTCATGGGTACATAAGTCATACTACCCAGTAGGATCCTTTCCGTGCTCTGTGTGCAGAGAAATAGACTTTCAGGAAGACAAAACAAAAAAAGTGGCAGTCATCTATGAGAGGAAGCTCCCATGATCTGGCTGCTGGCTGGCTCAATAATCACTTTCTAGGTACACTGTTGTGGTAAGGGGAAGAGAATTAAGATGATGATGGTAGGAGAAACAAGACTATTAATTTTTATTTATTTATTTATTTTCTTTACAACTTTCTCAACAGACCACTGCACACTGAATTTATACCTACCTCTGTGAGCTGCTGTGTTTCACGCATCCTTCACAGGCCCTTTGGGTCGGCAGTCTGTGGACTTGAAGGAGAATAGATGACATAAGAAAACAAGTCCATGTTTGCTGGATGTGGTGGAGTACCTGAGAATGACTTATAACACTACTCTTTGGCCAGTATTCTGTGTGACAAAAAAATAAATAAAAATTATAATAAAGGGAAGATCTTTCTGAAAATGTAGGTGGCACAGACAAGGGAACCAAGAGGGAAACACAAGATTTTTATATGCAGCAGTTTCAAGTTCATCCTTGAGCAATGAAGCCACCTTTGGTTTCCAAACTGTGGACCTGTGACACCATCACCCTGATGGGCCAGGTGGAAAGAGCTCTGCTGGACAGGAACCAGCACCAAGCAAAGAAGAGGCAAAACCAAACTCAAATTTCTACCCTCTCCTCTTGATGAACCAGGGGTAATTGGGCTCTTTACAGGTCAGGAGGTCTCTGCTGAGCAGTGAATTCACATTACATAGTCCCAAAGTTTTGGATGGGATCCCTAAAAAACAAATCAAATGCAGGACAGGGAGAACCAGATGATTTAATGTGGGTTGTAGGAAGGGTGAGTGAGATAGAGGTGATTGAGCAGCATCAAAAGGTGACAATCAATTTGAATTTCCTTAGAAGTGATGTTGATGCCCGTGTTGCTTCTCCCTGTGCTTTTTCTTTAATTAAATACCAAATGTTCCGTTAGTAGTTGGAATAACACACTGTTCTTGGGGAAAAGAAAACCCAAGTAATCCCTTTATCTGCTAAAATAGATGATTTCTAGTAGATTAAACAATGGCCTTTCAGCTACCAGAGCATAGTTCAGGCCATAATTGAAGTCCTCTCCTTGGCCTCTCCTCGGTCCTTCGCAGCCAGTAGCCCGTAGAGCCCCATCATCAGAGATAACCTCAGTGACTCTTGTCTGCAGTGAGTGTTTCTCCAGATGAGGAGATTAGGCAGAGATAAAGCATATTACCTGAAAATAATAAGTGATTACGGTCCCGGACTGTCTCTCCACATTCATTTCATGCTGGTTAACCCTTGCAAAACTGGCTGCTGCCAGGGCTGTAGGTCTTGAAAGAAGGGGGGGAGGTGAGGGAGGGCTTCCCATGTCTGAGCAGAAATAAAAAGGAGATTTTTTTTTCCTTTTGTTTTCCTTTTTTTTTTTTTTTTTTTTTTTCCTCTGGATGGGAGTTCCTGGGCATGGCAGGAGGCACTCGCTGTGCTGTGCAGTGTGTGTGTGTGGTGCCATCGCCCTCTGCCTCCTCATGCTGCCCAGCTTCAAGCCATGAGGTCTTAAAACTCCCCTGCAAACCAGCTGCCATTTCTTTGGTAGCAGCATAGGAAAATACTTCTCTGGATACCGGCACACAGGGTCTGTATTTACTCTGCTGCATCAAGCATGAGCAAGTTGTGGGCTCTGCAAGTGACCTGCAGTAGTCCATGCTGTTAAATTATTAGCGTGGGCCAGGCTTGTTTTGGGGTTAGCAGTACTCTCCCATGCCCTGGCAGGGCTCACAGGCTATTATTTTCTCGGTGGGCAGTTTCCACGGGACCAGTCTGCCATGGGCAGTGCTGGTTGGGGTGTGTGGATGTGAGCTCAGGGCACTTCGGTTGGGCTCAGGGCCCAAGAACAGCCCCTGATGGTTTTTCTACCATAGATGTCGCTATCATGACTTGACAACGTGAAACCATTTATAATTTCTGTATTCATTCATCAACAGGAGATCCAGAGAAATGGAAAAAAAGAAAAAAAAAGGAAAAAAAAAAAAAGACAAAGGAAAAAAAAAAAAGAAAAAGAGGTTTTAATGGCAAATTGGCTTAATGTCTAGGAGGGAAATAAAGAGAATATTATGGTTTTCTAGAAATTCAGGTCACTTGCCCAGGTAGGATGGAGAGAAGAAATGTAAAAGGAAACTCAGATTGCAGAAATACCTTGAAATCTGCCTATGGGGCATTGCTATTGTTGTCACTGAGAGGAGTAAGCCCCTGCGCTGCCAAAAATAAACATCCTGATGGGAAGATCTTTTCCTTGGTCCCCCTGCAAATATTAGAGGTGAAGTCCTGGCCTTGTTCAAGCTGCTGGGAATATTATTAATGCCTTCACGAGGGCCACCGCCACCTCCTGGGTTTCTTTCATGAGAGGCACCTTCCCAGCTCCCGTGCCATTACAGCATCCTCCGTCTGTCATCGGGCTGGACCCTGTGAGTGAGGGACGAGCGGCTTCATCCTTCTTCCCCGAAATGCTTCATCAGCCGCTCCCTTGAAAACTGTAAATAAAGGCCGCTGGGGATAGCTTTTCTGCTTGACCCCTCACCTGAAATGAAAATAAAGGTGGCTGGATTTCATCCTGACGCGCAGCTCCTTCCCAGGCTGGCTCTTTCCCGTCGCTGTTGACAGTTCCCTGCCAAGCCCCACGGTTACCTTTGATTTTGCCGTAATGACATCGAGGTACTTAGGATGGCTCTGGGCTCGTAATCCTCTCTGCAGCCTTAACCAATTTATGGGGTAACCTGAGCCCAGGCTCTTGCTTCCTCATGATTTCGCCCCTTGTTAACAATCACTGAAGGTATCAACAAACTCGAGCTCGCTGCAGGAACGCGGAGACTCCCTCCCAAATGCAAGGGGTTTGCTTTATTCAATGCCCAGAGCGGGCAAATATTCACATGCACATCTGCTCTTAACTCTGCTTTTAAGCTGCGTGTGCTCGCCACATTAAAACCGCACAACATTTTATTTTCCCAGCGTGTGGCACTAAAACAAATGCTGGGTTAGCCATCAGCAGGCAGCGCTCCGAGGAGAGCAAAGAGCAGGAGTGAGGATTCAGCCAAGAAGGATTTATCCGCAGTTTTGCCACCAGATTTGCTTTGTCTCTGAGTGCTTTGTCTTTAAAATCCTTCAAGTCAAAGTCCTTTATCTGCCTGGTGTGTTTAGTGTTAAGGTCTTCTGGGCCTTTTTTTTTTTATTGTTTTGTTTGTTTGCATAACATCCTTTATAAAAACTCTATCTGATTTCTGGGGCACCTACCTGTGCCTGTGTAATACGGTTATAAAAGAGCAGCTTCATTGCTGTGAACAACCCAAGAATTAGAGGAGGACACGAGCCCCGGTTCCCCAACATGTATTAATTGGCTTTTCTAAAGGAAATCTCTGGGGAGATGGTTTACACCGGGGCGGAAGTAGGAGGAGGATCCCTGGGGAAAGCAAACACTTGAGCCTTCAAGGTGGGGTGGGTTTGGTGGCACACTTCTCTAATGACCACCTGATCCAGGAGGTGCCCGCTTCCTAAGCACAGATCAAAGGCAAAAGGTGACTTCTGAAATGACATGCAACCACCTCTCGCATTGCTTAAATTCTCTCCCCCTGCTAGCGTTTGATCTCACTTTACCTCTCCTGTCACTGGGAGCAGGTGGTAGCTTTATTCTCCCCGACAAGCTTGGCTCAGCTGAACGGCTAATGGATGCAGTGGG
The DNA here is from genome assembly GCF_965140915.1 of Aythya marila. NCBI lineage: Eukaryota > Metazoa > Chordata > Aves > Anseriformes > Anatidae > Aythya > Aythya marila. The sequence goes on from NC_139045.1 coordinate 71,377,068, forward strand.
AAAGTTGTGGACCCGGCCCAAAGCTTGGTGCACTCAGCTGAAAGGCTCCTCTCAGTGTCCTCACTTTTGGACAAGGTCTAGGTTTGGAGGGGTTGCTTTGCCAAACATTAAGAAGTAGCTGTGCTTGTATTGCAGGCTGAGACTGGAGGGAAGTCCAGCCAGCTGAAAGCCTTTAGCTCCTCCAGACACACGGCTTTACAGGTTGAGGATTTTCCGTGACACACTATGAACGCACAACCTGCTCATATTTGCTGCTGGCAAGGGCTGGTGCTTGCTATGCTGGGCTCTCTCTGGTGGCTCCACCGCTTGCCGGTGAAAACGTCAGAGCCTTGGCCACAGCGAGGTCTGTGACGAACGTGACTGCAGGTGACGGGCGTAAGTCAAGCCAAAGTCATATTGCTGGGTTAGATCAGGAGACTTCCCAAGACTCTGATTTGGCCAGCTATTCCTATGAGCCCGTAACACTCATGTGAGCCTATCTCTAATTTTAACCTTCTCCTTCCAAGGAGAATGAGTAGCAGAATTTACCTAACAGGCAAGCTCTTAACAAAGCCTCGGATATCTGATACACATAATGGTCCCAGAGGCATGTTTACTTTGGACTGAGTGAGTGAGTGAAAACCATTTTGGAAGGGCTTTTTCACCTCCAGCGACTTAACCTAACGAGGAGAAAAGTGATGTGGTTAAAGGGCTATTTAAACAACGGCATTAGCGAGCAGATTTAGGTTCTCCGACAATACATGCATGTATTTGCCTTACACAGGTGCATAAATATGCATTGATTCCTATCACAGGACGCAAAATGCTCCCACATAGGCAGTGAGGAGATTTTAGCAGCCCTCTGCTGATGGATACTTTTTGGGGGGGGGGAACTGTGAGCAAGCGACTGATTGTTTTAGGAAGCTCCAGCAGAATGGCCCCAAGATTTGGGACATCATCACCGAGTTCACCAGCTGCCCTCGCCTGCTGTGAAGGGGAGCATCGGTGTAACAAGGAGTTTGGCATTTAGGACTCATCCTGTAAGTGATTTCAGTGATTTCAGTGGCTGGAAGATGGCTCCAGGTGCTTTAAATTTAGGCAGAAGGGCACTGTTTTTTTCTGGTCACTTGGTGCCATAAATGCCTCCACCAATTTATCGAGAAAACCGGAGAGAAGCGTGAAATAAACTCCCTGGGAACCCCTCCTGTGCTGGACTTGCTGCACTGTGACAAAAGTTCATGTTTTCAGACCCAAATGCATGACTGCCCTCGTGCTGACAGAACAGGCTGTCAGCACTCATCCCTTGAAGAAGAGTCTCCCCTTTGCACCTTATCTCCTCGCGGTGATAACGCGAATGGAGATGCGCAGATTACGCCCTGCCTCTTTCACGCGATGGGGGTCCTTGCTTGCTGATCGCTTCCCGCTTTCAACATCCTCACGGGGGCAATGAATCTTCCTCCTAGCCCAAAGAGCGCCTGTCAAGAGCCGGGCTGACAGGAGGAATGTCCTCCTTGCCACGTTGTCTCCCAGTGAGTTGTTAATAGCTGAGGTGGTTGACCTGAACCGTGCTGGTACCCAACTCAGCACCTTGCACAACAGCGACATGGGCTTAGACAGCACTCCTGCCACCTCACGAGTGGAAAAAGACAGCGGGTGGGGGAAGTTAGGGCCAAATTGAGGTGAAATTCATCTCTCTGCTGAGTCCTATGTGTACCTACAGTCCTACCAGGGCCATGAGGCTGACTTTCTGGGGGTGCATAGGTACCTCTGAGCACAGGGAAGTGCCCAGCAAGATGCTGGGAAGGAGATGCACAGATCAGGTACACGAATCTCATGGCTTTATGTTTTAACTAAGGCTCTTGATTCTAATTTAAACTCCTCTCAACTGAATTTAAAGGACCTGAGCTCAGCTATCACGTACTTGGGCCTTCTGGAGAGCTCACCCAAGGTGCTGTTGGAAAATATAATTGCTGCTTTGACAGTCTGGTCCTGGCTGGCACGTTGGCCTTGCTTCAATTTCTTAATATCCACACACATAGCATGATGTGGAGGGGTCAAAAGCACCACCACCCTCTGGAAACCTCCCTGGATTTTTGGGGTGATGAGTGCCTTGAGAAACAGGGGCACTTCCAGTCAGGTGCCTCGTACTGGTATCTAGTCCTGGAAATCTCAGATGTCACCTTTATGGAGCATGGTGAAAATAAATCCCTTATTTAACAGCAATTTTCTCCTGCAGGTGTTTAGAAGGCAGTGCTGGTCCTCTTCTGAGCCGGCACCCACGCAGGGTACCATGAACCCTCCTCAGTGAGCTGCTCTTAGGGCAGGGAAGCTTTCAAAAGCATATCAAAAGTGTTCAGCTGGGGAAAGTTGGGGAGGAAAAGGCAAAAACTGCCTGCTCAGACAGCTGCTGACCAAGCACCCCGTGGCGGTGATCCCCACTGCTTCGTGGGTGCATGATCTCGTGGTGGTTAATGCAGCAGGGAAGGCACAACTCCAGCCTGTGTGAAGCCAGCACGATATTCCCGAGTCTTGCAGTTGGACCTATCCCTCCCGGTGTGTCTTGTGTGCTGAGATGTGTGCGGGGGTGCCAGGGGAAGGATGCGATGTGGGAGCATCCTTCTGCCAAGGATGTATTTGTACTGGGGTCGTGGAGACATCTGGGGCCATTTCAGGGAACTGGCATTGTGGGAGGAGTAATGGCACTACAGCCCACAGGCATCTGTGAAAGAAGTTAAAAAAGAAGTCTGTTATGTGTAAAAACACTTAAAAAAAAAAAAAAAAAAAAAAAAAAAAAAAAAGAGCATATGGCTGGTTTACTTTTTCTCCATATCTGAATTAGCAACCAGGAGGCAGATGAGCTCGCTCAGAGGTAGGCGAAGATGAGAGCTGGGAGTTTGGTTCCCACCCACTTCTAATTGGGATCCTGTTGGTAATTATCAGCCCCATCGTTTGGTATTAGGGAAGAAGAAATGGGAAGCTGAACAGCAGTAGCGGGCTGCTCCTGCATGACCTATGCTGGCAAAATGCCTTTTAATTTCATGTGAACTGTGCCTGCGAGAAGGCGGAAGGATCAAGCCATCATCAAGGAAGATTAGGGTTTGGAGCCAGCTTTTGGAAATTGTCTCCTATCTCAGTAATGAATCAGACACCTTAGGTGAAATTCGGATCCTCCTGAATAAGCATTTTGGGATTTTGAGTTTAGCAGGGCCAGGATTTCGCTAATAACTTCAAATATATCCAAACACCGGCGTGCCTGGAGCTTGGAGCTGGTTGCTAATGTTCTATCCTAAAATTGTATCTCATTTATATGAGTCGGGTAGGACCTGACTCCGCTCCCCCTGTAACCCATGAGAGTTCGGCTGCTGAGTTAAAGATGATGGGGCTGCCCCTCCTTTACTGTCAGATTTTGCAGAATGCAGAAATTTTAAAAGTGACTCATTGAATTTATGTTGCTCCTGATAATTTGGAGTGCAGATTTGGGTTTATTTACATCAGAAACAGGATTCATTTTCCCTGCCCTGGAAGGAAGACACTCTTGAGAGCTTACTGATAGTTGTGTGTTTGACTTTAAGGCAGAAGTTTGTTCCTAATTAATTGAATAAGTGCTTTAATCCCTGGCCTGAGGGCTTCCCATAGAGCATTAGCTGTATTAAGAAGGAAATGGAGTGTAATCCCTTTAATATAAGCACAGGAGCATATGAGAGTTTCACATTTCTTGAAATAAATTATTTCCTTGTCGTGTTGTTTATTCTCATATTAATTAGCATAAAATACAGCGGGGACAGGGGACAAAGGGCTTCTCCTTCTGACACCAGCGCCGAGGGGCTGGCAGTGCATGACCCTTGCCAGAGCGTTAGCATCCCTTGGCTCCAGTTATGCACTGGTGCATAACAGGTTGCAAAGAGAAACAGCTCTGGAATTCAGCTCATTCCGATGCTGCCTGCGAGCCCAGGTCCGTGACTGGCTTTCCTCTGTAGGCAGCTCCGCACAAGCACAGAACAAAATGGGAGTTTCTCTCTCAGTTTCGAGACTTGGGAACCCCTTGGAAATAAGGTCCTGTAGAGCAGGTCCCTCTCCACACCCTTCAGAAGAAATTGTCAGCCAAGGAGCTTAGTTCTCATTGCTTTCAGTAAATTCAGCCCGGGATCCCGGGGCCGAGATGTCATATTTCTGACTCATGCATCATCGCTGGCATTTACCACTATTTGCATTACTGCGGTGCCAGCGAATCTTGTTCCTGATCTGATAGCCAGGCTCGTGTGTGGCTACAGAAATTGGACTCTTGGATGAGATTCAGCCGAGCAAACCCAGGCTTTCCGAGAAAGCAGCTCATTTCTTCCAAAAGTACACATCCCTGCTGCTCACACAAATCAGGCTAAAGGAGCCAGGAGGCCAGGAAGGCTCAGCTCAGAGGGAGACATCCTCTTCGTGGACGTCTAAAATTAGTTGAGATTAGTCTTGGATGAGGAGGATCAAAGCCTGCTTAAAGCTTGACGTTTTTAAGAGAGTAATTGGTGCTTTGTGGCTGTGGTCTGGTGTTCCTGTCCATCTGCAGGATCTCCTGTCCACAGAGTGGGTCTCTTTCTCCCTCCTTTCACCATCTTTTGCTCCCACCTGTGCCTTTAGCAGAGGTGGAGGCCTCAAGGGCTCACAAAGGGCTTTGTCCCTCTCCTGGCCATGTATCCTTCTCCTGGCCATGTGTCCCCATGTGGCTGCAGCTGAAGGAGCAGGTCGCAGCTTCCCAGATTTGACTGTGGGGTGGCTTCTCCTCCACGGAGCCTTCACCCCACACTCCATGGGACGCCCCATCCCACCAAGGCCTCCAGGGTTCTGGAGTGTGGGTGCCTCACAAAAGACAGGAGCTTTCCCTAGTCCACGGAAACGCTGCAGCCAGCAAACGCTGGGGTATCCCGTTGTGCACGTACCAAGGCTCCTGTCCTGGGAGGGGGCACCCAAATTCACCTCCCATCTGGCTGCTGGCTGCTGGTGGTGGGCTGCCATCATCTCCAGCCTGCATGGTCCCACCAAGCTGAGGGGTCTGGCTCCGTCCCTGCTCGTTGCTGGATGGGTACACTCGGCACTGCTGAAGCTGGATGAACTCAAACATAGCCTAAATGCCAGTTTGGGGTGTGCAGGAGTCCTAGAGCCCTGTCTGAATCCCCTTGCTCCTGCCAGGACCCACACGAGGTCTCCAGATAGATCCTTCACCCCTTGGGGCGGTGTGGAGGAGAAGATCTGGGATGCTGGTTGTTAACTGAGTGACTTCTGGTCCAGGTTCCTGTGTCACCATGGCAGACGCAATGAGGAAACCCGTGCACTCAAAGGTGAAAAAAGAAAGAGGGTCCGGGGTCCCTCCCTCCCTGCGGTTTGAGTAATGGGTTTGCAGTCTGCCAGGCTGGGAGGATAAGAGGAGCCGGTGACCACAAGCTTCTGGGTCCCTGCCCCTGGCAGCCACTTGTCTGGGAAGCCTGGAGAGGGAAACGAGTGAAATGTTGGAAAAGAGTAAGGAGGATATAAAATAGATTCTTGTACATAATGGATGACATTGCTGGCAAGGCGCGAGGAGCCTTCTCTAAGAAGCTGTGTGCTGGTGCAGTTATCGATTCCTTTTTATCGCAGGAGGTGCCTGAAGTATTTCAAGGCTGTCCAAAATGCCAAAGTTGTACATTTTCCTTTGAAAGCATTTGGCCAGGAAGAGCTGAGGCTCTGACAGTGTGACCTGCTGGTTTTCAGGCAGCTGTGCCCTGCTGCCCCGCAGATCTCCCCGGTCACAGCCCCAACACGAGGCATGGGAGTGCTGGCCCCGTGGCCAAGCCACCCCTGAGTGGTGGACGTGCTGGTGTGGCAGTGGGGCTGGCAGTGACCCTTCAATTCCTCTTTTTAATTAGGGCTCATCTCCCCCAGCCCTCTGCAGAGCATTTGTAAATCAGCCTGTTTAATCCTTTAACATAAAAGAAGCTCTGTTGGATCAGCCCAAAGGCCTGTTTCCCCCTCTGCCCTGTCTCCAGCCCATGGTGGATGCCAAGGGAGGAGCACGGGAAGCAGGAGGAGCACATGGTGCTTCTTGCCTAAACCCCTCTCTGCGGTGATTTCTGCTCTTGGGGCTGGTGTTTTCCCCCATAACTTCTCCAATGGCTTCGCAGAATGTGTAGTGACATTAGCCAGAGCTTGACTTTAAATCTGTGATGGGCACATGGGAAATATCGCTGAAACACGAGACGGAAGCACGTGCTTACTTAACCTGAGTGCCACTGGGGCCTCAGCACTGATCAAAGCATTTCAGCAGATTTGTATTAATGCTTTGCCCAGGGGTGAGTGTCCGAGCAGTCAGAGGAGGCCTGAGAAAGGCAGGAGGAAGGTGTTCACTGTGAGGGACCCCCTGGGGCTAGAAGAACCCCAAAGCTCATTGCCAAAAGAGCTCAGGACCTTCCTGGCCACCCTGCTCAGGGCTTGACCAAGCAAGGGGACAGAGGTTGCGTCCAGAAGATCAGCTCCTGCGCTACCAGGAGTCATTTTGTGTTTGCGTCACCACCTTCAAAGACTTCCCTCAAATCCTAGCAGCTCCTTGTGTTTGCCTCCTCTCCTTCCAGCCTCCGGTGTCGCTGGGCATGTACAGGAGTTCGTACAAGAGGGACTACAGGTGGTACGACGAGAACCAGACAACCTCCGAGGTGTACGCGCAGGTACTGTGGGCTTCTCCTTGCTTCACTCTTCGACCCCTGGTGCCAGATCCCCACTTGTGGCTGTGGGACAGTCACTGGGTGCCTTCTCCACCATCAGGGTGCTGGGGCCCTGTTGGTCCCCACCAATGCGACCCACCGGGTCCCATCAGGCCCCAGCGCCCTTGGCTCGTGTCCCCAGCCCTTCTGTGGGAAATCCCCCTCCAGTAAAAGCATCTGGGGCGGGCTGTGCTAATTACACTCATTAAGTCAGGGCACTAACGACTGCTCGCTGAACCGCACCTAAGCCTTGGACTCCTATTGCTCCCCGTGGGGCTGGTGGGGTGAGTCAGGATCAGACCCATCCCAGTGCCGCCCTGAGGAGGGGGGCCTGCATTCGGGACGGAGATGTCTCCATGCCCTGACACGGGCCTGAGAAGGCTTCTTGGGGGGAAAGCTCACGTTGTTTTCCATCTAATCTCTGCATGGAGCAAGCGACCCCCTGAGCCATTTAATCTGATTTTCCGCGCTCCGCCTGCCCCAGCCTAATTGCTTGTGGCAGCCCCGTGGGTGCTGGGATGTGGCGGGGGGCACGCTTGCCTGCGAAGGCGCTTTGGGCTCCTGCGCTCGCGGGAGAGGAAGGAAAAGTTCAGGCTGGGGAGGGAGAGCGGGCGACAACAGAGAAATCATTGTGTGGAGGAGCCCGCCTGTGCAGGAGGGTGGTGGTGGTAGGCTTCGTCCTGCACAGCGGGACCCCAGGCTCCCAGCCACCACTGCTGTCCTTGTCCCCTTTCCTATTCTTTATTTATTTTTCTTCCTGTGGAAGTCTTGGCAGAGTTGAAAGGAGGAAGCACCTGAGATGTCACCGCTTTCACTGGGTTGCACATCTCCTTTCGACTCTCCATTGCCCCTCTATTAACTCCCCAGGCCCTCAGAGGAAAGCTGTTCCACTGCTGGTGAGGTCCTCGGGAGGCCCAGGTTTCCCTCTTGGACCTGCTCATTAAGTGGCTAAAACAACTTTGTATTTTTTCATGTGTGTGTGTGACATTTTGGATGGTGCCCTGTTCCCAAGAGAAAGCTGGGGACCTCCTTGGGTTAAAGCAGAAAGCATTTTTGGGGGTGCCCCAAAAATGGGTCCCCACCATGGGCCCCGGGAGGCTCTTATCCCTCTGGAGATGCCTCAGGAGGAGCTTTTGCCATCCTTGGTGGAGGAAGTCCCCAAATTCAGGTGGTTCCCATAGCTCAGCAGCCCCCCTCTGCCCTGCTGTCTGCACGGCGAAGAAGTCACCGTGGGGTGGGTGGTGACAGGGGAGACATTGGAGACTGAGGGCCAAACAGAACCCCATGGAGATCCTCACAGAGGAGCTGGTGGACAAAGGATGGTCCTAGCTGGCCCCAGCAGCCTGGCAGAGCTCACAGCAGGAGTGCCTTTTGCTGAGCCCTTAGGAAGGAGCAGTTGGCTCTGGACAGAGCCGTGGTGTGAGGCTGCAAAGATGCTGAAGCCAGCAGATCCCCACGAATAGCCTCAGCAGCCTTTCCCTGCCACGAATCCTGGAGCCATTCCCTCTGCCAGGCCTGGCTCCGTCCCTTCTGCTGGCGAGATCAGCAGGGCCTGAAGCCTTCAGCCTCCCCGTCATGGGTCAGGTTCTCCTCGCCAGTGGTTGAGGTGCTGAGACCCCACAGTCAAGTCATGGGAGCTTCTCCATGATGGGAGGTCATGGAGATGTAAAAACAATGGGCTACACCAGCCACAAATCCTGGTGTGGGACCAGCTATGGGCCCACACACCGACAAGCTGTGGGCTTTCTGCTAGGCTGCTGCAGGTGGATCGCGGGGTCCACATGGCACCCAGCAGAGTCCCGAGCCATAAAAAGGACAGAAGATAGGCAGCTCGGTGTCCTGTGTGCTTTTAATTACATTTGTGGAGCTACTTTGTGGCTGTGCTGTCCCCTAAAGCTAGGGGCAGGTAGCGTTGTTTGACGATGCTTTAGAAATTGTCCCACTTGCTGGGGCTCCGCTCACAAGCCCCTTTTTCCTGCAGAAGCTGAAGTTTGCTGATGCCCAGCTCAAAGCCAAGGAGTTCTCCGTGCCTGAGGAACCACGGGTGATGACATACTGCGATGCTGATGGGGAAGGACGAGGAGTCACCCCCGGACCTGGGGCTGCGCGAAGGAGGAAGCAAGAAGGCAGTGCCTCCAGCCCCCCACCATTTCAGCAGGCCGAAGAAGAGCAGCGAATGCGCTTGGGTTCAGCCCTTCCCCTTGCAGAAACCTACCTCCCGAGGCCCTGCCCTGCCGCCGAGCTGACAGCAACCCAGGCGGAGAGATTGGAGAGGCCGCGGGCTCTCAGTGAGCTGGAAAACGAGCTGCCTTCTTCCCAGCGCCTTCTGGCTGCTGCTCGCGCCCCCGGAGCAGCAGGTAATCCCCGCTTGGCTGGCGCCAGCTCTGGCGAGCAGCTGACCAGCCGGATCCAGCCACCCGAGGGGCTGTCTGCCTGCTGCTCTGCCAGCTCAGCTCCCCCTGCCCCTGGGCTGAGCTGGCTGGCCGTGAGGGTTGCAGGCTCCCGAGGAAGCAGGGTTGGGTTAGCGGGGTACCGGGGCATCGGCACTGCAAAGTCTTTAGGGGTTTTATCTTTTCTCTCCTTTGGGAAGGAGGGAGATGCAGTTAACCCCGCGATGCAGGTGGTGAGCAAAAGGATTTGGTGAGGCAAAAGGACTTCATGGTGAGCAGGATTCAGGTTCTGCTCCAGGTATTCCTATATGGCAGCAAATGGGCTGATGATAGCCAGTCCTTGGCACCCCAGTTCATGGCTTGGTTGTGTGGCTTAAAATACTGATGGAAGTCAGTGCTAAGACATCAGGAAAACAAAATCAGTGGCCACCATCCCTGTGCAACCTTCCCAAAGCAGCAGAGATTTCCTAGGGCAGCACTGCTCAGTGATGCTCCAGCACCAAACAGGATCAAGGAAGTCCTCACTGCTCCCTGAGCTCACCTCTCCCATCATGGGATCTCTCTGGATCAGCCCAGTGGTGCAGTATTCCCTGCAAAGTCCTTCCCTTTTGTACCCTGACCTTCTGCAAAGGGTCTCAGCTCCTTTTAGCACTCTGGAGCACAGTGGAGACAGCACGGCTCCTTCCACTCGCTTCACATCACCATAAATCTTTTCTCCCACTGGCTTCATGAACCAAATCAATTCCAAATTGATGCAACGCAGCAAAGCCCTGCTGAAGAGAATGAGTCTCCCCTGATTTATGCCAGCTGAGGCTCCAACTTGCCTCAGCTGTTTGTTTGCCTGCTCCCACCCAAGGGTAGGTTTGGGTAATTGATGCTGTTTCCATCTAATTCACTGTCTTCTCCTGTCTCTCAGGGATGTTGCTGCACAGGCAGAAGCTGGATCCAACCTGGGGCACCTACCAGCACTTCATGCTGGAGACGGGCAGGGCAAAGCAACAGGAAGCTCAGCAGAACAAGAACATGTTCCTGGGCTCCTCTGTTTTGGCAGAAGGTCAGTTGGGGCAGCTGCTTCTTGTGGGTGACTTGTGGCCTCCAGCTTGGCTTTGGACTCTTTTAGTTTCATGCAGGAAGAGGCTGAGGAAGGTGAAGGGAAGGTGAATAAAATGGGAAGCGCCTGCAGAGTCCCCATAACCATCCACCTGTTGGTGGGGAGAGGCAGGGCAAGGAAAAACAATTTTCTTCCAGAAAAGGCTGGGGCGCTGGAAATATCACCTCTCTCATCCCCCTTTCCATATGGGCCACACCAGAAATGTCTGGGGTCAGTAGCTCTCTGTGCATCCTCCCTGCTTAGCTGTGAGAGGTGGGCAGTGGATTTTCTGCAGGCAGATCTGCTGGGTCAGAAGGACACATGCCCCATACAGGAGATGACACCCTTCAAATCAGCTCCTGCACGGATTTTGGGGGGTGAGAGCAGAGCAAATGTGCTGGTCCTCATTTGGGGGCCGCCCTCCCTGCCTACATCCCCTTTGCCTGCAGCACCCTGACAAGGAGCTGAGCTGCCCCTTTTCCAAATTCCTGTGGTTTCTGCACTAATGGTGGCCTGGGAGTACAGGATTTCCACAAACCTGTTTTATTTGGGGTCACTCGCACACAACCACAGACACAAACATGAGTGAGGGAACAGAGTCTTGTGCGACTGCCCAGAGTTCAACCTAAAATCAGTGCCCGTGCATCCTCTTGTGGTAATGCTGCACAAGAGGGGCTGTGCCTTTATTTATTTACTCTGCAGAGGTTAAGCAGACCTCTTCCTTGGTTTACTCCTGATTAAATAAAGCAGGGATGCCTTGCTCTGGCATGATAAAAGAAGAAAATCTAGACACTAGGAAAAAATACATAGCTACTGACCGGTCAGTGTCCAGAAGAAAGCAGGGTATCACTTCTAGATCTGCCTTGCATGACTTCCATTAAGCTCAAGAGGCCATAGGAAATGAGGCTCGATAATCTCATGGGCCCTTGGCTCTGCAGGGAGGCAATTATTGCATTTCTCCTTGGCTAACCCTTGTTCCTCATCAGTCCTGGGAGCCCCAGTGGGAGCACCAAGAGCATGAAGTGACGATGAAGCCGAGGAGGAGGGGAAACAGTCAGGCTGCAGGGTACAGGAGATAGAGACCCCAAAATGTTTCAATGATTTGGACTCTCTTTCACTAGAGTGCTTTGACCTTGACCGGAGAAGTACCTACACCACAGACTTCCAGCGCTGGCCTGCAGCCCACGATGGATGCTGCAAAGCAAATAAGAACATTTCGCACATTTTCCCTGAAGATGGGCGCTTCCAGCAGTAAGGGGCAGCTGGGGGGGGGGGCAGTGGGTGACCACGGGGGACCAGGGGACAGGGTAAGAGTAGGGAAGGGAGGTTCTGGAGCCAGCTGGGGTTGGAAGGTGTTTCTCAAGTGTATTTCTCTGTGTCCACATTATGCAATGGGTTCAAATTAATTCCCTCGGGGCCAAAGCCTTCCCCAAGGCTCAGCTTTTTCTTGAAAGGTTTTGTAGGCACGAGCTGGGAAACTCCTCCAGGGACAACCTCAGACACGTCCCCTTGGGAAGAAGGAGCTGAGACCCCTGTGGGACAGGGGCAGGGAGGCATAAATCAACATTTCAGCACCTGGCCTTCCCCTGGGAAAGGGCACTCTCAAATCAGACAGGGCAGGAGCTGTTTGCGACGTGACTCATCCGCGCACTATGAACAAACAGGCAGAAACTGCTCCTGAGCTCTCATTTCTCACCAGAATGGCAATTCCTCCCTGCTGCCTCATCCCCCCGCCTCCCCCTAGCACACACACGTTTCAGCTTTGCGTCGAAGCCTCGATTTTGATCTACGATCCTGGTGTTAGGTGTGGGCTGGAGCCCGAGCTTGTGCAACGGTTGATTGAGGTGGGCGACTGGTCCCAACGACAGCCGGTCCCGATGGACACAGACTTTTCTTCTCCCCGTGCCATTGACACGTGATTTTGGCTGCTCCAAATGGTTTTAATGCTGGGTGGCCAAGCAGAAAGGGAGGCAGGACCCTGTCTGGGTGCACAAGGTAAAGGATGGAGATTCACTTCTCACCCTTTCTCCATCTTCTCCGCAGGAACCGCTGGGTGTCCGAGTACAAGGACAACTACAGCATTTTCTTGCATAGGCTGAACCGGGCGGCTCAAGAGCCCACCACGGGGCTGAGCTCTGCCTTGAAGCCCCCCAGGCTGTCCTCCCAGACTGGAGTTGCACTGGACACAGCCCCGTGAGCCCTGGTGAGTGCCAGGATTAGCATGTTTGCAGGGAAAGCTGTGAGTAGCGGTGGGAATTCAGGGGCTGAGGCAGTGGGAAAAAACATCAATAATTGTGAAGCCTGAGACAAAATAGTGATTTATTGCTGGAATGTTCTTCTGAATAGCAGCATTTTCTCCTCAAAAGTGATTTTCCAACTAGTCTCCTTAATAGGATCTTGTTAGGGGATTGTTTTTTACACAAGGGTGGTCAGACACTGGAGATGATAAGACAAGGCCTCATCTAGCTGGCCCTGCTCTCAGCAGGCTGGACCAGGACACCTACATTATTTTGTGAGTTTCCGATGATTTTAGGATGTGTTACCTATGTTATTTTGTGCTTGCAGCTCCTTGGCTCTCTAAGCTGTATGATATTGTCCACCAGAGACCCTGGAAGCCTGGAAACCTCTCTTCCAAAACCCCCATTACTGAATACTTTTTAAGTGTTCAGCAGAAATTTTTTTTACACATATATTTTCACTGAAATCTCACAAGAAACCTGAGCTTTTACTGTTGTCAGAAAAAAAAAAAAAAAAAAAAAAGGATTTTTTGGACAATGCAAGTTACAGAGCTAAAGCCACTCAGTTTCAATTCATATACTCTAAATAAAAATTGCCAGTAAACTTTCTCTTACAGCAAGAAGTTATTTTAAAATCGCTGTGTTAATATGGTCTTAAAAGTCTTGCGTATGTTATCCAGAGCAGCCAGCGTTGATTTTACTGTGCGTTTTTTTGGGGGGTTTAGGGAGGTTTCTAGGATTTCTGCACGGAGCAAGGCTGCTGCCAGCCTGAAGGTGGCAATGCAGAGCTGCGGATCCCATGGAAGCTGCCGGGAAGGGCTGGTGGCCCTGGACAGGACCGATCCTGCCCAGCTGTGTCACCTTGGCGCTCTGCCTTGGGGTCTCCTGAACTGGCACCAAAATTAGCCTGCAGTGGATGGTGTAGAGACTTCCCTCCCCAGTTCCTGAAATGTGCTGCTTTTAACGAGACAGCCTTATGGTGCTCGGGGATAAGCAAGTTATTCCTAATGGGTACTGCCAAAATATCAAAAGAGAGCAATAATTCCAGCCAAAAATCTCTCTTGCAGAAATATTAATCATACCTGGGCTAGGAGCTGAAGGTGATGGACTATGCAGACACAGCAATACTCTGTTCCCTGCCCCAAGGGGTTTATCAGCATAGGGAATCACCTCTTCTGGATACCTTACATCACCTTATCAGCATAAGGAATCACATTTTCCTTACACTGCATAGGTTTTTCACCTCATCACCACTCCCTTGAGACAAATTTTGCTGTTACCTTGCCGCAGGATGCTAGGAGAGCCACGTGCATGGCTGCAGGAGGAGAAGCTTTGGGGATGTTCCTGACCCCATCAGTGCAGCGCTGGCGATCGAAGGGCTTTCCACTGCAGCTGTGTATGGTGGGTGGAATTTGGAGGGCAGAAGCAATGAAATTGCCTTAAACTTTAAAAGAGGAAGAAATAATATTTGCCTACATCAGGCTGCAGAGGAGACAGTTGTCCAGTTTTCCTGGGAAATGGGACCCCACAAATAGAGATGTTCTTAGTGAGCTGTGTGCTTTTGCACCAGTTAAAATGAATCCCACAATCTCGCTGATTTTTTTCTCTTCTGAAAGAAATGTCGTCCTCCTGCCTCCCCAAGCTGGAGTCCTCAGACATGCTGACATTGCTTCACTGCAGTGCTGTTAGGCTGAGGGGCTGTGTTGCGACGAATGATTTATATAAGGTAATTTCAAGTCATCTTCACGAGGAACAAATATGCTGCTAATTGCTGATCAGCATGGGTGACCACGGTGGAAACAAATGGCCGAGACAGAAGCTGTGCTTACGGTACAGCCATTCGAGCACTAACAGAGATGTTCCATCAGGCAGAGGGATGCTGGATTTGCTGTCGTTGGCCTTAACGGTGTGCTTGTCTGCAGCAAAGGTGAGACCCAATGGGCACCAGCCTGCACCAGGGCACCCTGAAATGTCTTCTTCTGGGTCTTCTGGTGCATGGCACCTTCCCTCCGCAGGTTATTCCTCCTCTCCTGGGAGCTGGGGGTCCAAGACAAGCCAAATTGCTCCTTGGGAGAGAAATACAGAACTGCTGCTCTGGCCACGAAGGATCCTGCCCATTTGTCTCCACAGAACCACATTTATTTCCTTTCCTACCTTTTGTTTCTTATCACCCCTTCCCAATATTGTCCCGTCTGATGTTGGCAGCTGTTCCTCTTGATGATTTATTTATTTTTCTCCCACTCCCTGCTATGGAAACAGATGGCTCCTAGCCAGCTCCAGCACACGAGTGGGTAGGCAGCAGTCAGCACAGTGCAAAGCGTGGCTCCAGAGAACCCTCGCACCACTCTGGGAGGTCACAGCTGTTTTGTGATGGTGACAATCAGGCTGCATGCAAATATATTAAAATTACAAAAGGGAACAGCTACAGGGACCACTTCCCTCTCTCCCTGGTGCCCCAGTGATGCTTCCATGAGCCCGGCGGATGGAGCCACTTCATGTGAGTGACACAGGCTTAAAATGGAAGAGTGCTGGGGCTGAAAAGAGGTGAGCAGCTCTAGAGAATGCTGGAATTACCTCAGCACCGTCCCTTTTCAATCCTTTTCTGCACAGCCCTGAATTAACTGCCTGGCCTCACAGCACCAGATAACACCGGCCGTGAGCTCCATGGGATTCAAAGAGGGATGAGGTGTTTGTATGGGAAGTGTTCCCTCTTAGGACGCTTTGTTGATCCCATCACAGACTGCACAACCCAGCGAGTGCAGTTTGTGGGTTTTCTCCCCAGTGCATGCCGAACTTCAGAGAAAAATAAGTTTCCACTAGGGCTGAGGTGATGCTTTTTGCGTGAGTGCCTTAGTGCCATCTCCTGGGTGGAAGGGGAAATTCTCCCTTTGGAGGTGCAACGTGTGCCCCAAACACCCACTTAGGCCAGGCTGTGCAGGTAGTAGGTAGTGGGGTGTGTGAGCGTGGCATTGGGGTGCCACACGGTGCCTCATCCCCTTAAATGCTCGGTACATTTCCTCCCTAAGCCGCATAATGGGGACGGCTGCTCAGGGAAAAGGATGCCCTGGGACCTTCCCTTCTCATCACTGTGAACTTCCACGTAGCATTTTCCATCTTTATTTTTGTCCTTTATGCTTCCAAGCATACAAGAACAAACTGAAGGTTGAACTTGCTTCATCCTTTATGGGAGAATCCATTCAAAATGATCAGAAGGTAGCCCAGTAATTACTATTGCCCTACCTATAATCTTTCTAGCTCTCACTGCAGATTCCCTCCCTGGTCATTAGAGGTGTAAAATGTGCTTGTTGAACAGTTTAATGAATCACACAGTGCTGAAAGCCTGCCTAAAACGTGTCTGTGGCCATACTGGTCCCCACTACAGAACATCTTCTTCATGGGGCAACCAAAAACCCTGGTGTGTTCGGTGGTGTCTGGGGAGCAGCAGAAATCCCACAGCAGCAGCCTCACCAAAGCTTCCTGGGAAGAGCGTGGTTCAGAAGAGCTAATAGTCGGTGACAGAACAGGCCTAAAATTTCAGAGGTGTTTGTACAAACATAACTAGAATCACGAGTGAAGCCAGCAGAGCTGAACCAGCATTTGGGATCTCGCACGGCTTTGGTGGTCGTGCCCTGGATCATCGAGCAGAAGTGCGTCCCTGAAGGGGACTCCTCCAACACAGCATTTCTTAATTGCAAGATTAAGACTCGATGTGTGCTTATAGCTGAAGTATGTTGGAGAATGGTGTTGGAACAGGTTCTTTACATCTTATTTTACAACGTAGTAGACATTAAGCAGCTGGGAAATGCCTTTCTGCAGTGGGGGCTGAAATGCTGTGTGCTGCAGTGAGGTCTGCACTTGCCCGGGGCTCAGCCAACAACCCCAGCAGCTATGGGCAAAGGGAAGGAGCCAACGTGCCCAGTAGCCCATTTCAGCAAAGCAGGACTTCATCAAAGCTTTGGGAGTAGTACAGTTTTATTAAAACTTTCTTGAACCACTGATGGAGCTTGAAAAAGATGGGCCTGGTTGTGGGACTCAAGTCACAGAAAATCACAAGCACCTAAGTGGTCTTCACTGCCTTTGTTTGAGCTCACCTAAATGACGAGAGGTTCTTCACTTTGGTTAAAAAACAAATGAATCATCCAGCAGAAACTGAAAGAGAATGCGTTATCGAGCAGGAGTGACGCCGTTTATTGTGTACACATCGCCCTGACGCAGCCACAAGGTAAAATAAAAGTGAGCTTACAGTTATAAATAGCTACGTGATGATCACCTGCACTGCAAATGCAACTGCTTGGCCTGTGCTTGGCTCAGGGACCAAACCCTTCACGTCATTTTTTTGTTCTTTCTCCTTTGGAAGACCACACACATGGCTGCGTTGGGCTTGGCACCATGGTGTTGTGATTGGGTTGGGTGCTGCTCACTGGATTTGCTGACTGTGCCTCCATCAGATATCAGCTGCTGGAATTTTCCATTTATTATTATTATTATTATTATTATTATTATTATTATTATTATTATTATTATTTTTAATTGGAAACTGCATATTTTCTGTAATATTAAAGTTTTGATTTTTCCATTTATTTTTTTTTTTCAATTCTCCTTTGATGACATCAGAATTAAGCATTTCACCCGAGATCGTGCAGCCTTTGTAAGACATAAGCCAGTGAGCAGTGGTGCCATCCAGCCAGGTCTATCAGACCTAATTTTTTATTCTAATTTTATACTGAACCAAGCCTATATGCACCATTTCTTCTTCTTCTTCTTCTTCTTCTTCTTCTTTTTTCTTTTTTCTTTTTTCTTTTAAACAGTGTCAAATTGAAACACACTATCATAGTTGCTAATTCAGTTTTCATCCTTCCATGTCCAGCTGGGGACACACAGCTCTGTGTGCTACTCAGCAGTTGAAATGAGATGCCAAAGACATAGGAAAAAAAGAAATAGATTTTATTTCTCAATAGTCTGCATATCTGGGGAAAATATTCCAGCAGATGAGACGTGGCTCCTGGCCAGGTTGCTTATAATGAGGCAATTAATTGAATAGGTCAGCAGGGCAAATGGTCATGTCAGAAATCTCCAGCTCCAAGCAACATTTGAGAGTCTTCCAGGCTGGCTGTGCTAACTGCTCGTGCTTTCAGTCTCGGTGCATGGTATGAGATTTCCCTGTGTTTACCAAGGAATGCACGTATAAAAGATGTGAACAAATACAAGAAGAGAAAACAAGCACTTAAGAATTTTAATCTAACTGTCTTGAGTGTTGTGTAGAAGAGCAGACGGGCTGAGATTTGCTGCTGTGTATAATCACCTACAGCCTCTTGAATTCAGCTGTGACACCTTCTGGCATAAAACTAATTTATCTGGAAGGGCAGATTGCACCGTACGTGCCAGAGAGTCTCCCAAAATTGTGGCTTTTCTCACTACAGCATGATGACCATTGTGTATCCCTGCGGGGACAGGTGGGCTCACACACCCTGAAAGCTCCATCCCAAGGCAAGTGAGTTCCCAGGAAAGATTCCTTCTTGTTTTGAGAGGATCAGGCTTTAGAGCACTTAAAAAATAAAATAAAATGAGGTTTTATGTTAACCATACCTTATGATAGCTTTGCAAGACCTGTGCTGAGTTAGGCTACTTTACAGGATCATGCTGAATGGACTGGTGCTGGGAACCAGGTGTGATGGGGCATTACAGAAGGGGCAGAGCCCTTAAAAATAGGGACGCTGGCTGAAATCAACCCCTGAGAGACGAGCAACCCCCTGAGGCCACTGGAGAAGTATAGCCGTGAGAACTGGGAAAAGTTGCTTCAAGCCTAGGAAAACAAAAAAAGCAAAGAAAAAAAGGAAGAAAAAAAAAAAAAGAATGGGTGAAATAAAGAATAAAGAAGAGCTGAGCAGCCATTGATGTGCCTGGGGAATACAATGACCCCACAGCACGTGGGGATGGGGCAGAGGTCGATGGCTGGAGGCTGCATCTTATAAAAACCCAGACGTTGGCGTTAGGAGGAGATGAGGACCTCATAGCAGGGGATGAAGATCCCCGTGAGGTCCCTGGAGCAGCAAGCGTGCTGCCAGCCCCACAGCCCCTGGGGTTTCAAGGACCTTATGACGTGCAGGAGGAGGATGGAGGGCTCTGGACAACAATACTTGTGCCTGAGCCAGGTGCTGGGGATGAAACTTTGTTGTGCCAGCCTACGTGTGCCTGCTCCGTGCTGTCTTGAACCCCAGCCAGTGAGCAGGCGAGGAATGAGAGGTATTTAGCAGCCGTGTTGTTTGCATCACGTTGCTGTTTGCCTAATAGGAAGTTAGTGGGTTTTGTTCCAAGTGGGGCTGTGAGAAATGCCAGCTGTTAGCTCGGCTGCTTGGCTTTACACAGAGCTGTTTCGCAAGCAGGTCGCGGGCACAGCGCTGTGTTCGCAGGAAAACATCGAAGCGGCATTTCTGCTGTGGTTTAGAAGAAGTTTGGGACTGGTTTTTGAACAGGAATCAGGCCTCCTTTCATTGACACAGTTCTTTCTTTCCAGGGAGAGGACAGAAAAGCAGAAAAAATTGAGAAAAATCAAAACGTGGTCTTTTAGAAAATTATAATGGTCTTTTGCCATTTGCTTTTGACCCTACCTGACCACCCACCTATCCCAGGGCAGTCAGCTATCCCTACAGTCAGCATCAGCCCAACAATACAAGCACAGGGTAAAATCCATCTGAATTTGTAAATAGCTTTGTGGCCAAAAAAGAGCTTGTTTTTCTGAATGAATGCTGCATTGAGGGAACCCCTTTTTCTCCCAGTTTCATCCCCGGGGATGAAGGAGGGGAAAAGTGCCTGAATGTGAGCTCCAGGCTCCCAGCCCTGTTGGGGAAGGAAGGGCTGGGCAGACTGGGGGTGCTCCTGGGGACAGGGCTTGCACTTCAGGACAGAAATGAGAGGCTGGAGATGCCAACCCTGCCCTGAGTCACCGCAGCTCTGCAATGCAGGTGCCTTCCCGCGGCTGTTCCCACCACCCCTGCGGGATGACCGCTGCCTGAGTCACTGCCTCGCAAAGCTGCTCCTGGATTCACGTTTTCCACGGTAACTGCTCGTCCTGTAACAGATGCTTTCCCATTCAAGCACTGTTGTTGCTTTTTTTTTCCCTTGGAGATGGCAGGGACCCACTCCTTTTTCAATCAAAAAAGCTGACCACTATGAATAATCAATGGTTCAATCTGGGGGTGGCAGTGAAAAATGACCTTTTTTTTTTTTTTTTTTGTTTGTTCCCATATTTAAACACATCATGGAGAGGGTCAGGCAGTCAGCTGAAGCATGGGACCACCATGGTCCACCTAACCGAGCAGCAGCTTGCTCCGTGGCTCCCCAAGACAACCTGCTAACGAGGGTCAGCCTTAATTAATGCGGATGAAAGCCAGCTCAGGACGCTCAGCCTCATGGCCAGGGTTTCTTCGTGACCATTTTTCATTTAGTGTGTGTATACATGTGTCTGGATGAGTATTTCTATGTGTGTGTCTCAACCCAGTGACAGGCACAACACTATATCTGTAGGAAAAGAGTGTGCACCTTGCACCCAGGTGCCCAGGATCTGACGTGCCCACATTACAGCTCCTCTTAATCCATCCCGTGTGCATCACAGCGTGCTGCCTGCTCCCCGTCACCACCTGCCACTTCTCTATCACGACCCTCTCATTAACAGAAGTCTTTCATCCTCTTGCTAAGCACCCGGGCGAACTCCAGTAATTAGCAGCTTTACAAACTCAATTCACAAATCAGAACTTGAAACCTGGCTGCACACCTTCCTCTGTGCAGCACCACGTCTGTAGCTGAGCCCTTGCTCATCCTGTGGTACCCTACAGGCGTTTATTAAGGGCTACACGATGACGTTCAGCTTTTCTCTCTTCTCGCCTGCATCAAGTTTAGCTCTTCTGGCAGCAAAGATTGCGGAGAGGTGAAAATGGATGACTAAATAGCTGATGTGGCATGGGAAGGAAGCATATTTAACCACCCAACCAGTAAGTGGTGATATCCAGAAATGCCAGGAGCATCGTGGTGGTCCCTGCTTGCCCTTCACCTCCAGGTTAGCACTAATTGCATTGCCAGGTTTGGCCCTGCAGCACAGCACACAGTGACAACTGAAATCCCATTTTTTTTTTGTGTGTGTGAAGACAGCTCAGAGACATTAATCAGCCAAATTTAAACCTCCTCTGCCAGCTCGTGAGATCTGCATTTTCCTTCCCATTCTGTGGCACACATTGCTGAAGCCTATCACTGTTCAGCAGGCATTTTGCAATAATAAAGTAGGGTTATTAATTACAAAGCACCTGTTTCAGGCAATTTATTGTGCCAAGAACTAGGCGAAACCTCAGCCTTTTATGTTGAGAACACAACATTAGGCCTGCTGCGTTCCAGTTTGTTTCAGGAGGACGTCACATGGCAGTGGATAACAAAATAATTGATTTAGTCTAATGCTTAGCTGGGAGCTTCAGCACAGCTAACACGATATCACCACAGCTCTCACTGAGGCCTTCAGCTTATGTCAGGAATCCCAGGAGCATCTTCAGGACAAGCAGTAGCACTGTAAGTAAATTTGGGTCCTTCACGTGTTCCTGTTGAGACTCATGGCTTGTTCTCCTCCAGGTTTTTGTAAGCTGTAGTGAGCGCTTTGGCCATGGCTTGTAGGGCTGAGGACGGGATATTATGTAGGACACTAAAAAGGATTTTTTTTTTAATTATGTTGAAAATGTACTTTCTAATGTGGGTAGAATCACAGAATCAGGCACAGAACAGTTTGGGTTGGAAGAGACCCTAAAGCTCATTCAGCTCTGCCCCTCTGCCATGGGCACGGACACCTCCCAGACCAGGCCTGCCCAAAGCCCCATCCAGCCCGGCCTTAAAAACCTCCAGGGATGGGGCATGCACATCTCCTCTGGGCAGTTTCTAAACTGTGAAGTTTCTAAACCATGAAGAATTTCTTCCTTTTATGTAATCTAAATCTGCCCTCTTCTGGTTTAAGGCCATTACCGTTTGTCCTGTCACTACACACCCTGGAAAGAAAAGGGACTGAAGGATTGGTAAAGAAAAGCCATGCAGGGATTTAGGTTCATGAGTCCAAACGATGGCTTTGAAAGCTGTACTTGAAGTCCATGCATCCCTGGAGTTTGGGTGTCAAAGGTCTCGAGGGAGTTGTCTGTATGCCAAAACAAGCAAACAAAACCCCACCACCACCAAACATTTGTTTCTCAGCTCAGAAGCAGAATTTCTTTGGGTTTCCCTTTTCTCGGTGTTTATTGCCAATTCAAAAAAAAGAGGTACAGATGAGTCCCACTTAAAGGGATTAAAAACGATGAATAACAGAAAATTAAATCTTTAAAAAGCAAACGGGCTTTTCCTCAAGCACAGATTGGGAAGGGGAGAGTCAGAGCACTGGGTTTAAGCTGGCTATTTTTCACGTGTCAAAGTTTTAAGTGGAAAAATACAGATTGGATACAGTCCCATTTTTTTCTACTGCATTTAACACTGATGGGGATGACGATGAAACACAGGAGAAGGACGTGGCTTCAGAAGGAACAGTGAGTGTGACAGTACTGCCAGTAGCCTGTAAATTACACATGGACAACTGCAGCTCCTTTAATCTTATACTCAAGGCCAAATGATAGATTTTCTGGTCTGCACTGGTGGAAAGCCACAGGCTGTCCTGGGTACCTCAGTAGCATGTTTTGGGGGAACATTGCCTCTGCTGCTAATCCCTGCCTCCAATGACCCACTTCTGCCTCTGCAATGAATTTCTGCTTGGCCCTGGTAACTTATTTTCAGTATTTTCAGTATTTTCTGTTGCACTGTGAGCCAACTGAGGGGTACAGCTGGTAGCTGTCTACCAGGGAGTTCAGCACATCTTCACACACTGCTATTTTTCTTCTTCAAAGAGATGCGAGCACTGGGTTTTCCCCTTATTACTTTCCCATGGATTCAGTCTTACAGAAAAGCAATTTCAGCTGAGATTAACTTATCCTTATAAAATGCCTGCATCTTTGCTTTCGAGCTAGTTATTTTTCATCATAGATTATCTATTTTTCAGCCAAACTAAAAGGATTTTTGCATTGTAATGGGATTTTTCATTGTATCACTAACTTAAGATGTTCTGCACGTTCTGTTTCTGGCATCAGCAGCCTTCCTGCGGACAACTTTATGAAGTCTCAGAGATACTTTTTTTCCCTTTCCCTGTTTTAAGCATGAAAGGTTGGGTTTCATACTCATCCTGCTGCCAGCAAGGCTTTCGGCAACCCGCTGTCCCATTGGTATGGGATTTTCATGCAATAATTAGAGGCAATAAGCCATTTTTTTTTGCAATCAGCCTCATCAACCACCTCTCTGGCCACCAAATACCTAAACACCCTCTCAAGAAGATGCACAGAGGAGCCTCCGTAACACACCCTTTTAGCACGCCTTTCAGTTTCGGAGCACTTCAGGCATTTTTGGCCAGGGTCATCCTAGTTTTCCAGCCCAATCTTTTAAATACATCTATTAACATTCAAGCGGAGGAGGATGCCGCTGCAGATCAATTACTCAACACGCTCTCGCTTTAACAGCTGAGCTGGCAAATTGCATATATTGGCTTGGTGAGCCACAGAAGCACAGTGCCCACGAATGAAATGCTGCTTACTTTTTAAACGCCAGCCTTGCTATCAGAGGAACCTGGGGAATATGATCGATCCATCAAGCAACATCCTGGGGAAAAAAAAATAAAAAAGAAATAGAGTAGCGGGTTTCTGCTCCGAGATCTTCAATTTTGTGACTCACGCAATTTACAAGCGAACATTAAAAGAGTTCTCGGGCTTTAACTTATTGCAGTGCAGGGGCTGCCAAACTTTGCTGATTGCTACGCCTGTTAAAAAAGATACGAAGACATTTCATATGCAAGGTTCCCCTCCTAATGCATGTTTAATTAAAAACTTAATTGGCTTGAGCTAAATAATTCTGAACCCTGCTAAAGTAAATGAACATTTAAAGCACCCTCGAGGCCATTATAACAAGCGCTAGCCAGAAAAATAGGATTTAGTTTCACCATGAAATAAAGGCTTTACCACAACACAAAGGGAAACCGAGACCTGTCCAACAGCCAAGAGGGCAGTGGGCAGGAAAGCCCGGCCTGAGTGGTGGGGACCCTGCCCTAAGTCACGATTTTCTTCTGCTGCCAGAAACTCTTCTGGCTTCTGTTCCCCAAGAGATTTTTCTTGTCTATATTTCCGCAATGTCTTTTCTTCTTTTTAATGGAGTAGCATTTCCATTTCCCAAGCAGTCCTCTCACTGCAAAGAGCTTGAACCGCTCTAATTAGTGAAGCCTTTGAGGACATCTTGTGTTTGCACTAAAGAGGAGCAGCACACAGTGCTCCCCATTAACGCCCTGTGCAACATGAACTTTACATAGAAAGAAGAAAAAAAGAAAAACAATGATCAGAAACACCATCTTGATATCCCTCTCAATTTTTCTAGGTTATTTCAGATTATCTGGTAGGCTGACATCTGATGACCCATCAAAGGGACCCATTCCTCAAGATGCAGCTCTGGGACTTGCAGCATTCTGCATCTGGGGACCTGATTTCCAGCTAAATCTCTGCTGACCGTCCCCGCTGGGGACAGACAAGCCAGCAGGGACCAGGCACAAGTGCTTTCAATTCAACCTCTTGAATAAGAAGTGCTCAGCTCCTCCCTGTGCTATTTTGTGGACCTGTCGATCTCTTAGAGCTGAGGCTTGCAGCCTCCTACCTCTGCTGATACACTTGTAGAGGTCTTGGCTGTCCCAGCGATGGCTTCAGCTGAGATTATTTCCCTCCTTTTGCTTCTTGGTGCAACGTGGGACTCCAGCTTCAGCACCAAAGCACTCTTCTCCAGCCACGGTCTGAGATTTAAGGGATGAGTGCTAGTTATTGACCACAAGTTTCTGCCAAACATAGCCAGTTCCAAGTGGTTCATGTCAGAGTGCCCAAAACTGCTCTTGGTTGACAGAGGACAGGAAGGTCCCCCCACACCTGCCCAGCCACCCAGCCCTCACCTCCTGCTCCTCAGACACTTTCCCAGGTAGTTTAGCTCCTGTTAGCCACTGATCTCAAAAAGATATTTAGCAGAACATCTAGAAAAATACACTCCCACTCTGGATGAACTCACATCTCGCTGCTGACAGAGATACCACGGATCTCTGATCTGACTCTGTGTCTCTGCATTAGCACGTGTCCCTGCCTGTGTGCACAGAAGTCCCTGCTGAGCACACCATGCAGAAGGAAATCTGAGAAGAGCACGCATTTCTGTTTTTGTCTAGCTTCTATTTCTCCACAAAAAGATTGTTTTTCTATCGATTTGGTGAGAGGAGCAAGTGGGAGACCAAAAGCCCATCAGGACAGCTGGCTGCATACTCTCCATTTAGATAGGTTCTTGGTGTGCGGTGGTAATAAGTGAAAAGTACATCAGGTCTGTTGTGAAGATGCAGGTAAGAAAAGTCATTTTAAATTCCTCAAATAGAAAGAAAGTCTTCCCCGAATTGCCTAGTGCTGGGCTGCATCCTGCCCATGGGTTTGTTGTGGCAAGGGCAGAGGATGCTCCCCTGCAAGAGGATGCAGATGTAGGATGCAAAAGTACAATAACAAAAAGTTGTGTTGTGCAAGTACAAAATGTGTAAAGTACAAAATCAGCCGAGCTTGGCTTTTCTTTAAGAATTAGCACTAACCCTGTCTTGCACTACCCAGTTGGATAAAAAGGCCTTAAGGGTGCAGAGGGACATGAACTCTGCAGTCACCTTTGCAAACAGAAGAAGACTATTATTTTGGGGTAATAATATAATGTAAAAGACATTTGCAGGAGAAGCAGGTTTGTGGTGGAAATAATACCTCTCTCTCAGCCCTGGAAAGGTGCCCCTCTTCACTCACCAGACTCATTGGACTCTTTAGGCTCCTCTTGACCTGGACTTTTTTTTTTCTCTCCTTTTTTTTTTTTTTTTTTTTTGGCCAAAAAGGCAAATTTCACAGGACCAGAAAGAAATGAAGCGAGCAGCTTTGTAGCTGGGTAGCTAGGTGCCTAGGGAACTCAGTTATTAAATGGGGAAACCTTAGAGGCTGGTATTTTAGTACTGGTGAATTTTCCAATAGATAATCACTGAATAAAACCCAGAAGGCTTGGAGCTAGACTCTCTTCCCTTCCAGAAGCTGCTCTGGTGATTACAGAGAAAAGTCTTCCCAGAGCTGCTGCACTGTGAAAACTGCTCCTGGAGCTGGGTGCCTTCTTCTTCTACTGAGAATTAGGCATTTCTGAGATTTTCAGCTCTTGCGCCCTGCATTTGTAGCTGGTGGGAAGCTTTCTGTTTTGTACAGACACCAGGAGTTGAGTGCAGTGCAACCACAGACCCAATACAGACTCTAAATCATACAGGCTTTTACTCCAGCCCTTTGCTCTCCCAAGGATGGGAGTAAAATTCATGGAAGAAAGCAAAGAAGGAAGAATATTGCTCCATTTATCATAGAAATCGTAGCTTTGGCTCTGTAATGGTGAAGCCTGATTTCCCCTGAAAGCAGTCTTTTGACTGAAAAATATAAAGTAGTCACACTACTGTTATTAAATACGTGTGATTTTTTAGCACACACATAAATATATAAGTGTATATATATCATATCTCGGTATACTCCTTCTCAGGTATGTCTGTGATAGAAGCTCAAACACCAAAAGCATGTAAAATGGAAGAAAAACGTGTATTCTCTCATTGACCAAGGCATTCAGCAGAATTAAAGGTTTCCAAACTCTGTTAGGATCAGATTGGTGGAGCGAGGGCCAGCCATGAAAAGAGAATAACTAAAAGGTAGGAAAGTTTATGTTTTAATATTCCAGATGAGACGGTGGAAAGCAGGGAGACAGTGTGAAAGGAGGTCTTTGGGGATCCACAGCCTGACACAGAAGTCAACAGCAAATCATTTCTGGTCTTTGTTCATAAGTTATGAGAAAGTAATAAAGAAATTCAGGCTATGGTTTTTCATTCCCTTCCCCACTTGCTTTACATTTGTTCCTGGAAAGGATGAGTTTTTGACAAGATGGATTTTTGATCTGTTCCTAAAAAGCCATGAATTCCAGCTCATTATAGTTCATCCCTTTGGATAGATGCCTTGCCCTCCATTCAGCCTCTTCCAAGGAACAACCTACAAACCCAGGCTTCCCTCCCTCCTGCTGCTCCAGCAGCCATGCCCATCTCTTCATCTCTTACCTTCCTTCACTGGCTGTGCATTTACATGCCATCCCTTCTCTCACCATCCAGGTTTTATGACCTAGTAAGATTCACACATCGAACAAGGAAAAAAAATAGTCCTTGGAGTATAACATCTAATTTCCAACACATGCTCCTTCCATCTCCCCAAGGCTTGCCTACCTCTGGAGCAAAATACCACGGCCAGCGTTTGATTTCCCATCAAAGTGAAGCAGCATGTTTCTCATTCTGCTAGTTTAAACACATCCCCGTTTCGACAAACGCTTTCATAGATATTCAGATCAGGTGTGTATTCTCAGCACAATGCTGAGCAATTATCCCACACTTTCCGGTGAAGCAGCAATGCTGGGACTGCCCTGCTCAACTTTCCGCCCTGCGAGGCATGGTACAGCATTAGTTAAGCTTAAGACAAGTGATGTTGGTTTTTATATGTGAATGCTCTACGGATTTAGCATCGCAAAGTTACCAAAGTTAGTAATATTTTTTTTCCTATGTTGGCAAGGGAATTAAGTTATAAAGGTCTAAAATATTTTGTTAACTGTGCTTGTGATTTTATGAAGAGGTACTGGGGGAAAAAAAAATCATGTTCTTAATGAAATAAAGTTGTTTGTTTCAAAGGAAGTGTGTGTGGATCAGGCTTTATGATTTGTAAATATTTTGAGATCCTCAGGTGAAAATACATATTCAGATGTGAAATATCAGCCTTGCCAGACAACTTTTTATTCTTCAGCTATGAATCACATCAGTAAACAAGTCCCTGGTCTCTCCTGGATTTGGGATGAAATGCCTTGGAAAGAAGAAATATCGATTTGCTGTTGCTGTATTCTTCAGCATGATGTAGCCTGCTATGCTTGTATTTATGTCTAATTCGCTTGATCTGGGTGGGCAGTGATAAGATTTGAAGGGAGATATTCGATTAAAGCTAAAAATAAACCGCATTTATATTTGCTGAATGACTAAAACGTAATGCAGTTGTTTGCAGAGAAGAGCGTGATATATCGATGTAGCACAGGCAGCTCTGAGATTTTACGGTCGAATGCCACAGAACCTACTTCTTTTACTTCCCCCAATTTCCCTGTCCACCCAAGTACCTTTTCTTGATCAATAATTTGCTACCATGAGTCCTTACTGAAGATCAGGCACTACTGTCCTGACGTCACCGAGAGATAAAACCCTTGCTCCAGGCGCATTGGAAGGAGCCGGCGGGGTGAAAAGGCAAATTTCACAGCTCGGCAGCTGGTTTTGGCTCAAGCCGTGCTGGAAATGCTGTGCATGTGAATGAGGCCGGGCCCCGCTGATAGGAAATCACACAGCAAGAGGGTGATTTTTCAAATAGGACTGTAAAAGGTAAACAGCGATGGTTCTTGTTGGAGCAGACGGGTCCTGGCCCAGGAGCTGTCAGGAAATGTGTGCCATGTTGGCTCAGGAACAGCATTTAGGAAAAATTGTGTTTCAGAAATACTCTGTCCACACCACCCCTCAAACCTCAAAACCCCAAACAGACACCTCAAAGTCTTTCAGGCTTTTCAGAGGTACCTTTGATTTTTGGGGGGTGAGGCTTGTCTGTAGGAGATTCGTAGAATCATAGCAGCATTCAGGTTGGAAAAGACCCTTACAATCATCTAGCCCAGCCTTTAACCTAGTTATACAGTCCAGCACTAAACCATGCTACCAAATTCTACATCTACACATTTCTTGAAGACTTTCAGGGATGGAGACTCAACCGCTTCCCTGGACAGCCTATTCCAATGCCTCACAACCCCTTCAGTAAAGAAATTTCTCCTACTATCCAATTTATTGGGTATTATATGTTCATGTTCGTTGGATCTGAGACTTAATCTTTTGGCTCCATCTTCTGCTCAGCCCAACGTGCTTTGCCTTGGCACTGGGCTGCCTTGACACGTGTAGTCCCAGGACAGAGAAGAAGCTGTGCTGTGCTTCTGGCAAGACCCTGCTCTTCCAGTGGGGGCTGTGAGGACTTAAAATTTGCCTTTGCTGCACTGTCTGCAGCTGTGTGAGAAGCTGAGGCCTGGTGAGGACATCAAGGTCTCGCCATAAGCACACTTGAAGCCCTCCTCCTCACCACTTGGTCCAGAGCAGGGCTTCCACGCATCAGCCTCACTCCTGCACAGGAGGTGCCTGTGAAGATGTAATCCAGAGAGCTCTGCTTTTTATTTGAAAGCAGGAGGCCCAACGTATGGTTTTGCTGTCCTTTATTTTGGATGTAAACCTAAATTTGACCTCCTGTGTTAGAACTGCACAGCCCAATTAAGGCAGGGCAGCCCCAGAGGAGCGCTCAGCTTTTATTTGTGATACAAATGCAGCTTGTGGTCCCATTCAGCTTGCTTCCCGAGGTCCATCCAGGGCAAGAAGTTCATATTATGACAGCAGAGGTTTGGCAGGAGCAGGCCTGGGGTTTGGTCTTGGCGGCTGCTGCAGCTATAGGATGTGCAATAGTATAGGAGAAGAAAACCATACCCAGGGAATGGTTGTGTTGTGCTCCTAGCTGTTGTCAATGTGGGTATCTCCTCTTCCACTTGGACAAAGCTCCATTTCCTCATGTCTTATGGGTTGCAGAAACCATAACACCCTGCTGTGGGTGTTGCCGTTGAGTGCACTGGCCCGTCTTTTAGTGGCTTCTCTTCTGCAATGTTTACAGCACACAGCAATCCCCGATGTCCAGTGAAATCTTCCTCCCATCTCCTCTCAATTACTCAGCCTAATCCTTGTCAGCCTGTAATCAAGCCAAGCAGCCTTGTGAGACACTAATGTGTTTCGTGGTTGTAGTTTGCTTGCCAGCACCGATGACATTTGGAAAGACAGTGGTGAGTCATGCGAGACAAATGGTTAGTGCCTTCTATTTTTTATGTATGTATATAATTAGATTTTTCAGCACAAGAGAAAGCAGCCCTCGTCCAGCTTGTCAGGAAAATAATAAAAAAGAGAAAGAAAATCTTCTTTGGCAACTTATTTCAGCCTGAGAAGTGGTTTTCATGATAAGTGTCTTTAGATGACTTTTTTTTTTTTTTTTTTTTTTTTTCCCTTCCCAGAGATTTATAAAATAATTTCAGTGTTGTTGCTAGAAATGAATAATAGAGCCATGAGACAGAATTGCTGGAAGCAGGTAAAAATCCTGCAGCTATTTAAATAGGGACCGCACGGGTCTAAGTTACACAGCTCTGCTGCAAACCCAGCCTAAATATCCCAATCCAGGTGCTTAGGATCACAGGGCACTTTGGGGAATGTCGGTCTTACTCACTGGGTCCTGGTTTATTGCTCATTAACATATGGGTAAAAACACCAAGCCTCCTGCTTGACAATGGGCTCTTGTTTGCAAAACAGGGTGACCCGCAGGTGAAAGCGCAGTGGTGTAACCAAGGGAAAGGAACGTGCCCATGTTGAAAAGCTGCCCATCTGATAACTAGGACGTGCCCTTTTCCAGGCAGAAATGTTTTGCTCAGAAGTACCATCAAATTTCTGGAGAAGTCTCCCGCATGAATACAAGGCAGCAGCTACACAGAGATAAACAAGCCACTTCAGAGATGCGAGTGAACAGTTTTGTGAGAGTACACGGCAGACGCACGCACGCTTCGTTGCAGGCTAACCAAAGTTCCCAGAAAGCCTCCTGATAGGTAACAGCTGGTCCTACTGTACAAATCAGGATTGCTTTCATGTAAAATCAGGGATGTTTTCCTACCAGCCTTAAATACCTCTGCTTGAACTACAGGATATCTCAGGAATTACTACGTGCAAGGACAGTCGATGTGCAAGGACCGTGATCTGACAGCATTAGATCTTTGCAGGATATTATTAGGTCTCTACAGGATACAACGTCCAGGGTCGCCTCAAGGTGTCAGAAGAAGACTCAGCTGGAGCTGCTCACGGCCATGTGGAGTGATGTGTGTGGCTGAGCTGAAATGAAGCAACAGCAAACAATTCAAACACTAAGAGAAGAGAGTTCAGGAACCGTCACCGTTACAAGGCACAGGCAGTGCTGTGCCTTTTCTGTTTCCAAATAAGCTTCTGCAGCTTACAAGCTTCAAAATCTTCTGTAGCCCAAGGGAGAATCCATAATAGAGCAAGATTTAGATATATAGCCCCATATATTAATTAATTTGTACATACAGCCCTGTAGTTGAGAAGTTGTGAGCAGAGGTGTGAGGAGAACAAGCACAGGTCCACTTGGAAACCACACTTTGCTTGTTCGTAACAACAAGAAACCCAGGTAGAATACCAGAATATGGATTTTAAAACTCATTTTCATGAACAGCAAGCTACCAAGGATACCCTGTCCTTTGAACATGAGTCACACAGACTGTACTTCAGGGGTTCCCCCCCAAATCACCCTCATCTTTGCAGCTGTCTACTCCTGCTCTTTCTCAAAGAGTAGTTTGCATCCCCAACACCACCAAAGACTGGGGTGCACCAGCACTTGGATGAGGGACTGCTACTATATTTTCAAATTTGGGTTTGGAATTTTGAAATGACAAGCGGCCTTTCTTCTCTCCAGGGATTCATCCAATGACCCAAAATTGCCCTATAAGTTGAAAAATGTTGGGCACTTCCATAAAAACATCCTGATGCTTATAAACACTTGCTGCTATTTAATTTTATTCTGTCTGTGAATCCAATACTATATTTTCTTCTTCCTGATGTAAAATAATGGGTACTGAGATAATAAATGTAATCTGTCCTAGGTTCCAGTAATTCCCATGGATTTCACTGGGAATGTTTTGTGGTTTTCCAGTTTCCTCAAAAACCAGGAGGATCTTGATTTTTTCAGTAGAATGACATGGGCTACATGTCATTCCCTACTATTTATTTCAAGAATATAAATTAGATACAACTAAGACAGAAAAAATTAAGAGTGTGTATCCCCTACACAGACTTTGGAGAAAAGTGCGTCCACTTCTGGGAGCAGAGAAGCAGAACAGAGCAGCTGAGCTGAACGCCTGCAGCGTGGATGAATGGCAACAGGACTCATCCCTCGGTGTTCATCTTAGGGGTGAATGTGTCAAACTAAAAGGTTTACGAATCCCACCTGAAAGAGAAAGCATAAATATACAGGGAGGGGATGATGTGGGAAAGAAGGAAAGGAAATTGTCAGAGAGAATTCATCGAGAGCAAGAAACGTCTCAGCCACAACAGGACATGAGATATTAAAAAGCACAGCCAGGGAGCACAGCAGGCATCGTGTGCCAAAGGAGCTTGTTCTAGCGCTGATGGGTAGCACTGCTTCCACAAAAATCAAGCCCAGCACACCAACGGGAGCTGACAGAGAGCACACCCCAGAGGCAGCTGCCTCTGCTAGAAAAACAGTGCTGAGCAAGTCTTCAGTGGCTTCTGCTCAGAAGCGCTGTCAATCGGCCAGGTTATTAACGAGTTAGTCTCTAATGGAGATGACTGTTGGTACAGCTTCACACCTGTCTATAACAAGATAGACAGGAAAGCAAATGCTCATTTCGTTCTGCCTTTTATGCAGCTGCCCCAAGAACGACGTTGATCAAGGGGCTGTACCATCATTGCCAGGCTCCCCCTAAAAGGACAAAGGAAGAGAAAACACAAAAAAATCTGACATTCCTCCAGGCCTATTTATCCAGTCCCATGTGATTTAGCATTTTTTTTTATATTATTATTTGTTATTTTCTATACTTTTGGCAGATCTCCTGGTGTGATAGGGTTATCATGTGCCACGGCGGTATCCTCACCACCAAAGCCTTGATGTCTAAAACCCACCCAGGAAAGCATTTCCTTGCATCCTACCACTTGGCAACTCAACATATTCCTCAGAGATCCTTTTCCAGAACAGCTTGCTTCTTGCAGGGACTCCACTTTCCAGGTTAGTATTAAGGGCAAATAAAGCCTCAGATTATTCCTGGGTCTTCCACACCCAGTACCTCTTATTTGGCAATTCAAGGAGATTTGTTGCTTTCTAACTTTAGCTGTACCTCGGTATCTGCACAAACACAGCTCTAACACTGATTTTCTGAGGTCAGGCTGCTTTTGATATGCAAAAGACTGTGGGGTGCACACTTCCTATTTCTCTTCTTGCCAAGATGAGAAAGTCGATTAAATTCTGTTTTTCCCGACTCCTCCCTTTCCAGATAGCCTGGCATATAAAGTAAAAACAAAACCCCCACAACCCATTTGAACTTTTTCCTGCCCTACAATATTCTAGAAATTATAATATATGCTAAACTGTGCTGTTTTGATGGCTTGTGACATGCCAGCAGGTGGTATTGATCACAAATGACATTACTCCAAGCTGTTGACACAGCATCTGCAGCACGTTGTCCAAACCGCTTTCTTCACCTTCTCACCGTTATCTATCTTTTTTGTCAGTTTTTGGGATCAGTGCTATTATGCTTGAAGAACTGCAAGCCTTTATTACTACTCTCTACTCCTTAAAAACTCTATTATTTGAGTCTGACAGTCTTCCTAGATTACATGATGATAAAACCACTGTGAGAGCAAAATGATGATAGCTGGCTGAAGTGAGCCAGAACCCAGATGGGTTGCAGACCTCTGGGTACCGCAGACGGTAACAGGAGCTGCCATGAGCCCAAGTCACAGGCATTTAATGCTCCCATCCAACCAATATATTGTTAAATATATTAAATATAACCCATTGTTAAATATAACCCATGATAATGATCAATTAACTGTAATTTATTGACAGAGGCAGGTTCTTTCAGGTTTTTGGAACTGCTTTTGCACTATAAATTCAAGTGACATTGAGAAGAAGAAAAAGCATACTTTAGGAAGGGGCTGTCAAAAAGATATAGCTGTTACTTTTAAAAAACAAGGGTTTTCTTATTTCTTTATTATATATACCCATGGCAGGGGATTGGAACTAGATGATCTTTAAGGTCCCTTCCAACCCAAACTATACTATGATGCTATGATACATATAATATTGTTCTATGTGTTGATGTTTGGTTGTCAGCACTGGATAAATAACAGTTTGGTATATGTTTTCTTTTTTTTTTTTAATAACACCCTCAAT
Source organism: Aythya marila (assembly GCF_965140915.1). NCBI lineage: Eukaryota > Metazoa > Chordata > Aves > Anseriformes > Anatidae > Aythya > Aythya marila. Next base: position 71,410,704 of record NC_139045.1, read on the forward strand.
CCTTAAATTGTTTTTATTACAACTCCTTCCCCTTTGCCTGTCTTCCCCAGCTTGGCTCAGTGGCACTGACGGCAGGAGGCAGGAAGACAGAATGTAGCTTCAAGAGCTCGCTGGCAAACCGTACCCTACAACTTCCCTCCATGTTTGAAAATTGTTATATTTGACCTAAAACAAACTATTCTGTTTGGATTTCAAGCTTTCTAAAAGCCATTTTGAAATAAAAGGAAAATTGAAAGATAACTTTAAATGCAATATTATTATTTTCCATAGATGTCAAAACTGACTTTTTAGAAATGCACATAAATTTTTGTTGATTAAGGTAATGAAATCAATCATGAAATATTCTAATTCATGCATGTCTTATTTCTCCACTTTTATACAAAGTATTTTTTCCAATCTCATTAAAAAAAATACAGAGATGAGATGGGTTTGGGGTACGATATGATTTTTTTTTGCATTTCTTTCTTTCCTTTCCTGTTTTATTTCATTGCTGCAGTGGCATCATTTAAAGTAGATTTTATTACTTTTAAAGGGTAATCTTCTGTTTCTGAAGAAATAAATAGGACGGTAAGTGTCCAAATTTGCTCATCCATCCCCGTTTGATTACTAATGTCAAGCAAAAGCTTGAAACATGAAAGGTCGATGTCCAGCCCAAGAGCTGAGCTGTGCTAGGGAGATGACAGTGCATCTGGGTTTCTTCAGTTTTCACCAACCCTGCTCAAGATGTTTCCTCTCCAGACTCTTTAAGAAAATTCTCAGTGACGTTCTCTGTGACAGGTGAAGCCATGGTCTTAATAATCAAATTGGTGGGAGAGGTGAGTCAGCTTTTGGTGGTGGTCAACAAGTGTGAAGGTGAGCTGGTGTGCCTGGCTGTGAGACTTGGGGCTTGGCTCAGGACAGAAGCCATGGATGAGGTGCACACACACCAGCCTTGCGTTCCTGACACACAGGCTCTCCAAGAATCTCATTTTTTAACCTTTCCTTGACAAGTTCATTTTCTACCGGAGCATGGAGCTGAATGAGGGGACCGAGAGATACTAGGCACTGCTCCATGCCCAGATCTGAGCTGGGAGAAGAAGACCAGCCCTCAGAGGAGCACATTGAGGAGCACACGCCACCTCCACAGGCTGCTGCCAGCTTCCAGGCACCTCACGTGAGTTGAGGGAAGCAAGTGGGCTCACCTCCCAACGCTCCCAATTCTCCCCCTAAAACCTGATATTTTTACACAACGGTGACAAAAAACTCCACAGCAGGGGCAAAACCGTACTATTTTTACATATCAGGGGCCCAAACCCTGTATTTTTACATGGTAGGAAGCAAAAAAAAAAGTCCAACCAAACAACAAAACATCCCCAAACCCTGCAGTTTTTCCACAACAGGGGCCAAAACTGCTATTTTATAATAGCTAGGGTCAAAACCCCTCTTTTTTTTTTATACAACAGGGGCCAAAAACCCCGCTCTCTCCACACAGCGCAGGCAAAACCCGCTATTTTTCTCCAACACGGCCACCCAGAAAGCACTTTTTTTACACATGGCAGGCAAATATAAACCCAAACTGCTTTATTTTCACACAGCAGGTGCCACGGATAGGCGAGGCGGCCCTGAAGGCCGCTGGGCCCGGAGGGGGACAGCCCCGGCCCCTGAGCCCGGCCCGCGGGGCGGTGGCTGAGGGAGGCGGGGAGAGGCGGGGCGGCTGCCCCGGCCCCGGAGCTCCGGAGCCGGGCTGAGGCTCCAGCTGCTGCCGGTAAGAGCCGACGACGGTCCCCAGGGATGGGATATGGGGATTTGACCACCCCTGGCACCGTCCATGAAGGGTTGGCTGTGCCCCCGGGCGCCGCCCGGAGTGATCGGTGCTGGGGGCTCCTCATGGAGGTTGGGGTTTTGCACCTCAGGGGTTGGGGTTTTGCATCCCGGGATTGGGGTTTTGCATCCTGAGGGTTGGGGATTTGCACCCCAGGGGCTGGCGGTTTGCCCCCATGGCATGGGATTTGCACCCCAGGGATTAGGGATTCACCCCCCGTAGCATGGGATTTACTACAAGGGGGCTTGGGGTTTTACACCCCAGGGATTGAGGATTTGCATCCTGAGGCTTGGAGGTTTGCAGCCACCCTGGTTTAGGGTTTTGCACCCCTACGGGTTGTGGATTTGCATCCCTGGAGGCTGCTGCTTGCACCCCAAGATTTGGGGTTCTGCACCCCAGCTCATCAGTTCCCTGCGTTCGCATCGTGGGTTTAACTTTGCCTTGAGTTGTAGCGTACGATCGTGCTCCTGCCTGTGCCTGCTCCTCGGAGAAGTGCTACAGACTCGCTTTTCCTGCAGAAAAAGTGCGTGCTGCTTCTGTGGGGGAGAGATCTCGAACGGGAACGGGCTGTGCTATTTAATGATGCAGGTTCGACGCCCAGCAGTGGAGCAGGGACGATGCTCGCACGCAGCCCGGCTGGGGATGCTTGGTGGGAAGGGACCGGGGCATCCTACAAGCTGCACCCTGCTGCTGCTCCGAGATGCTGCTGGGATGCTTTGAGCCAGCTGGCTGCCTGCAATGGCCAGGTTTGAAGGTAAGGATCACATTTGCTTCTGGTGGGCTGCCAGACGCAGGTCTAGTGAGGTGTTGGAGAGGTAGTTGGGGTTCCCCTGCACTGATTTGGGGATGGAAATAAATCATCTGTGCCTGAGAAATGCTGCCCTTCAGCTGGAATAGGAAGAGAGAGAAGGAAAATCAAGACAGAGGCACACTTGCTCGTGTGGTCTCTTCAAATGCATGTTTTACAGGTGGGAGCACCCACAGGGACTTTCCTCCTCCTTTATCACCAGCCTTGCACAGTAACTCGCTATTAACACACTGTTGTACAACACCCTGCTGTCCTGCTGTGGTCTCAGCTCCCACAGAGGTCCTGGGGCAGCTGCTTGTTGCCCTATGCTGAATCTTACTCAGTTTAGCAGAGGAGCAGAGTGGCAGAAAATGTATTTCCCATTTTCACAATTCCAGTAAGATTTTAGAGTCCAGTCAGCTTTGAGATTGCAGAGTGTTTTTCCCCCCTTTCCATCAAAATATGCATGTTAGTAATGAAATTAACCTTTTACCTGGGATTTGTTTGCTGAATAAATTAGGTCAGACTTTCTGTATATTCAAGGAAAGCTGCTGAAATGATGGGGTTGCTTCTAGACTTCTCTCGGGCAGACTGAGAACAGAATTTGTCCCATTAATTTTTTAAGAGAAGCATAACTGGGATGTCCAAATAGAAGCAACACAAACTCTGAGGCACCTGAGGTCCCCATTCCTCCTGGGCTGATTGCATAGCATGGTGCAGTGGGACATTTATCCCTCTGATTTTAGGGGGCTCCTTACAGGAAAGCTTGAAAGAGAGATGTTAAAGACTCTGTGCTATGTCAGCAGCATAGCCACATGAGCTGCTGCAGCTCATACAAGAATTTAATTACTTATTATTTCAATACTTTGTGAGAGTACATCCCTTAGGAGGATGGCACATCCCGCTTTGTCCCAAGGATTTCCACAGAGATTTTAAGGTTGTATCATCCCCTGCTTTCCTGTATTAACAAGGCTCCAGATGGTTCAGCAGTAAGTAGCATGTCTTAGGAAGAAAGAAATAAGTTGCTGTCTGCCCAAAAATAAAATAAATAAATAAATATAAAAATAAATAAAGGATGCTTGGTTGTAACATAAAGAGCAGATGAGCTGCAGATGCACTTCCAGGGGCTTTATGTGGGGATGCTTGAAATGGAGCCCGCAGCAGCAGGACCCTGTTGTCTGCACCTTGAATCCAAACCTGAAGTTTCAAGCATCCACCATCCCTTCTTTTTTTGCTGAATATTTGTGGTTGGAGAAGTGGCGTAGGTGGTCAGGTAAGTGTGATTTCCAGCTGCTCAGTCTGTCCTGGTGTCACAACTGAAAATAATACAAGAGTGTTTCTTTGATATTTTGTGAGTGTGGACACGTTTGTTACTTGTGAGCATCATCGTGTTGTGCTCCTAGATATATCCTGCATTAAGCAACTTGCTTTTGGTTTTCCGCTTGGAAAGACCTAACCGGGGCTATCCTGGTGGCCAAGGTGGTACTTGGGTATCACAGAGAGCTTGCAGAGGTGGACTCTAAGAGCTCTGTTCCCCTTCTGCTTGAAGATTGAGAGCAGTGTGTGCTCGCAGATCAGTACCAGAGCATCTGTGTGTAGGTGACGATCTGCTTTAATTGTTTGGAGGAACACTTGCATGCCCTGAACCATGAGCACATCCCGCAGGAGAAGGAAGATCTAACTTCTAAGCTCTTTTGTTTCAGAGTTACATCTGAAAACCTCAGACAGCAAACCCAGCATCCTCATCAATAATTATTCAAGGCCATAGGCCAGAGGGAAAAAAGGAGAACGTTTTGAAATGAAGCAAAGCTGATTTGTCCTGTTAATGCCTTGGGAGCCCATCTCAATGCTGCATGCTCTGCTAGGAGAACAAAAGGATAGCTGTGTGCTTAACCTGGTTAGGGACCAACTTCAGGTGGACACCAGAGGACTGCTTCCAGACCCGCAGCAGCCCTGGAGTTGTGGGGAAACCACCATCTTCACCATGCTGGCTGCGTGGAGGTATCAGGAGGAGAGCAGGCTGAACAGCTTTTCTGCCAAAAAATGGGGCTGCGTGAGAATCAAACCGTGCTCAGCAGCCCATCCATTTTGATGATCTCCTCAAAGGGACTGTTAGAGCAAATGTTCTAGACTCTCCTCTTCTGTTAATAATGGGAGAGCTGGAGGTAGGATTTTATATTTTTTATTTGTATGTGGTGCTATCAGGATGTGAAATGTTGCCCAAGGCTCATTTTCCTTGTGACTGCTGTACTTAAGACACCCTGCAGCCTTTTAGCAGCACCTGCCTGGGGCCCGATGCCCAGCAAAGCTGCTTGTTCTCAGTGCTGGTGGGGCAGGAGAGCTTTGGGTCCCAGGCAGCAAGTCCCTGAAACAGAAAAAAAAAAAAGAAAAAAGTAAAGCTTTTATGGGGCTCAGTGACTGAGCGTTAAAATGGAAGAAGATATTCAGCTGTGAAGTGATGGATTTTGAGGATGATGAAAAGGGGGGTGTCTAATTTCCTGATCTCACCCAACCTTTGTGTCTGCAGCAGTGGGCTCTGAGCCGACCATTACCGTTCGGAAAGGAGATCTTTGGATCGTGGAAAGGTCAGCTTGGTGCTAAGTGCCAATCAAAAGCAGCAAACAACATTAGGAATTGCAGTGAAAAGGAGTCAGGGACAAAACAGAGAACATTGTTACACCATCGTATTAATCCACGGCGCTTTTACTTCTTGGAAACTGTTTGTGGTTTTGGTCCATCACAGTCTTAGAAGAGCTGTAGAGGTGTCCAGGAGCCTCAAAGCAGGCTGGGCAAGCAGCCTCACCTGGTCTGTGGACAGCAAAGATGTAATGAGAATGTATTCTGGGGGGATGGCGTGCTGCTAAGGGGGATTTAGCAGAGCTGCTTTCGGTCTGGATTTCAATTTCTTGCTTGTCTTCTCTCCGCTCGCAGAGCTTTTGTTTGATTTTTTTCCCCTTGTATCTGCTTCCCCTGATAACACACTTGTCATCCACAGGGGAGCTTTTAGGTGCCGTGAAGGACTTCACCCAGCGCCGCACGTTTATCCTGACATGTTTCAGACACTTCTGGGCTGATAACCACGACGGACTGATAACCATGGGGCAGTGATGGCAGAGACGCAGCAGGGTGTGTGAAATTTTCAACGGAGCACAAACGTGGCTTCTGTGCTTCCCTTCACCGCGTGTTGAAGTTGTAATTTGCTTCCCCTTCTCTGCCATCCAGATTTTAACAGTGGGAGGATGCTGATGGACGGAAACGAGTCCTGGCTCTCTAATTTCTCCTCCACTGCGTCATCCTTTGTGAAAGGAGGTGGCAGCCGGGCAGAGATTGGCCTCCAGGAGGTAGTCATCGGGTTAATACTCACCCTCATCGACTTGGTCACGCTCCTGGGAAATACAGTGGTCTTTATCTGCCCGGTGGTGGAAAAGAGGCTGCGGACCGTCACCTACATGTTCATCATGTCCTTGGCCACGGCAGACTTCCTCGTAGCGTGCCTGGTCATGCCGTTCAGGTAAGAAGATCCCCTGAGCTTTGAACGAAACACAGGATTGTGGTTGTTCCTTCTGGCTCCAAAGGTGACACACTGGTGGAACTCGTGGGGAAGGCTGGCAGCCTCGCAAAATTAATCATTTGCCTGCATGAGCAGAAACAGTGCAGCCTGCAGTAGGGTATCAAATGTGATTCACTGCGTGTGGGGGAATTGTTTTGCCCCTATTACCATTGCAGATCGGTGTCTGTCACGTTGGCATGGGGACGAAGGCCATCTCCCCTCTCCTTGCGTAAAAGTAAGGGTTTTAATTACATTTTTTTTTATTTTAGGATTTTATTTCTAGGGTAGTTTAGGCTCTCTCTATATTTAAGTGCCTCTTCAGAACAGATTCTCCCTGCATGAGGTGTATATTATCAGGACCTTCACTTGGCTACAACTGTGGTCTAGATGATCCTAGGGAAACAAATCCCCAGACCAATGTTCATGCTGGGTCTGTCTGTCTCGTGCTGCAAAGTGGCCCTAAGTTTGTGTAGGGTGGGTGGCTGAGCTGTGTTTAGAGCTCTTGGAGCACCACAGAGGAGCTGAAGGCTATTTTCCCCTTTCGAGCTGTCGTTCTCACGGGGCTGCCTACGCTTCTGAGTTTGGCACTGAAAGGTATTTTCCCAAAACAAATTTACAAACCGAGCTAGTGGTTTATGCTGTCAGGTGGGAATAAAGCACTTAGCAGTGCCCTACGAACAGTACCACTGCCAGCTTCAGTTCTGAACTGTGTAAATTTTTAAATTCTGCTTCTCGAGTCGTCCATCCGTGCTCACCTGTCCTCCCCACTGCAAATATCTGTGCTGGGGAATTTTATTGCAGCTTGGTTGGAACCTGCTCCTACCCTGCTGCAGTCGGTGGGAATTAGGGTCTGCACCGGGAGGTTTGTGCTGCTGCTGGTGGGGTTTCTCCCTGGGGTGGTGGAAATGCTGCAAGAGGGTGGTGGAGGAACATGACTGCTGCTAGAGCAGGACAGCCAGCAGCTCTGCTTCTGGTCTGCACCCCTCAAATGTTGCAGGTTTCCTGATGTGAGGTCTGGGTCACATCTTACCCAGCTTCTCAGCTTCGTGCCCATGCTGCTCTTCTGAAGCACAGTTTGCTCCTCGGTGCACGTGGTAGGTAGCACATGCCAAAGAGGAGGAAAAGAAACGACCCTAGGAGGCAGTTTGGCTCAGCAAAAAGAGGTTTTGTGATAGAAAGGAAGGAAAAATGTGGTTGCCATCTGATGCATTAACGTCGTAGGAGCAGGACTTCTGCTTTGTTCTTGGCTTGGCTCGCTGGAAGGAGCAGCTCAGCTGTGCTCAGCTCATTGTTGAGATCCTCCAACCAGCCCATCTGTTTCCAGGCTGAGAGTTTCGAGCTTCACAAGCAAAAATGAAACACCGAGGTGACTTCATTTCTGCTCGTGGGGTGCATTTCTTCAGGATTTTATTAATCCTTTTTAACCTGCTGCGTTCCTGGGCCTTCGGAGGCTGCATGCACCAGAGAAAACGGAGTGGGTGGCCCCTGCCTTGTGCTCTGAGAGCATCGCTAGGCCAGGGGGGTCCCAGAAGAAGCGTGGTGGTGGCTGTTAGGTACGGGATCTGTGTGCAGGGATGTTCATGACCGCAGCATTGTTGGCCTCTGGACAGCCAAGGTGCTCACACCACAAGCTTTTCAGGCAAGCAGAGGGCACCAGGGCACAGGGACAGATTCTGCTGGGGGATTTGTGAGCAGCAGCCCACATAAAATGCTGCCCGCAGCTGGAGCCCTTCAACAGCACTTCCAGCAATGCACTTACCCTGCTTGTTGTGCTCTAAAACAACCTTTACAAGTGGTTTTAATGAATGGTGGCTAATTAAATGCGGAGCAGGTGTTGGCTTCTAGCTCCTGATAGCAAGTTGGCTCTTTCTGCCCCTGCCAGGCAGCTGAGCCCACCTAAGGGCCCCGCAGCAGCTCTGCTTTCCCTCTGCTTGGCCATAAAGCTGTGAAGTTACAGGATAATTAAAGCTTTGCAGCAATAGGTAGGTACTCAGCCTTCCACACCAAATTCACACACAATGGTTGTTTCAGCAGCACCCCGGGAGTTACAGAAAGCTGCTGAAAGAAAGGGGAAGCAAATTGCAGCTGATTGAGTGCTGTAGGAACACGCATCAGCCTTCCTACAGCTGCCATATGTTCCTTCCTTCGCTGCTCACTTCTTACAGGCCCCCCTGACTTTGTTGGGAATGGTTTTGGCATAATGTCTGCTTTTTGCTGTTGTGCTTCCCTCACTGAGGCATTTGTGAGCTATGTACAAGCCACTCAGGCTTCATCCTAGGATATATATATATATATCTTCTTTTAATCCAAGACTTGAAATCCTTCAGTTTTGAAGCATGAGACCAGATGAAAAGCGAGCTTCTTGGCAGAGGCAGCATCTTCCACACCTTAAAAACTGGGGAGGATTCATAAAACGCTGTGCTTCATATGGCATGGGAAAAAGCTGGGATAAACAAGGCTGTGCAGATGTGTATTTTGGGAGCTTTTGGAGCAAAGCACCTTGACCAAGGCACCTGCAGGCAAGAAACTTGGGTTTGGTTTTCTTCAGCCATGCCCCACCTGAGGGTTAATGCCTTGGATTACATTTTGAGGGTGAATATCTGTTGTCTGAGCTTCACTCCACTGCATGCTCATCTTGAGTACCTCCAATAAAACATGATGTTTCTTCAGTGGAATCTTGAAATACATTAAATCAGCCTCTAGTCTCTGCCCGTTTTCTCTCGCAGCATCATTTACGAGGTGACGGGGATGTGGCTGTTCGGGAAGCTGTTCTGCAAAGTCTGGATCTCCTTCGATGTCATGTTCTGCACCGCATCCATCGTCACGCTGTGTTTTATCAGCCTGGACAGATACTGCTCCGTGGTGACCCCCTACCACTACTCCAGAAGGATGTCCCGTGGCAGGTGAGTGTAGCTGCTTCTCATTCTGGGTCCTTCCAAATTTTCACTTGGCCAAGGCCTATAATGAAAAGGGACCAAATGAGCCGTTGGCTTTTTCTGCCCTAAATCAGAACACAAGAATCTTCGCACCATTTAAAGTTTTGCAGAACTTTGCTCTGCCAAGGTTTCATGTGAAACGTTGAAATGAGGTCTGCAGGGTGGGGAGGGTTGTCTGAGGGTGGGCAGAGAGGATGCTTCAGGAAGGATCCTCAGCAGGTAAGATAATGGCTGGATATTAACGCTGGAACCAACTGGAAAAATCTCCATGCTGTTGTTTTAAATATTAACAAAAATCCTCTATAAAACCTTCCTTCCTATTTTTTCTGCCAGCTCTGAACATCCCTTACACCAGCCCCAATTCTGTAAGCCACGGATCCAAGCACCCAGTCATTAGTTGTTGCTGTACAGATGTGTTGTACCCCAGCTTTTTCCCTGCTCAGTGCCTCCTCCAAGCCCGTTGGGAATACCGAGCGGTGATATCCCACAGGGGTTACCATGGGGATTGGGCTGTCCTGGATGTTCTCAGCTCAGAATAACTCAGACCCTCTCTCCCCTCCCCATCTCTTGCCTTCGGCAGATGCATTGTGATGACCTGCACGGTCTGGGTGTACTCCTCCCTCATCTCCTTCCTTCCTGTCATGCAAGGCTGGAACGAGATCCCCGGGGTGGATTTTGATGCGGGCACCGAGTGCGTCTTCGTCACCAACTGGATCTTCGCCATTGTGGCCTCCGCTCTTGCGTTTTTCGTCCCCTTCATGGTCATGTGCAGCATGTACTTCTTCATCTACCGAGCGTCGCGGCTCAAGGCCACCCGCATCATGTCGCAGACCCTGGAGCTCCACTACCACCCCAACAGCAAGCGGCAGAACCACCTGCAGCTGGAGAACAAGGCCACACGGACCATTAGCATCATCATTTCTGTCTTCGTGCTCTGCTGGCTGCCGTATTTTGTCCTGAACGTCTGGCTGGCTGCCCGGGGCACCGATTCCGCTAGCACGGTCCTGGTGGACACCTTCAAGGTCATCACTTGGTTGGGGTATTGCAACTCCACCATCAACCCGATGCTCTACGCCTTCCTCAACAGGGACTTCCAGCGGGCCCTGAAGAAGCTGCTCATTTGCAGGCCCAGGTCGCAGGTGGACATCGGGGAGGACATGGTGTCCATAGCCACTTTTTCCAGGACTGCTCCTGACCTGGAATATAACATCACCGTGCCGGTGCCCAATGGTGTCCTGAAGGGCAAACCCAAGCAGTAGGGGCTCAGAGATGGTCGCTGGAGGTGGTGGTGTAGAAAGTGCAAGAGCACGTCCTCGTGGAAAAGTGCATGGCTGGAAAATAGGGGATGGAGGGGCTGAAATATTACAGCTGGGGGCATACAGCAACGATGTGTTTCTTTCTCTTCCACAGTTTTATGAACAAAGAGGAATTTGTTGTAGCTAACGGAGCTCATTCTTTCCTGAGTAATTATTTTTTTAATGAGTATTTCCTAATATGAATCCAATCTTCATGCTGGGGAAAAGAAATCAGTAGAATAACGTGACTTTGTCTTACTGTATGCACATTCTGGTGACCTACAAGTTGTGATGGTATTTCGTCCTGATTGAGCCCTGAAGCTCTCATCTCGCAGTTCATATTACAGATGTGACCAGGTACAGTTAAGTACACTGTTCACACAGTCTGAAGCCTGGTCTATGCACAGCGTTCAGCTTATTCGCTTACTTCTGAAATAGAGGTTTAGGGCTTACCCAGGCTGAGGGAGTTGGGGTTGTTCAGCCAGGAGAAGAGAAGGCCCCGGGGAGACCTTACAGCGGCCCTCCAGGACCTAAAGGGGGCTGCCGGAAAGCTGGGGAGGGACTTTTTGATAGGACAAAGCAGAATGGTTTTAAACCAGAAGAGGGGCGATTTAGGTTAGATATAAGGAAGAAATTCTTTACCATGAGGGTGGTGAGGCACTTAAAGGGCTGCTCAGAGAAGCTGTGGATGCCCCATCCCTGGAGGTGCTCAAGGCCAGGCTGGATGGCGCTTTGGGGAACCTGGGCTGGTGGGACATGTCCCTGCCCATGGCAGGGGGGGTGGAATTGGATGATCTTTAAGGTCGCTTCAAACCCAAACCATTCTGTGACCTGAGTTCAGAGAGAAACGCTTTGGTCAGGGAAAAGATTTTCTTGGTCAAAGCATGGAGGGACCCTGGAATATGTAACCACTTAAATCCAGCACAGAGGTACACCGAGTAAAAAGCTCATTCCTTACCTTCTGCTCTCCACTGGTATTCATTGACCTAGCAGAGAAGCTACGGTAGTGCCCAGAGCTTCACCCAGTTAAACACGGCCATTGAACTGTGCATTTATAACTGACATTGAAAACTTGCAAATACAAGGGAAGAGGACACAGACTTGTTTTGACACAGCATAACTTGATTAAAATCCTAGTTTTGACCAAATACTCACTACAGCATTTTGGCTTCAACTGGACAAGCCAGCATGCAGGACAGAAGCAGTTGAAAACACAACAATGAAAAATTTTGCATGCCCCTCTTGGCTTCCACCACAAGTAGTCAGCTGGCTTAATTCTAGTCTCAGTATCATACCACAGTACAGTGATCCCCAAAAGGAGCTGAAGTAGTTGAAGTCCAATTTTTTAAGAAACTGATTTCAAGAACTATAACTTCAAAACTAAGCCTGAAAACTACTGCAGAACCAGAAAAATGCATTTAGGCAAAAATTGTTCTAATAGTGTAAGAGTTATCCCACTGATAGCACTTGAGAGATTATCTCCAGGACTCCATAATCCACACCTAAACGGAGGTTTAGGACAACTCAGTTCCCTTCTCCTGTCACCATCTCACTTCCAAGCACCACATACATCTTTGCATCATGCACTGTGACAAGTACAGGACAGGAAAGCAAAGGCAGTTACAGAAACCAAGAGCCTGTCCCTATTCCAACTGCACGAGGCTGCCACCTACAGCAGGCACAATGCAGGTTTTCAACAGAAGCAACCACTGTTTTTTTAAATAAAAAGTTTATTAAATCATTTAGACTTGAAAGAAGTCACAATAATTAATGCACTCAACAATTATAGCAAGTGCATTCTGTACACCACCAACCCAAATGGATTGATTCCGTATTTTATAAATAAAATTTAACATATTTACAATGAGAAATAAAAGCATGGCATTAGGCAGTTAAATTAGCAGATTACACAAGTGCCTACCAGTTGATTTTTTTAAAAGTACAAATCTACAAGATTACATACGACACGTATGACTTCATTAGGTTTAAATTGGCAGAATCACAACATTTTTGTACATAATTTTTACTATGGCTCTTCCAACCATTGCCTATAAGCCCTCTTTTAATGGCTAAAAGCTCCTTTTCCTTCCCTACAGGTTTATCTGTATAAAATGCATTCCCTAAGACCTACTATAGTGCAGAAACATGAGAAAAATTTCCTCTAATGACTGGCTATGGAAAGTGACAGTATGTACAGCTGTGGTCATTTATTTTTTTTTGCTTTAAAAATAGTGCAGATTCCCAGTTTACCCACCAGGGACAAAAATGGAGTCATTTTTTTTTTCCTCCAAAATCATCTTCATTTCACTGAAGAGCAAGTGATTCAGATATACACTCACTAGGCTTAGAGACTGTAATTTGCTATATAAAAATACAGTATTTTAATTCTATTTACATGTTACAGATCTCTCACTTACCCAGCAAGCTGACATTTACAAGCTTCAAAAAAAACAAAATACACAAAACCCGCCCCAAAAGATAATGGAGTACAACATTGGTAAGCACAGTAGCTGGACCCATCCACCTAGGAGAGTTAAGGTAAGAAAAATGGAATGTGAGAAGTGTGGTTACTGGCTTTTGTTGGCTGTCAAAGTAAACAAAAATCTGTCCAACATGTCTTGAACATTAATCATGGCAAAAAAAGTTAAGTAAACGTTTCCAAGATAGACATTCTGCATCATAGGATCCTTTTGCTGAACAATCCCTTTAAAACCTGCTGAGTGGAAGAAGTGATCCTGAGGATAATTATTTGCTTGGTTGTCTCGAATGCTTATTTCCTGATAAACTCATTGTCCGTGACCTCTGCCTAAGCACTGGTTTTGCTGGGAGTTCCAAGTCTTCAAATACAGGATTCTCTATGATTGCTGCAGCCTCTGGTCTTTCAGTGGGACTTGGAGAGAGCATGTCCTTCACCATGGTGTACTGGAAGAAAACATGAGATGTGTGTGTTTCAATTCATAAATTCACCCTTATTTAATGTTCTGACTTCAGCTGTCTGTATGAACAACTAGGAAGCGTTCCCAGTTGCTTTCTAAGTAATTTGGGTATTAGTATGTTGGCACAGTAATTAGAAACACATTAAATGTTTGAAAACATATCACTGTGCATTCCTTAAATTGCCTCCACTATCAAGGACTACAATCTATTTGGCAAATCAAATCTGACCCAAGATTCAATAGTTATACAGCCTTTACATTATTTGGAATCATAAGGATTTTAAAGCAAATGAAATGTAACTCATGAGTAGTGTTCAGCTTTATGCTTAAGCCACCGCATTTAAAGCCACGCAAGTAATTTTTCATGGTGAGTTAGAAGGTTTCCTTTAAATTTACAGGTAGCTGGAAAATCTGTCTTAAAGTCAGAATTACTTAACAAAGCATCTTTCAGAGTAGAGAACAAAATGTCCTGTTCTAGCTGAGCACAGCATATTGAATTCCTCCGGACAGCCTGCAGCTGTAAAGGAAAAAAGGCTCGTCTCATTTAGCTAGTGGTGTGAAGCTACCAAGAAAACACAAAAGCACTTCAGCTTTCCACTGGAGAGGTTTTGTACATCACCTCCTCTTTTTATCTGAAACCGTATCATTTCAAGGATTTGATTAATTTGGTTTCCTACTCGAGGATCCAGTTCCTGGAGCTAAATCCCATACAGCCATGATGCTACTGTGATATCTCCACTTTCTGCCTAGAACTCTGCACCTTCTCTTTGTGAATATGGATTTGTTGCAAGAACTCATGGCAAGATGTATGCAACAGGAGTAACATCAAGCAAGAAAAGAAAACAAGTAATACTGTATATTACTGGAGATATACTTTGTGACAGAAGCATCAGCATCCACACTACTATAGTGTTCTATAATGTTAGAATTTTGGAAAACAGTGAAGTTCACAGGCAGAGAAATGTGTCTTAAACAAAAGCTGGTGTTTTGGTGTTTTTCCCCTTCTATTTTTACTTGCAAAACAGTTGGAAAGCAAAGAAAAAAGCTACAATTACTAGCATGAGACATACTTACTTCTTGTGCATACTTCTGAATGAACAGCGGTGGAAAGTTCAAGTTTCTAACATCACTCAGGGTCTGCAAAAATGATAAGAAAAATGTTAATTTTCCAAAATATCATTCTTCAACATAGTTATTATTGTTGAAAAATATGCCACTTCTGAAAACAAATCAGCCTGATGGAGAAAAACTTTGTTTACAGGTCTTGCTTTAGTGGTTAACTCTCACCTAACCAGGCAAATTGCTGCTTACAGCCTGAACCTGAAATCACATTACATAAATTGTCATGTTACAAGAATTGTGATCTCTGCAGCTTTAAATCATCCAAATACATTAGTAGTTTCTGTTCTGGCTCAATAAAGTACTCTGCAGCATCTGTAACCCCCAAGATCACCTACACCAGTATTAAAACTCACGAAATGACTGGATCTGCCTTAATAATGTAAGCAGAGTGTTTGCTTAATATTTACGGACCAACATTTATCAGCAATTTTGAAAGAAGTTGCGTATTTCTGTGTCCTTGCAATGTAGCTAATCCCCGTCAGTCAGTCCTTCTTGCTTAGGCAGCACGTTGGCTCCATCTAGTGACAGGATTTTCTCCACACTGAGCCACAAAATATCTGCAGCCTGGCTGCCTCATGAATTGAAATTGTGATTTCCAGAAACCCATGACCTACTTCAGCATCTTGTTAGTGCAGAAGGGCAGTATTTAGCTCTTATTTTAATGAAGATCTCCTTCTGCACAATTTTGAGCACAAATATATGAACTCTGACGTTAAATTAAATCCACTATTACTCACTGAAAGTACAAACTGATCAGTTAATAGTGATGGGCAACAGTCAAACTCCTGTTCAAGAGAAATGAGTTTTATGGCAAGCTATTTCAAAACACTTCTTTCCTTTACCAAGTCACTCTGCATTTAGTGATCTGTTCTCAACATCTAATCTGGAAATAAACTGCACTGCCAGAGACTTAACTGCTGACAGTCTGAGACAGAGGCAGGTCTCGCATTCCTCCTCTGGGGGTTTTTCAGCCCTTTGTCCCAGACTGCAAGGATTTGCTGGGCTCCCTGGGCAGGCAGAGCATTCTTCGCTTCAGTTAACAGCAGTAAAACTTGGCTGATGCCAAGGAAAAGCTTCAGTGTAACAACTTGGAAGCAACTATTAAAGAAGCTAATCTCCAGGACTGTAACCTCCAGGGCTGACAAGAAATGGCTGGAGGTTCTTTTTATCAAAAATTGAAAATTGAGGCAAGTTAGGGCAATCTTCTTCACATGCATTTTAACAGCAAGGAAGTGAAACCTTCCAAATTCATATTTAATCCAATAAAAGTCATTTGTTATTGGGAAGACTGCTTTAAGATGAGCAATGAGCTAGACTTACCACTAAGACAATATCAGAAAAGGAATAAATTTTCAATGTCTTGGGTAAAAAAGCTCTGGAGATGCAAAAAGAAGAAGTCATAAAAACACAGAGCATGACTCCAATTCTTGAATAAAAAATGAGCCGGTAGGTTTGAAGTTACAACCTTTGCCATTTGAGATCTTGAATATCCTAATTCAATAGTTTCTCTTACTTGAGATAACAGAGGAGCTTTGTAAAAAAAGTTACAGCCTCAATCTCACTGCACAGATTAGGAAAACTGCAATTCATTTCCAGTGATTCAGGGGTATGTATAAGGCTGATAAAGATACTGTGTTCCTAGTTCCAACACTGTTTCAAAGCTGTGAAGAACAGCTTGCAAGTGTTTCACAGAGCAAACAGCTCTTTTAAAGAAATGACCAAACTGAAGATAATCCTTGGTGTGGTACCATACGTACCTTGACTCTCTCCATCTGTGTACTGAAAGGGTAAAGCAGCTCAAAGAGAATCAGTCCCAAAGAAAAGATATCCACCTTGTGCGAATAGGTGTTCCCACAGATCTGGAAATTCAGAATTAAGGTCAGGTCAGTCAATCTAATCACTGTATGGAATTACATACGAGGTAATCAGCCCCTTTCAACACAGGGAAGTGACTAACTCAGCAGAGCTGAAGACAGGACAGGTACTGTAACAGCCTCTGGGCACATGAAACTATCAAATGAGTATGGCTGAGCAAGCTCCTGATCATCAGACCCATCTGCAAGCCAAAATGTTTCAACTTAAACATTATGTACAATAGTGCATCGTTAACTAACTTGAATATTACAGTTATCTTCTTAATATGTTAAGAGCAACATAAATCAACCCATCAAATAGAAATCAGACACTATTTTCTAGTATATATAAAAATTACATATATGTATGTCTTATTACATATGGTTTTATATATACGTATGTTAAAAGTACTAATTTTGAAATTCAGTTTAGCTCAAAGCTCTTTTTTGATGAAAAATAATGTAAATATCTCAATAGCAACAACTTTCTAGAAGGAGTGCCTGATCTTTGAACTCCCAAATTCAGGTGTCTCCCAGGTGGTGCTAGAAATAGCTTCAGAGTACAGAGCACAAACCTGTTCTGGACTCATGTAGAGTTTGGTCCCTACTTGTCCTGTGTGCCTGGCATAAGCTGGCATGGGGGTGAGTACCGACTCCTCCTCCTCATCTTGATCCATTGCAGTTACCAGTCCGAAATCCCCAACCTTTACTACGTCGTCCATTGTGAAAAATATATTGGAAGGCTGAGAAAACAAACAGGAGAAAAGAAAATAAGTTATAAACAAGAATGTGTTCTGCTAGGTACAACAAGCACTTGGTAGATATTCATATAATTCATGCTGTCAAGGCTAAAATGCCCCTTAAACATCACAGGAGCAGAACCAGCTAAGAATCCCAGCCATGCAGGAAAAGAGAATTACCCCTGCATTAACCAGGCTCCCTTCTGGAAGCCCAGGCTGCTCATTTCTTGTCTTCCAGTAGAGGGACTACAGATCTAATGAGTAACATGCAGAAAAGTCAACAGCTGTGGGGAGCAGCACCGATAAGTTATCCGACTTTCCAAACACATGGCAAATTCACATCATGTGCTAGAGTTCTGACTTATTTTTTTATTCCAATCTCTAAGTGCTGAACTCATTTGCAGTATTAAGACGATGTGTTACATGCTGGTTATCATCTTACAGATAGGCTGGAAGTCCAGGAACAAGGTGTGCTTTTCAGCTGGTACTGCTTAACTTAATTGCACGAATAACCATTTGTGTAACAGAATTAATTCATTATTTGAAGCTTAAGTACTTCACAAGAGCAACAACAGCAACGATTTGCCTTGTCTTGCTTTTAACCTACTGATAAAAGAAATCAGAACTGGAAAAAAAAAAAAAAACACAACAAACAGGGGTGCCTCACTTGCTAATGGTACCCATCTCAGATCGTCTCTTCCAGAGCTTTGCATTCTGGCTGATCATAGGATCACTGAACGGTTTGGGTTGGAAGGGACCTTAAAGCCCATCCAGCTCCAGCCCCTGGCCATGGGCAGGGACACCTCCCACCAGACCAGGCTGCTCAAAGCCCCATCCAGCCTGGCCTTGAGCACCTCCAGGGATGGGGCAGCCACAGCTCCTCTGGGCAGCCTGTTCAGTGCCTCACCGCCCCCAGAGTTAAATGATGACACAACACACGCCAAATGAGCAATTACTTCTTTGAAAGCTGACTGCTCCACCTGGCTCACAGAAAGAGACAGACACGATTCTGGGAAAATAACAGACTGCTCCTGCCAGGGGGAAGCAGCAGCACTTCAGGGTTATGGACAGGGAAAGCTATGTGTGGAAAAAGCAGCAGGTGGTGCTGGGCAGGCTCTTCTCACTGCTCCTGCACCTTCAAGGCTGGGAGAGCCTGCTCCAAGCTTTGTTGGCACAACTCCTGGAACAGGAGAAGGCAGGCAGACACAGGGCAATATTTCTCTGCCCGACTAGAGGACTACAAAGCTGACCTGTTTCAAAGTCCATCCGACTTCCTCAGTTAAAAACAAACCCACTCCGTGCAAGGAAGAAGACAGAAGAAAAGGCTTCTTGTTTCCCCAAGCCACTGAAACACCCAGAGAGCTTGGTGATAACCAAGCAGTTAGATACAACATGTTATTTCCACAGTACCCACATCCTGCCTCTAGAACTGCCATCTGAGCCAGGTCTTATCTCCCGCTGTGTTTTCCAGTGATCGGTGTCCTGCCCTTTGCAGTCACAGCTCCTTCAGTGCACAAAAGCTGCCGCCCTGTAAGCATATTCTTATGCTTCCCTGGCTGAAAACAGATCTCTGAATGGCCAGGCATATAGTTTCTACAAATTAAGGCAAACGGGCTATTATTGGAAACTGCCAGCAAAAAGAGACCACATTCTGAAAGAGGACATTTAAGGGAAATACCCACAATTTGGCATTCAGTGAGAAGAATACAGCCACTCTCTAGTTATCTTGCCACCTCTACAAAGAAATTTCTTTTCAGATTCTGCAGTCAGAGCAAGAACTCCCACCTTTTTTCACAAACGTGAATAAGCTACATCTGGAAGACTTTCATTCAATTAATGCTGCAAAACATGCCTAAGACTATTCTGTCAGCTCTGTGACACCCTATTTGGCAGGACCCACTGTTGATTTTGAGCTGTTAAAGCATGGCCAAGAGCTTAATCTGGGAGTAGCAATACATTCACTGGACAGACAGACTTCTGTTTCTGTACTCTGTTTTCTTCAAAAGAACTGGAATTGTGATTTATCCACTTGCCTGCTTGAACTGCCATCTTGTCTCGACAATCTCTCTCAGTAGTAGGAGCCTACTTAATGTACTTCAATGTACACTGTTAATATTTGAAGTATTTTCCAGGTCTCTGCTACACAGAGCTAACTATTAGCAGAAGCAAAACAGCTGTGCAGATTATTCCTGCATTAGCACTGACACAAAGCTGGGGTTGCACAACCAATCTCTTGGACAAATTACAAGAAGTGTCTCAAGAAGCTTCTGAGAACTGCAGACAGCGATAAACGCGGCTGCTGTTTTGACCAAGTGAACAACGAACACCCAACTGCACTTCCAGGATCCAAGCATTACGTTAGACACGCAGGGCAGGTTTTCTGAAGCACCGAAGTTGTTTGCTCAAGGAGTCTTTTCAAGTTTTTTATGCCTCCATTGAACTTTTCAGATGTCCCAACAGGACTCTACACATCAATTAAGGGTGAAACAGCTTTACAATGACCTACGTAAGCTTTACTGAACAGTGTTCTCAAAGAGTCTGCAGTGTTCCAACTGCAAGTATTGTTAAGAAATGTTACTGATTAACATGTCTAGCAACACATTAATACAGGGATTAAACTACTTCTTTGGTCACTTTCTTCAACACTAAAGATTTCTTAGATAATTGGCTTAAGGTAACTGCTTAATGCTGATGGGGAAAGAAAATACTCAAATAGGTTCATGAGTTTTATGAGTTTCTCCAACTTTGACTTACTTTTGTGTTACCTCATTTGAATCCCCTGTTACCACCTTGTCTGAGATGGCATCTTATCCTTTGTTTCTAGTGATGTCAGATGATTACCATCTGAGGAGCTACAAAAACAGCTGTAATCGTTTCAGAACTCACTCCACTGTATCGATGCCTCCTCAAACAAGCGCAGGGGAACAGGAGCTGCCTCTCCACCATTCAGCAAAAGCAAAGGACTCCATTTCTCGCAGCTTACAGGAATAAGACTAACTTCATCCAGGCTCTCTAATCAAATTCTGGCATCTGGTAACAAATGCTGACACTTCCAGTGCTAAAAGCTCCAGCAAGGTTAGGTAGTAACACAGTATCAGAAGCAAAATGAAAAAGGCACAAAAAGTTACTCCTGACTTCAGTTATCTGCAACATCAGGGGTAACAACCTCTGCTGCCTTCCAGTCTTACCAGGCTGGGTGTTATCAGACATTCAAAGGTTATGAATCCTTCAGAAAGCTGCTGTAACAGCCAGCTCTGACTCAGAATCTGAGTCCAGAGCAGCCTGCATTTCAATCCTGGAGCAGCAATATTTGACTTTTATTGTCCCTAACCAGGGGTAACGCTGCTGCTGTTCAGAAAGAAGAATAGCAGCATTGTTTCATTTCAAAAGGCAGAAAAAAATTCAAAATAGCTTTTTCTGTTTTGTTTCTGAGCCACACCACTGAGCAATGAGTGAACCTGCATACAGTTCCTGACCTAAAAATGCCATAAAAGCACTGCCACTGACCTGTGCCAGGTACAAGAAGTCTTGCTGTAAGACAGCCTTTGAGTGCAGTAACGAACGATCAGTTTACTTCCTGGAGCACTACAACCCCAAATTATTACCCAGACATTAACTCAGCTTTTGAAACACCGATTCTGAGATCACTGCTAAGTAGCCAGCTATCTTGGCAGGATTCTCCTGTGAGGAGAGACTGGGAGAGCTTGGAGAAGGGAGGCTCAGGGGGTCCCATCCGTGTCCCTAAACCCCTGAGGGGAGGCTGCAGGGAACAGGGGCCAGGCCCTTGTCATGGTGCCCGGGGTCAGGCCGAGAGGCACTGGGCACAGCCTGGAGCCCAGGAGCTCCCTCTGAGCCCCAGGCACGGATGGAGCCTGGCAGGGGCTGCCCAGAGCCTGGGGGGCTCCTCCCGGGGGGCTCCAGGAGCTGCCTGGATGTGGGGCTGAGCCCCCAGCTTGGGGCGGTCCTGCTGGGGCAGGGGTGGTACCAGATGGCCCCTAGGGGTCCCTTCCCACCTCATCCTTAGTGTGGTTTGTTTCCAGTGCTGTACTACTCCAGTACACACCCAAAAGTTACTTGTACCCACACACTCCTCATCTGTCACTTTACAGCAGAACTTGACACAGCTACACAGTGGATGGAGTCAGTCCACGTGTTTCAGGAATTTTACAGTACTAGAGACTTTTGTTTGGCAGTTTGGGCACAGAACATTCAAGTTACGATAGCTCCAAAGACAATCTCACAGCAGTGAACTAGGAAATATCTGTATACAGACACAGCCAGTGAGACAACTAGTTAAAAGCAGAATGTGGAAAGTTCATTAGAAAACTTCAATAGTTCAATAGATAACAAAAGCATTTCCTATAGTGCCCTCTGAATACAAACCTTGAGATCCCTGTGCATTAATCCTTTACTGTGCAGGAAGTCAACCGCTTCAGCTATCTGCAGAAATATCTGCAGACACTCTGTCCTCTCCCTCTCCTCTATCATACATCTCCTGCTCATCCAGTCTTTAAGGTTCTCTTTTCTGCAGAGCTGCATTTGGATGTAAAGATACACCTTTGGAGAGGTGGGCTTGACTTTTTCCACAGTATTTTTAGAAAGGTCCAGGCTTAAACTTGTTGGCCTTGGTGGAGAAACAGAGAGGGGACTTCCTGAAGCTGATTTCTTGTTACCGGGTTCCTTTGTACTTGTTGGCTTATCCTCAGAAAGATTTTCATCTTGTGAAACGTCAATTTTATCTTCCTTACTAGAAGCATTTCCACAACCTGAATCTTCAAAGACAATGGAAGAGGAGGTCCCTTCTCTCAGGTGTACAACAGGGACAGGCAGAGGACAGATTTCCAAGGGGTGACCCAACGTGGAGTGACCCAACTCATTACTGTTGATAGTGCTGTCTTCTACATCGCAGCCTGTAAGGACGCTGTCCTGAAGGTTTAAGAGTGGGTCTTCTGACTGCTGCAAGTCCCTGTTGTCTGTAGCATAAAATTCCAGAGGAGAGAACTCACTTTCAGACGAATCAGACTGACCACACGGTATTCCCGTGGAAAAAGACTGTCCCCTCTCTGATGAAGTGGCAATAACTTCAATGTGGTCCTTTGTAGAAAACGGCTCTGTTCTGATCTTAAATGATGGGACATCCATTGGACTGGGAGAACTGAGAGGCCAATCAGTGCTAGAAAAAAAACAAATCAAGAAATCAGAATTACAGAGCTTCATCCTGCTAGAAATGTATTTTCAGAAGACCAAATTTAAACACATACCGAAAAAAAGAGCATTGCACTGTAACAGTAAATAACTACCCATGTATGGGAATCACTAATAACCAGGATATGGCACCCACTTTTCTTAGTGGGCACAACATCTCCTCATTGTGGTGGTTTTACTCAGCTGGGCAGCTGAGCTCCACCACAACTGCTCTCTCGTTCCCCCTCCTCAAAGGAAAAGGGGGAGAAAATACAACAGAAAGGGCTCAAGTGTTGAAATAAGGACAGGGAGATCACTCACTAATTACTGTCACAGGCAAAAGAGACACAAAAGAGGGAGATTAATATAATATATTACCTATTACTAACAAGCTGTGAAAAACTGAAAGCAAACTAAAAACATCTTCCCTCTACCCACCCTCTTCTACGTCCTCCCCCTGAGCAGCACAGGGGAACAGGGAATGGGGGCGGCGATCAGAAAAAAAGTAAAAAAAAAAATCAGCAAACTCTACTGCCTACATTTCTAGCATGCAGTCAGGCTCATCTTTAGCTTGAGAAAACTCATCCCTTTAGAGCATGCATTGCAATGACTATTTAAAGTCCTCTGGAAGAATTACAGCTGTGAAATGTTAATTTGATGCCTGAGATATAAAAGTCACTGTATTCTAAAAATTGTTAGGCATGTTAAGGTGTTATTACAAGACTGCTAAATAGTGGATCAGAGGAATATGAGGCCTCATTCTTCCCTTGCCACCTTTAAATGTTGCTAACGTACACCCACTTTTTCCTTATTCCTAACACCCTCTATGTCTTTTACCTAATTTTTCATTTTTAGCCTACTTCTAACAAGCTTTATGAATCAGTCTGATCATCCGTCACGAATTTGTGCCAAAACTTTAATTGAACTACCGAAGTACTGAATCAGAGCTATCGAAACCAAAACAAAGAGGAGGACAGAGATGCCCAGGTTTAAAACCAAATCACTGTACCAGGGCATTCCTAAAAGCCCTGATTACAGAAGTTAACTTAAGAATTACAAGATCTAAGCTGAAAGAAGGACCTTAACACAACAGAGGACCCAAAAGCTGATCAATGCCATGCAGAAATGTGATATTTGTACCTTGTTAAACTGAGAATTTAACAGATTAAGTTAACAACACAATTTCTTTCTTACATAGTCACTGCATCATCCTGGATCATCCACCAGTTCCCCTGTTCTGTTGGTCTACAACCTCAAATTCAACTTAGTAAGAAAACCCACAAGTTACCTTTCATCTTTCAACCACTGTTCATCCATCTTTTCCTGCCATCTCTCAGGTGGAGCTTCCAGCCAGGCGTTGAAATACCGAACAATACCTGGATGCTCGAGTTTAGCTAACGCCTTGACTTCCCGCATCACCTTTTCACGAGCCAGCTCCCTAGGATTTGGGTGAAAAGAAAAACAGAGACGGTCTCATAAAGCAGCAACACAGCATAGAAATTTCTGCAAAAGGAAGTTTAAACAAAGGTAGCCCAGTATAAGCCAGGCTAGTAATATTGCTCTTCACATGAAAAGACATCTGTTTAAAATTCCTCAGAGGAACTCCTTCAGGTTAGGAGCACAGGGAAGCAGTATGTGCTCATAATGGTTAAGCATTTAGTCACACCTTTTCAAGTAGTTACAGGCAGCAAAACTCAGAAGAAAAGGTTCATCTTGTTCTCAACTATTTACAAGGGCAGAAAAGTCCACTAAATAGCAATATTCTACAGGGATGTAGAAGACACTGGCACAAAAGACAGACAGAAATAGCTTAGTGTTTCTTTTTTAATTGGCAAAACATGAAGACTATCTCCATTCTACAGATAGGAAAATAGGTAGCCTGCTATCTACTGAAGTACATAAACTCTCTTCATAGGAGCGTAACTCCATCAAATGAATTCTGATGGTTTTATTTATTGGATTTAGATATGCTTGGAAAATAATTCAGGATACCTTAAATCTCCAACCAAAACCCTTAATCTTAAATAATCACACTTCTTTAACACATTCAAAAATTAGGAATTCTAGATTTCATTGCTTTACCCCCTCCCTCTACTGGCCTGCCTGTTGCTGTTCTAACTTGAGATTTCCAGCAGCAGTGTCTCCCATCTCCCACTAAAAGGAAGTGCTGCAAGTTCTGTGTAGGGTAATTCAGCAGCAAGGCTTGACCACCTATGACTGAAAGAAAAGGTAGGGGTTGTGGGACCAGAAAACAAAACAAATGGACAAATGGAGTCAAAAAGGCCAGAGAGGGAGAAAGAAAGGGTGGAGTAGGAAAGGTAAGGAGAGGAAGGAGAAAAGCAAATTAACAGTGCTACAAGTAACTAGTGCTGTTATCAAAGGCTCAATTCATCAAGGAAATTAAAAGGAGTTCCCATGTAGCTGCAGCACCCTCACAAGGGCCCTGCTATGTTACTAGTTTAGGCAAGCAGGTCACCCTTCTGCTGTAAGTACATGTGCCAAATTCTCAATGCCAAAATTAAGTCAGCCCCCCATTAAAAAAGTATGTCATACAGCATCATGATGAATCTGGGAAATCAGTTCAGGAGCAGATGGCTCAGCACAGGATCCCACCATTCATGACTTTCGCTGTCTCATACTCATTCAGTACCTGTTAGGTAAACGGATCCTCTTGATAGCATAGTTGCAGTCATCCACTTTATTTCTGGCTTCAAAAACAACTCCAAAGCCTCCGCGACCCAGACACTGAATTGGCTCAAAATCTGTCAGGTATCTGGGAGGAAAGGTGTGAGAAAGGCAGAGAAGAATGGATGGACGATAAAGGAGAAAAATGCATTAGCAAGGATAGTTTAAAAAAAATCATTTGTGAAAGTGTAAATAACTTTGGTGCAGGCAATACAGGCTGAATGACTTCAAGCATTTCCTCCTTTTTTTCCTCTGTTTACCCATCCGCTGAGACAATCAGATGGTTACCTACTTATGAAACAGACAGGTGCTGATTATCTTTGGCAAGACCCTTTACACATGCACCTGACAAACTGAAGAAGTTTCAGAGTATCAGGTTCACCGTATACTGGATCATGGATATTTAGCTTAAACTCCTTTGCCCAAATTAGGCAGTGACAGCCAAGTATTTTCTAAATTGTGATTTGCCTTCAACCCCTATTAAGTATTTTGCTACTAGTCCTTCCAAGCACCTCTTCTGAAACAGTTCTTAAATCTCACCTTTCTTATTCCTCCTCATCTTAAATATTCCAGTTCCTATTTTCAGTGGGCTACAAATACACAAATTCACATTTTTTCCAAAATACCAGTGATATGCCCCTATACACTCTTAAGTCTCAACTACTTCATAATAACAACAAAGGCTTGTTCCAAATATACTCTGCTTATTCTGTAGAGTATATAAAACATGTTTCCATTCACAATTCCCTTAACTCTATTTTACTCCACAAGCACAGAATCAGAGGGAGTGAACACAGGTTAAGAACCTTAAAATCCAATCCTCCATTTCACATATCTGCAGTAAATAGGTGATCAACACTCCCAAGCAGAGGTTCCACATAGGCTCTCAGGGATTGCTTAGACGAATCAAAAGAGCAGTCTCCCACTGATGTGGGTGTCAGAATTCTTTCAGATTATCCCGAGGGGTCTGAGGACTAGGACAGGTAAGAGCTAGTGAACTCTTTTCTCCAGACAGCATCAAATGTCATACTGATTAAAAACTCCGTAAATGTCATACTGAGCTGAGCTCACCTGGATACGTATCCAGAGTTCTTGACATCACTCCAGCTGGTGTCCTTAACATCTCCGCAAGCAGGCTCATATTTACTATCAGTCTGGCACTGTGTTTCAGATTCCTTCCGCAGCTAACATGGGTGACCAAAAGAAGATCAAACAACAAAAAAAAAACAGTTCAAGCCCTAGTACTTGAGACCAGTTTGTACCCTTAGATATAGCATTAAATAATTCCAGTGTGAACATCTCTGAAGACAGCAGATATGGCTGAAGCAATTTGTTTGCTGAAGCAGTTAAGTAAATTGTACGCTGCAGCTGACAGCCTTCACAGATAGATTAAATAACACATTTAGGCTATGTTATCTTGTAAGTTATTAACTTATTAACACCACTCAGTGCAGACTCAAAACCAAAAGAAACGGCTAGAATACTACTTTCTGTATTTAGGATTCAGCAAAAAAATAATACTTACTCTGCTGTGAGGATGGGGATGGAAGAGTTTGCGTACGATGAAAGTTGTGGCCACAATGCAAAATATGATGGTGCCAACAATTTCCTTCCACCAGTGAAGTAGAAGAACAGGATCTTTTTTGCGAATGTTCTTGTAATTCATATCATCAAAAAATCTGACGGTGATCTGGGTGCTCCGTTTACCTCTTTCTCTTTTGTAGTAGGGTAAGTAATATCCATTATCTGTGTATAAAAGACAAAGAGGGCATGCTTTGCAGTTGCCTACAAATAAAGGGAACTGTCTTCTCTTTAATAGGTTTGTTCAACAGACACCAGGTGGTTTTGTTCACACGTTTTGTTTTGAAACACTTCAAAATTTAAAATTCCACCTACCGTATGGATACTGTAGAACTGAAAGTGCTCCATTGCTGTATTCTTCGTGAGAATACTTGTCATTGCTCAGACACTTGTCAAATTCGTCAGACCCCACCAACACTGGAGTCCTGGATGGAGAATCTAAGCACAGAAGAGACAACTTTGAGCTGAACTATTATAAATCAGTCTACTTATAGATGAATTTCATGAGAACTCCAGTTATCTTAGAAAATACCAGATTGTTGGACCAGTAGGTAACAACGAAAACTAACACAAACATTCACAAGGTAATCGTTAAAAGGTAACCATTACTTAACACCATTTGCCAGCCAAAATACTATTTTTGACAAGCCAATTAACTCATTCACATCACTAAAATAACAAGCTTCCTCTTTTAATAGAAAAAAAAATGGTTTAGAAGACCAACATTTCATCATTTAAAATGACCCAATGAAATTCAGAAGTAAAAGGTAAAAAGTGAAAGTCATTTACAATTTAAACATCTAATTAAAAAGAATAAAGAACTAAGAGCACAAAGGTGTTTCTAGCTGTCAACTAGTTCGGAAACTATTAGACTAGTTTGACACATAATATAAATCAGAAATATGCTCTGTCTTTTCAGAGCTAAGACAATACAAGAAACTCTGGATTGTTACTTACGGATTAAAGGTTTCCATTTAATTTTGGGAAGGGGAATAATTGCATTATCATGCCTGGATCCCAGAGCCTTCGGGTTAGTTGGGAATTTTTCAGAAATTCTGACTGATGACTGAAGATACAGCTGGCCTCTGTACATACCTGTGTAACAGATCAGAGAGCATATTAGACTTAGCTTTCTTCATCCCCAGCGTAAAATCATCCAGGTAAGATGTACAGCTGAAAGTATTTTGGAAAATACTTTATATTCTGAGAATCTGAGATACTGACTCTGACTGAATTCAAGTAGTACATGCTCTTTTTTCCTCTGGAAATGCAAGAGACTAGAACACCTGTGTAGCTGAGGCTTCAGAAAAATATCACAATTTCTGAAGAGTTATAAAGCACCTTGGGCTTTGCTTAAGTAAGGCTTCCTTCAAACGTCTTACACTTGCATGCTGGTACACAGAACTCTTCAACAGCTGTTAACAGGAAGGCTAGAAAAAAATCTGTGTAACCACTAACAGGAAAGGTGTAAAGACTTAAAGAGAAATGCTAAGGGCTTAGAAAAAAAACAAAGCACATCTGCCTCCCAGAGACAGACAGCTGAGAGGAAGGACCTGGGGACACTATTCCTAGTTGTCAGAATTCACATCATATGAATACTGACAGCTGGATGAAAACTCAGTCACAGGAAAACTTAACTGAAATTTCTTCATAGTAAGTTACTTGTAATCACTGCAGAGGAAGAAACGAATGTGACAAAATAGAGGGTCAGAGGGCCCTCTGTTTTTCATTTTCCTTTTCCAAAACCAAAACATCATTTAGCTACCACTTTAGGCCAAACAGTCATAGAAATGGATTCTACCAGAGCCAAAGCTATGCCATACCTTCTGGTACACATTATCTTCTACAGAAGGTAAACATTACTTTCTGTAACTGACAGGATTTCTACGATGGGTACACAGAAATCTGACTTCAAGTGACAAAAGTAAAGGTGACCAGAGCAGGTTAGGAAGGGATGAGAACAGAGATCTATCTTTTGAAGCTTTTTAAATCAAGGGGAGTTGTTTTTCTGGGATATATACATTAGTAAAGCCTCTATTTTGGGGCTTTATAAACAGTCTACATTATATGGAGCATCAGACTGTACACGTTATAGCTCCTCTTGAGGGTGCTCTACCAGCACGGAAAGATCTGCTTTTCTGAAAGCTCAAAGAAAAGGATAATGTTTACAACCAAGTGCTCAGAACTGTGCCTCACCCAAATAGACACTGGATTCTGTGGCCCCTCTTGCAGCTTCCACAAGGTCCTCTTCATCTTCTAGCACTTCATTGTTCGTGGTGTAACTTGTGTCATCAAACAGACTGATCGGAATTACCTTGCCATCTTTAACCAGCCACGCAGAAGCAATTGGAGTGCAAAACTGAAGAAGAGAGAGGTAACTGGAAAATTAATGTTATATTAACTAGATGTTATAACAGTGTGCTTAAATTCCTTGGTTTAGTTTTTGTAAGAGATGTAACAGCTCAAAGAGCCAAAACTCAAGATGGAAGACATCATATATGATGCTGTAAAGTGTCTACGTGTTAACATTTAATACCATGTCTTTTCCCCTACCTGGTATTCCCATTCCAGATGTCCTCCTCGTTTGTTAAAAGCCATAACCTTCCAGTCAGCTACTGAGACTTTTATTACTGTATCTTTCATCATAGCCTCCTGCTCATCCACATCTGAAATTATTTTTGTTTCTTCTTTGTTCAGATGTAATTTAAAATTGCTCTCAATGTATCCTGCTCTGTTTTCTATATCTGGGACGTAGTGCAGCTCAAAGTGGCCAACACTGAAATTCCACCTAAAAGAAAGAGAAAAACTTCATAGAAACTGATTGCATACTCCAAGTCAGTCCCAAACCCCTCCAATCGGAAGATTCTTATGCTGAATTACATAAATTTGTCCCACAAATTTTGTTCATAGTAAATCCTCAGATTACCAGATGATCACAGGTTTACCAGGAGAGGAAGCACTAATCCTCTAACTATATCCAGAATACAAACCAGCGAAATCTTTTTTGCCAACATGATGTAGAGTTGAGAAAACAGCTGGGAAAGTAGGGGCAATGGCATTAAAGGTTTAGCATATGGAGAGGGTAATTAAAAAAAACATGGAGGAATACAGCTAGGTCTGTTTAGGTAAGAAAATGTTACATAGCTGATGAAAGCAACAAGCATTTAGGAAGCAGCATTCTCCAAAAGACACGCTTCATTAATAAAGCATGTTTTGAGATGTATGGCTTTTGAGCTGGTGGAAGGATGATACTTTTTTGTTGCTGTTTTCTTTTAATCCCACACACAAGACTTAACAGAGGATTTCTTTGACAGGCACTTCAATGAAACCAGCATTGCTCGTGTCCCAGGTTAACATACTCTCAAACAAGTATGACTGTATAAGGAACACAGAGTTGTCTTGCACAGCCAAATGCTCTTTAACTTTTACAAACCAACAAATCAGGGCAGAAACTGAATTATTCTCAAAAAGAAAATAATGAATTCTTATTTCCACCATACAGCCCAATGCTGTAGAAAGATACAGAGGGGAAGCAACAGTAAATTTGTGTCTTGAACAGCAACAAGGGGGAATATACTTCTTAACAATATGCTTGGCTGCCCGAAGTTTCCTAGGACCAACCAGGAGTCAAAATGTCTCCTTAAAAAAAAAATCACACCACTATGGTAAAAGTCAAGCATATTTTATATAATAAGTTGAACTTTGTTTATTAAAAGATTTTCTTTCTTTGAATTGAAAATAGAGCTATCCTATAAACTCCACAGCAGTACTGTTCACCAGGAAAGCATCTCTATTTCTGACAATGAAGAAGAATTCAGATACACAAAGTATCATGGTATGTTTTCAAGAGACGTGTAGGAAAGAAAAGCATGTTTTTGTGACATATCTCTCCCCACCACCATCAGCCCCCAAGAATCACAAAATCTAAGATCTCTCTTTTAAGACTTCTCATCTGCTAATCTACTTGAGTTCTAATTAGCTTATCTGAGACTACAGACACAACGTGTCAAATCCCGCTGCAAACAGAAGAGGGAGCAGGTGAACAGAGAATGACTAGTCCTCCTCTGAACGGCTGGGCAGTTATTTTATCTATGTATAGTAACCAGCCTTTTAAACCTGTACTTAAGGAAGGTGAGATTTTTGTTGTTGGGTTTTGTTGTCTTTTTGTCCAATTTGTCTATTTTTATAAAAATATTAACGTATAAAAACTTGTGTCACAACATTAGGGAAGACAGAAACTGAACCACTTCTTACAGATTGCAAAGATCAGAACATCTATGTTACAAAATTAAAGGAGACTTAAGAAATAAGGCTTTTTAAAATGTCTTTAGTCTTTTTTTCAATCACCTTAAAAAGAAACCTGAATACATCAAATATAATAAAAAAGCAAGGGTTGCCATGAGTAGGTAAAGAACTGAAGTGAATCAGTAAGTTGCCGAAGGCTCATAAACTATCTCCTGCTGTACCAGTCAACAGCTGGAACAAACCAAAGTGGCATTTGCCATGCATAGTACAGCAGTGAGACTCTTTTGAGGTATACAAGGACAATAAAGTTACTTTCATCTGATTTAGGGGGAATAAGTTCATGCAAATATTTTTTCCTAATGATCCATAACACTGAAGATAAAGAGATTTTTCAAAAGCATCGAGGATCAAAGGGGTTAGGTGCTAAGTGAGCCTGCTGCATTCCTTCGGTTAACAGTCCAAATTCCCTTATGCAATTCCTATTCTAATGAATAAAAACAAGTTTTTTATATGTAATGCTTTAAGGATTTGACTTTATCTCTGTCAGACTGTTTCTGAGCAATGACCACACTTACTTTTCATTGCCACTGCGTGGTCCAACAGCACGGACTGTTTTCTGGGTTCGGCGTAAAAGGAGTGTGTCTTCCTGGTCTGCTTCATCGTCATCCCACTGGCGACAGCCCATAGTTGAGCAGATGTACTTCACCTAAGGGACAAGGCAAGAGACTCAAACATACTTGGAAATCTGTAGAACTTCAATAAAAAAAAAGTAACAAACAGGAACATTCAAAGCTAACAATTCCTATGAAATGCTTTCAGCTCGCAGGGGGATTTGGAGCTCTGGTTAGAGATGCTTGACCTGACTGATGGATGTCAAGGAGTCTGGTTTAACAGATAAGTGTTCTTCAAAACTACAGAATTCCTAGAACTTTTTGAAGATTACCGTTTGGACCATCTTTAGTCAGCCGGAATATCTTCAAATATATATATTATAACTTACAATGATATTTATTTGACTATTCTTTGTGTTCTACTTCTAACAGAAAATGCAACTCTTTTCCCACTGTGTCTATGGACATAGATAATTTCTACAAGTTTTCTACAAGTAGGCTCCTGGCATAATTCTGTTTTCATTCCGTATCTGCCTCAGCATAACTCTATTATGAACTTCAAATGAAGAACTATTGATTTATATACGATACAGCAGAACCATCCTACTTTATCTTTCAGCTAATAAAATGAGGATAAAACCTCATTAATTCACAGTCATGCAGACCTTGCAATAGTCCTAATCTCAAACAGAGTTTGGATTATATTGGCATTTGTGTATTGAAAAAAGTTGGACACGCTTTCAGGAAATCTGAACTGATGCCAAATTGACAAAGACAGACTGCCCAAACTCTCAACAAGGCACTATTTCCTGTATGCAGCACCTCTGCTACTGTAAGCGTGAGCCTGGAATCAAAGCAAAAACCGAAATTTCCACTTCCTGAATAGTGTGGGGAAGAGCAGTCTGTTGGTACAGTGCCTTTGCTATCAGTGTGAAAATCAAAATAATTTCATAAACTCTTGCTTTGGATCTAGACTCTTTATCACTAGTGATCACTGTACACAACGCAATAAAAGTCTTCTATACGACAACATCTGATCAAAATGCACAAACTGATTTTGTTGAAAGCAAACACTGGAAGTTTAAAGTTAAAAAAACATCATTTTTCTTTTTACCCATTTTAAAGATGCACTTTTTCTGATTTAGTAATGTCTGTTTTTCACTACTTAAAGTGTCTACAAGCATTTTAATAATATTTGACATAAAAGGTGGAAGAAAAGAGGGACAAAGTCCAGAACTCAAATGTAATAAATTCCTGTGCTTTTAGCTTTTTTAAAACATAAAACTACTAATCAGTGGATTTCAGAAGAAAATACTTTCTGAACCAGTCAGATAGCAAGTAGTTTTCAAATTAAATTTTAAACTCATATGCAGAAGTTAAGGGGAACTTCTAAGAGGGAGCATGCTTATTGGCAACAACTACAAACCTCAAGTGCTCGTGTATGTTGAATGTTTCTTGTTTTCAACCAGATACAACTTGTTAGTTGTGAAAAGATTAAAATCTAAAAGTGTTAAAAAAACATGCATCATCTAAAACTCTTTGATATTCAGTAAGCTGAACTGCAAAGTCTACTTCAGGCAGAGCTAGATACAAACATAAAATGAAGCTGAAGTCTTCCATTTCAGCAGCAAAGGGTTATTTCTTTCTTTTTCCCCTCACTCACCTCTAGTTACAACCCCCCTGTTCCTTTGTGCTGGTTCTGGCACTCTCCCAACCCCTGGCTGAGCTGACTAAATTTGCTAACCTAACAGGAAAGCATTCACTTTTTATTGGGTTAATTTTGTGCTGCGTTAGCTGTTAGTTGCATCGGCCCAGCCAGGGGGAAGTGTTAAAGCAGAAGGGACAGAGCAGAAGCTCACAGACAAGACAACACTGCAGTGATGCTCTGAGCCATATCACCACCACTCCAGCCTGCTGCGTTTGTTTCCCAGTAAATTCAGCTTCTATTTTTTTGTGCTGTGCAGCTGTACACTAGAACCATAGTGAAGTTTAAATCTTAAGAGCAACCTTTTGGCAACGCAGTGCTAGAAACAACGACAAGGCAACTTTTCAGGCTCTTACCTTCCCTGTGTATGAGCTCAGCCCATAGCTTGTTAAGGACTTTCCCCCAACTAAGACAACATCCTCGCCCAGCTTGTAGGAAGACTCGAGAAGAGATTCCACCGTGAAAGGAACTGCCTCCATGCTCTCTCGATCCCGATCCCACTGGAAAAGGTCCCCATCCAAGGAAGGAATTATCATCTTATTCCCAAATACCTAAAAAAAAATCAACAGAACATTAGGTAGCATCTAAACACATTTTTCACAAAACATATACAGATGTCAAATACAAAATGACGTACAGTATGAGTGCTTTATACACAGCACTTTATATTCCAACATCTTACTTTATGCTTGTGTATTCCTGTTCAAGGCCAGGCTGGATGGGGCTTTGGGCAGCCTGGGCTGCTGGGAGGTGTCCCTGCCCATGGCAGGGGGCTGGAATTGGATGGGCTTTAAGATCCCTTCCAACCCAAACCATTCTGTGACTCTACGGTAATCCAAACTGCAGCAAATGTAAAGGGAGAAACATTCCTGAAGAGACTGAACAGTCACTAGTTGGTAAGCAAGTACTGCACGTTATTTGTGATGGTGCTAAGTTTCAAGACGGTGGCATTTTATGTGAAGTTCCACCTTTTTCCACCCCTCACCACAGCTGACTTACTTCTAAACACACAATCAACCGTTCTCTCCAAATCAGAAGACTGAATTTTGTTTTAAAATAAGAGCTGAGGCTGTGTGTGTACTCTTTTGCAGTTAACGACTACACCAGAATATCCATCCTCCTTTAAAGTAGGCAGAGCAATTATCACTGACATCAGAGCTCACATTTCATTTTTGCCTTTTCAGACAGTTCAATCAAACTTCTCCTCCCCAGATTTTTTTTTATTTTGTTTATATACATTTCCTTTAATACTCTCTGGCTTTTCCTTAAAAGGCACAATAGGTCAAGATCTTTTCACCAGGATACAGTTTCATCCATTACACAGATTTTTCAAGGAGATCCTCACTCGGAAGGATGAGTCATTGTCAATGAGTACTAAGGGACTTATTAAGGAACTCATTATCAGCATCACAGACCATAACTAATACCGTGGACTAATACCGTGGAGCCACAGTGGCTGTGTCCATCATGTACAGTGAGAAACTATAATCCATATGATCTTGGCTTTTGAGGATATGGATTAACATGGAAGATGTTAACGGTTTTTCAGACCCTCTGTCCATTCAGGCAGTACCTTACAACATAATTACATTAAATTATAATGTGTAAGGGATCCGGATTTAAGTTCTAGTTCTAGTAAATATGTGTTAGTCACTTCAAAAAAGCATATTACTGCCAAACTGCAAGGCAGATAGTTGTAGTGCACAGCCATACAAAAGATCCAGAAGGTTTCTTCTTAAGTGAAGATCTGAAACCACATCTTCTGCATGATTAAAGTCTCTAGGATGAAACTTGTTATTCGCAGTGGGTCACAGAAGAGCAAACAGGGTTACCAAAGTTGAAATTCACATAAACAGGGAGAGAAAGTCAGGTCTTGTAAGTGTGTGCATGTCATGACTAATCTCTCCTACACTGTTTGGTACAAGTGATTCAGAGAGAAACTTCAGGTGAATTACCTGATAATGCTGGTGATTGTATCTAGGGTCCCTAAGGATCCAAGACCAGTACTTTCTGGTTTTGGAAAGCATCATGACAAGTGACAGTTACAAATTACTTCTCAGGATCACAACGTGTAACTGAAGAGATAACAAAAGCAAGCCCCTGAGTTCTTTGCAAAGCTA
Source organism: Aythya marila (assembly GCF_965140915.1). NCBI lineage: Eukaryota > Metazoa > Chordata > Aves > Anseriformes > Anatidae > Aythya > Aythya marila. The sequence goes on from NC_139045.1 coordinate 71,445,855, forward strand.
AATGAAGTGTTTTCTTCCCTTCCCAGATATTTACCTTACAACAAAAGAGGCCAAAACATGTTGGAAGAGACACTGTAATGCAGCATTTCTTGTGCATCACAGCTCTCACAGCCTCCCATGTGGGGGTGGAGAGGATATACACCTACATACACATGGCTCTATACACACACTTCCAGAAATAAAACAAAAGCAAACATTTGTGCACAGGGTCATTCGTAGAAATCACATGATTAGTGGAAAAATAAAGCAAACAAGGTTTACATAAACGTTCACATTCAAGAGCAGCCTTGTGATCTTCAGAACAAAGACATACAGATCATGGAAAACAGTTCAACAACAGAAGAAGTCGGCGCCAAACTTGCAGCTTTGACCAAGCTGGAGAATTTTGTTAAAACATTGAACACAGAGCAATTATGATAAAGTGTTTTTTTGTAATATATTCTTTCAGAAATGCATAATAGTTACAAACCAGAACTCAGAGCCTGTGCAGATTGCATTAATAAATCCTCCATAAGGCTTCTTCCTGCGCATCGTTCAGCAAGGACATAAGCCCAATTTTCCAGGAGGATCCAGAAGAAGTTCTGCTGGGCTACCAGCCAGCTAAATTCATACAGCCTGGGCAAGCTACGTGGTGCTGCTGGTAGCCAGATAGCTACTTGTGGGTCCCAGCTTTTAGATAAGCTTCCTGAGAGCCACAACACCAAGGGCTGAGCATGTGCTGAGCACCACACTCATTGCCATGCATTTGTGCAGGCTCCTCATCCCAAAGCTCTGTCTCCAAGGCCTGACCAGTAAATCTTTGGGAAAATTTCCAGAAAATGGCAAAACGTTGGCCCTTTCTGGGAATACAAAACCCAAATTCCCCCCATGGAAGTATGCTCCCAAGATGTGAGTCAAACAGGGTCACGCCTTCCTCATCTTCAAGAATTTCCCAGGAGTGGGGCACTAACAGCTCATCTGATACAGCCTCCATCCCCATCGGCTGCAGACGACAGATGAGACTGCTCCGGTAGCTCTGCTGATCACCTGCCCCTGCTCCCAACCTTGGGAGCAGCACGTCCTGCATGACATTGGGAAGGAAAGGCTGAGAAAAGACACAACTGCTGTGGGTGGACACATCAGGAAAGCAAGTGCAGGCAGTGGGAAGAGCTGTGGTGCTGAAGGACAATGCTGGAGGAAGAATGGATGGGGTTCAACTAAAAACAGGTAAACGTAAGCTAGACATCTCAGTAACCATCACAAGCGGGGTATTTCACATCAAATGGAGGAACGGAGACAAAACTAAATTCCTCTTCTAAGATGAAGATATTCATAAATGGGATTACAGACATGGCTCTGGCAAGGGACTGTACCTAATTGCCACAAAGCTCCTCTCCAACTAAAATAGCTCTATTGTAGCTGAAAAATGAGGCAGGTGTGCAGATGTGCCTACTTCAGGTGTACACACGACAAAAAGGCATTTGTGGACACACGCCACTGCCTTTCACAAGTGTGGTTTTCAGAGCAAAGGTTTTAAAGCACAGCAACAATATCAATTCCTAGCAAATCCAGCACCTGAGAAGCAGCAAAGGGACTTTCCTTGAAAGTAGCAGCCAGCAGCATCGGCATGCAGCTCAGGTAGAGGAATGACATCACCCCGTATCTCTACAGCATTACCTCATCTGCTAATCCGAGGAGTGAGTCACCCAGGCAGTCAGCTGCAAATCTCTTGGCACAGAAAATGTAGGTTACCACGATGCACTTACACATTCCTCTGATCTGTCAATGTAAATAGCTATTTGTTCAGCTTCACCGGTCAGCAATATGGCACATAATTGTTAAGTGGCTTGTCTTTCAGAAGTAACACTTAGATTAAAAAAAAAAAAAAAAAAGCCCTACATTAACTAGCGAGCCCTAAACGAGACGCTGCTCTTTTTTGCTCATTAAAGAGTTTGAAGCTGAAGTTCTCCATTGGCTCGGCGCAGGGTGCTGCAGGCCTATCAGCAGCGCTGGCTGCTCAATCTCCAGGCCGACGGGTGAGGTAATGCAGTTTCTAAAAAGCCTTGACAAAAAAGCCAAAAGGCGGAACGATCCGAAATGGCATACGCTACCAGGGAATTTGCTGTCTAGACTCTTTGCTGGAAAGGAGGGCAGCGCACGAGAGCTTCCACGACAGGTTGCTTCGGTGCAGGAAGAAAGCTGCTGATTTGTTGTAGGGGAAAAAAAAATAAAAAGCATCGTGTAAACAGAGATCAAAAAGCTTCCCCGAGCTGCTTAACAGCAAGCGTAACATTCATTTCCCATACCTAACGATCCTTACCATACAAAATATCAAGCATGCTCACCTACAGAGAGCTGAAAAAAATGATACCACAACAGTTAATATTGTTTTCAGCTGTGCTGGACTTGCCAGTAACTCCAAGAAATAACTAAGCAGAGATCAAATCCTTCCCTTAGAATAGGAAGCGTTAAGTCTTTGTTTTTCTAACCCTTCAGCTTATGGTTTTCAAAACTTACTCTTATCATGAGATATCACTCCTGTAAGAGCTTTATTCCAGTTACTAATTAGCTCAGACTAACCTATATGATCTTATGTGATAAGGGTGCCTTTTTTTGTCTGTTACAGTAATCTTATTGTAGATGTAATCACAAACAAGATCAAAGCCCACATTGGGTATGCTCTGAGAGCTACTTCCCAGTGAGAACTGTCTCTAAGCCCCTCTAAAATTTGTCTAGGCAACATTAGGAGCCAATTATAGCAGCTTTGCTAGAAAGGGTGGAAACAGGAGTTTGCACAAACGAATCAGGGAAGGAGAACGTAATCACTTTGTTCCACATTAAAAAAAAAAAAAAAATCATAGCAGCATAGAGATATCCCTCCCATGAACTTTTAGAGGTTTTTCAGGTCACACACATGGCAAGGCTACTAGTTCAGGTGTCTGAACTGATTTATTGCCTGCCTTTTTTCAATATACTTATATACTGAATACATTTTTAATACATAAAAATATATATTTGAAAAAATATATATTTATAAATAAAAATATATAATATACATTTATATATAAATATTTTTTCAAATATATATAGGGATGTATCTGCACAGCTGCACTGGTTTATGACTTACTTCCAATGGAAGTGGCTATTTCTCTGCCTCAGCGTGGATTTCAGGATGGTTAATTCCCATTTTTTCCCTTCAGGTACCTTCAGAAATTCTGAAGCATGGGGTACTACACTACAAGGATGACAACGTAGTATTTACCAACAGGAAAACCTTATTCAAATAAAAACACACCAGCATGAAGGGATCAGCTAGAGTCTAAGAACTTACTTTTCTGCAAACTTCTTGCAACTGACTCTTCCTTAAGAAGAAATAAAGACCCTAGCACAATATTCTGGAAAACAAAGGCTGCCCAGGTAAGCTATTCCACTGCCTAAAGCATTGGTAAAAGAGCAGAGAGTTCTCCAGAGCACACAGTGCTGTTTAACCAGCCAAGGAAGAAGAAAATTGACTGAAAGAGAAGTCCATGATTCACATCAGTCATATGTCAAGTGACCTTCTGAGATGTACTCAAGGGCAATGAGGAAGCTGAAGCTGGAAATACCTTACAGACAGGCTGTCATCAGTGTCTCGTCTTGAAAAACTTACTTTTTGTAAATACCTCCACTTCTGATTCAGCATGACAGTTGTTTACCAAGTACGTACCTGCTCCTACCTGCATCCTGTTTGTTAGCCAGTGTACGTGCTGAAAACATCTTCAAGATCAGGACTGTGAGAAAGGTTCTCTTGAACTGCTGATGCCCTGGTATTTGCTTCACGGTTTATGGAGGGAGAACATGGCCAGCCTTCTCTGAAGGGAAGGGACAGCCTGGGCCAGGCTGACATAGCAGAGAAGCCAAGGAAATGGGCTTTTATCTCAGCCAGATTGTGATAAAGTGTAAAGGCACACAGGCCTTCCAAGGAATAGTCACTGCACAAGATTCTGAAACACAGGACGACTTTTACCCAGGAACAGGAATTCACAGGATTTCAGAAATGTCCTAACCTGGCCCCTGCCAAGATCCATATGACAGAAATATGGAAGTTTTTACCTTTTTCCTCTTCTTCCACCATAGACCCCTACTTGGTAGTTTCTACTTCATTTTTCGCTGGCTAGAACAGACTGGGACAAGTCATGAATTTAACTTTTGTGGCTGTGTTTATCAGGAATGGTGAGTGCAAGGTACAAGCGTGGAGCCGAAGTGATGTAATCCTGTGCCTAGAGAACCCGTTTGAAAACTCCCTTTTATTGTTTCCTTGAAGGAACACCTGCAACACGCTTCCAACAACTTCACTGAATGACTGCAGTCGGCATCTCTGGCACAATTCCACACTGCAGGCCTTAAAACCTGATCAAGGGTCAGGACCCTGGTTGCCTTTTGCACTACACATCACAACAGAAAGTCTCCTTGCCAGCATAAGGGTCATGGTGTCCTGTTTGGCTCGAGTTTGCCATTAGAAGCGTTAGCCCTACCCTGTCCTCTGCCCTCCCTTGAGCAGCCACGCAGCGAAACAGAGGAACCAGAGGAACTGCAGCGTGTTAAGCAGCCTGCCCCAGCTTCAAAAGGCATCAGTTCCCCAACGCTGTTTGCTGTGCAATCAAAACAGCCCCTTCTGAAGAGGGCCAGCGAACTAAAATACCACTGTTACTTTAATCACAGTCAAACAAGACTTGGGATTTTGACTACAGAGATGCCAGCCTGCCTCGCTGCCATGGCAACAGACTTTTTAAAACTGTTCTCCTTAATAATCAAAAACGCACGGTGCTGTAAGAACGACTTTATTTTGACATTATTCCATCCCCCTCTTTAACGTAGCAAGTTCTGTTCAAAAGAAAAAGACTTCAGCAGTCTTCTGGAAGTTAGGATCAGTCCTTTCCAAGGCATGCTGGAGCTGCTGCTACTGAGCCCAGGGCTGAGGTCACTGAAACCAAGGGAATGTTTGGGAAAAGATCAGTAAGGCAAATTACCCCAAACCTCACTGCTACAGAAACAGGCACTGTACAGAAGCTCATTAACTACAATGTCAACATTGGTGTTGTTCCAGTATTGGGATGTTTTAAGATGTTTGACTCCCCCCCCCAGCCCAAATCTATCTTTCAGGACTGCACAAGCTCCTATAGGACCACTATGAAGAACTTAGGTGAGACTTCTCTTAAGAGATGGGGAAAATGGGCAAAAACACCAACCCACATCACTTTGGGGATCCAGGATTTAAGTCTATCTTTGCCAGGCCTGGCGCATTTTTTCCCTAAACCTGCCTGCACAGGGTGTTTTTTTGTTTTTGTGTCCTTACCAAAGTCCCCATGTCTTGAAAAATTCAGAGTCAGAGCAATTCCTATGAGAAAAGAGCCCAATACAGGAGAATAAGAGAAGAGGGCAAATGCAAAGTCTCCTTTTTCAAGGATGCAAGGACCACAGAGGGGTTAGAGGACAGAAAGCACGAAACACACGGTGACTCTGACAGAAAGATTAATAGGGTTACCTGTGGATAGAGAGTAAAGTCCAAATGAAAATTAGAAATGAGATGTCAGCAGCTGGGCTGCAGGAAGAATGATTTGCTAAACTGTCTAAAATGTTTAGTGCTTGAAAGAAGCCTTTTCTTGTACAGGCAGAGATAGAGGCTGCAAGTTCAAAATGGGTTTAAGGCAGAATAAATCGCTGTGTTGTATTTTGGGCAGCTGAGCTCCACATATCTAAGTCATCCACTCTCTGCTCTGCAATGGGTATTTGTCTAGGCATTACTAGAGATGATCCATTCCCGGTTCTGTAAACAGCAGAACTGTTTAGCAGACAACACAAAACATGCAGCCTACCATGTGTAATTAAATTACCAGCTACCATCAAGGCAACCAAACACCACAGACAGCGGGCTGATGATGAACGACGTTCCCAAGCTCTGCTCCAATGCATTTTGGCCACGTCTGCCAGTGTGACAGATGAAAGTCGGCCACCACCATCAGCCCGGGGTGCTTCTGTCAGAGAAAACTTTGCTGGCATTGTTCGAGGAAGAGCATCGCTGGTGATGCTCAGGGCTGAGCACTCTGCTATCACACAAGCCACACTTGTTATTCTGGCTCCCCACGTGCCCTGTAACGGAAGCTTTCCCCCCCCCAGACATCGTTACAGCATGAGTTAGAGGACACGTGTCAGCACTTTATCAGAGCTTCATCAGTACTAACTGCATTAAGTGTCAGCAAGAAAGCCACCGAGCTGCAGTTATAGGAAGTTGTTTTTTTTTTTTTAATTGAACGAGTCATTAAACTCTGATGATTGTCTTTGAAAATGTGCATTTTGATAAATACTTACAGCCACTTGTCTAAGCAACAGATCGATTTGTCACCCTGCAGAAGACACAATGCTGCATCACATTAAACCCCCAATTTAGGTCAGGAATCCACCACCGAGCCCCACTCCCCACAGACTTAACAGTTCACACTAAAAAGTTCAGCTGGATTTTCTACAAAAGCACAACTTCTGGCTATCCAGATACTTTAAAACAATTACTGCCTTGCCAATGATATTCTGATCACTACTTCTGGCCTTGTTAAAGAGGTATTTTCAGGATAATTATAAATCTTTTTTTTTTTTTTAATCTCACCCAGAAAGCAGAGATTTATACTCAGAAACACACAGGTAGCCAAGTTCTCAAAGTATGTCCCTCTTCATTGCCAAGCTCACCTCGCATGTTTCCAGCAGCAGAAACAAAAAAAACTGTTGGAGTCATCAGTAATCATAATAAATCTGTGTAGTTAAAGAGCAGTCGCGTCTATTCTCTTCTTGTAAAACACAGGCTCCTCTCCCCTTGATAGCCCTAATAAGCCTTCTCTGCCTCAATTGCAATTAGAATTTATCTTCCTTTGAAGTACAATTCTGGACACTCACTCCTTATTCATTATGAGCTTTTCCAGGACCATTTAGGACTCTTAATCTCTCTCTCTGCCCTCAGGCAGCGTGGGATCACATTTCCTTCCCCTGCAGAGGAATTGAGATGGCAGCTGATAACCCATCACAGGATCTCAGCACACAGGGTTCTCAGTTTTAAATTGATCACCTCCGACCTTCAACAAAACTGTTGTTATCAATCCCTGCATCTTGTATTTCATTCAGTACAGTTTAATTCTATTTCTATTACAGAGAACTTCTATGATGGAGAACTGGCTTACGCCCCAGCCCTCCTCTAGAGGAATGATACCTCCAGCTCTCTGAGCATCTGGTGGTCTTGTATCTGTTCCAGCAGTTCACAAAAGTAAAGATGAGCTACAGGACACAAGGAACTCTACAAATAAACTCTTCCAAACAACTAAAATTATGCTGCTTCACCTGCAAGGAAATAGATTTTCACCAAATTAGTCATCTCAATACCAAGTCCATTGATTTAAATACTCTGCCCGCTTGAACTAAGTGGAGATTTGGGGATTTGCAACTGGTTACAACACAGCAGGGATCGAAGATAATTTTGCAGCATCACTAGAAACTTAGAACATTAGTTTTCTTTGCTTTCTGGAGCAAAATTTTGCCGTAGTTTTGCATGCTAAGGCACAGAGAACCAACTTCTTATTCCGTGCATACAGAAGTCAGACCTCACCACCCAGCATTTGCTCCTTCAAGCAGTCTTCCAAGTGCTAAGCAGAACAGACTGCTTCTGCTGCTGTGCCCCACGCCAGCTGTTTTAAGATGCATAAATACATTTAAAATTCAGATTAACCCTAGTGAGTGATGCAGATTCATTTGTTTGTAAGCAAAGAGCCGGTAAGTACAGAGAAAGGCATTTTCTCAGTGTGTGTGTAGCTTGAGATGCACCTCCATTTGTTCTCACCAGTGACTGCTGGGAAAGCCAGAATGGATTTGTACAGGTTTGCTAGAAATTCCTAATATTCAGCACCGTAGTCAAAAGCTGCTATAATAACCCTTGAAGTGAAAGCACTTGAACAAGTATGACTGACAGTCCTAAGTACTCCCCACCCATGCCGCAAACAACCACAGCTCAGCTTGCCATTGGATGGTATTTACAGGCAATGACTTAATTGAAAAACTAACCAAAGTAGAGAACCACGGGCCAAACAAAAACCTCGGTTTTATTCAGGCTAAAATGCTGCTGCAGGGGTGCCTTAAGTGGTGGGTGTGATTTTCCTGAAGCTGATGTCACAAGATTTCTCTCTCAATGAGACAGTTCAATTATTCCCCCGCCCCTAACCTCTGGGAGGGCACATAAAAGAGAACCCAGAAATCACAAGTCAACATCCCCTGAGGGCGCGTTGACCTCCTGTCTTGCCCTGACCTGCTGCAGTGTGGGTTTTGCCATTTCTTCTGCCCTGAAATGTAAGAGTCCAAAGGATGAGAGTTGTTCAATTTCTTCCTGTGCTCCCAAAGCAACCCAGGACACTTTTTGACCCTTCTCTGGCCATGACTGGGTGCAGCAGTTGCTTTATCCAACACGCAGCAAAGTCCAGGCAGATAATGCCTTAAAGGGATTCCCAGATGCCTGGACGCTTCACTGCAGAAATTCCTATTTCTTTCGTAGAATCAAAACATGGAAAAAATTAAAGTGTTTGTGATGCAGATAAAGAAAACAAAACACTCATATTGTAAATTAAAGCCTGTGTAATTAGCAGAGCTTTGGAGACTTTGAAATCTTCCCCAGTTGCCTGCTCTAAGCATCACCCTGTCCTCTCCAAAGGGTAAAAAAAAGAACAAAAGGCTTGAGATATCTATGGATGCTCTTTGCCTACAGTGCAATTACTTTTCAGCTGACTTCAGAATAAAACTTCTCTGTATCTCCACGTTTCTCTGAAGGAAAATAATAATCCTGGGCTATCCCACAAGAAACTGCCACTTAAGTGCAAAAAAAGAAAGAAATCTCCCAGATCCCTAAGGCTGTAGAAAAGCTTATTGAGTTGCTACGCTAAGAGCTTTTAGAAAATAAGGATGCTGATGAATTTTACAACAATACACAACCTAAATTATTTCATTTTTTTCCAGTAGGATGTTCACTGTGACTCCTACGGATGTCAGGCTGGTGGACCTGACTTCTCATTTTGTCCCATGGTCCCAAACCTCTCAAATAAGGAAGTGAGGTTCTTACTCAGGGATTAGTCTGTAACAAGAGACTTACAAGCCAAGGCAGTTTTACCCAGTATATACGATTTGAGCCACCCTGCCAGGCTGAACTCCCTTCAGCATCCCTGACAGTGCACAAAAAAGTGTCAGCCATGAATGTATTTTTAAGCTGTTACTCTCACATCATCACCATCAAGTATCCTACTTGTTTTTCTCCTGTCTCATCACACAGAAGAAAACAAGCTACCAGCTTTTTCACAGCAGTGTCTTTACAGATTATCCATCTTGCAGAAGGCTTTTTTTAATGTCTCTCATTTCTCCTCCAGCCTCTGACAGGTCATGCACACCTCTACTGGCCAGTGATTTCAATATAGGGGCAAGCTTACACCTAAACTTCTTTCATGGTATAACAGAGGGAAGTAAGAAGCCCATTAAGCAATTTAGTATTAAGCTATGCAGGTAAAAGAGCATGTCACCCTTGTTAGGAAGTGACAGCAGTCTCGATGATGTGTATAAACCCTTTCTGCTGCTTGAGACAGCCCTCTATTTTGACATGCTGATTCTCCCAGATGTATTCTTTAAGTACAGACAATATATTCAGTACAAAGTTTAAATTTAAAGAGTAAACAATTGTTTGCATTAGAAGTGCACTTTTGGAAAAGGTGAGTGTCCACGACCTTACCCTAAACTTCAGGGAGCAATCTTTATGTGCAAGTAGCAATGAATCTTGAAGTTACACAGGGAAATAGTTTTTAAATTTTAATGCACAAGGCAAACGTGGTCCCAGATGTTTTCAGCACTGGCACCCTGACCAGGGTTGTATACCCTGGAGCTTAGAGCCAAAGAAAGAATGTTACTATTGCAGTTACCCAAACAATTAGTGGTTCAGCAGACTTCCCTTTCTAATTGATCTGTTCACATAACAAATGATGAACATCTCTCTTGTCAGCATCTTAAGAACTAGTTTCAAGATCTGAAGTGTTTGACAGAGCTGCTGGAACATTTGAAATTTTACTACCTCACTTTTCTAATTAACACATGAGCTTCAGACAGTCAAGTTGACATTTTACAGTTAAGCAGAGGAAGTAACTATAGCTCTATTAAACACTCAAGTTTGAATTCCTAATGCCTTTTCTTAAAAGGCATTCGGAAATTGATTTCATGCTTTTGCACCAAGACTTGGAATTAGAGTTCATTGCACTCTCAGCCAAAATAGTTAAAAATTAAAAAAATCCAATGAATTAAGACATAGCAAACACTTCCCTCATCCTGAAGAAACACAACACGACTCCAAGTGTAACGCAGAAGGAATTTCTCACCTGCCATTTCTTGCAAGATGTAGGTTAACAGCTTACATAATGATACTCTTATGCAGGATATAATATTGTGGTTGCAGGCACAGAGAACTCCTCTACCTCAAAAATGTTGGAAGAGGAAGAAAAAGCCTCAATAGTTACTTTGAGAGAGTAAAAATATACCACATGCCCAAATCAGAAAGGAAACACTGAACTGGAGACAGACTTTTAGACCTTAATGAATTTAATATATTGCATGAACAAAGGACAATTTATGCTGTTGAGGCACCAACCTTTTGTTTCTAAGGTCACATCACAAAAAAATCATAATGCAAAAAGATCACAATCCTGGCCAGACCTGTTCAGTCACAAAAATCTGGATTTGCAAGAACACTTCCGTGATAATAAATGTTTGAATTCTTGAAATCTTTGAGAATCTGGGATCACATCTTGATTTGTAATGTGAAATTAAGTTTGTATTTGCATAGATTTCAAGTGTTTGTTTTATACATGGCTGTTTTGTTTTCATTGACCTCATCTCAAACTGTTCAGAGCAATGGGTAACAGACAAGTATTTCAAGTTCCTAGTATTGAAATTATTTGTGAAGAACAGTTCCTAGCAGATACTTTCCTCTTTATGGAGCTCTTTACAATTTTTATAGTCCTTTCAATTCTGCTTTAAAACAGTTTCACTAAAGTTCTTGCTTTTTCTTTAAAAAATTTGAAAAAAGTATCTGAGCAAGCATCAAGAAGTTGCATCCATAAGTAAAATTCTCTCTCAGAAATAAGAGAACAGAAGTCAACGTTCATGTTAATAAGCATCTCTGATCACAAAAGTAATAGCTCTCACCTTTTGCTACCACAGCATCAAACTAAATCTTTCAGTAGACTGTTTCTGTATAAAGAAGAGGTCACAAAGCAGACAGGACCACAGAAACACAAGCAAGATGCTCATACAGTCTGAAAACACTTCTTCAACTTTCATTCTCTCTTGTTCATGGTAAAGAACTCAGATATAGGACTGGTTATCAAATCCAACCATTCTTGATAGTGAAGGACCACACAGCTTGCCAACATCACAGACTACCTCAGAGTTGGTGTATTTTTCTTCCTAATTGTAGGAGTGAATGACTCATGGATATCACTTCAAGGCAGGAAGTAAAAAAAGAACAGAAAACCACCTTCCTTCTAATTTCTAACTTAAGTTTATTCAAAACTGATGGAAATACAACCAGTGATGGTGGAAATGGCACCAAACAAGAAATTTTACCACCTGATTTTCCTCGTTACAGCTCATCCACAGGAAATGATGCAACCTTTCTCCACTCCATACTTCAGGGTGACCTTCAGTGCTCTATTTCATTGCAAACATTTTATAGGCAGCCTGCTTATCTAGTATAAGAAATCTTTTGTTCATTTGCTAAGTCACAAGGACTTTTGCTTTTGTTGAAGGGGAAAAAAAAGATGTCAGCACTTGCCAAAACACACCATGGTAATACAAAGCAGATGATCCTTCCGTTTGCTTCAATTTACAAGTAACTCGTTTCGAATCAGCAACTGCACACAATTCCCAAACCTGGTTACATCATCTAGTTTGATAGTTGTCACATATGTCAATGCCAGGACTACAATGCTGACTCTAGTTTGAAACGGAAACATGATGTAAATGCCCCAAAAAAAGTTTGAGAATAGTTGTTTTGAAAATAGTTGTCAGACTTTGTCCATACTGAGTTTGCTGCAGTACCTAACATCCGTTAAACATGGGAGAAACAGCACTCTGTTTATCATAGGAAATTAATTTTAAAAAGATTGTCAGGAGAGAGATAAAGCCTTACCTCTGGTTTACTAAGGCTGGATGATACCAGAGAACCTGACCCGACATCTAGATCCCACTGTTTCCTCCCACTGTTTTCTGGGTCCAGCGCAGCAATCCGTCCATCCAAAGTGCTGATAATTACTAGAGACCTGCAAGGGGAAATATTCACAGTAAGAGCTTCAGCAATAGGTCATTTATTGGTTAGCTGTTTTCTATAGTTGGAAACCCACTGCATTAAATACGAAGTCAATATACGCCACAAAACAGGGTTTGATAGTTCTACCCTGACCAATGAGGGAGAATAGAGAAGTTGAAGTCTGGGGCTGGATATCAACCAAGTTCACATGCTGTAAGATGCTTTCAGAGTTCAGTTCCAGAGGGAGAGAGCTGATTTCTTGCTCTCACATACACGTGTTGCCACTGCAACAGTGGATGAGATCTTCCTCTTTTCAGGAATTTGTAAGCACAGCACAGACCCTATTCATTCCACAATGATCTTCAACATCCAAACAACCCAAACCTGAAACGATTAACCAAGCACGTATATAAAGTCACACCTAAGTAAGTTTTCATTGCTTCTGGATGAAACACTGATATCCTTGAAGGCATTTAACAGCATCTCGTAATAAAACAGGTCTTACCCAAGAAACACTCAGGACACAACAAACAACATCCAGCCACTACAGACAACAAAGCAAGCAAACTGCCTTATGCCACTTCTGCTTTAAGGAGCCTGTGCAGGAACACACGGCAACAGCAAGCTTGCTCTTGGTTTCTGCAGAACCCGAAGCTTATCCGTTTTCTGACATAGCAGTACAATCAGAATAAGCATTTCTGATCGGGCTAGAATTCAAGCATTATTTAAAAAAAAAAGTCACACTCCACCCACAATGAATGACCAGTGAGAAAACACTGACAAGGCACTTTTGAAGGGCCTTTTTTTCCCTTGAAAGTTGTTTCGCTCTGACCTGAAAAGGCAGAGGATGTGTAGGCAGCTGGGGCTTGCTGCAAGCTCACCAAGTTTCAAAGGCTGTAGGAGCAGAGCTCGGTCGCTTTACAGACTGCTTGCACCAAAGGGGGGCTGGATTTACTGACCCAGAAGGACTTTTTATAGACAGGGCTTTCAGGGAGAATAAGGAGCTGTGCAAATAAGCCTGATGAGCAGATTGCAGGGGAGGAGGGGATGGCAGTGCTCATTCAGAGAAGCAAAAGAATTGGGAAACAATGAGGGTCACCAAATCACTGTGCAGAACTCCAACCAGATACATTCACTTGGCCAAGGTTACCAGTGCAGTAAGCTGAAGTTTAGAGGGGAATTCATGGGGGCTGGCATTTTTCTTTAAAGAGGAAAAGCTAAAATCATGATCTTAAAAACACATTCAAGGGCAGCAACTTACACCACCTACAAAGGTCATCTAAAATATTGCAGTTTTAGATGTAAAAGTAACCCACGCATGTTTATAGGACCCTATGCTGTACTATGGGCACTATATTATTAATAGAAAATTAAATACACCTTCAGCCTGTACCAGCAATAGTGCTGCAGCCCTCCTTTCTGGAGGTGGCCACGCATCACATTCCTCCAATCTGCCCAGTTTAAGGAACTCCTTGAAGAGTGCCACTTGTGCAAACATTTAGACAGAATACGTGAGTTTTTATAAACCGAGTACACTTCATTATTCCACCCGTGCAGAAACCAAGACTGGGTTAATAACCAACCTGGCTGCAGACTATCTGTTCCCAAGCAGTGTCAACAAGGGCTTGCACACCAGTGGCCTTGGACACACATTTAACAGGATCTGTTTGCGTTATGCTACAACGATTTATCCAGAGCCCTCTGGCATGGCAGAAAAATATTATTCCAAGTGGATCTACTTAAGTTTTATGTTGATCCAGCTGACAACTTGGTTATAAAAAAGGTGGAAACACAGCTAGAACAGAGGGAATCTTGGCAGCAATGCTGCAGAGAAGACAAACCCTAACATAACATGGCAAAATGTTTCCTACCGACCTTCTCCCATTGGTTTTCTTGTTTTATCCCTCAAATAAGGAATATTTTATGCCTTTGTGCCTTACGTTTTCATATCAGCTTTCCTCACCAGATGCAAACTGCAGCCTTCCCTGGGAGTTCTCGTATTGAAGCCCTGCCACGCAACAGAGCAGCTTCTGAATGACCTCGAGTCACTCAAATCAGTGCAACTGCTCCTAAGTTTTTAAGTTTAGCTGATTAGAAATGGAAAATAGAAAATAAACATGCCTTTGGAGGGAACTTTCGTACCAACAGTACACCCCCCTCGTAAACTGGGTGACCAACTCTTGCTGTGTACCCAAAATATCCCCCTTGGACTTGGTGGACTTCATTTCACAACCTCCACTTCCAGAGCAAATGTCTGGGTGAGACACAGGGCCAGGACCAAGCCAGCCAGACCCTCTGGGCTAAATTTTGCAGCTGGCTACCTTTAGACCTGCAGCCAGGTGCAAGAAAAACATGTTTCTGCCTTTTTTTTTTAAAATGAGTAACTCATTTTAAACAAAACAGTTGCATTTCTGGTCCAATCTTTGTCTTGCTCTTCAACAATATTCCTGTCTGTCACAAAAAAAAAGCTAAAGATTCCTTGGTTACTTACTCTGTTTCTTTGTAAATTAAAATTTAAGTAAGTTCTCCCCATCTCTGACCAACTTCAGCAACTTAAAATCCTGGTACTTGAACTCTAGTTGGTTTAATATTCCTGATTTGTCTACCTGTGCCCTCCTCAGACCAGTAATGCAACGCTCAGCTTGTGTTGTATTTTCTTACTAGCACATTTGCTAAGTTTCTCTCTTATCTCTGTGCAATTCCACTGCTTGTTGCTTTGAGCACTGACAGTACAAAGCGATGTCAAGAAAAAGATGTTCCCATCTTTTGGGTGTTCTGGTCAAGCACTAGACTAATACATTCTGATAAACCCAATTTAGGTGACTTCAAAAAAACCATTCATTTGAAAAAAGGTGAAAGCCACTTGCTTTTTGTCACCCTTTTGTGACATCTTAGGGTAACCATAATATGTAACACCAAATTCTTATACACACCAGCAGCATATGGCTAAGTGAGAAGTTATTCAAGAATAAAGACCCATCTTTTAGGAACTGTTACTGGTTCCAGACATTAGGACTGTAACCGCAATTATAAACATGAAAATGTAACAGCAATTTTCTTGATGCATCTTCAGGACACAATCAACACACTGCAAGGAAAGACATTTCCTCATCAGCTCCGATTTTGGGTGAGCCTGATGAACTTTATTACCCTCTGCAAAACCAGACCTTATCACTGGCGGTATCAGCACCACCTCCTGCCTGAGGCAGCGCTTACAGACTGCAAGAAGCCCAAAGCAGCACTGTAAGAGTTTCCTGAGACTCCCACCAAGGCAGACCTCTATTTTGCATACCGTCCCACACAAAATACCAACTGCCCAACCTGAGGTCAAAGGTAAAAAGGCCAAAACCCACAACCAGGGTGTTAAGGGAGCCAAACAGCAACACGGCTGCAAGTATAGCAAGGTAATTGGTGAAAATAAACCAGGAGCCACTAGTGAGTGAATCACATTTCATACTAGTAGGTAAGGGAAAAAAAAAAAAAAAAAAAAGAAAACACCAGCATTACAATAGTCTCCACAAGCCTGGATGAGATGAAAAAAACACAACAGAATCACTCCTAACTCCAAAGCAGGCAATGAGTTGAACTCCAGGGTGCGTGGAGCAGGCACCTGGTAAGCAAACATCTGTAAAAACACACACAGCTTTACCTTGTCTTCAGCTGCTGCTCCAGAACATGTGAGGAACCAGTAACAGGGGGCAGAAAATCCCTTCTGGGCTCTTACAGGTGGCCCCAGCAGCAGGATTAAAGCAAGGGAGCAGCACAGCACATACAAATAGCTGTAACTGCAGCTGCTGACAGACTGTGCTAATGCTATACAGCCACGTTTTATTTGTACTTTGTCAGTATGAAAATGTGTATGTTTTCTTTCCCCACA
The DNA here is from genome assembly GCF_965140915.1 of Aythya marila. Classification (NCBI taxonomy): domain Eukaryota; kingdom Metazoa; phylum Chordata; class Aves; order Anseriformes; family Anatidae; genus Aythya; species Aythya marila. The sequence continues at coordinate 71,462,057 of NC_139045.1, forward strand.
CAGCATCTATAAATAACCGCCACAGTTGAATGAAAGTCTGCTTTCTTCCCAATTCCTAGCCCCTGCCACTCACGACACGAGGTTGTTATGGAAGCATATTTATAAAGTTCCCTCCCAGAACTACGCCAAAGAACCTGCTACAAACTTTTCCATCCATTTACAAAAGGCCAGCTCCAGGACTTCAAATCATTGCATACAACCCGTCACAAATACAACCCATTTGGAGAACAGGTGCCCCGAACACAGCTCTGTTCTCCTATACAGAAACTCAACACTCTCATTTACCTACAGAGAGAGGAAAAGGGCCACGCTAACATGGGAAGATGGAAACAGGACAGGAGGAACACGTATCGGGCTTGTCTGCACACTCCCATTGTACAGAAGATTTGCATCTATTCAAATGAGTCCTTTTGGTTAGAAAAGAAAGCAGAACTTATCATCACTTAGGTACAACACGTACCACAACTCCTGCTTCATTTAGGAACAAACAACCCCAATATTGGCCTCAAAGTGTATTTGGGGTATTAGCAAGACAGCTACTTGTCAAATCTGAACTCTAAACAGCTATCCCAACTTCAAACCCTGAATGCTTGTAAGTGACGAGCACGGTACCTCGCTAACCACCACCTTTATTTTATTCTGGGAAAGAGAAATTCCTCAAAACCACAATAACATTTATTTGCCTACAGCAGAAACAGGTTGTGGGGTGTTTTTTCAGATGGCACTGACCCCATTGTATTATATGGATATTAGGTAGAGGCAGAACAGTTCGCTGGGGTGAGCAGAGATCTCACAAATACAGGTGGGAAAAACCTAAACAGGCACACAGGTAAATAGTACAGAGCTGGTGATGTTCTATTTTAATCCAGCAACAGCAAATTCAACCCAAAGCACTGATCAATGGGAGAAGAGCCACGTTTAACCTCAGGCTTCAGGTATTTGAATGGACACCTTCAGCGTGCGCATTTACCTCTAGTTATGAGGCAGAAATTTAATTTTTTAAGGATTTCCTGAGGCTAAATACATTTAAAAACCGAGAACAACACTCGTGCACTCTGTGCCCGCTGCCTCCCGTCCTGTCAACCCCCCCCAGCCCCTTAACACCCCCTCAGCCCCTTCACATCCCCTCAGCCACCCCCCCCCAACGCCCCCTCAGCCCACCTGCCGCCGCTCCGAGCCTCTCCGCCGCTCCCCTCGGCCTCCTGCTCGTCGTCCTCCACCGTCACCTCCCCGCCGGCCGCCGGCAGAGCGGCGCCGGCCGCCCCCAGCGAGAGGAGGAGCAGGAGGAGCAGCGTGAGGGCGGCCAGGGCGCTGCGGGCCCGCGGGCCCCGCATGGAGGGGCCGCGCCTCGCCCAGCCGCACGCAGCGCCCCCCTCCCTCCCTCCCGGCCCGTCCCGCTCCCCACCGCCGCCGCCGCGAAATGGGCGCCCGCCGCCGGCCCGCCCGCCCCGCCACGTCCCGAGGCCCCGCCCCCAATGCAAGAAGAACGGTGATTGGGCGAGAGGAGCGTCGCTCAGCGCGGCGCTGGGTTGTTATTGGTGGGGAGGGCGGAGACGGGGGGAGGGAGGGGGGGTGTTTGTCAACACGGCCGCAGGGCCAATCGGTGGCGCGGCGCTCGGGCCAATCGGGAGTGCATGATTCACCGAGCCGCTCGCTGATTGGCCGAGCCGCCGCGCCACGTGTGTTGCTGAGTGGAGGAGCCGGGACGCGCGGCCCCGCCCCTTCCCGGCTGGGCTGGTGACGTGGCTGTTGCTGCCGTGAGCCGGCAGGGCGGGGCCAGCGGCGCGTACCACGCGGCGGGCGGGACGGGGGGGGATGAGGGGGGGAAGAGGCTGAGAGGGGGCTCCCCCCGGGGGGAGCGGAATGGGCGCGTCCAGGGGGAGGGAGGGGCTGGGGCTGGACCCCGGGGGGGGGAGATGGGGGGGGGGCTGAGGGGGCCCTGGGGACGTTTGGGGGGGGCACTGAGGGGATTTGTGGGGGGTCTGAGGGGTACTGAGGGGGTACTGGGGGGATGAGGGGAGTTTGGCGAGGTTATTGGGGGTGTCTGGAGAGAATTGAGGGGGTCTAAGGGGGTCCTGAGGGGGTCTAGGGGGGTCTGAGGGGGTACTGAGGGGGTCTAGGGGGTGCTGGGGGAGGTGTGGGGGGTATTGGAGGGGTACTGGGGGGTACTGAGAGGGTCTAGCGGATATTAAGGGGGTACTGAGTGGGTCTGGGGGGCTACTGAAGGAGTACTGAGTGGGTCTGGGGGGTATTGAGGGGGTCTAGGAGGGACCTGAGGGGGGTCTGGGGGCCTTGGGGGATACTGAGGGGGGTCTGGGAGGATAATGAGGAGTACTGAGGGGGGTCTAAGGGGTACTAGGGGGGGTCTGGGGGGTATTGGAGGAGTACTGAGGGATACTGAGGGGGTATTGAGGGTGTCTGGGGGGTGCTGAGAGGGTTTGGGGGGTATTAAGGGGGTACTGAAGGGGTACTGAGGGGGTCTAGAAGGGTACTGAGGGGGTTTAGGGGGTACTAGGGGGGTCTGAGGGGTACTGGGGGAGTCTGAGGGGGAACTGAGGGGGTCTGGGGGCCTTGGGGGTACTGAGGGGGTCTGTGAGGATAATGAGGAGTACTAAGGGGGTCTGAGAGGTACTGAGGGGGTACTGAGGGATAGTGGGGAGAAACTGAGGGGGTTTGGGGGTCTTGGGGGTACTGGGAAGGTCTGAGGAGGGTCTGGGAGGGATAATGAGAAGTACTGAGGGGGTCTGGGGGGTATTGAGGGTGGTGCACAGCTTTGTGCCTGGCTGCCTTATCACACAGTCACTTTATCTGGACCCAGCTTTGAAATCGGCTCTCATCATCCTGATTGTGCCGCCTGCCAATGTGGATGTCAACTGCAAATTGTATTAGGAGTGATTTTATCTTTACTTCCAAGTGACTAATGGAAGTATTGATCATGTACATGTGTAGGCCTGATCCGGGAGGGACCCCATTAGAAGTAGCCTTACTCATTGTTTTATAACCAATTCTAAAAAAAATAATCCATGTGGCCAGTGTTTTATATATGCTTAATTGATGTTGCATTACACTTTTTATTTCCAAGAAAATTACACTTTTTTTTTTTTCCAAGGAAAAATTATTTGAAAAGTTTATTACACCTCCCAGAAGAAATATATATATTTTTTTCTTTTTGTCTTCTTGAAGCATGAAATGAGATTTCTATTAGGCCTCTGGCTGCCGTTACTACTTCCTTAATAACTGAGTCGCATACCAATTTTTTTGGTACTTAGCCATTTACTACATCTCGTGCAGCTGCCCTTTCTGAAGACACATACCATCCTGGCACTTTTTTTTAGCTTTCTAGAATTTCAGTAAATATCTAGGTTTACAGAAAGGGAACATAACAGGCATGGGATCTCCACAGCCTGGTTTAGATCTCTCCAGCTGGTTTAGAGCTCCTTGGCCGCAGTTACCACCGGAAGAGCTTTGCTGGTTACTAATGGACTGAAGTTTATCAAGTCACTGTTAAGTAATTCACCCATGGATCTTCCTGGGTCTTGACAAGCATAGGTCATAAATGTTCAATGAACATTTTGGCATCGTTATTGACATTTTCATCATGTCCAGCTAGTAATGGGCCTGTACCATTACTCGAGTTTTCTGTTATTTTTGCTGTGCACAGCCCTGCCAGCTATGGATTTCCTTTGATGTGCTTCACTTCCAATGACTACTCTGCTTCTCATAACTTCCCATTTATACCAACGCTCTTTGGTTTCCTGTTTCCCCATTTGGGCTATTTATTTTTTCATTTTTCATCACTCTCTCTCCGGTCTGCTAGTAACACAGGAATGGCCACAGTATTTTCCTCCTTGATTTTGGAGTCATCACTCTTTGACCATCGTTCTTTTGACTCAGTGAACTCCTTCTGAAGAGCTTATAATTGTTATTCATGAACTCCTACCTATTTTTTTCTTCCTGCGTGCACTCTGATGAGTTGAAAAAATAGCTCAATTAAAGCACCAGATGTATGCAGAGTCAGGTCACAAACGCTCCTTTCCAGACAACCACTGACTTGGAATACAGAGAATTTTTTTTTTTTGGCATCATTCATTACACTCCAGTCCAAAAGAGTTTACCTTGTGCCGCGTGCCAAGCGGCTCGTGTTAGAATATTGTCATTTTTAGTAACTCAAATGACACTTTATTATTACATCCATATGGTCTTTTGCTAATATTTTCTTTATTTAGATAACTCTTCTTTCTTGAGTGTCTACCCCTTCATATGTTTATAAAGAGTAATCAAATTCCGTCTGTTTTGCTAGGCAAACCAAGCCAAAGGCTTTTATTCTTCCCTTACACTTTTGGCTCTCTGTTCCCCCGTTCATCTCACTAGCCCTCCCCTGCACCTGTTCCCATTTAAATTAACATTTCTTGCATAGCAGTGCTTTCAACAGTCACGTTGAAGGGTAACTCTAATGTATTTAAATTTAAAACTCCATTGTATTTATAGATTGTGCCCAAAATTTTAGCATTGTGTTACGCTTTTTGCAGGAAACTCTTTATTTTCCCACCAGTTATTCCAGTGGCTTAGAAACAAATACTCAACAGCCACAGACACCAGCACATTTCAGGGTATCTGAATGCTTCCTTCACAACAAGACTTGCACTTCTACCTTTGTGCTGATTCAGGAGGGTTTATTACACTTAAGGCAAAACAGTAACAGCCTTGTGCAAGTGTCCCCATCACACCCACGAGCATTAACTCATTTTCTCACGTTACTCCTGTCCCACCCAGATCAGAAGTCTGCCAATTCCTGCTTTTTGTGTTAAGGGGTCCAACAGTTTGCAGGTGAGTCTATGTTTTCTTCTAAACACCTTACCACTGCAGCATAAGGAGTGATGATCCTAATCCGTTCTCACTTTTCTGTTTTGGAAATTAATTTTTCTATTACATTGGCAATGCTGTTCAGAAATCCTTAAGCCAAACACTGCACTACAACAGTATAAGTTTCTCTCCGTATTAAAATCTTGTGCCAACAAACCCAAACTTCCTGCTTTTTGCAAAGCATGACTCACATGCTCCGTTCTGTTTTGACTGAGTGACATAAGAGATCTATTTCAATCATATGACAATAACTTAAGATCCAACCAGACATTTAGCTGGAAATCAAAGCCTGTACTTGCAGGACGATGGATGTTAATAGGAAGGGTGCTTTACATAACTCCATTTAAGATCTTGCCTGCTTTTCTTGAATAACTTGCTCGCAGAGCAGCCAGGCACAGCAGTGAAAGCCCAGCATGCCACCTTGTGGCTGCCCTGTACCAAGGGCCATTAGTAGTCCCCTGAAAAATGATTTATTTGTAGCCTGCTGTTCCCCCAGGAAAACTCAGGCTCGCAAAATACTGCATATATTGGAATTAGTATATCAGCACCCTTGCTGATATCTTTTATAAGCAGAATAAAGTCAAGCACCAGATCAAACCAGAGGTGGGAAGTGAAGCAGGTGTTATCCAGGAGAAATGCCACCGAACTGCAGTTTGCAGGATAAAAAAATTAGGTAGCAAGAATGTAATTGCTGGGATGTGAGTGGAAGAACAGGCTTGGAGAGCCACTGCCAACCAGAAAAAGAGTTTGCCTGGAAGGATGAATGCTTTAAAATGCTTCCACTTGTTTTCTCCTGCGTGTTTGTGAAGTTTTACCTTTATTGGTTGTATCTTTTTGAGTGTTTCATGCCACTTAGGAAATGAATGAGACAGACAGTTGGATAAACATGTCTGACACCCTGAGACTGCTGTGCCTTCGCTAGGATTTCACTCAGGTTAGCACACACTTTTGCAATAGGTTTAAGCTGGGCTAAGCCTGTTACAGAAGACGGTCTTACAGCCTTCCCACTGCCTCTTGCTGCCTTCCTCATACAGGCACAAATTCAGGAAAACCACCTCTGATTTTGCTGGTTGTTTTACCTTTCAGAAAAATCAGCTCGTTGCCTACATATGGAAGTACCAGGAAAAGCTGGCAAATGGATATTTCCCCACCATAGGGTGGGAACACTCCTTTTTGGGGACGGTGCTTAGACTGAAGCAGCTTAAACTAGTTATAAAATTCCCTTTCAGGGAGGTGTTACGTGCTAAGTTTGTCTGAGCTGGTTCAACCTCACACACCTGGCAAGAAGCTGCTCTTTTCACCTGTGTGGCCATCGGTTCAGCACAGGGGCTGAGCAAATGGCAGAGCCAGCAAAATCTGTGTACTCAGGACCCGAATGGATGGTGGGTGACGGGAGTGAGGAGCACAATCTTCCCTTTTGTCAACAGCAAGCTGTTCTCTCTCCTACCCTGTGATTTCCTAACGTGTAATTTCAGCCTCAGATGAAAAATCAGCTCCCAGAATCAGGCAGCCACCCTCCCCAGCCCGACGGGCCACGCTTCCCTGCTCATCAGTGTGGCATTTTGCTAGGGTTAACATCCTGCAGTTGCCACCCTGTTCGACAAGGAAAACATTTATTCAAACAAAGCAGGTTCAAACGCCTCCCTCTGTACTGAATGAAGCGGAGAGGATGAGTGTTGGCTCCCAGAGCGGCTTTGACAAGGGGCAAACACAGGCTTGTACAGAATGACTTTGAGGCTTTGCAAATAGAGCTGGCTGTCACTGAAACTTAGGGAAAATGCATCTCTAAAAGGTCCAGTGCCCTCTTTTTGTGCACAGGCAAGTCTCAGCACACCCGAAACTGAATATTCTGGGAAAGATCTTCCTGCGCTCACTGGAACTGTGCCTCACTGACCGATTCAGAGAAAACGCTAACAGAAAGCAGCATTATCTGTAAGTGGAAATGTTTGCATTCCTCCGGGCACGTGCACTGCGGGATGTGTTTCAAGCCAAAGCCAGCAGCGGTTGCTTTGAGGCTACAAACATGTTTATCACCTCGTCTTGAACTTCAGCACCAGCACTCCTCACTCAGGTGGGATTTGAGAGGCTCCCGCATGTAAAGGTGGGTTTGCTGATTCGGTGTAAAAACCCCAGGACTGGTTTTTGTTCCAAGCAGAAGTCAAACACTTAGGATGCCGAACGGAGTGACACCCAAACCCAGTCAGCCTCTCCTTCAACATTAAGGCGTTGTGGGAGAACACAGCACTCAGGAGGGATTTCTTTCTGAAATCTAGATTTCATTAGCCATGCGTTTTTGGACTTTAAAACGTGTATCTTGTGGAAAAATCGTTGCCAGCAAACAAAACTCTGGGCTCCTCTGTATAGCAGTCACATGCTCTTAATAGCGAGTCACCTGCTCTGTACAGAAAGGTAAGGCCTCAGCTTACTCCGATAAGCCTGGCTGATGATAATAGAGCCATTGTGGAAATAAGGCCCCATTGTTCAAAGGCTGGCGTGCCTGCCCAGGGAAAACAAAAGGAAACGTTTCTAGCCTTAAAAAATCACAGCGGAATTGCAGGGGTTGGCAGCAGAACAAGTCAGTCATGTGCAGAACTAAAAAAAAAAAAATAAAAAGAGTCAACAGCAGCTTTTCTGTTGTGCAAATAAGAAAAGATTCTCCACTCGTTGTGACCTTGTACCTGCAAATCCCAGCTGCCTACATGGGATGAAGCCTGGAAAGGGCTTTTTTTTTTTTTTTTTTTTTTTTTGTGGTACCAGTGCCTGGCCTCAGCTTGGCTACCAGGTTTGGGCTTGGGATTGTCTAGGGGATGGTGTCAGCAGCTGACAAGCCACGGAAAAGGGGGAAAAAATGCGGAAAAAGTAAAAAAAAAAAAAAAAAAAAAAAAAAGGTTTTATGCACTCCCTGATGGCAAACCCCATTGAGTTTTACACTGGGAGAAGCAGCAGCGGGTGCCGGCCGCCCCAAGGTCCAGCACCTCCTGTCCCATCCACGTCCCCATTTGTCCCGGGGGGGACACTGCCTCTGTGGGGGCAGCTCCCCGGCTGCCAGGCGGGGAACGGGGGCTGTGAAGGGCTGAAAAAGCCTGATAAAGGCTGTGAAGGGCTCCGGGCTCCCCCTCAACCCCACAGCCCAGCCGGGAGCCGCTCCCCCAAGCGGGCACTGTTGGGAGCTGTAGTCCCGGGCTCGCCGCACTACAAGTCCCAGCCTGCCGCAGAAGCAGGAGGAGGAGGAGGAGGAGGAGAAAAGGAGGAAGGAGGAAGGGAGGGAGGTGGGAGGCATCCAGGCGGCTCGGCTCAGGGCCTCAGCCCGGCCGGGAGAGCCCCCCGGGGGCGGGCCGCGGCGGCATGCGGCTCCCCGGCAGGCTCGGCCCGCTCCGCAGCACCGCCCTGGCTGCCCGGCCGCCGGGGAGGGACAGGGGCAGGGGCAGGGACAGACACACGGACAGGGACAGGGACAGGAGCAGGGACGGGGACAGGGACAGGGATAGGGACAGGGATAGGGACGGGGACACGGCAGCTTTCAGCCGCGGGCGGCCGGCTGGCACCATGGCCGAGGAAGCCAAGCGGCTGGCAGCCTGCGCAGCGGTGGACAGGCACGTCCAGGTGAGACCCCGGCTGCTTTCTCCGTCCCGTCCCGGTCCCCAAATTCGTCCCCGAGCCCCCCTTTCTGGGTAGGACACCCCCAGCTTTTCCCTGCTTTCACTCCTTGTGAGCTGGGCTTGCCCCCTGGCTCGTCACCCCCCAGCCCAGCGAGCCCTGTGGGGGTGGCAGCCCCATGCCAGGAGGGAGAGGGGCGAAGGGTTTGGGTCACCCCATCAAGGGTTGGATGGGATCGGAGGTGTCCCAGCTTTGGGGTAGGTTGTGGGGAACATTTGGAGGCTCGGTGGTTGTTGTCGAGCAGTGGGTTAACATCAGGGAGTGGGTTATCGCTGAGCCATGGGTTATCTCACCATCTCTTCAACAGCGCTGAAGAAGGGGTGTAGGGCTCCAAGTCCATATTAGCACTCGTGGGGAGGGAAAAATCCCTTTTTCCACCCTGCTTGCCCCCAGCCCGATTGCCAGCAGCTTCCCTGGTGTCCCACAAGTGTTTTGCTTCCTTTGCAGCCACTCCGTCCTCCCCCAGCGCCCTGCAAAGCTGGCAGTGGGATGGGGAGATCCCGATTTGCAGTGGCATCAGCTCCTTCCCTTGCTGAAAGCAAGCCCCAAATTTCACAGCGTGTGGGTTTGTGAAGGGTTTGACCACCAGGAGCGGGGCTGCTCCGTGCCTGGCACTGCGGGGTGTCATGCAGTGGGTGCACTTTCGGGCAAAACGTGACTCCTGAGTCGTGACTTTTGCACTATTTTATGGTCAGGACAACTTAACGGTGACGTTTGGCCCTGTCCCAACGGGTTGAAGTTCAGGGCCTGGCTAATAATGAAAGAGGCAGCAGTGGGAGTAATATCGCAATGTTTGCTCTGCAAGCTGGCTGGAAACAAGTTGGAGTCCCCCCAGAGCTGGATGGTCTCAGCTATTGCAGAAAACCCATCTCCCTTTCAGCTTGTATCGGGAGGGAGCAGCTGCTTTGCCCGACAGTTTTGCTTTTGGCCGTTGCTGCTATCGCTGCTAGCAGAGGGAGCAGTAGGATTCCCAAAAAAGCAGCTGCAGATCGCCTCCCGTGTGTGCCAGGCACGTGTGGAAGGTGCTGCTGGGTTTGGGTTTGGGTTTGGGGCTGGGTTGGGCAGGACACGGCTCTGCTGCAAGCTCATGGCACTGGGGCTGCCCTCCCCAACATCAGCTCCTTGGGCAGCCTGCAGCAGCTGCATTAGGTGGGGATCAGGAAGGGATCCCTTTTTTCCTTTTTCCTCCTTCTTTCTCATTGAATTAAAGCCAGGTCAGTGTTTTTACCCCCAGCGCTTGTCCCTGGGCAGGTGTGAGAGCAGAACCCACGGTACCTCGAGCAGACACCGGGATGGAGGAGCTCAAACAGGAGCAGTGCAGGTAGCACGGAGCCCTAAGCTGCCTGGGGACAGCTGGCTCTGCCTTTATACAGCTCCTCCAGTGCCACAGAGGACTGAAGATGCCCACGAGGAAACTTTGGCCTTTGTGCTACTCATCTCCAGTTCTTTGCTCATGTAAATCCAAATCTTGGAAACTTGTGCTGGACTGGCCATGCCTGTGAGGTGTTGCTGGTGCACTCAACGTGCTGTGCCCTGTCTGTAGCTCAGGGCAGGCTTGCTGTGCACCCATTTTAAAAATTTTGTGGGTTTGGGCTGGTTTTGCCCCTGCTCTGGCTGGGGTTGGAGCTGAGAAGGGAGAGAGAGGAACCGTGGTAGGTCAGGGGTTGTGACAGCACTGCTTTAGAATGGCTTAAAGTGAATTTTGGGAAACCTGCTTAGCCCAAAGGCTTGCCACCTCCTACAGGAGGGTGCTTTGCCCCTCCTCACTGATAAACAACTTCAGTTTTATCTCTGTTGATGAGCCTGGTGAGCTCTTCCCACCTCATTACAATGGGGTGGCTGATGCCGAGACTTTAACCATTGCTTTAGGGCTTCCAAAAAGTTGTCCCAGCCTGCAGAGATGAGGTCAAGGAGATGAAACTGCCCCTTGCATGGCCAAAACGAGCCTTGCTCGCCCCTTGCAGCTGCTCTGCTGGGCTCTGCCAGCCAGGCAGGTGAAACTGAGAAGCCCTGGGAGCTGTTGGGCTTCTCCCATGTCGTAGCTCTGCTGGCAGTGTCGCAAGCACGTGGCCGTGATCTGTTGCTTTCCCCTTCTTTTGCAGAGTCACGGTGGTTAGGAAGAGCTGGAGCTGTTTGTGTGCTGGGTTTCAGAGAACTTTATTATTTTTTTTTTAAGCTTTTAAGCTGCAGAAGCAAGGGAAGTCATTAATCGTAGGGGAGGGTGACCTGCCTTGAGCTCTGCCTTTCCAGGCAGGCTCACGTCCCAGTAATGTTTCAGCCGGTTGAAATGCTGCAGATGTGGCTTTGTCCACATCTGCTGAGCTCTGACTTGTTGCTCACGGAGGAAGAGCTGCCTGACATCCGAGAAGGAACACCCAGCAGCTCTGTGCCTGCACTTCTGGCTGGCTGGAAGTCTTTAGCATCTGAAATCTCTGTGGTGATACCGTGCCTCCTTAAGTCAATTTAAGCTTTGGATCCCGTCCAAACCTGGGGCAAGTACACTGAAAATGAGTGTGCAAGATGCCACAGGCAGTTCTTGCTGGGTGGGAGGCTGAGCTGGTAATAAAACACAGGTTTACACAGCAAAGCATCCTCTGGGGCAGGCAACACGACTGCGCCCAACCACCCTCAGCCTGCGGCGTGCTTTAGAAACGTGTCTGTGTTACGGGTGAGACCGCAGCGATCCTGGAGCCGGACCACAAGCAGAGAAAGTCCAGGGCCGAGCTGTGTTTAAAACACGCTGCCAGGCTCACTCATCCTTCAGGGCTGTCGCCGGAGCCTCCTGCAGCCAGCTCCGTGCCCTGTGTAAGGGGATGGTGTTAGTGTCTTCTAGGAACTGCTTTGCTTCAGCTGCTGGTGCATGCCCAGCATTATTAACAACACCGCTGGCAGCAGCCCGCTGCTGTTACTGTGCGGCTTCTTCGGGAGATATTATCTGGAGGCCGTTTCACCTTCTTCCTCTGTGGTATTGGGGGAAGCTCCCAGCTCTCCGGCAGGAGAAGTGCTGCTGTTGCCTGCTGGTGAACCGCAGGGAGCTCACGTTCCTCTCCGCCTGTCTCGGAAGGAAAAGACTCGTCCTGTGCCGGGGCTGGGGCTTGCAAACAGGGCTGCTTGTTTCAAGGAGATGTGCTGCTGGCTGGGAGTGCCGGGAGGCTGAGCCGTGAGACCCCATGCGAGTGTTTCCCAGGCTTCCTTCCTGCTCTGCGCTGGGCTTTTGTGGGGGAGGACAAATCCTGTTGTTTTGGCTGCCCTCGGCACAGTCCCTCAAGGATTAGTTGGAATTCAAGCCCTGATGTGCTGCTGCTGAGGCTGCCTCTGGCGCTGCCAGCAACCAGCAGCGAGCGTGCATTGAGCACCCCGAGAGCCAGACACAGCGGTACTTAGCGAGCTCAGGTCCTGTAAGAAGTGAGTGAGTTGCTTAAAATCCCTCAGGGAGAGCAGGCAGCAGTCCTGCCACGCTGGAGCGAGCTCCTCTCCTTGTCTGAAGCACACTGTCAGCGGGCATTTCCAGGCAAAGTTCCCCTTGCACGTGCCCAAAATACAGTCTGGTGGAACAGCAGAGGCCTCGCACCGTGCCCCACTAACAGCTCTCCTGTCTCTCTCCTTGATTTGCAGAACAATCAAGTTCTTGGCATCGGAAGCGGTTCCACGATTGTCCACGCCGTGCATCGATTAGGTAGGGTGCTCCCCGTCACGTCGCTCCTCCTCCAGAAAGTCCTCTTGTCCAGCTGCCCCAAATAACTGGAAACCAGGCGTACGTAGAGCTCGTGCTCATACACTGGGTGTATTCACCCCGCTGCCCTGTCCTGCTCAAAGCCGGAAGTTACAGCCGGGCCTCGTGCTCCAAACTTTTTGCACAGAGAGCCCCGAGGAGGGACTGATTCCCTCGGCTTTGCTCAGCAGAGCAGTGCTTTCCACCTGTTCTCCCCGCAGGGCCAGGCGATGCACTTAACTGGCACCCACCACAAACTGGAGCTAAAAGCCTTCCAGCTCTGCCCGGTCCCGACTTGCTTTGTGGCTCCGGGCCCTGCAGCTGCTCTGCTGCCATTAACCCGTTCGCATGCAGCTCACGCTGCTTCATGCTGAGGGTCCTGCTGAGGTGTGAGCAGGGCAAGGAATGAAATCCTGTTTCACCTTTTTTTATACCCCGCAGCTAGGTCGCTCTGCTTGCCTCGAGGTGCAGATTTGCTTGGGGTGTGATTCAGAAATTTTCAGCCTCTTTGCAAAATTCTCAAGTGAAGCGAACGCATTTTTGCAGAGTGGCTGCAAAGTGACTCCCAGCTTCTCGGGCAGAGTGCAGGACAGGGCACAGGAGGGATCACGGTGTGACCTGCCTGTCGCACCCACATCACCCCACGCCTTTGTATGTGCTGGGAGGTGGCTCGGGAGCTGCCATTCAGCTGCCTGGGTTTGGCTCAGTGTTACGGCCACTTCCGATTTTAACACGGGATCGATCTCAAAAGAAAAGTGAGATGTGAGTTGTAGCAGCACATGGCCCTGTGTATTTCATCCCTGCAGGGCTGCAGTGCCTTGAAGCCTGTGGCCCACGTGCTCGCTCTGATGAGCTGGCTGTTGCATTGTATTTACAAAAATCACATTTTTGGCCGTAGCAATATCATACCGATAGATTTTCATCATTTGAAATTAACCCGGGGGAAGAAATCTTTCCTTCCGTTTCACGGCATACCGTGCCTCATTAATCCTTTCCCTGCCGTATATTTAAATGTTTTATAAGAAATGGGCGCGATGTCCCCAAGGCAACGAGCCAGAAAACCTCTCAGGCAGCTGCTGCAGCTCTGTTTACAAGGAGCACAGCAAAACCTGTCTAATGGAGCGAGAGAAGGGAGCGGGGCTTGTGTCCCAGGAGCTGCTGATGAGGCACAACCCTCGCTTCTCCGCTGCTGGAGAGCCAAAGGTTAACAGCTCGTGGAGTCCGGGGCTGGGGGGGTGTTCAAACACCGCTGCAGAAACAGAGCCTGAGCCTCTGCAGGGTGGCACCTGTTGGTGTTTTGAGCGTGACTGAGTTATTTGCAAGCCAAGCAAGTAATTGCGGTGATTCAGAGCGGCTTTTCTGAGCTGATTCCTTAAAGCGAGAGTTGCTGCGCTGTGTTTCCTTCTGCAACGAACAAACCAAGGCTTCTGCTTTCTTCCTCCAGCCGAGCGGGTTAAAGAAGAGAACCTGGCAATTGTCTGCATCCCTACATCCTTTCAGGTAAGCGCTTCCTCCTTTGTTTTCTTTTAGTCCAGGCGCTCACAAACGTCTTTCCTTTGGCTGTGGTGAAGCAGGCTCGTAATGCAAAACACGTTGGAGATGCTGAGTCTCCTTCCCTCATTCTGTACCAGGCCCTGAAAGCTGTGAAAATCACGGTGCAAGCTCTTGTGTTTTCAGGAGGAGCTTGACAGCATGTATCAGCTGCATTTTACAAGAGATTGCGGGAGAGAAATCAGCTTAATTTTTCCTTTGCAGTGCAACTTTTGCAGGGATCAGCTCATACCAACCTAGCTGTTAAGAAGCTGGCGGGGAGAGGGAGAATTGTGGCTCTGTGGTAAAACTCAGAGCTGCTCAGGAAGCTTTTGAGCTGCTTCTGTGCCTTCAGGCAAATGCCTTTGGTCTCTCTGCCTCTGTTCCCTGAGGTGGAAACACAGCTGCGGAGGAGCAGCTGTGCACCTTGTCCCCTTAGGGTAGAGAGGAGACGGTGCCAGCCACCCGCGGGGTTTTCAAGGCTGGGTGACAACACTCCAGTCTGGGAACTGGACATTTGTCCTTTTCTTGGTCCTGATGTGGATTCTGGGATTGTACTTCTGTCACAACTTTGTCACCGTGAGGACAATCCTACGGTGAGGCGGGCTGCCCAGAGGGGCCGTGCGCAGTTTCAGAGGTTTGTGTAGCAAATCCCTGAGCAGCCTGGTAGCTGACCCTGCTGTGAGCTGGAGGTTGGATGGAGACCAACCTAAATTATCCTAAAACCTTATGAAAACTTAATACCCTTGTGCCCTGCAGATGCTCTTTAAACGTGAGGCTCTCTCTTCTCAGCAGTTGCAAACGACCAGTGGCAAACTGGATGTAAAGCAAACTGCTGCAAAGGGAAACAAGTAAAAAATATATATTTTTCAACCTGTATCCGTGCTTCTGCTTCATGCATACACTGTAGTGATGGCCTCTCTTTGATCTGACTAAACTGATCCCTATCCTGAGGTGCCATGGGCTGTCAGAATGTATTAAAACTCTTCTGAATTACGTTATTAGGTCTTGGAGGGAATATTGATAAAAGTTTCGTGGCAAGTGTGGGCTGGAGCCTGCCCTGCCTTGAAGTGCTGGGATTGTTCACGTAACATTACAAAGTTTCTTCCCAGTAAAACACCCGGGTTGCTGGTAAAGGGAGGAGATAGGTCACACATGCACGAGCCCAAATCCCCCAAACGTGGGGCTGCCTTGTATCCTGTGCAGTCTCTCAGACCTCAACCCATTCGCAGGGAAACGTTCCCAGGTCAGCAAAACAGCCTCTTATTTTCGCTACGTACAGGTGTAAATGGCTGCCTGAGGTCACTGGCAAGGAAGAATTGCTTTCAGTGGGCTTTTATTCTTCTCCCTTCCCTGTTGTAAGGTTGGGTGATTCCATCACCATCAGTAAAGCTAGTGCCGGGGTAAGTATCCGTCCCTTGGCTTTTGCATTGTCTCTTCTTTGCACCCGGACGCGTGCCGAGAGCACGGAGCCAGACCCTTGTGGGCAGCGACCCGTCGCTGCCAGGTCCTGCCACTTTGCCCCCTGTTGTGGGAGCTCTGCTGCTGATTTCTGCCGGCCTGCTCTCATCGCCTTGCAAGCAGAGGGCCCGAGGAGAGCCACCTCGTTTCCACGCCGCTCGCTCTGGGCCTGTTTGGGATCTGGCCTGCATGTGCAGCACAGTGTTTTCCAATGCTTTCAATTCCCAGATCCCTGAAATCTTCCTACACGAACACCACCAATGTACACCCACTGACGGGGATCTTTTTGTACTTTGGGAGCCCTCGGGGCAATCCCAGTGCACAGTTTGATCAAGAGCCCTCAGCCCATGGGTGTTAAAGCTGCATGTTATGAAGTGATATAGAAATATAAAAGATACAAGTTGTTTCTCATTGCCAGGGCTATCACGGGCTAATCCTTCTTAGCGTTTCCACATGTGACTGGTGCACTTTTTAAGTGGGTAAAATTGCTGGGAAGGAGTTCATCCAGGTTTCTTGGAATAGCCACAGCACAACGGGAAGTTCAGACTCGAGCAGAATTCATGCAAGGAGGGACAGTCACTCAAACAGTGATCTGCAACGGAAAATTCAACCCATTTAAGGTTCTGTAAGCTTCGTCTTACATTCATACAGGTGGACCAAGGGGAGAGTAGCTCCAGGTGCTCTGTGTCGTGTTGCCACTAAAGGGAAATGCACGGCTACTTCAGTAAAAGTCTGTCGGGGCCACCAAAGAGCTGTTCCAGGAGGCTTCCCACACTTTTGCCATGAGTTGTGCTTTTCCTTTTTGCTTTTTCATTTGGTGTTTGTTTCTTTCTGATATGAATAGCACTTTCATCATTAGCTCCACATCGCTACGGTGCAAATAATTCATTTTCCTGCTCCCATTTTTCAGACAAAAGCAATCTGAGGGGCTAGATGGGTGCAGGGGAGTATAATGTCCCAGCTGAAATTAAAAACACGGGAATCAAAAATCCTATATGTGTCCTCATGCTTAGACACAGGTGTCTCCCACCAAGCTGACGGGCCTTCCCGCTGTCTAGGATGGAGAGACCTGCACTCAGGCCATTCCCTTTGCACCGTCTGAGCATTTTGAGTTCAAACCATCATTATTTGGACAAAAGAACCTGGTGCGGGAGCAGCATTTCCTCCTTGTCGTGCCTTGCTGCTGGCTCTCTGTGAGCTCAGGACAGAGCCCTGCAGGCTTTCCAGGGTGCCTCCATCCTTGCTGTGGTGTGGGGAACGACCCCACAAGGCTGTTTTCCTTCCCTACCCCTGGTAACTGGTGTTCGCTGTGTTCTTGGTGCGCAGGCCCGGCAGCTGATCCTGCAGAACGGCTTAACGCTGAGTGACCTGGACAGACATCCAGAGGTATGCGGGACCGAGGCCTCACCTGCCTTGCCTTCAGCCTGGCCCTTCCTAAAGCACCAGGCTCATCTGTCCTTGGGGAGAAAAGCTGCAGGATGGGAGAAAACTGGCTTAGTTTATTTTTTTCCCTGAGCTTTTTAGTTTGCTCAAGCAGTGGTCTGGCTGAGAAGCTGGGTTTTAGGGTGACTTGGGCAGGGATTGTGGGCCAGGAGGCTGTTGAACCGGGCTCCTCCATTTCACAAAGACCACAAATGCCCCCAAATCCCAACCACTGACACCACAAGGTGACCAGAAAGCGCAGGGCTTGTCCCCGGGTGGTCCCCTGAGACGGCAAGATCTTCACTGAGAGCAGCACCTTGAGGCCGTGTGGGTGAGGTTTCCACACCGAATTTCTTCTCTCCCTACAGCTCGACGTTGCCATCGATGGAGCGGATGAGGTGGACTCAAACCTCAACCTTATCAAAGGTGGCGGGTGAGCCTTGCTGTCTGTGTGTCTGCGTGGGGCGCCGGTGGTGGGTGGCTTTGGGGCAGTCCGATGTTTTCTGACATTTTCTGACATTTTCTTTTATTCCCTTGCAGTGGCTGCTTGACGCAGGAGAAGATAGTTGCAGGATATGCAAAATGCTTCATTGTTATTGCCGATTACAGGTAAATATTAAGGTTTGTTACACCTCTGTCTTGTGGGAGGATTTGGGTGGTCCCATGTTAGGCTGTTACAGTTCTTCCAGTGGGTCAGGGGAGCAGGGATAAGTGGAGACGAGCCTGATTCCCAGTGCTTCAGCGATTGAATCTGGCCTTTTTTCCTTAATTTTCAACTCAGCAGGCCTGCTTACAAGTCAGCAGGGCTTGTGGGGAAGCTGCTGCTCTGTTCTTTCTGAGCTCAGTGATTGTCAGCACGGAATAAATTTCCCCTTCTGTGCGTGCAGCCATGAGGCTGTAGAGAAGCCAATTTCTGTCCTGTTTGTTCAAAGTGTGTAAAAACAGGGCTTATGAGCAGAGCTTTGCACATTAAACTTTTTCTTCTTGCATACATGCAAGTGCAAACTGAGTGCTCTGTTCTCTAGAGCCTTACACCTGAGGGATTTGCAAGAGAGAATTTGATGTGTGTTATGTTAATGGTGGTAGCAGTGTAATGTCTGACACTAATCTCGCCTCAAACCGTGTCCTCAGGAAAAAATCAGAGAGTCTCGGGGAGCAGTGGAAGAAGGGAATCCCCATTGAAGTCATCCCCATGGCTTATGTCCCTGTCACCAGAGCCCTGACCAAAAACTTCGGGGGTGCTGCAGAGCTGCGGATGGCTGTTAGCAAAGCGGTGAGTGGCCCTGATCGGCCCCGGGTGCCCAAAGGAGCCACCTGAATGTGACTTTTTGTCTGATTAAATCTGGTCCCTTGTGTAATTCTCCCCCAATTACACTTCGGTTAATGAACTGCATGTTTAGATGTTGGGCTTGCTCATGGAAGGCCTCTCTGGCCTCCCTCTCAAAGCAAGCAGCCCCGAACAAGGGGAAGAGGGATGGCCAAGCCCACGTCTGAGGGCTGCTCTGGGTCTCTCTGTTCACAGCACATTGCTGTGCTTGTGGGATCCCTCTCTGTCCTGCTGGGGCCTCCATCTCACCCACACATACCTGACCTGCTGCTCTGCAGGGATGTTTGGGGGTTGGAGGGCAGTCTGTGCCACCAATGTGTTATGTGGGCAGCTCCTGGTGATCCCAGGCTCCTGAGTGTTACACAGAGCAAGAGCTGCACTAAATTGAAACCAAATCTGCTTTGTTTCCACCGCCACTGTCCTATCCTGGCTGGGACAGTGGGGCTTAGCCAGGGAAAAAGAGAGCTGTCTGCAGGAAAAAGCTGGAGCTAATGCCTGAAGGCTGAGTACTTGGTTTTGGTGCATTTCATCCCCTGGCCAGAGGTTGAGGGGCTGTGTTTAGGAGCCTGAGAAGAGCAAACCAGTTGTTGTCCATGAACTGAGACCAGCCTTTCTCGGGAATGCACATTGGTGCTGCTCCAGCACGAGCCCTGACTTTGGAGGATGCTTTTTTCCTGCCGTGGTCCTTGCTGGCATGTGTGGTCACAAACCCTGCACCAAGCTGCTGAGACATCTTGTTCTCAGCCCCAGCTGTCATGTCATTATTGAAAGGACCCAACTGTTGGGGTTTGAGAGTGCTGAGCACATCTGGGACACTGAAGGCCAGCAATCCTTCAGCTCCCAAAACCTCCACATAGCATCCAGCAGTACATGGCACACCCATATTGCTGGGGTGGAGGGTCTTGTTTTGGCCTCAGTCGTGTATTTTTACCAAGCCTTTTTAGGACATTCATCTGGTTTTACTCTTGCAAAAAGGATCCTCTATCACAGTGATGAAATCACATCATTATTATTTCCAGCTTCTGCATGATTATCTGTGAACTGTATGCAGAAGAATGCGGGAGGCGTAGTTGCCTCGGGTGATGTTTTTTCTTACAGACTTATTGTTCTCGTGGAGCAGTGCACTGCCCTCCTTTACTTGAACGATGACTTTCTCTGAACTGGTGCAGCGGGGACAGCTCCCGGTGCGAGGCCGTGACAGTCCCTCACCGTGCTTGGTAGGAAAAGAGCTCAAGGTGCTGACAGATGGGTTTGCTTCCCAGGGCCCCGTGGTGACGGACAACGGGAACTTCATCCTGGATTGGAAGTTTGACAAGGTTCATGAATGGAGCGAAGTGAACACTGCCATCAAAATGATACCAGGTAATGTCTGTAACTAAAAACCAAACACTGGCTAAGGCTTGGTCCATGCTAGAAAAGCCCCAACCTTGGGATAATGTGTGTATGTGTGTGCGTGTATACCATTTTGTATTTTAGTCATGCCAGTCTTATTCTCTTCCTTACTCTCCTCATGTCCATTTAGCAAGAAGCTTTTAATGGAGCCACTGGTGGACTCAGGAACGAGGGGTTTGCACTGGGCTACGTTATTTTCATTTTTGCACTGGGCTGTGTTATTCAGAAACTGCTTACAGCTCCGTCTCATTACTTGTGTAGTCCTGGGGACTCACCTTGCTGTAAGGTTGCAGGATATCGTACCTGTTGTTACAGCTGTTTATGTGCAAAAGAGAAGCAGTGGCCAATGATTCTGTTTCCAAATGGAACAGCTTCTCTGCAAGGACTCCTGAGCAGATGAAGCCTGGCTCAGCCTCTTCTGGCCATCTCGTCTGGAGTTCTTAGCAAACGTCTGCTCTTGAATCTGGCCAATTTTTGAATACATATTCTTGTATCTTTTATCTTTGAGTTCATCCCAGATAACTGCCTGCCCCTGCAGCGCACAGCAGGACTGCCTTTAGCTTTACTATTGCTCGTGTATTGCCAGAACGCATAGGAACAGGCTGGGATCCTGTTGCAAAGTGGCAAAATATTGTCCTGGCACCATCATTTAAACAGGACCAGCCAGAGGCCATGAATTTAGGCTTGGTGAAGAGTCCCCAGTAACTTAAAACTGCTTCTGTTTAGTGGCTTTGCTTCCCTCTGTGCTTATTGGAAGGCTGACTTGCTGAAAACAAACCCAATTTCTTTTCTCCAGCTCTCGGAGCAAGCTGCCAGGGTGTTACCTCTGCCCTGGCTTGTCTTGGTGTCTGCGGTCTGAATAATTACTTGGCACTTGCTCGCAGCCAACAGTAGATGGCGGGTTCAGACCTTTGGCAGGAGCAGATCTAAACAAACCAGTGGCTGGTGTAAATGAACCAGAGAGTGCTGCTGGGCTGGGCTGTCCCCGTGCAGTGCTCCGTATCCTAGGCAGCGTGCGTGGGCTCACCCAGCAGTCTCACTGCTGGCTCTGAGTGTTGGTGGCCTCTGTCTTTGGGTCCGTTACGGGACCAGGGTTTTGGCATGCTGAGTGCCACGTGCACCAGCAAGCTGCCGCCTTGGAAGGTCTCTGGGGGCTGCAGAGCTGTGCGTCGCTACAAACTGCCAGTGTTAAAGATGCTCGAGGATTTTGTGTGCCTCAAAACAGAGCTGATGGTATCCCTGGGCTTTTCTTTTTGCTGTATAAGGAAGGACCGACTGGACAAGCATCGCTTTGATGCTATTTTTTTTTTTTCTTCCTCCTTGATCTTTGGCCTCAAATCCATTTTGCCCTTAATTGCCTGTAGACAGCATGATTAACTTCTCATGGGCTTTTCTGTGGCTGTAATCTCTGTGGTATCAAAGGTTTAAGCAATGTGAAAAGCGGGCTTTTCTCCCCTGTCCCAGAGGAAGTTTCGGTTTGATTCCTAGAGGAGTCTTTTGCTGGCTGGGAGGAAAGCCTGGAGGCTCTGTTTGAACCCATGGCACTGGCTTGCATCCTCCACCTGCCTGGTTTGGAAACCACGAGCCTGGGTGTTTATGGGCTCTGGCTGCAGCTCAGTGACCACTGTGAAGTTAAGAGCACCCCATAATTACATAATTAAATGCAACCAGAAGCATACCTGCTAATGGGCTACAAATTGCAGAGGCAGCAGCAGATCTGCTGTCTCTTAATATCTGAACAAGCGTTACCCAGGTGTATTCCAAGAAGATAATTTTTCAGACATGTTTAAAAGCTAAAGTGGTTAAGTTTATGGCTGTGTGGCTTCCTCTGACTCCTGTGAGCTGTCTGAAAATGCCTTGTTTGTGGTTGTGTTAGTGTAAAAATGGTGGCTGGGGTGGTGTGAACATCACGGGGAGCTCTGGGAGCTGTTTCTTACTCTCCAGAGAGCTTCCTAGGGGGCTGGCTGCGGGGAAAAAGCTTCCCAGGTGTTCCCGGTGTGGCTGATGCAAATCACCCAGGCTGGATACATTTCTCTGAACCTTTGATGGCTCCAGCATTAACGCTCTCATTCCCAGGTGTGGTGGAGACAGGGCTGTTCATCAACATGGCAGAGGTGGTGTATTTCGGCATGGAGGACGGCTCGGTCAGTGTGAGGGAGAAGCAGCCCCGCTGATGCCGGCGCGCTGCCCGCTCTGCTTCACCTCGGGCCACTTGGATTCAGCTGTGGTAACGGTGCCAGCCTGATGTTTTGCCTTAACGAGCAGCGGGTATCGCAGGAGGCGGACGGGGAGTTGAGCAGAATCCGCTGATGTGATACTGAATGTCTTTTTTTTAAAAAAAAAAACAACAAAAAAATTATATTCTATTTCTAGATATATATATATTTTTACTTTACAGGAATGTTGTCTTTTTTTAAAGAATCATTTAAACAAATTGCTTTAACATTTTGATTTTCTAAGAAATATTTACCAAAAAGAATACTTCTTGTTTTGTGTTTTATTTTTTTTTTTGTTTTTCTTTTTTTCTTTCTTTTTTTTTTTTTTTTAAACAGAACTTGAACCCTTCGGGCTGCTCTTAGCGCTCAACGATTGAGGTCACAGATACAATCCTAATGCACCATCCTTAGCCACCTTGGCTGGGAGGATGGTGTGCATAATAGGAGCACACCCAGTTGGGACCTGCTGATGCCTTATTTGGAACCTTTTTGGTTCGGTATTTTATGCCTTTTATTTTTTCTACACCACTGTTTTTTAATAGTCGGGATGTCTGATTAATCCTCTGTGCATATGACAAATCTCTGAGCCTAGGGGCACTGTGGTCTCTGCGTCCCTGTGTCTGGGACGTTAATAAGGGCCTTTTTGGGGCCTCTGTATGGAGGAGACATTCATCCTTTGAGCCAAAATCTGTTCTCTTACAACTGTATTAACCCAGTACCTCTGTTAAAGCCTGTTCCAGTAGCTGGAGATGTTCAGAACTTCATCCTTGTAAAAGGAGAGCAGAACCTGAGGGTCCTTGAGGATGTTTACGGAAGCATTTATGAGCAGCTTGGGGCAGTGCAGAATACTGTTCTGTGGCAAATTACTGGTTTGGAATGAAGGTTAATGATCACCTCTCGCAGCTGGTTGATTTGTGGAAGGATGGAGCAGAATGCGAAGGAAAACCGAGTCTTCCTGCCTAAATTTACCGTATGTAGCAGGAGGGAGACACTTATTTGATATATTGTTCTCTGTGTACAGGTGCTTTGCATGGTTCTGATGTCAAAATGCAAGCCCTCTTTTTGTGTTAGAGACACTGAAATAAAGAACTGTTATACCAGGTCTGGTGGTGATTGCATTCTTCAGGTAACTACTCCATGAGCAGGTGGTTGTGAGACTGATCTATGCTCTAGTTCTATTAAAAGTTTTTCTGCATTTTTCCCTTAAAACAGCACTTCACCCAAGCTAAATTCACCCTGTTGCATTTGATTTCTTTTTGCTTAAGGTAAACACATTATTTTCAATGAACCCTTCTCTAATTATCACGTGCTAGCTGCAGCACTTACAACGTGCCTGTCTTAAATCCGCATGTCTGAAACTTGGGCATGGAAAATACAGCTCCCTTTTGACAAAAAGGAGCTATTTTTACGCCTTTAAATCTTCCCCTTTCTGCACATCTATTCTGTGAATTCTGAACCTCTTTGTACTGAGCACGCTGGCTGCCACCCAGTCACCAACTTGCTGGAAAGGCTGGAGCATCTCTTCTCGCAAATCTGATGCTGCAGAAGCCCTTCCCAAAATCATAGCCCTGTTTCGACTGCCACGGGCTGCTTTCAGATTGTCTCGGGCTCCTAATGTAATCCTAGATAAACAGAGAGCAATCAAGCAAAGCTTTGTGAGGAAGCTGCTTCTCACACAGCACGCTTCTCAAAATGAGATTAGCGGGAGCCAACGTTGCTGTTGACTCTCTGAAGTCAAACAGCTCCTTCTCAAAAAGCCAATAAAACCATTACTGCACCATTACTTCCTGGCCCTGGACCAGACGTGATCTCATTCAGCTCTGTGCTTAGCAGGGGCTTGTTAATTGGAGCCTGAATGTGGCAAGTCTAATTTGCCAGCTTCTCAGGGTGCTTGGGATGCTCGTGGCACTGCCCGGTGCTTTGGTGGCAGCTGTCCCTGCTGGGGGGACTTCGAGCAGGTCTTGGACTATGGGCTGTCATGCAGAGTTTGGTGTCCTGCAGGGATGGAGAAAAATTGGGGTCTGAACCAGGTCTGGAGGCTTTGTGTCGATTTTTATGCAAGTTTGGTGCAAAGTCCTCCAGCTGAGATTTTCGGTCAGTGGATGCGTTCTGGATCAGGGCACCATGACTCAAAATCCACCTAATGGAGCGGGGACTGGTGCTGCCCTGCAGCTAGCGGGGAGGCTGTTGGGTCCCTGCCACGCTGTGACCATCCAGGGCGGGGGCAGTTCCCCTGTCAGCACACCGGAGGGCTTCTCCCAACAGCTCCTGGGCCTGAATTCGTGTTTGTTGCACTTGATTTTAACACCCTGGGCGGTTTGTAGTGCGGCATTTGCTTTTTGCTTTTTATTTTTTAAGGTGCGTTAAGAAGCTTTTAGTAACAGGGTGGCCACCTCTATCCTAACCTGCTCAGGAAGAAGAGCAGGGATGTATTTTTAGAAGATGGAATTGCAAAAAAAAATATTAAAAATGCAAATGGAAGAAGTTGTCCTTTTAATGCCCAAGGCAGAGTAGCTGTGACTATTTAGGGTGTGATATCACTGCAGTTCCTGTTACCCAAAGCTTACCACGGTAAGGGGGCACGATCCATCCCCTGCACGCCAACCCTGGCCTCGCTTTTAGCACTGAGCACAGCGGGTAACGCACAGCTGATGTACCATTAGCGCTGAATTATGGATTAACTTGGCCCCGGAGAAAACAAACATTTCAAGAAAGATCAACAGCAGCACTAAAATTAATGAGGATGAGAGGTAATAAAACACGAGGCTCATTCCAAAAAGAACCCCCAACTGATATAAACATAATAATAGAGTGCTTCAGATCCAACCAAATTAACCTCTGGTTAGCAGGTTAAGTAATTAAGCTGAATTAATTAAACTAAGGGGAAAGAAATTAAGTGTTTAGTTAAAGTGAACCACCTCGTTCCATGTTACAAACCAACTCTTTCCATCAGGTTCCTGCTATTGTCACTGCAGGACTAGTTTGAGGAGCTGACATAATTATTGCGCTGAGAAACTTGACAAAGAGATGGAAATAATTAAGCAGGCAGCACACAGGATGTTTGCTCTGTGTATTAGACCAAACCAAGTGATGAGGAGAAAATGCTCACATAAGCAGTGAGAAAAATGAGCTGTAATGACTATTAACCAGCCGTAATGAGCATTGATATCTTTTAAACATAGAACCAGGTCCATCTTGCAACCAGGAAAAGCCTTCTCGTGGCTTATCTGGGTAAGTTGGTAAGTCTGGGGGAACATGTAAGTCAGGTGGCTTTAACCAGATACCTTCTGGTGGCTTTGGCTTTGGTCCAGCTGCTCCAGGAAGAAATGAAGAAGTGACTTTCTTTTATCAAAGGGACTTTTCAAATGTATCAAGCCTTGTGAATCCCCCCAAACCCCTTTGCAGCTCTGTTTTACTCAATACAATAGCAAAAATGTCCCGTATCTCAGGTTAAAAAGATGAATTAGGAAAGCCATTTTTTTTTAACCTCAAGCTACTAAAGATTATGCATTTTCCTTTCCAATAACTTCAGTGGGTTTTGTATCATCCCCGTATCTCTGTAACGCACCAAGAGCAGCCCTGTTGGAAAGCCCCAGCACAATTACAACACTCCACAGGTCAGCTTTAAATATCCTGATCTCCTGACTAGGCACCATGGATTACCACCAAGATCCCTAATGTTTTGGTGTTGAAAAGTCCTTTTAAGGTCATTTCTATAGGAAAACTGATGTCAAATATTTACCATTTTCAGTTCAATAGACTCCTGCTTGCATTTTTACAGGCAATCACACACGTACATCTTCCAAAGTCCCTTAAGTACAATTCCAGCCTTGTGAAGAGAATGTCAGATCATCATGGTAAATGCGGTCAGCTAAAGAGTGAAGGATCAGTGACTTGGCTTTTTCTAAGAAACTATATAAATATGAGAAATTACTTAAACTACTAAGGAAAAAAAAAAGTTTGTACAAAAATTTCTTTGTGTAAGTAAATTTTGTAACAAACAGTCGTGGTTTCATACAGAGCTCGTGCTGGAAAATTATAAAGTGTATATTATTTCTGGAAGTCAGTAGCAGAAATGAAACTCAGTGGAAGAAAAAGAGTGTCATTAGTCAGCATTCAGCAGCAAAAAGAAGCCAGCAGCACGGTGCTAACTTTAAACAATCATCTTAGGTCTGTAAACATCTGTGCATATTAATATCCAAGTTAACTTGGGAGGTTGAATTAGGGATATTCTTGGATCACCGTAAATTCAAAGTTCATCTAATGCTGTAATGTTAAAAGGATGATAGATAAATGTGATCACACAAAACAAAAACAATCACAGAAGGTGAAGTGCCTACTAACTGGAACAGTTGTTTTTTTTGTACATCAGCCTCCTCATTCCCTCGTGGTGCTGTTCCAGTGCAAGGTTGATTATAAAACCAATAACACCACGTATCCTTTCTGCTTGCAGTGTCTGGCAGGTTTGTGTAATCTCTTAGTGAAGCTGTTACTGGAAGGCCTTAAAAATCAAAATCATTAATTAAACATTAATTCCCTTAAAACGTTTTCAAAGCTGTAATTTCAGTAACTTGTGAGCTATTTGCTTGCTACAGTGCACTGTCTTCTGGTAATCAGGATTTAATAACCTGTACAGTCTAATCCCAATGTAATGTATTTGGCACTGTCAAATTAAATTGAAAAAGCCCACTGTAAATCTAGACAGTATGACACTTGCCTCACTATCTTAATTCCTTGCTTAAAAACCGAATCTTGTCTTCCTCTTGTTCTTACATGAGTATTGGTTTTCAAAGCGTAGCTCACCACTCCCTTCTTTAGTTTTAAATAGAGTTTAGTGAGGATGGGGCCAGGTCAGCGAGGAATCCAAATCCAATGGCTCATGACTAATATAGTAAAATCTTATGTAATTGAAGAACAAGCAGCAATTTAAATGCTTTTCTCTGCTGAGATGGTAGCAGGTACAAATTGCTTTTAGTTCAGATCCGTACAAGAACAGGCAGCTATTATTAATGGGAATTATTTCATTGTTGTCTTTGTTGAGGCTGCTCGTAGAACCTCCCTGTTGTCCTCCAACCAGGTCCATATGCCCATATTGTCACAAATATGAAGTCAGTCTCATCGGTGTCACTGAAATGCAGACAAAAATTAGGTGGTACTGCTACTGGTTCCCTTTTAAACAGCTTTTTAATAGAAGAAATTGAAAATCTGTCTGGTTTATCCTTACTAAATTAAAAGTGGGCACTCACAGTTACCTTCAGTTTTATGTTCGTATGAAGGAATCACAGTCATGAAATGAAACTCAGAAACTAATTCTTGGCAGTTACTGACCCATCTGGGATAACAGCATCCTCAGCATGCCGTCACCATCCAGTGCACCCGATGCAAGCAACGATAGTAATTTAGTCTTTTAAGTCAAGTATTCATTGCCTGTTTTATTAGGCTGTAAACTATAGGCTATTTCTGGTGATAACGTTTTCTACCTCCGGTATGAAATGAAACTTTTTGATCTTCCAGGGTTTAGCAGGAATGCCTGGGCTGGAAGGATTCACCCCCAAACTGTACCCCCTTCTCTGCTCTCCTGCAATGACCTGGAGAAATGTCCACCAGAGGTGGCCACCAAGTGCCTACCAGGTGGCATGAGCTCCTCTAGGCCTTTTTTACATAGCCTATAGATAAATGTTTTTCCATACGTGGCTGTGAAGTTAAATTGGCATTGGCTTACCCCAAAAGTACAAAGTCCCCAAGGATATTTGTACAAGGGTATTTGTACTTGTGTTGGTCTTCTGTAACCAATGGATATTTGTCATCCATGTATTTATTTATGTATTTAAGTAACTTAACATGTATTTATGTATTTATGTATTTAAGTAACTTCATTTTGGCAGCGTTGCTTGTAGGCATCTGGATATCATGGCTCTGTCCATCTCCGTGTGCTCTGTCCCTAAAGGAGGGCAGCTGGTGGGTTAATGGAAGTGACCAGCATCTACAAACCCTTTAGAGGTATTAATAGCTCATCAGCAGTGGCCTTTTGACCTGGGTTTTACATAAAGATAATTTTATACTGCAAAATGAACTGGGGAATCAGAATTCTTCCTAACACTGGGAATACGGAAAATTAATAGGATCGTAGAATAGTTTGGTTTGGAATGGAGCTTAAAGATCATCTGATTCCAGCCCTCCTGCAATGGGGTGTTGTCTCTCTCTCGAAAAAAAATATATATATATAATATAAATATATAATATATAGTTTCTCTATATAATTGTCTCTATAGTTATTACTTAACTAATTTGAATGGGAAGGACAGCCAGATTGTGTTACAGTAACATCAGTGGGTATCTGCAGAGTCCTCTTCAGTTTTACTTTACTGCAGTATTTGAAATTCGAGGCAACATTTGGCCATTTGTATTAGCTATTATTGTGTATAACAGCTATTATTGTATTATTTGTATTAGGGAAGGCAATGCAGTATAGTCAATGCAAGCAGTGCTCTGCAAATCATTTTGTTTTGAATATTGTGTAATAAAACTGCTTAATCCCTTTTTAGTTTAGCCAGAACTCATGAATTAAGGTGAGTCAGTGTGAAACTTAACAGCTGGAGCTATTGCAGAAGAATCACTGTAAAAACCTCTGCTTTCAGGATTGTGCATCTGGAGGTGCCAGCAATGTTTTGCCACATTTCAATCAAAATCTTATCAAATGCTACTCAAAGGTTTGGATTTTTTTTTAGCTAGGTGTGTAATGCATCTTCTTGTAGCTGCTTAGAGTCTTCCAAATTTGCAATGTTTTGGTTATAAAGGGGCTAACAAACCTTGTTTGGTCAATGGTTGCTTAGAAAACTTCCACATTTCTGGATTGCTTGAAGTTCTAAACTGAATATGCAGTAAATAAGAGGGGGGGGAAAGTGCAATGCCTTTCTAGCCTTCATTTGGCTAATGGAAGAGAAATAAATAAGATAGGAGAGAGTCCCCATTCTGTGGCTGCTCTGCAGTGGATGGCTGCCTTTCCCGAGCAAAATTCATCCTGTGAGAAATCCATGCCCTGAGGCCTGTACTTACTGCTTGAAGAATAAGTTAGGTGTTTTAGGGATGTCATTATTTACAGGATCAATACTGCTATTTAGCCAGACAGCTGGCTAAGTGTGGACAAATCCTGTCTGCTATAATACATTTCTCTGCCTATCGATCTATCTCTGCACCCATTTTGCTGATCAAACAGACAGAGATAGCAGGACCAGGAGCAACTTATTCCTACTTTTGCTGCATCGGTAATAGGATTTGTCTCAAGTAACTTGGCACTCAAGGGCTACATGAGCAGGTAGCTTGAGCAAATGTGGAGCCCTATGGAAAGAGCCAAGTGGATTCATCTCATCTAATTTAGACAGGATCTGTCCCCTCCTGGAAGCACCTACCCAAGTCCCACTGCCTGGTCCTTATAACATTGCTTTTCAGGATGAAGGACATCTTTAAAGCTCCTGCTGCTGTTTGGATGGGTCAGTAGCGATGCTTTGGTTTCTTCCTGCAATGTTCATGTCCGTTAAAAATCTGTTCAGCAGAAGCCTCTCGTGACAATTCACAAGCCTAAGCAGCTGTAGGCAGGGAGCTGTTCTTTTTGGAACTGGAGACTGTGCTGCAGCTGTTTCTTTTGGAAAGATGTAATTGGGATAAAGCAAGATGTAAAGAACATCAGACAAAACAAACAAACAAAAACTTACAACCCTCGGCTTTTCCTGTACCTAAGGAGTTCTGCACCAAGCCAGCAAAGTCAAAGCTTTTCATTTGACTTTGGACTTTGTAAGGTTGTAGAGCTCCTGCTGGAGCTTGTCCCACCAGCACCTCCCAGGACTTACCCTTACAACACTTGTGCATGTTATATTTATAAATTATATATATTATAAAAACTGCAAAGTTGTTAACTATTGGCTAGACAAATTAAATTACTTTGGAGTTTGGCCCTATAATTTACTGCACAGGCTCAAGCAAGTGAAAGGAGGTTCAGTCTTGATCTAAGAGTTGATGACTTGATTAGAAGACCCAAAAAAGCCAACACGGTATATGCAGTGCATTAGGAAATAAACATTGCTTCTAATCTTTTTTTTTTTTTTTTTTTTTTTTTTTGTCTTTTTTACTTGTTTGTTTGTCTTGTATTTTTTTTTGTTTGTTTGTTTGTCTTGTTTTGTTTCTATTCTGTTCCCAGTGTGATCAAGTTAAAGAGGGTTTTGTGGCTTCGTTAAAGGGATTTTCTACTTTCCATAGTGTGATTAATTACACCAGTCTTACACTCTTTTGCAGAACCTGCAGGCCAGTCAGTAACAGCCATACCTTTACTGGGTGCACACCAGGGCCAGCTGGATTTTCTGGATAAAAATACTGCTCTGAGTATGTGAAATGCCCCAATCAAAATATGTCTCATTTTTAAGAAAAAAAAAATGGAATAGATTTTATTCAATTTCCAGAAAATATTTTGAAACAGGATTGACCTTTATTTTTTCCCTCATAGGGAATATTTGTTATTTCTAACAGGATTTGTATGTACAATGGTGACATTTTACCAGTCAGAGCT
Source organism: Aythya marila (assembly GCF_965140915.1). Taxonomy (NCBI): domain Eukaryota; kingdom Metazoa; phylum Chordata; class Aves; order Anseriformes; family Anatidae; genus Aythya; species Aythya marila. The sequence continues at coordinate 71,492,197 of NC_139045.1, forward strand.
GCTGCTGCCAATCCCTGCAGCTACAGATGGGAGAGATCTTCAAAGACAGAGGTGTTGAAAACTCATTTTTGTCCTTCCCCAGGATAACAACTCTCTGTAGCAGTTACGCTGATCCTATGAAGATCCAAGCACGTTGTTTGCCCTTTTTTTTTTTTATGGCATTGGGAACTTATTTCTAACACTCCCATTGATTTTAGCTAAGTTCATTTGGGCTCTCATAGCAGTGATGCTCCAAATCTGTATTCAGGTTAAAATCCTGGTGCTGTTGAGCTCAGCAGCAAAAATTTGAATGATATTTTAGGGGATAGTTTCACCCATCGTTTGCCCTATCCACAGCAGCATCCTTTCATAACAAAGACCAGCCTCCTTCATCTGTGAAGCCTCGACTATGCACATCTGCTCAGCAAAGTGTGTAAGCACAAGCAGATCTCTTGGTCTCAGCTGGTTTTCACCTGCATTTGAAGTCAGCTGCACAGACGGACAAAATAAGCACTGCTTTAAAGTGCAGCAGAGGAATTTGACTGAAGGCTCTGTAAAAACTAACCTTGTGACAGGTGAGTTGGGGAATGTGGGCAAACAGGGTGGGAATCATCTGGCCAAGCTTTGAGGTCAGGGAGTGAGCAGGAGGTGGACTTGGGGAATCCAAAGACAAGGAGAACACAGGGGCATTGCTCCAGCCTGTGGAGATCAAGGTGTTGAGCAGAAATCCAGTGTTGGGGTGTCTCAGGCTCTTGGTGGCTTCAGCTTCTGCAGAAGGTGCAGCAGGTGCAGCACTTGCAGTGGGATGACTCCATCCCATATCCTCACCCCATGTCATCCAAAGGCTTTTGAGACTGGGTATGTGACTTGCAATGAAGCCTAGAAGAGCTGGGGAAAACAGCAAGTACACAACATGACATTAATGAGGACTGGAAAGCAATCTACTTGCTCTAAAAGGCAAGCCAAGACTTAACTTCCTCATAGCTTTCCTCTTGTAAGTATGTATTTATAATTGACTTGTCATCTTCGACTAATTAAGATTTATTAAGATGACAGCGATCTGAGATGGGATTCTATCCCTTGCTCTCCTTTATACAATATTTCCTTAATTTGCTTGTTCCTCCCATTAAGATGATGCATATGTCTGCACATCAGCTATTTATTTTAGCTCTTGTTTAGCTATGCACCAGGTATTATTTTATCAGGTATTTTAAAGCATAGTTAATGAATGTCCTAATTTTTCTGTCACCTTGGGTACTTAGCATTAAAAGCTAGACCCAAAAGACCATCAAATCAGCTCAGTTACTCCACTCTAACCAAGCAGGAATAATAAATTACATATAAAAGAATAAAAAGTGCAAACTGGAGCACTTCTACTCATTGCAGTTGCTATGGGTATGGCGGATGGTGCATGCTATGCACCTGCTGTTAACAATAACAAGCAACTTTGTGTATATCCCTGCAGAAGGTGTGACTTTCCTACTGCTGCATGAGCATATTAAACCAAAATCTTATTTTATTGTTTGGAGACACGATTGGGAACGAATGATGGGCAGTGCTTCACAGTGACCCTCCTCTATACTTGGGCTGGTGAAGCTGTGAGTAATCCCATTGATTTTGAACTGAACTGCATATATTGCTGTGATGGTGAGCGGCTCTGGGTGTTTCAGCAGAGCAGTGATCTGTGAGCAGAGTTAAGGGAAGGGAGGAAAACTCATTTTCTCTCCAGCTTGCTTACAATAGTTCATCCCGATTCCAGCTTGCCCCATGTCTGTACAGTTGCTGCAGCTTGCACATTGCATGTGACGCAAGGTTTCCTCTGCAACCAACGATCCGAATCTCATTCAGGTATAAAAGAACCATTTATTTCTGTGGGATGTTTTATCTGTTTCCTGTTAAATGCACTCAGCCATTAGAAAAGGATGCTGAGGATATAAATTAATTTATATGACGAATGCAAGTGGTGGGACACAAAGTTCCCGTGCTTTTTAGGGATGGAATTAAACCAGATTTGTCATTGATTTAATCCCTGCTTTGGAGACAGAGAGAAGCAGCCTGAGGAACCTGCAAGACAGTCCTGGTGTGCATGGAGGCTCCGTGCTGGCAGACAGTGTGAGAGAAGCGACGAGGACAGCTGAGAGCAGCCGTGGGGTGGCATGATGCTGTGTAGGTGTGAACTGTGCACATCTGGCCTGTGGGACATCATCACACAGGCTGGGAATGAAATGCCGGCACCTTATTCCTGTGGGCAGGCAGGCGTATTCTCGTCCTGTGCAGAAACAGAATAAGAAATAACACTAAAATGTTAAATGGCTAAAATGAAGACAGTAAGAAGGATCTGGCTGCTGTGAAACGACACATGCAGAGGTATGGGGAAGAGATGTGAGGCTCAGGTTGGAGTTTGGTAAGAAAGGAGATAGGATGCTGTGGAAACGATGGAAGTTTGAGGCTGGGAAAGGCTGGGGATGCAGTGAAAGATTATTTTGTGGGGTGGTGTTTGCTCGATCTTGCTCTGGGCTGAGCAGGTTGTGAGTCAAGTGGATTTAGCACATCGCTGCTTGTTGATATGAGCTGTTCCTTGTGTCTACCCACAAAACCTCACGTATGGCTCGTGTCAGAAGGGCAGGCCCTGGAATCATCAGGCCTGGCCCAATGGCTGCAGCTGGCCTGTAGGGCCTTCTACCCCGAGCTCTGCCCCAGCAGGGTCACCCTGAGCAGGGGGCCCAGCCCCACGTCCAGGCGACTCCTGGAGACCCCCATGGAGTCCCCACAGCCTCTCAGGGCAACCTACAGTCCTGAGACATCAGCATTTAGGAGAGAACCCACACATGAGCATGGCCACAGCAGCTTCCTCCCAGGACTGAATTCCGATTGCCATGAGAAGCCAGCACAAGTGTATTAGGGAAAATGAGTTTGTTTGTTTCTTTTTAGGGAGAAGACAGCTCAAATGAACCCCATATTTTCAAATCCTGTGGATGTTTTAGTGAAAAATTCTTGACTTCTTGCAGCCACCTCTTCGAAGACTCCTTGTGCTGCACTCTGGGATCTGGCACCTGGGGAGGGAGGCAGCCTTTCTACCTTATCTGCACGCTCAGAGCTGAATTTACACTCACATTTAAATATGTGCTTTGTAGTCTGGTTTTAGACATTCCTTTGAATGGTGTTTGAATGGAATTGGTACATCTGCTCTGCTGAAAGGTGCCCAGAGCTTTTCCCCAGCGCACCTTCCAACCACTGATTTCTCCCTCCTTCTTTTTAAGCATCTCTCAGCGAAGGTGATTTGCTGAACAGAAGAGCCACCATGCAGCAGGAGGGGAATTTACATTGGCAGGAATGTTTTCCACCATCTTCATCTCAAATACTGCAGACTGTGAGAGCAAAATCCATGGCAGAGACCGCTCTGCTTGGAAGATGGGGCTGGAGAGGAGGGATCATTGTTGATTTGGTGTTTTCTTTATCAATTTTGCCATGGCCTTGCTTTCTCTGCAGTCTTTGGTTGTAGATTATGATGCCAATCCTCTGGCTATTGATTTCCATGGGAAGACAAGAGCAGTTGCCATGAAGCCCACAAAGCCTGTGGCACCATGCCACGTCTTGAATCCAGAAAACTCATCTAACCTTTTGGGGAAAAAAAGCAAGAAACCGAGGCTTCCTTGATATAGGTGTCAAAGGTTTGTACTGGGTGGAAATTTTGTGGTCCTGTAACTGTAGATTAATTAAGGAATCCATATTTGTATTGCTGCAATTGTGTGGGAGCAAATGGGAAGCCTTCAGCAAAAGCTGATGGAAATGTTATTTTTCAGCACCAAGGAAGGATGAACACTGACTGGAGTTTCAAAGCCCAAATTTAGAGGCTGCTTTTGTAGATAATCATGTCCTGCCAGATGCTGCTCTGCTCCAGGAGATGGGGACCCCATTTTCAGTGATGCCAGGTGGGGTTTCCATGGGTGATGGGTCCTGCAATAGTGACAGCCTGGTGCCAGCCCCCTGCAGTACAGGAGATTTACACCCAAGATGTTTGGGGCAAGGTTAAAATAATAATACACAGCAACAAAAGCTAGGAAAATTGACTCCATTTAGAAATTGTTTTTAGCTACTTCCTGATTTGCACTTGACTTCTCTTAAAATTTCTCATAAGAAGCGCATTAAGGGAATGTTTTAATAGCAATTTCACAGGAATTCAGTTCTGGTTTTGTTTGTAGCATAAGTGTTGCATTGGAGTGAAAAAGAAATCCACAGCAGCAATTACCGGTCACGCCAGAGTGAATAAATGAATTAATTATCTTCAGCTTTGTTATTACTTTCATGTGCATAATGATGACACAGGCTGCTGCACTAACTGCAGTGTCTTTAGAAGAGGAAGACAAATCTTTGGAAGGCTTGTGGGAGATAATTAGTTCGAACCTCCTTCCAGAAAAGGTGTATCCTTTCTGGTAACCTCAGAGCTAAATGAAGAGGTTCCTACCGGTGACACGAGAGGAGACAGAAATAAGACTGGCCTGAGAAGGGAGGAAGAATATTCTTTCCCTGACCTTCATGTGGCCTGAAGAAACAGCGCTCACTCCTTCACACTGCAATTATTTGCCTCTCTGCCACAAATAGAGCGGAGATGCAGCCAATCTCTGTAGCTGTTTGGCACTTAAATTAGCTCCCTTTGAGAGAAAATGCCCCAATTTTGACCTGATTATATTTGGTTTATATTTTTGTTATTTCTTAACTATTTCAGGAGGAGGAAGCAGGCATCCCTGAGATCCATCCAGCAGGCATTGATAACCACGGCACCAGGGCAAATGCCATTTGTTAACTCTAGAGAAGGTGTAGAAAAAATTATTTCTTCCAACAGTGAAATTACCAGCACAGAGGAGGAAGGCAGCCCCTTCTCCACCCCAATTTTCTGCTGCTGCTTCCAACGGCCAGGGTTCTTCTGCAGCTCTGATGGTTTCCTCCAGCCCGAACAACCTGCAGGCCTTCTTGTGCCTACCCCGTCCAGTCAGAGGACTTCAGAAGGATTTCAAATATTTGCTAAAGAAAAGTCAGCTCTAAAGCATCTTTCAGCTGGAGCCTGGTTCAGCTCAGCACAGTCCTCGCTTTTGCTCTTCAGCCTGTAGCAGCCCTTCTCCTGGAAGGCTGCTCAGAGCAGCCCTGGGAGAAGGTCAAACAGCGAAGCAGCTGTGACATCTAGTGGTACTCGTGGCTATTTCAGCACAGAGAAAAATACTCTCTGTAAATATGACAATACTTATATATGACCATCATGCCTTCATGACCTACCTGCAATTTTCCTCTATGATGGAACCACAGGAAAAATGAAAATAATTTTAGTGAAGCAGAGACTGCACTTTGCATGGAGGAGTAGGGCTCTTCAGCCATCCACTGCTTTTTGCTGCTGCAGCTGGTTTTGAAAGGTTTCCCAGAAGATGAAACTGGAAGAAACTGCTGTAAAGGAGAGATGTGAGTGTCATTCTGTGGGTCTTCACCACTGCCAAGGCAAAATTAGGAATGAATAGGAAAATATATATTAAACAATGTTGAGTATGTGAGAATAAGCACGTTTAAAGAAAGCTGGTTTTCAGTGTGTTTGATGTAACAGGTGGAGATCTGACTGCATCTTTTAAGGATTTGGAGCCAGAGGACTCTCAAGAGGCCACAAGGTCTGAAGTGCTGCCATGGGAGTAACTTCAGTGCTGGTGCTCTGCATTTAACCGTAAGGATGTGAAATGCAGATCAGACTCTGCATTTAGTTTAGATATGTTTCCTAGAAATTCATTTTCAAGAACTGATCCTTAAGCAAAGCGTTTTGGTGGAACATTAACTTGGTCCTGCAGAACTCTGCACATTGCTGAGGTAGCAAGATCAGAGCAAAAGAAAAACCTCAGGGAAAAATCTTCACTTTACAAAGCACTTTTAAAGTTGTCATTTTTTTTAGTAGTATTTTGGAAGTAGAAAGATGACTGCAGCACAAAAACCCTCCAACTTGCACAAAATACTTTTTTATTTAGGTGAAAGACAAATTCTTCCATGGGATAAACCTGAATTTATATTTTATTCTGGGGTTGTTAAGCCTCCAGGAAAAAAAGTGTGGACAGAACTTCGACTCTCCATCAACCTTACAAAGCCTGACAAGAAAAACAATTTTAATATGAAAAAGCTCAACAGATGCATTTATGCCATTGCTTTAGCCAACACTGAGATTTCCAGACTATGCAGGTGACTTGTCTCGCTATTGCAAATGATCTGATCACATCCAGAAAAGGATAGTAAGAAGGTATAGTTTGGCAGCCCATCACTTCTTAAGGCTTCAATGTATATTCAGAATAAAATAAGAATTTCAGCTGAGCTTTGCTTTGTGCTTTCATGCTGAAAATGTGTCCCCTGGGGGAAAGTTATAGATCCTTGAAACCCCATGAGACTGATTGAAAGAAAGGTCTATCAGCTGGGGCTACTCAAAGCTCCCAGATCCTGCTTGAGGACTACGCAGCCCAGCCAAAGTCATCCTCCAGAGGTTGTCCTAGCGATTTCCCCATGGATTTGTACAAATCAATGATTGTGTGAGTGTACGAGCATACTTGTGTTAAGAAAGATCTTGACCCATGGAGATTTCAAACTCAGAGATCCTTAGTTCTGCAGCCCATGTTATGCTATTGCTGGTTGGGGATTGCCATGAAAATGCCTGTGTGTAGATGGGAGCAAGTCAAAATAAATGCCAAACCATTCAAAATAAATCCCAAACCATCTAGTAGTATGGTTTTCCTATTTGTTGTGTTTTCATTTTGATCAAATCCAGAGCAAGTTTAAGGTGAGAAGGAGCAGAAAAACCTCATTCTTTTTTATTGAAAGCAGAGGGGAAAGAGCTCTTCCTTTTTCTGGTTCAAGGAACGTGCATCCCATTTTGCTCCTTCTTCTTCCTAGATGGCCAAAGCTCCACATGCTGTATCTTGCTCCAGCACCAGGAGAACTCCATGCAAGATTGTGGAGAACAGAATTTGCCCCAAAGTTCTGTTTTTCTTTTGTGAACATCCAATCTTTCAGATCTGCTCCATTCCTTATGACCAGGAGGTCTGGAAGAGCTGGCTCCCTGGGTGGTGCAAGTGAACATTTCCCAGCACTGCGGGGCAGCTCTGGGCTCAATACCTGTGATTTTAATAAATCGTTGTGCTTGGCTGGCCCATCTCCGACAGCAGGAAGGCAGAGGGATGTGTATGGCTGCTCTGACTGCAGCCCAGTGAGCTGCCACAAAAGCCCATCAAATGTCAAGGTTTTCTTAAGAGCTGGAGGTGCTGAAGCATCTCTGGCAAAATTTCCTGAATAAAATGAGTAAGCTCAGATAAACCCCTGATACGGGACAGAGTAAGACTTCAAATCACAGAGCAAAGGGAAAAAAATATTTATAGGAAAACCAGCTGATGACCAAAGGTCTTCAGCAGCATCTGCCTTCCTGAAGAAGTGCAAACTTGAAATGGTCAGTCCAGGGCTGGCAGGCTGTGGGGACTGGTTGGGTGTCCTGTCCTTGGGGACTGCCCCCTTCTGATGTCGATGTTGTGACCCCGATTGGTGCCAACGTGAAATCTGAGCCCTGTTTGTGAAGCAGCACAGGAACAGCAGGCTCTTCGGAAACACCAAGCCATGCTTAGGAAAGAGGGGGGTAGTGCTGGTGTGCAGGTGAATTCTCATTTGGCACTGCTGAAAATAGTAATCATACCAGTAGCAATACGACCGAAGTTTGGGTGATGTTTCAGGAGCAGAGAACTAAACATAAAATTTTCAAAACAGTATGTGAATTGCAGAAAAATGGAGTAAGTGAGACAACACCAGCAACCCCTGCCTCTTCCTCCTTGCCATAAACCCGATGGTTTTCTCTCTGCTATCTGGAGCCACATCAGAAGTCCCAGTAAGTCCATTTCTACCTAATTCCTTAGCAGATGCTCTCAGCCATAGCTCTGTTACTGCAGCATTACAGGCTGCAGGGATAAAGACTCAGTGGCTTAAAGCACAAGCGTGGCTAATCCTTGCAGAGGAATCCTCACCTCTGATTTTCTGTGCTTTTCACAGAGAAGGAGAGTGGTAGACCTGGTGACTCTCCCAGGGCAGAGATGCTGACTTTATTTATTTATTTATTTATTTATTTATTTTGCAACCTGTAAATTTTAGTAAAAATAATCCACAGGTGAGCCTGTTTTAGGTCAGCATCCCTAGCTGCTGGAGGCTGGGTACAGGTAAGGCCAGGGCTGGTCTTCACGCTTTGGTCCCTCAATCCAAGGAAGATGAGAGGAATGACCCATTTCTTTGCACATTCTTAACTTCCAGCGATAGGAGGTGATGCTGCTGCTAAATCTACAAGATGCATGAGGATTTCAAGCAGTGGGGCTATTTTGGAGAGTTAGGAATGGGAGCCAGTGACCAAACATCAGCTGGTGCAAGGCGTGTTGGTCTGGTGTCACCACTGATGTGAGTAAAGGTTAAACCAGATGGACATTGCTAAGCCAGCTTGTCCCTGCTTTAGCAATTCCCAAAATAAAGGCTCAAAGGGTGGCCTGCTTGCTAAACCTTTCCTGCTAGAACCTGCTTTTGTCAAAGAAATGCTGATCACAGGGCGGGTGGCAGGTCTGCATAGGAAGGAGCTGCATGATGGGAAGAGCAGAGAGGAAGGGGAACCTTTTAACCCTGGCCAGCACTAGCAGACAAAGCTGATTCTGAGTAGAAAGCCAATGGTATATTTTATGCCACGAAGTATTTGCCCATAAAGGCCATTTTCTGGCTTTACTGACTGCATTGTTTGTATGGCTGCTAGGCTGTGTTCAACTTTTTTGATATATCTGAGTTTAACATATGGATCGAGTGTGTGACCACATCTCAGAGGATTTTTGCCCGGGGTTAAGGTCACCACAAAGCTTGGGGGCTGCAGTCCTAGAGCACCTGGCTGGACAGCAATGGAGCAGGTTTCATGCTGGCACCAAAACATTGGTGCAACCTTGACCAGAGCCCCAAACGGACCCTTATCTCAGAGGTAAGTGCTGGCAAAATACATGTATGCAGACTTAGCAGCGTATTTTGCTGGGATCAAAATGCTTTCGGGTGGGTGGGAGTCAGGTTCAGCCTCACACACCTTCTGCTGACCTGTCCACCACACACTGCCTCCATGTGAGTGGGTTTCTGAGCTCTTGTCACAACCAGCAGAGACCTTCCAGCTTTACAAGGGCACATTTCATCCCTCTCCTTGAAGCAGATGCTTATAGACATCTCATGAACTGCAGTTTGTCCATGCTGATGGCACCAACAAGGTCTCTGGCACAACGAGACCTGGGACAGCACACACATACTCACCTGCCACACAGGACCTGAATTTCCTCCTTAGCTGCATACCATTCTGGCAGCAAAGGCTCACATTAGGTGACTAAATATAGGTGTCTGATGCCATGTAGGATGCATTATGGTTTCTGTGACATCTGTAGAGGACTGGCTAATTGGATACAGGACTGAAAGGAAACCCAGGTGTTTCTGGAGAGGCAGGAAGAAGCTGGATGGGGTGCTGCAGGGCAGCTCAAGCTGCACTAGATGCCAGCCCACAAGCAGTTTAGACATCTCCTGAAACCCAGAAAAGGAGATACATGGATCCATGCATGGAAATGTGCATATGGGAAAGGGACTGCTTTGTGTATTAAGGGGCGAGTTACCTCTGCGGATGGAGAAGGCTAAGCCTGGCAGGCAGTTGCTGTATCGAGGCTTCATGGAGAAAAAAGACACAGGGGTTTGGTGCAGGTGACAATTAGATCTAGGTGCCAGAACCTGGAGCACAGTCTGTGTTCATTGTGTGGAATAACATCAGGTCTAGGGCCTGGGGTGTAAACAGGGCACCCTGAAAACAAAACAAAACAAAACACAAAACATATGTGGTTTTGCTGCTCTTAGTGTTGGTAAATCCAGATATTTAAGGGGTTGATGTTTTATTTGCATTGGACATTTTTAGCTGCTGATGCAAGCAAACAAAGCATTAGCATTGTCTTTTCTTAGAGAGAAGAAATCAAGGCTGGGAGAGGTTGAGTAGTTTCCGTGATGGTCCCAAGGAAGCATGCAGACCACTAGCACCACAGCCAGGGCCCTCAACTGCCCAGCCACGATGTAAAGGAAGGAATGAAAACAATTTTAACAATAAGTTTTAAGGGAGTACCAAAACCGGTTGAATTTGTTCACACAGTGAAACTCATTTTCATCTGAAGATCTAGGAATGGGAAAAGGTTAGCAGACACTGTGTTTTTATCTTAGGCTACTGCTGGAGCTCCCATGTGGATAAACGTTAACATGATCCTTATGATCCTTTTTTTTTTTTTTTTGCGATCTGAAAGTCTGGTCCTCTGCAGATGGATATGTGGCAGAACACCCTGTGTTTAGGATCATGAAGAAGTGCTTTCAAACAAAGTTAACTCCCAACTCCGAGTAAGACAGCAAGAAAAATGTTTTCTAGGATTCAGTCCCTGGGTGTGTGATTTTCACAAGGTTCAGCTCCAAGATCCGTGTTGCTCTTATAATGAAGTTGCTCATTTCATAATACATTAGGGAGAGACCCCACCGCCTGCCTGACATTTGATCTTTCTGCAGTGCCTGAAAAGCATTGTTAGTAGATTAAATCCCACAGCTGTTTTTAATCCTTTGGCTACCCCCCTCTGAGCTAAAACTCACTCTGTCCTGAACTGTGTAAGGGAGCCCCAGTCATTGCCACCCGAGTGTTGCTAATTGCTGTATTGTTTCTCCCTTGGCTGAATGGTTTCTTTCTATGTAGTTGATTAAATTAACTAAATTAATATTAGTGGGACAGAGTGTGCTCTGATGGGAACAAACCCACTTCCAAGAGCTTCTGGCCAATTATATACTGTACGGCTGGATTGAGTACCCTGAAACTTTACTGTTGGAGTGGTAATGACTTTTTGATTATACATGAATATTAATACTTAAAAGACGCTACATGCATTCAGGTTTTGACTAAAGAGATGTTTATGCTACTCAGGTTTGGAAAACAAAACAAAACAAACCCACACTACCCTTCACCTTCTACAGTCCCACTAAAACTATGCAAAAGTTGCAGTGGCCACATTGTTGACTTCACGCCTGAGTTATTTTAAATTGGTGTCCAATTTAGACTTGTGACACTACGTATCTCAGCATAAAAGAGAGAAAGAATAACCCATTGTATAACTTATTTGGGGTTAAAACTTCAGATCTCCCTGTTGACAGGCCAGGGACTCTTCTCTGACCCTTGGGACAGGCCTGCCTGTGACCTGCCTCAGCAAGCCCAGGGGGATGGCTTAGAAATAGCTGGGGTTCTGCTTGTTCCATTTGGTTTTCTGCTTTCCATTCTCATTCATTTCTGTTGTGTGCAATTCTAGAACAACTTCTCTCCCCCTCCTGAAGACACAATTTTTAGTGGTGAGGCACTGAACAGGCTGCCCAGAGGAGCTGTGGCTGCCCCATCCCTGGAAGTGCTCAAGGCCAGGCTGGATGGGGCTTTGAGCAACCTGGGCTGCCGAGAGGTGTCCCTGCCTGTGGTAAGGGGTTGGACTGGCTGTGCTTTAGGGTTCCTTCCGACCCAAATCCTTCTGTGATTGTATTTACTGAATTACCAATTTACTGAAAATTTCCTTGGTGCGGTCGGGACGTGAGCTCTGCCGCATTCCTACACATTTAGCCCTGAAAATCAGTAACATATGAGGTCTGTTATGTAGAGAGGAACATTTTATTAATTCACCAACGAAGATGTACGTGTCTTATGTTGTTTACTGAAGCATTTCCCTGAAAAATATTACTTATTTTTGCACTGGTGGCTACAGACACGACAAAAGAGTAACCCCTGCGTAGGCAGCGTGCCTTTCTCCCCAGCTGCTGATCTAGCCGTGTACCGGGACATCTTCTAATGCCCACCTGCAGACACCCATCAGAACTCATTTTTTGGGCTGAATGTATCATAATTTAGGAGCTAAAAAGTAGCGTAGAATGACTATGAGGAGCCTGACAGACTACAACCCCCACAACCCCCCGCGCGCCGCCGGGGCGGGCAGTGCTGAGGCGGCGAGCGGGGCCTGCGGGCCGGGTGTCCTTGTGAGGGGACGATGGCTCACTGCCACACCGCCCGGCTCCTCGGCCGCTTCCTCCGCCGTGAGTACCGCTCCCCCGGGACCCCACAACCCTCCCCTGAGGTGCTCCGGGTCCCTCCCGGTTCCTGGGAGCCGCTCTCAGCCGCCGAGGCCTGCTCCCCCCCCCCCGGGCTAGGCCGCGGGGATGCGGGGGGGGTGGGCACGGGAATGGGGTTTGGGGGTGAGGGGGGGTTTTGGGGGGCCGTTGAGGGGTGAGGGGGATCCTTGGGGATGAAGGGTGTGCCCTTTGGGGGGGTGTTGGACGCTGGGTGGGGAGCCAGGGAGGTTTCATCTCTGGTAATGTGCAGAGCTCCTCGAAAAAGGTGGTGGTGGGGTTGGGTCAGGTCACTTTGAGTGGTTCTTTGGGTTAGAGGCCTCTCGAGGGCCCTGAGTTGTCCTGAGACTTCAGCACGACCCGATGAAGTTGTCTGTGTTGTCAGGAGTAACAGCGTTAGCCTTTAAGCACAGAGAACCCAAGCAACCTGCAGCTAAAATGTCAGCTCAAAAGCGTTCAGAGGGGTTGGTGCCATATAATAATATCACAGTAAATTAAATTAAGTGTTTTTCTTGGTGCTTATTTTGTGCAGTTAACGCTGTGTTCTCTAAAGGAATTGGTAAGGGTAGCCTAGGCACAAGAAGTTTTTCTTGGAATTTCAGCTGAGGAAATGGTGTGTTCATCAGGGATCTGACAGCTGACAGCAAGTGGGCAAAGTTAAACTTCATAAATTTCACTGGATCTCCGTGCAAGCAAAGCTTGTGCTTCCTATGGTAACATGCAGGTCAGGGACTCAGGACATGATCCCATGACATTTTCAGCTGGTCCAAGTTGTTCCTGTGGCGCACCCACTGTCCCCCAGGCATCCCTTCCCACCTCTTGTCCCCTAAGAGCACGAGTAGGAAGGAAGCTGTACCCCTTCCTGAACTCTTTCCTGTGGGGCTTACTCTGCCGGGCAGCTCTTTGAGCTGGCTCCCCAGAGCAGGTTGGTGCTGGTGGAGATGACAATGTAGCACCTACACTTCAGGTTAATTTATGCTCCTAGCAAAAGTAATCTTGTGTGCAGTAAGAGATTAGGAAGAGTGCTTAAGATTCTTTTGTGGGTTAAGGGGAAGAGGTGGACTCAGTGTTTCAGGAAGTGTTCTGCTTGCAGCAACAGTTCATAAACTCTTTTAAGAAAGTCCTGTAAGAAGGAATATTTCTTCATTTGAAACAGTTTTTGGTTTGAAACTCTTAAGGTTTGGGCAGTCTTTTAATTTATTAAGTTTGGACTTTGTTCATGCAACAGTCCCAGTAACAAATAATTAACATCTCCTCTTAGTGGCAATTTAAAGCAGTGACTTTCTAGTGTTTTCTGTTGCAAAAGAGCATCTGTTCTTGTTGGTACACTGCTGAAGCAAGCCTGCAGGGTGTGTATCGGTAAGTTTCAGTTCAGGAATTTGTGAAAACATGCTATGCAATATGTTAATGAGTGGTGAGGGCTTGCTCAAAGGTCAGCTCAAAGTGCTGCTCGCTTATGGACCAAGACTTAAGCTTATCTTAATTATCGCTGGAGAGTCAGGATTTTTGAAAGTTCTGGGCGAGCTGGAAGGCTTTGGAGAGCTCTTAGATTAAATAACCAAAGTAAATTTTGTGAATAATCCTGGCAAAGAAGTGCTGCAGAAATCACGATGCACACTGAAGAATTTCTTTGTTGCTTTTGTGCAAGCTCGCAGACCCTTAGCTGCAGGCTTAGTGGAGTGTACCTGGGAAAAAGTTTGTTGTCTTAGAAGAACTTGATCTGTGCAGAACACAGTGTGCCTATTTCCACATGGCCCTGCAGTTTCAACTTCATAAATTAGGAGAAGAAAGCTTTTCTTTCAGATGCCGTCATGTTTCCTGTGATGTCCGTGGCAGTAAGTGGGGATTTTTGCTTAGGGGAGAGAGAGGTGTTGAAAAGACTGAAATTTTTCTAATTGTCACTTATCCGTCAGCTTACTTTTGTGTAACATAGTTGTTGTTACATAGTCATTGCATCTCTCCTTTACAGACTGGTTAATTTACTTAATTCCTCAACTCCTATGCCATGTTTGTGGATTGTTTTTTCCTTAATTAATAGGAATTTGGCAAGGAAAGGGTGACAGAAGAGAGGCTGGGTACCAATAGCTGGAAATCCTTCCCTGAGCTCATAATCCTCTTAAGACCAGGAGTAAGATATTTTGGCAATCCCTCAACAGCATGAAAACTTCTTTGTCACTGGGGATCATCTTCTAGTAGTGCAACCGATACCTTTCACGATGAATTTAGACAGGTTTGGGGAAGGATTGTCCAGGATACAACCACGTGTGTGAATGTGCACGTATGGCCTGATCGTGATCATCACAATTGAAGGAAGGACTGGGATGAGGAACTGTGTCAAATCTTCTTGTAATATCAAACTTTGAGTCAACAAAGTCTAATATTTGCTGTGGTACTTTGGCCTCCAGGCCATGCATCTGTAGGCAGAGGGAGGAGAAAGGAGGAGAAAGGAGATGGTCATAACGAGGCAAATTAAACAGCGTGTAAATATTGGGAGGATTTCTTAGAAACAAACTGAGGGTTTGGAACTGATGGAAAGTGGAGGGTGTGTGTGGGGGGGGAAAAAAAAAAAAAGAAAAACAACTTTGAGCATTTTGCCTTGCAGTCTTTGTACTTGACTCCTCCCTGACTTTCCCTGCACTAAAGTTCATTTTCCCTGTTTGTTTTGGAGCCTGTGCATTTTCTAAGGCTTTCTTACCTTCCATAGGTAATAGGAAAAGGATTATCTTCCTTCATCTCCAGGGCCTTGGGGTATTTCAAGGAGCAGTGGAGGGACAATTTCATTTATTACCTGTCCATCTTCTGACAGTGGAGGTGTCTGCTCAGGGCCTTGCGGAAAGGAATCTCTGCTGCCTTACCTTGCTTTTATATTGTGCTCATTTTGTGAGCACCTTCAGGTGCTTCCTCCACGATAAGCGTGGGCAAGAAGGAAGCACTTTGACTTGGATTCCTGCCTGTAGCTCTAGGGAGTCTTGTGGGAGGTCCTGAAAATAACAAATCTTCAACTCTGTAAAGTTGAGGAAGAGATTTAGTACCTCCACTGTCAGCTGGCTTTCATCTGGGATAAGCTGTGCAAAGGTGGCTTGGGTTGTGCTGTTTAAGTAAGGTCAGGATTTGGACATCCTGCTGCAAGAGTGCCTGAAACCTGCAAAAAAAAACCAACAAACAACAGTATTTACATTTGATGTGTAACTTAAAATATTTTGCAAATGGGTTAATTTTCCTTTAAACATGTAAATTGGTGTTTGCACTCGATGGTAAGTAGGAGCGTGTTTTTCTAGAAATGCTTTGGAGTTGTCAGGCATGAATTACTGCTGTGAGGTTTCTTTCAAGAAGTGAATGTAACCGTGTTTCCCTGCTACTTGAGCTGCAGCGAGCGCATTACAGGCCTTGGCTGAACACGGTTTTGTTAATGTTGGGCCTCTGATTTGACAAAATGCAGCGTTTCCACCATGCTTTTGATAAGATCTGCAAGTGCTAAGACTTGTCCTTGTGCTTTATGGCTTCGTGTGGAGCCAGCACCTTTGTAACTTGGCCTGTAAGTGAGAGCCGTGCATTAAAATAGCATCGGCAAGGAGTTTGGCTTTTCCTGGCTCATTGCTGAAGCTTTGTAAGCAGAAGAGCAAATTGTTTCTTGTCCTGCCCTCTGGAAGGCACATACATTTACACTAAGGCTTCTGGCTTTTGTCTAGTAAAAGCAATTGCCTGCAGGAGTTGGGAGTCACAGAACGGTTTGAGCTGGTGAATGAAGGTCCTAGCTGGAAACTGAGACTGATTCTATTTCTGACTTACCTGCTGTGAACTTAGGCGTGCCATTTCAATATTCCACCTGTTTCCTTCTCATCTTATATCTGTCTCAGCTATTTAAATGGCCATTAGCTGTTTAAATTGCCAGCTGTTTGCACCCGGGGCTTGCTGCTAGTGCCCCGTATGTATAGCAAAACCTCATCTCCACCGATTCCTCTGCAGGTCCGACTGTGCTGGTAGCCAGGGCCAAACCTTTCTGCTTCAGGCGAGGCCATGGAGAGAAATACAGAGCTGCATCGTGCCAGTTAAAAATAAATAAATAAATAAAATCTCATCCAAAGCCAGCCCAGAAAGTACAAGGTGATTTTTTTCATTTCTTCCAATATATATTGCTTCCCAGACACGTGCCAGGCTAAGCTGCCTCTCTGGAGACAGCCAGCTGCTCTGCTCTAGCCAGGTTCTTCTGAAAAAAGCTGTATTTTTTTTTTTTTTTTCTGAATCAAGGCTCTTCACTCATGTACAAAGTACATAAAGTTTTTAAGAGTAAATCCAGAAAAAGCTTGGCATTTAAGCTGTTTTTCAGTTATCAGTGCATGGGAATAAATATATCTTTTTTTTTTTTTTTTTTTTGGTACTTGATAGCTTATAAAAGGCACTAAAGATTCTTATCCTTGAAACTTGTCTGTATAGTCTCCTGAAGACTGAGAATTGGCACACTTAAGGTTCTGAAAACATCTGTGTGAAAGGTTATAAATAGCTGAAAATAGGTACGGAATGGGCAGCAGAGCTGGGGCCATAGAATTGCTTTCATGGTATGGAGAAAGAAATGACTGTTTGTTTATTTTTAATACTACAATCACTGAGTGTGTCCTGCTAACAGTCATCTCAAATTCTGTGCATCAACAGTTTATATTGAAGAATATTGTTTTTCTTTTTTCTTTTCCATCTTAGTACTTTTTGCTTCCTTTGTAAGAAACAAACAATAAAAAAACCAACTCCCTCCGGATCAGGCGTGCCTGAGCAAGTGTGTGGAACAATCCAAGGAGCCTGATTCAAAACCTCTGTATTTTCATTTTGACTTCACTTTTTATTTCTGCAAATCTGAAGTGGAAAAGTTTTCAAATAGCTAATAGGTGCATAGTACCATAATAGTGTCAGTGTTTGTATGAGGATTGCACTCTTCCACATTCACTCTAGGCACAAAATGTGGTCTTTATCTAAAACTCTTGTAGGGAGTGAATCAGTTCAGATCTCCTCAAAACCCTGGCCATTGCAAAAGCTCATGGCAGTGAGAGCATCCTTTCTGTGCCTCTTTTTCCTCCTTAATCTCTTGAGTTTTCTTGCATTGGGACATTCTACACTTTTCTTCTTTAATCATTTGTTAATGCTCTGTTTTTCCCTCCAGCAGAGCAGCAGTCATTCTCCTTTTCTTCTTGAAACCAGCATTCACTGTGCCATTTCTCTACAGTTGTGTTACTTTTGTGTGTGAGTGGTGTTTACAAGACCAGAGTTGTGAGAACTAAATTGAAAACTGTTCCAGTGGAGTATCCAGAGAGCCGTATTTCTTCAAGAGCCCACAAGCTGTGATGTACAAGTTCCCGTGGCTGGGCATCTGCTGGGGAAAGATCTCTTGCTGTGTGCCATGCTTGGAGTTAGGCCTGGAGGTCCTGGGGCTGTGTTGAGATCTCTTGGTGTCTGTAGGAGCTGTGCTATGTTTGCACAACATGTAGAGCCTCTGGGATATCAGGATCTTAGTTCTGCTTTGCCTCTTTGTAGCAGTTGTTAGGGGACAGAGACCTGTTCGTTCACAAATGAAAGCAGTGAAAGGTGTTTGTGATTTGTCTTGACCGGAGCTCTGATGTTCAGTACCCAACATCTGATTCCCAGCAAACTGAGCAGCCTTAGAGAGTGAACTACAGCTGTTTCCTATCTTAGAATGAAAGTTAGTAAATGCTTGCAGCCTTCAGGTCTGCTTTTAAAAACAGGAGCTACAGGATCAACATCTTTTCCTGTAAGCATAAATATACACGTACTGACTTGTTAGGACATTTTTTAACTTAGAGCATAACAAAGCAGTTCATTAACGATTTGTTCTCTCCTTGCTTTCTTCCTCTAGTGCACCAGAATGGAGTACGACACTGCTCCTACTCAGCGTCAAGGAAAAATCTGTACATTAACAAAAATACAAAGGTTATCTGCCAGGGTTTTACAGGCAAACAGGTATGTATATGAACTGTTTCTTCTGTCACCCTTTCAGTGCAGAACATTGATTGGCCGTAAAACATAGTAACATATAAAAGAGATGATGTGCTGGCCTTGTCTGTGTTGTTAGGAAACGGGACTTTGTGATCAAGGAGATCCTTTCAGCTCTTTGGTTTCCCATTCTTCTGTCCAAATACCATTTCCCTTAAATTCGTTAAACTAGATTTTTTTTCCACTACTATACAAGCTTAAAACTTTTTTTTTTTGAGTTGTCATCATGATGACTTGATTTTTGTGGTTGGCTTTGGTCTTAAGCCTTAAGCTGCACAGAACTGAAAGGGTTTCTTTGTAGAGAAAGCAGAAAGAGACTAGCAAAAACCTACAAAAACCTTACAATTTTCAAAGTGCCTCTTTCACAAAAGCTTTTGAATATCAATGGCTATGAAAAAAAAGTTTTAATTTCAGGATATTTAGTATTTTTTTTCCACATTGATTCTTACACATTTGCAAGGGAAGAAGACTGCTTTTGCTAAATTTGTCAGCTAGTCAAGAACAAGAATGCTAATTTCTTCTATTTGATTATTGTATTTGTCATCTGCCATAATTGATGTGGAAGATAAAATGTGGTTGCTATGTCTGCTGGTGTATTAGCAACACAGAACAAACCATTCTTTAGTGTGCAACCATAGTGCTCCAATTTAAAAGCAAAAAGCATGGCATGTGCAATAAATTAAGTGCAATGAATTGCTTTCAGAATTACAAATGTCATCAAAACTTCTTTTTGCTACATTAAATTTGTCTTTGTATGCATTTTAACTTTACTTATTCTTTCTCTCTCCCAGGGCACCTTTCACAGCCAGCAGGCGTTGGAGTATGGCACCAATCTAGTTGGAGGAATTTCTCCAGGGAAAGGTGGAAAAACTCATCTGGGTCTGCCTGTGTTTAATTCTGTGAAGGAGGTAATTTGCAGCAATGACTGGAGGACCAGGTGGCTTAATCCAAGAGCTAATGCTGCTGAAGGCCTCCTTATTCCATTCCTCATACTGAAGAGACAAATATTTGAACTGTGGATGTCACTGTGGAATGAAATAGATGCCTTATAAAAGTGGCTTTCACTGTGGTCAAGCATGAGCTTGCCTTCCATTGGGAAGTTCAGAGTCCAGATGCTCAGTAACACAAATGACTTTATAGTATATATAAATATATATAAATGACTTCATAGTATGCATATGTTTTATGCCCATAACTAGTTTCTGATTCTGGTGCATATGATGGAATTGTAACAACTGTTATCAAAGGGTGTTTGTAGTGATATTTGTAGGGGATATCCTTTTCAGCCAGTCCTTAGGTCTCAGGTCACACTCTGTGCCTGTCTTCAGTGAATTTAATACTTGTGTTGATTATAGTAAATCAGTATTTATCTATTTACTTCATTTATGTTTGTGAGTAGACATATTTTAAATAATTAATTGTCAGATGCTCTCCTTGGGCCCACTGGATGCTTAATGCTTTTTTTTTAATCATCTTTCTAGGCCAAAGAACAAACTGGTGCTTCTGCCACTGTTATATATGTACCTCCTCCGTTTGCCGCTGCTGCGATCAATGAAGCAATCGATGCAGAAATGCCCTTAGTTGTTTGCATTACTGAAGGTATTCCCCAGCAGGACATGGTTCGGGTTAAACACAGACTGGTTCGGCAGGGTAAGACAAGACTCGTGGGCCCAAATTGTCCTGGTGTCATCAATGTAAGTGAATTCTGGATTTGCTCCAAAGCTGGACCATTTTTGGTGATGGGTTAAATGTTCCATCTCACTTCTCCCACTCTCTCTTTAGCCTGGAGAATGTAAAATTGGTATCATGCCTGGTCACATTCACAAGAAAGGAAGAATTGGTGAGTTTTTGAATATCTATGCATTATCTAAAAGTAAAGTTTGGTACTCTACTATTCATATTCACAAGGCTAGTCACATCCTACCCAGATCACACTTAACATTCTGTATAACAGCTTCTCTGTCCTTTAGTTTGTGAGTGATCTTAACCATTATCAATCCTGAACGACAAAGTCTGTCAGCCTGCCGTAGTAGGTGCTGAGTGCTGAAGGCAGAGGCAAAGCAGTTGAAAAAGATTAGTTAGGAAATGTGTTTCCATGATGCTCTTAATTTGACTGTACCTCCATTTTCTGTGGGGTTTGAGAGGGCTCCCAAATACTAATCCTTCCAACAGCTTGGCTTCTGAGGACTTCTTTTCCAACCTTTATGATTCTGTCACTTGGATCCTACACCTAGCATGAGCTCAGTATCACCAGGAAAAGATTACAGATAAGTTCATAACATGTCAAGTTAGTTAGGCAATTATAACATGGTGAGTGGAATTGGCAAACACACCCGCTTCTTAGACAGGGAAGCTGAGGTGAGAGGGGCAGTGACTTGTTCATAATCATATGGTAGCTGCACACCCTGTTGCATGCAAGTGTCATGTCCTGATTTCTGGTGGTTCTTGTCCTAAACTATAGAAATAATAACTAGATTATAGCTCCTGCATTACATTATTTGAAAAAAAATATGTTCCAAAATATGCATTAATATAAATAGAGTTTCAGAAAGGTTGTAAACAGCGTACACTGCCATTATCTGTCAATGGGGTAACTAGTTTAACTTGGACACAAAATCATAAAATCACAGAATGGTTTGGGTTAGAAGGGACCTTAAAGATCACCCAGTTCCAACGCCCTGCCATGGGCAGGGACGCTTCCCACTAGACCAGGCTGCCCAAAGCCCCATCCAGCCTGGCCTTGAGCACCTCCAGGGATGGGGTATCCACAGCTTCTCTGGGCAGCCTATGCCAGTGCCTCACCACCTGACGAGTAAAAAATTTCTAACTTACATCTAACCTAAATCTCCCCTCTTTTAGTTTAAAACCATGCCGCCTTGTTCTATCACTGCTCCTCCTGACAAAGAGTCCATCCCTAGCTTTCCTGCAGCCTTCTTTGGGTGCTGAAAGGCCACTGTAAGTTCTCCCTGGAGCCTTTTCTTCTCCAGGCTCAGCCTGTCTCTGTAGGAGAGGTGCTCTAGCCCTCTGATCATCTCTGTGGCCCTCCTCCTCTGCAGAAGGTACCCTTCACAGCATTATCAAAATTTTTTGGTGGAAAGTGTTTGCTGTGGGAAAAGCTGTTCAGTGTTCTCTAACATTACCTCGAGTTTCCTTCTGAATCAAAGTTCTGTTAAGGTTTTCTGTGTCTACTTGAAATATCTTACAGTCAGAAGACAGTAGAATCTGAATGCAAGGCACCAGAAGTGCAAAATAATATTTTAAATCCAGTTGCCCTAATAGAAATATTTTCAATGGTGATCTAAGAATCAGGAAGTAAAGATGTGAACTTTGCCACCCTCCCAGCTTCATTTACCACTATGACCTTTAGTGATATGCTCCCCAGCTTTCTCTTACTGTGAGACATCCAAGAACCATTTGACAATCTTGGGATGCAAGCTATAAAAATAGCTGCAATCTTAGGACCTCTGTCTGTAGCTTCTTTCATGAAATCTGAAACATAGTAAACAGGAAGCCTTTTGCAAATGTAGTGAGAAAAATAATTCTTTGCTAGTAGACATCTGCACTGTTCAGCAGTATAAACTGTAGATAAAACTAAGCTTGTTAGTCTAATGGTGCATTTTGTCCTCTGTTCATGCAATACACTAATTACATTGCTTGTTAAATGGCTTGAAATAGATGGAAGACAATATCTGTTTTTCCTGGAAAACTCCCCTCTTGGAGTGTTAACAAAAATCTTAACTTTGAAAAACGAACAAAAAAAATGGAATGATTTTGCCCCTGATCCAGGATTCAGCACAAAACTTCTGCTGTAGAAAATCTGCTTATGCCAGGCTAGGTTGTGGTCTCTTGTAATACTGGAATGTACTTGTTAAATATGTATTGCAGAGCAGTGTTGTAGCAATGGCTACCTTAATAGTGGTAACTGACATTACAAAGTGTATTTCCATTCTGGAGGGTCTTTCATGTGCCTGGCAATGCTGGAGATACAACTTGTACTGAATTATTTCATTAACTGTTCAGCTGCAATGCTGATTTGAGTTCAGTGCATAAGCTACTTGTATACAGGACAAGAAAGACGTTCTGTTCTGTTTTCAGTTTTCTCTCTTGGTAAAGCTGTAATGTGAGGAATGCTGTCTTGCCCAATAGAACTGGCTTGCTGGGCAAGCCTGTTCATCTGTTTACAATTAAGTTTTAAAAGTGCTAGCTAAGAAATTGTACAGATACAATTTTATCTAGAGTTTTCATCTTTTGGCAAGGATAGCTGGAAAACTTAACATCTCACATTCAGTTTATTTAAGGTGATTTTCATGAATGCAAGTACAGCTACCTCTAGTCACGTACTTAGCTATATTAGTGTTAAGTTTACCTCCATTTCTTCCCTAAAGGTATTGTGTCAAGATCTGGAACCCTGACCTATGAAGCTGTTCATCAGACAACGCAAGTTGGATTGGGGCAGTCTTTCTGTGTTGGTAGGTTTCCTCAGAAGCAGCTTGCTGTATCTAGACTAATCTGCTTCTTCACAGGAACAATTCCCAATTAATTTCTTTTTTGCAAGCATAGAAATAGCTGAATCAGTTCTTGTCATACTGAGAAATTAGATCCCTAGCTGCTGTGAAGAATATCCCCCTTCTCTGATATCATTTCCTTGTCAGATTAATAACAGCCTAGGAAACAGTTTTGAGCAGAGAACTGCCAACACATGGATAATCACAGAAAGGTTTTGTTTGGAAGGGACCCTTATAAATCATCTAGTTCCAACCCCCCTGCCATGTGCAGGGACACCTCCCACTAGAACATGTTCTAAAATGTTTAGTATTAAAAAGGGTTAGGGCTTCCTTAAGCATTTACTTGGGTATGTTAAGCAAGTTGGCTAACTCACTTTTTCTTAGAGCACAATTCTAGAGCTGGAGTCTTGCCCCTGATGTACATTTTATAGAGCCTCTGTATAAGGTGTGCTGTTTTGCTTATGGTTTGAAAGGTCATAGATGTTAACTTAGGATATCAAGCTTTCTGTAAAATAGTGGGGGAGACAGATTTGTAGCAGGAACCTGGCACTCTGAGAGCTGTCCCTCTTTTGAGCTTTTGGGAACAACTCTTCATGCTGAAATTTACTTTGAAACTATTAGTATGAATGTAATTTTATATTGAGTTACCTTAATGTGGTTTCATGTTTTTTTCAGGGATTGGAGGTGATCCCTTCAATGGAACTAATTTTATTGACTGCCTTGATGTCTTCCTGAAGGATCCTCATACTGAGGGGATCATATTGATTGGGGAGATTGGAGGAAATGCTGAAGAAGATGCAGCAGCATTCTTGAAAGAAAATAATTCTGTAAGTCTTAAAGAGCTTGCTTCCAGATGCCTTGGGGGTTAGCCATCTTCTGCTATGTCAAGAAAGCTTGGTTCAATTTCTAACCTGTACTGACAAAAGAACAAAAAAGAAACAGTGATTGTACTCATATTAAAGAGAATGACTTATCATGATTGAAGCTTCTAATTTCAATTCTAACAGCAGAGCAGTGACAACTTCAGATTTTTAGTCCTGCAATGACATTTGTAGGGAACATTTTTTTGGTGATATACATAGTTCTGTAAAGAGATGTCTTAAAGATCATGATTGCTTCTGGTTGACACAGTTAATCAGGAGGAGTTATCTTCAGACTAGTGGTTCCATGTTGTCTGAGGTTTCCAGCTCTTTGATAACTTTGCCTGCCTAGTTGATGCTTTTCTTTTCTTTAACCTGCCATGTAGAATTGCTTTTCATCTCACTCTCCCCCATGTAACTCTGTGTATTTTCTTTATCCACAGGGTCCAAATGCCAAGCCAGTAGTGTCGTTCATTGCTGGTCTGACCGCTCCTCCAGGCAGGCGGATGGGTCACGCTGGAGCAATCATTGCTGGTGGAAAGGGTGGAGCTAAAGAGAAGATAGCAGCTCTTCAGAGTGCTGGCGTTGTGGTCAGCATGTCCCCTGCTCAGCTAGGTAGCACCATCTACAAGGTTCGTTGCTTGGAAACTTGGAAACTGGTATATACACTCATCAAGAGCAGGAGTCTACTTTTGAGGGAATGGTAGTACATCTCTTACCCAAATATTCTGTTGCTCTAAGCCAGGTTAAACATACGAAGTCGAGTGACTGAACAAGCTGCAGTTATTGCTTAGATGATAGCGCAAGTAGTGTGGGTAATACAACCCTATAGGAAAATAAACAGCAAAATATAGAAATGATTACACTTAGCTGTTTTTGCAACAACTTGTTGAATTGTGTTTTCTGGACGCTATCTGAGGAAGCAAAGAACCCAAGTTAATTTAAAATATTAAAACACTATTTGAAAGTACAGTATTTGAAGGAGGAAAGGCCTGGCGTATAGGCATGTCTCTTTTAAGTATTAATTTGGAATTATGGCTGAATGCATACAGCTGAGAAACTTCTGTATGAAATAGGATTATTGCTATTTTTCTTAATTCATCTCCAAAAAAGGCACTGTTTCATGCCTAGAGGAAATGCGTAATTCAACTGTGCTAGGTAGTTGTTTTTCCTGTGATGACTGCATAATAGCACCTTCACAGGCTGCTGTGGGAGTCTTCCCTTTTTTCTGTTGTGTTTTTTTCCTTTACTAAAATGAAAAACTTTTAGTTTATTTATTTCCTGGCTTGAATTCTTTACTATAAGGGTTCTGCTGCTGTTTTTATGCAGAATTAGTGTTTTTCAGGCCTGTTTTCCTATGCCTTGACAGCATTGCAGTCTGAGTGTGGTGCACTGACCGCAATCTAGAGCTACTGGTTTTTCATAGCCAGTGAGTTAATGTGAGGTGGGAGAATACTTGCACACATTACATGCTTTTTAATTTCCTTTCTAATTCCAGTTTTTTAATTCCTAAAATTCAATTTGGTACAATAAATAGAAAGTAATTTAAAATACAATATTAATAAAAACCTTTTTTTTTTTTTTTCCCCTCCACCTGTAATGTCTGTGTGCTATTTGCAGGAGTTTGAGAAAAGGAAATTGCTGTAAGAGAAGACACTTTGGAACACCGTCTCTGAACCATCAGTGCAGCACCTGGCCTCTGCTTATCTTTTGTCTGCTAATCCTCAGTTGCCCAAACGACTGGCACTGGTTGTGGAATTTGACTTTGAAGCCATAAACCTCTTGGCTAAACCTGTTTTGATGTCTTCTTGGTTCAGACGTGATCACCTCATTGTAAATCACAGCAAAATAATAAATCTACTACTAAACCTGATACATCTTTTGAATTCCTGCAGCAGAACTGTTTCTTCAGTTGTCATAAAGAAACCAATCAGCCTTGAAGGTCTGAATCTTTTGTAACTTAAGCACTGCCCATTTTAAGGTTAAGTCGCTTAAAGAGATGCTTTTAAGGATCAAGGCTCTGACATTAAGCACATTGCTCATATCATGTATCACACTTTATTTTTAAAATTCTTACTTGTTCGTTGCTGGCAAGTACGTTTAAACAATAGGCCAAAGTTTCCGTCCATTAAACCAAAGCTGCTGGATCTGAAGGGGTTGCTTGTTGATCCACGTAGCTGGATATGCCTGAAGTCCAGACTTTCTTTTCAAGGCTGACCCGTGCACAGTGTAGCCCTCTACTGACGAGGAATTCCTTTTGTTTTACAGAGAGGTGGGATTTTTGTTCACAAAAATGAGTCTAATTTCCCGTGCAAATGTATACATGCAAAAGTGTAACTATGAAAATGATTTGCTCTTTGTCTTAAACTACTTTACTTTCCTCTTTAACCTGAACTAGGGTTGCATTGTTTGTGTGTTCTGAAATCCCAATACCATTGGGAGATAATGGATGAGAAATATTATTTTCTGGAAAAGAATGTAGTAAGTTATCTTACCTGTTAACCACTCCCAGCACTGTAATGGAAAGCCCTTTTTACTTTGGAAATAGCCCAAACACTGTGCCTATAAACGAATATTTATAAGTTTCATCAGGATGGAGTAAACCCAGGATTGCTTTCTTTATATAGAGGGCTGAAAATTCATGTAACCTGGCACTTGTCTAAAGCTAACCTTGTGTTCCATAAAGGTGCTGTTACCAAAACTCGTGTTGTTATTTGTTTAAAGCTGTTCTTAGTTTTTCTCACTTAAGCGCCTGGGCAATTCTGCTTTCTGATGCAAGCAGTGAACATTTATCTTGACGCTGACATTTACAGTTCCTAGACCTACGCCCTGAAGGAAGGAGTAAAAGGACAGGTCAAATGTCTGCTGCACCGAATGTGTATTAATGTGCTTCATATATGGTCAGGCACTGGTCAGATGATACGGGACTTAGGGTGCAGAGACGAGATCCTGTATTATTCGTGTTGGTGTGGTTTACTAAAATGAACCTGACATTGTGTCACTGGACAGCTGAAGGCAGCACTGAGTGGTAAATCATTCGGTAAAGTCTGTGACAACAGGTAGGAATTTAACACTAGCTGAGTTTTCATGTAGTGCCTGATTTAATTTAAAGCAAAAAAGATCAAACAGTGTTCTTTAACTCTAGAAATACAAGTGCTAAAATGTCTCAGTCCATGTAAGAAGGCAGTTCTTCACGTGTGAAAGTCAGGGTACTGCAGCCTTTCCTCTTGGGAGCCTGCTAATCAAAGTGGCTCATTGTAGTGGTGGGCTTCACATCTTTTGGGATGGGTAACATTTCATCTACCGCCTGAATTTCATCAGTGCCAGTGCCACCAATGTTATGGTAGGTGACCTTCCAGGACAACTGAAGCCTAGGAAGTTTCCTGCTAGGGATTGCTCAATGAAAGCTACTTCAGAGGCACCAACGATTTTAGAAGATAGTCATAAACTGCAGTGACTGCTGTCCCCTGAGGAAGTGCTCCTCATGCTGAAATTTGAGGAAGCATTGAAAACGTGCCCCTCGTTCTAATGTTCACAGCAGGCATCCAGCACTGCTCTTTAGCAGCTGTCTGGTTCTGAACCAGCCTGGAGAGGAGAATCACCTAAGGGTGGAAAAGAAATCCGACCAAGTCCCATTGAGAGGCTTAATTTTTGCAGACTTTTCTTGATGTGTAAAAGTCTACGCTTGACAAGATCTCATCAGCCTCTTACAGTGCTAATGACAACGTCTCTGGAAAATACAATTCACATCCGTTCACATCCAGGTGTGCTTGTGAATAAATAATTTCAAGTAGTTTGATATGGAAAACTGAGTTTTTTTTTTTTTTTTTTTTTTTTTTTTTTAAAGACAAAAGTTAGCCTTGAGCCTTAAACCTGTTTCTGCCTTATAGCTTAATAGGTACATTTTATGTGTAAGAGAGACATTACTGATATTCCATTCAAATTCTTATTGTGCTATGAAATTGTCTTTTTTATCATTATTTTTTTTTTATTCTTTGATCCAGACTTGGCAAGAGAGCCAGCCTATAAATCACAAGCACTTTTTAGGAATAAATTCTAGATGCTCTTCCTAGTCAGAGGGATTCATTGCTGCAAAGATTTGGTTGAAAAAGAGAAGACACACCTACTTTTTTTAATCTTGCTGGGCAGTATTTGCCTTTGAATGGCATCCAGTATCCTCACTTAGTAGGTGCTCTTTGAGTCTGATGATGTCAATGCTAATTCTTCGAGGTTAGAGGTCTGTCACACCTAATAAATCCGATGCCTTTTGTGTTTGTAGGATTGTCGTGGTTCCGCTCGAGTGGGCAGCCGAGCTCCACCACAGCCGCTCTCTCACTCCCCCTCCTCAAAGAGGAATGGGGAGAAAATATGTGAAAAGGGCTCAAGGATTGAGATAAGGACGAGAAAATCATGCAATAATTATTGTAACGGGCAAAACAGACTCGGCATAAGGAGATAGTAAGATTTATTGCCTACAACTAACAAGCGAGAGAAGTGAGAAAACAAAGGAAAAAAAAAACAAAAGCACCTTCCCCCCCCATCCACCCTCTTCCACCTCCTCCCCCCGAGCGGCGCAGGGGAACGGGGAATGGGGGTTATGGTCAGTCTACAGCACTTCTTCTCTGCCGCTCCTTCTCGGTCACTCTCGTCCCCTGTGCTGTGGGGTCCCACCCACGGGATGCAGTCCTTGATGAACTGATCCGGCGTGGGCTTCCCACAGGCAGCAGCTCTTCCAGAACTGCTCCAGATATGGGTCCGTACCACGGGGTCCATCCCTCAGGAGAAAACTGCTCCAACCTGGCTCCCCTACGGGCAGCAGCTCCTGCCAGGTCACCTGCTCCTGCGTGGGCTCCTCTCCACGGGCTACAGGTCCGGCCCGGAATCTGCTCCGGCAGGGGTCTTCCACAGGCGGCAGCCTCCGTCGGTGCAGGGCCACCTGCTCCACCGTGGTCTCCTCCACGGGCTGCAGCGTGGAACCCTGCTCCACCGTGGTACTCCATGGGCTGCAGGGGGACATCCTGCTTCACCATGGTCCTCACCACAGGCCGCAGGGGACCTCTGCTCCGGCGCCTGGAGCACCTCTCCCCCTCCTTCTACACTGACCTTGGTGCAAGGCTGTTCTCCCACTCCCTTGACTCTCCCGGCTGCTGTGTGGCGCAGCGTTTTTTTCCCTGTCTTAAATATGCTCTCACAGAGGCGCAAAACAACATCGCTTATTGGCTCGGATCTGGAAAACAATGGGGCCCTTCCCAAACATGGGGCAGCTTCTAGATCTTTCTCACAGAAACCACCCCTATGGCTCCCTGCTACCAAAACCTTGCCACGTAAACCCACTACAAGGATGTGTTGGTGACTTTTTTTCCTGTGGTTATGCTATTTTCCAGAATGAATTCTGTACGTCATATTTCTGTGGAAGACTTGAGTTAGTTACTCTTTGTATCTCCGTACTTAAAAAGGTACTTGCTAGATTCTAGCAAAGGAATTTTTGATATTCACTTTATTGAGACTCTTTTATACCAATCCATTTGGTTAGATAAGGTCGTCTTTGTGTGTTGGAGGTGGAGAAGGAAGGAGAGGCTCCTGACAGAGGGTCACCCAGGTGTTGAGATGTACTTAAAACTGTATGGGATTCCTAAGAAGATGGTGATGGTTTTCTCAACAGCAATTGGGGTAGTTTCTGAGGTTTGCCCCAGTTTTTCAAGCTACCCCATTTTTTGGATATGCTGCTTTTTATCCTTTTGGTTACCTGCTTCTTTTTTGTGGTGGATTGAAATCCCCCAGGGCACCAGCAGATTTGTTAATTAAAGTCAGATGGCTGCTGTATTCAGATGGTCTGGGTGGTTTTAGTTGATTTGAAGATGCAACTTCATTCTTTGTGGATCAAACAGTAAATTTAAAGCTTTAAGGTGAGGAGAGAGGCACTCGCTAATGGGCCTCACCGGTGACGAGTGGGTTAGAGGTTGCACTCTGGCAGAAGGCTGCTAATTAGCTGGACTGAAAGTAGCTAAAATATGTCCTTTGTCTTGGGGTGGTGACTGACCTCTGCTCGGGGCCTGGTGACTGGATCCCCTGCTGGCAGCCAGGTGAGGGGCATATCAAAATGGGCCAGAAATCGCCAGGATCTGAGCTCCAAGGCCCATAACAGCGGTCTCAAGAAGAACCTTGGGGTCTGGCTTTTGTCCGGATGTCTTCAAAGTGGTAGCTGACTTCTGGTGCCCAAATCATAAGCTCTTAATTATCGCTGTGGAATTAAGTATTCTCCACTACCTCTCACTTGTCAGGATTAGCTTAAAACTTTTCCTAAGAAGGGCTCTGCACACGTCTGATAATACAGGTGTGAGTCTGCTGTTTTCCAGGCAGGGATGGGAAGATTTGGGATGCTGTGGACACCTGACAGGCAGCAAAATTCACGCTGTTCACAATTACGAGCAAGTAGCTGACTCTTCTGAATTACAGCACTGCTTCACCTGCCTCTTCCCACCCCTTTCTGCCTTTCCCCTCTAGTCTGTACAACAGAGCACGGGAGCCTGGGACTGGGTACGTTATGGAAATAATTAGCACATTCGGTAGGCACAATTTTTAGGGGGAGATGACTTTGATCTAATCCCTTTCCTATTCTCTGTGAAAATGTGGTTTAGTGTTGAACTGACCTGGAATCAAAATGCACAATTTCAGAAATGTTTCTTGACTCAGAAATACTGAAAGGTGATCCATTTTCAGAAGGAATTGGCAACTTCTTCAGTTCAAAGGTGAGGTGGAAACAGGATGTTTTCCTAGAAGTGGAAACTTGAAAGTTATTTTGCTCCAGTTAAAAACTTCAAGAAACTTCCTCAGAGGTGCTCTGTGATTTTTATTTTTTAATGCCTTTTCAGGCTGAAGACCACAAGGAAAAATTTCTCAGACTAGCTGAGCTAATACAGCTCACTTGCAGACTCAGACCCAGACTGTTTTTTGCCACTCAAAGCACCAAAACTTATGATTAAAAACTGCCTTGCTTTCTGCAATGGTTATGTGATCTCAGAAAAGGAAGGGGGGAGAAAAAAAAAAAAAGAGGGAGAAAGAGATCAGTCTCTGTTTACACGAAGTACAAATTTATAGAACTGGGAGAAAAAATGTTTTTCTGTCCTATAATCACTAAGCCACATGCAGCAGTGTTTGTGCTGGGAGCAGATGCAATACCCTGTAATGATGTCTGTGCTGTGCAGATACATAATCAAGGGTCTCTTAAAATCTGTTTTGTTGCCCTAAAAGACAGCACAGCGAATTTATAGTTTCTAGCACATCTGTAATGCTGTGAGACAGTTGCTTTAAAAACAACAGCCCACAAACCTATTTCCATTTGTGGTTTTGATCTCTAGGTGGCAGGTTTTAACACTAAAACAGTTTTGGGTTCCTGCTCTGAGCTCAGGAGCTGAAAATGTGCTGGAGAAATAGAAGATGAAAATAAGAACAACACTATTTTATTCTATCTGGATGTTATATTGATTTATGATCATATCCTTTTATGCGAGTTGGAGAGAAGTGGTAAAGAACCCAGTTGGTTTTCTTCCCCATGCTCTCTGTATGCCAGCAATGTTGAATTTTCTTGTTGCTTTTCAGGCTGGTTTGAGTAATGTTGTCTGAACTGTGGGGCTTTGGCAGTCAAATGGGACCTGCCTTAGAGAAATACCTATCTTCATTTTGATGTGGACAAGAAATGTCTTAGACTGTTTCTTCAAGAGCTCACCAATTCTTTTTTTCTTCTCTTTTTTCTTTTTCCTTTTATTCTGTTGCCCAAGGCTGGAGGGTCAAAGAGGGGGAGAGTAGGAAGGACAGTTAGGGAGGAGACAATGAATTGTTGGGCCTGAAAGATTTTTATTTTATTTATTTATTTACAACAACAAAAAAAACAGAAACCCAGTGCATAGTGAAAAAAAAAAAAAACACATTATGAAATAGTCACCCACTGCTAGAGAAGAGGAGAAGGAGATTGGACTCCTTGGAAAAGCATCTTCCATAGTGTCACACACACCAGGCTGTATATGCTGCAAGTAGCCAGGACAATGAGCAGTGCCCTTAGGGATTGGAGTAGTCCTGCTTCTCTGCATGTGATGTGTAGGAGGAGACTAATTTGGTGCAGGGTCTTCATTGTCAGCCCTTGTGTGGAGGAGGTTAATTGTGCAGAAAGTCTGAAAGGGGTCTTGTAGTCTAGGAGCTGTGTTTGGAAATAGTTGCTGTGTACGTAGAGAGAGATGTGTGCTTGCATCTACATCTAGAAATGTCTCTGAAGGATTCACAACCTGAAGAATAGCATCATGCCCAGGGTCTCCTTGCTCTGTATTCAGACTGCCAGTCCTGCTGTTAACTAGCTCTAACTGCAAGGAGAAGCAATGGGTGTGAGAAGTTTCTCATCAGTCATTCAAATGGATACATCTTTCTGCAGGGAACTGTTAGGTTAGTTCAAGACACTGAATTTGTCTCTCATAGTATGGATGAATTGGGAATAAATTGATCTGAAGGTTCACGGATGACAGCCAAGACTCTGGTTCAGCCCTGTCCTGAAACACAGGAGGAATTTGGGTCAAGATCCATATCCACCTCCCAAAGTCATCAGACACATGGTAGAGTTGGGTGCTTGCAGAAAGTGTATGAGAAACAAAGCAAGGACATGAAAACCTCTGGAATGGTCAAGTAGACACATTTGATCATTGATCCTCATTGACTAGATCTCTAGCTAGCCAGACTCTCCTCTCAGGAACTTAGACTCCCAATTCATGTATGTTCACACCTACTTGGAGACAGCTGCCTTGGGAGGACAGTACCTGGACCTCTTCTCCTCCCCTTGGCCAAGTGACTTCCCCAAAGTCATGCTGAAAGTTTCTGCCAGGTCAGAGACCAAGCCAGCTCTCCTAAAGCCCAGTCTCAAATTTCAAAACTCACCTGCGTTTCCCTCCTAATTTTGTGTTTATACAGTTCATACTCTGCATGCACGGTTACTGTTATCCTCGTTTCTGATGCATTGGAACACGGCAGCAAATCTGTATTTTTCAATTTGTCCTGTTTATGGTACAGCCCATTTCTGTTGCAAAAGCATTGTTAGTTTATTTAATGCGTCTTTTATAAATCATTTGACAATGCCGGGATCTGATTCCTGTACAGGGAAAAAATAATACAGCTTTAATCCACTCTTTCTTGCAATGATTGTAGCAGTGATAGGAAACAATATAATTAGAAGCCATTCTTTCAGCCTGGAAATTGTAATTGGATTGTGAATTTTATAGCAGCAGCTTTCAAAAAATAAACAAGAATTAGTCAACTAAAGAAAATATGCTCATTGTGTTTCCAGCCAAAGCTGCATTCTGTGGTTAACTTTAGTTCTTTTTTTTTGGTTGCTGTTTGTTTAATTTTTGTTATCCTGGTAAATACGGCACCCTTAGAGGCTGCAGAGCTGCTGACACGGATTATTTCCTAGGGCAATCAGCTGTCTGAAGCAGGCGCCTGCAGTTGTGTCCTCTTTGCTTTCCGCCTTGAAGCTTGCTTGTAGCATCTCTGGATGTATTAGTGCTCCTGTGGATCTGATTTGCTTTGAGGTTTGCTGGAGAAGCCAGTGTACCCTAAACGTAAGTGCTAGAGCAATGTGCAAACAAACAACAACAACAAACAAACAAAACCCCCAAATTAACCCTCATGTAATTGGGATGTTGGAGAGCCTCAGAGACAGAAGGGAGAAGGCAGCAGATGGACAGAAGGAGGCCTGTTGTATTTACTGCTCAACCATTTAACACAGTCTTGGTAGAAGAGCAGAAAATAATGTTTGTAAAGGTGTTTTGTGTTCTGCAAGGCTCTATACATGATAAATAGGTAGAAACCCTGTTGAAACGAGGGCTGGGTAGAAAAAGACTCCTCATCAAGAGGGATTTTCCTTATAACTGTGCCAACCCAAGAGCAGAGAGGGTGGCTGGGCCTGCAAAGCCCTGTAGATGCCTCAGGGCATCTCCTGGACAACTTTTTCTGTCACAGCAGCCCACGAACAAGGGTGTTCATCCTAGTGACATGCTTGGATCATGCATTTGCCTTACCCATAGCTTTTCTGCCCCAGTCCCCTGGCAAGGCCCTCTCCCACAGGCCCTCCCTGTAGGCCCCCTTTGCAGATGTGGCCTTGTGAGGCATGGTGGCAGTGCCACGTCTCTGCTGTCACTGTGCCGGCCACCTCCTGCCCACATACGAGTCCCTCCTGTTGGAGTACTTCTGCTTTTTGTGTGACACAGAGCAGCAGCTGGATATGATGAAAGTGCCAGTCCCTTTTCTGACAGTTTTTGAGGATTTTGTCCTTGCATCCTCTCCAAGCAAAAATGCTCAAAGAGGTTTGACTTGAAGCAGCATTTCAGGCTGGAAGAGGCTGTGTTTTCTTAGTGCTTTGAGTATTTGCTATTAAAGTTCTGCCCACCTTTAGCTAAAACCTGATTTTTTCATGTGAAAAAGCAAAGAAGTGTGGATGAACTTACCTTCTACATTCCTCTGCCCTCCTTAGCCTGGGCCCCAGGGTTCCCGGAGGGAAAGCTGTTACCAGAGCTGTCAGGAAATAAAAACTCCAGACAACTAAAGACTGCATCGTCAACTTACACAGCACGGCCCATTTGAATTTCTGTCAGACAATAACACGGGAGGATTGGTAAACACTGCGTATTCCTATGGAGACCATGCTACCTTTGGTTTATGGCTAAAATAAAACCAGTAACAACACAGTCTCATGAAAATCCTCATATCCATAAATTTGAGAACCCACCGTTCTCCCCCCAGCCCACGAAGTTTTGCAATCCTCCTCACTACATCACTGTCCCGTAGCCAGCGCTGGAGACCCTCCCCTGACAGCTTTATAGCTGATGGCTGAAGAACGAACTGTTACTCCTTGCAAATTATTTTCTAGATTGCCACAAAAATATACATCATTGTGTCATGGAATGGCAACTATATTAAATCTGGTTAGATAGTTAGGGTGGGTTGCTGTCATAAATCAGCTTTCCCTGCCTTGTTGTGGTGGCAATGCAATCAATAGTTGTTGCAATGGTTTATACAGTTAAAAACATTTCCTTTTGCAAAACAAATTTTTAATACTTCTCCGATTCATTAACATCTTGTCTATTCACTGCTTGGAGAAAATCAAACACATCATCCTCTTGGAAATCTGCACTTCCACTTCAATAATGCATCAGTATGAACATTTGGAAGTTGTTAAAAAGGGGAATTATTTCATCACGATAAAAAAAGAAGAATGAGAACAGCTCAGCTGAAAAGATTGCGGTGTCAGTTCTGATTTAATGTGTGAATAATGCTAGCAGGGTGGGGAGAACGCCTCCTCCTGGATAGATTGTTTTTATGTTATTAAAGTCTGTGTGCTGGGATTTACAGCTTGAAACACTTTTTTTTTTTTTTTTTTTTTTTTTTTTTGGTGGTTAGTATTAATGAACTGCATTTTGTTTCATTTCCTTGGGCATGTGAGGATCACCTGAATGTCAGTCATGCAGGAGGAGATTGGAGGTGGTTTGGATTAGAGAAAGTCAGCCCACACTTTAGACTAAGAGCAGGACTGCCATCTCTCAATGGCTGCATCTTTATCAGGAGTGGCATTTTGGTATTTTTTGCTCCAGGGCTGTGGAGAAAAGCTTGAAAACCTGACTGCCTGCAACCTAGGAAATCAGACACTGAAATCAGGAGAACTATATCATGTACTCTGGGCATGTGTGTCATCATACAGTCCTTTTGAACAGTTCCTTCTGGCAAAGGCATAAGCAAGGAAGCTGTGGGGAGCTGGGGGCTGGCCTCTTCTCACAGGTAACTAGTGATAGGACTAGAGAGAATGGCCTCAAGTTGTGCCAGAGGAGGTTTAGGTTGGAAATGAGGAGACATTTCTGTCAGAAGGAGCAGTCAGGTGTTGGGACGGGTTGCCTAGGGAGGTGGTGGCGTCACTGTCCCTGGGGGTGTTCGAGGAGAGGTTGAATGTGCTGCTTAGGGACATGGGTTAGTGGTGACACTGGTGGTAGGGGTGTGGTTGGACCAGGTGATCTTGGAGGTCTTTTCCAACCTTAATGATTCTGTGATTCTGAAGTTTAAAAGCTTTCCTCCTAGCCCAGTAATTAATTCCCTCACATCAATCCTTCAGAGGCAAGAAGGGTGCTTAGGTGGAAATTTCCTGGGGAGGGGAAGAAGAGCTGGGACAGAGGCTCTTCTTGGCCGTGAGTGCATGTGGAAAACACACCCAAGCTTCTGTCTCCTTTCAGGCCTATAAAACACCCTTTTCCCATGTGGCTGCAGAAATACTGAGCACTATGTACCCTGTGAGCTCAGGTCTGGGGAGATTTTGCAAAGACAGTGCAGCTTGGGCTCCCTTCAGTGAGAACATTGTTTGTCTTATCCAAATGAAGCAGGTGATTAAAGAGAAGGTGAGATTAGCAGCTTGTTGGCATTTGATTTCTGAATATTTTTATCCTGTTCACTTATTTGTTTTATGCATCTCTTCTTCTCATTAGAGAAGTGAATGCCAGCCTTGGGATTTGGAAATGATGTTCTCCACAGATGTGGCTCTAAAGAACAGCTAATAAATGCCAATTATCCTAGGTAGCAGCAGGTCCCTTAAGGGCAAAAGGCTACAAAGTCTGATGGCTCATTTGAGCCAGGAACGACCTCTGGTTCACCTCCTGTTTGCAGCTGAGTGTTAAACCGTTCCTGGCCTGGTGAAGCCCCTTCATGCAAAACAGCAAAGATGCAGACCCAGATTTCAACCTCTACTTCCACAGAGGGAACAGCTTAAATCCTGTGCACCTGGAATAAGGATATGGGTATCCTGGTTATAAATGGCATATCTAGTCATTGATTTTTTTCCCCTCTAATGATTTTACAGACATTACAAGCTAGCAAATGATTCCTTAGACAGGATTTTAGGAGACAGTAAGATGGAGAAGAAGGGTAATGTCACACAGAAGACATTACCTGAGTGATCAGTTAGCACAGAGGGAAAAGAGAATGGTTTTGCTCAGCTCCAGATTCAGGCACATAAATCCAGACTTTTCCAGATCTAAGCGTGGGATTCAACTTCACACGCACAGACACCAACTAGCCAAAACTTCTACGTGGGGCTTGAGAATATGATGCGGCACATGTGGAAGACCCATGAGCTGCTGGACAGCAGATGGAGGCCAGGGAGGGTGGCCTGGGACATCCAAACTGGCATCAGCTGGCTAAATTGACCCTTAGGTCTCCGTTGATGGTGTGGCAGCTTAGACAGCTAACTCACACGTACATAAGGATGCCAAAATGTAGGTGTCTCTGGAGCTGAATTACAGTTTTAATGTTACAGAATTAAAAATAAAAGGTTCATGTGTGAATTTGGACATAGAAAGAGATATGCTCACTAGCTAACTTCTTCCTTTATCAGCCCATCCATCTGCCCAGAGATGGCTAACTGACTAAAGTGACCACCACCTGTGTTTCTGTGCTCTGCTTGTGCTGATGAGGTCTGTGCTGCCAGACCAGAGTGATCAGTTTGTCTTTTTGAAATGAATCTGAGCGTTCAGCTATTTTATTCAATTGGCAAAATATTAGAAGTGTTTTCAAATTCCTCCTGAGCCTGAGACATAAATGACATGTTGTGTCACTTTTCATCAGCAAAAGATTTAAGAAGCTATTTGAGTCTGGGCCAGCCTCACAGCCCTTTTTGAGTCTGATGTGAACTCCAGACCCAGACCTAGCTAAAGGTTATGAGTCCTGTGGAGAGAACGGTTGGAGAAGAAAAGGCTTTTCTCTGAGGTCCTCAATCTCATCTGGGGATTCCTTTTTCCCCTTCATGGTTAATAAGTGGGCAGCCAGGTCTGCAAAAAGATTTCAGTGTCTCTTTCCTCTGCTGACATTTTCTTAAGGAGTTCATACCTCAAGGTAGCTCAGCTTCTGAAGATGCTTGTCATGCTACTGGATTTATGAGTAAAATGATCATTGCAAAGAAGGGTTTGCTGCAGATCATTGGCTAAAATACTTCAGCCCATGTATTCAAGAGGTCTGACTCAACAGTCATGATGGTTCTTTCAGGCTTTCTGATAAATCATTTCTGTTCTGCAGAACTCAATGCATCAGCCCAAGGTTCGCTCCTAATATGCCTTTTATTCCTTTCTCTGAGCTTGCAAGCCACACTAAACAGTGCTCTGGATTTGTAACGTGGATAACTGTTCTTGGAGAGCTTGAACCAAATTCTACTAACACCTTACCCCAGGGAAACTCAGGCTAAATACACAATTCGGATGCCTGGAAGTGGTATACTGGGGTGTCTGGGGATCGTAGCATGATGCAACTGGGAAGGGACCTCAGAAAGCCTCTAGCTCAATCTCCTGCTCAGAGCAGGGCCAGCTCTGATGTCTCTGCAGCAAACCCAGGCTGGCAGCAGCACTTGTTTCAGAAAGCTCCATGTGAAAATGTAGCTGCTCTTCTTTGCTCTATATCCCCAACATATAACCCTGCACTTCATTTCCCTATATGCAGGCTGATTCGGCAGCACCCCCAGCAGATTTAGCTGATGTAAGTTCTTCATCTATATGGACACCTGGATTGCCTCTTTTTGTTCAGCACACATTGTCTGGTCTAGCAGTGTAGAGACTCATCTTGAAACCGTCAAAAGAAAAGAAAATCTTACTGCTCTTGCCCACCACAGTTAATATGAAAGCTGTGCTTCTGGCTCAGAATTTGTTTTATTACCCAGACCCATCCTCTCTGAAGGTGATAAAAATATATCTATAAAGAATATATGTATTGCAAAAATATGTCTAGTGAATTTCTTGGTTTTTCTTTCATTTTGTTGGCTATACAACTCAGGAAGGTATAAATGTGATATGAGATACCTTGTCCTGTTCCCTGTATGTTTTACACGCAGCAAAACTTCATGAAACAAGCTGTCCATACAGGTACCAGAGGGGACCAAAGATCTGATGTTACAGGACTTGAGTGGTCTGGGGGATGATGTCCAGAGCTAGGCTGGAACAGAACCAGTGATCCATCCCTTCAGAGCCTACTGGCTGTGAAGCTGTCTCTGCCAAGCTCCCCAAACACAGCTTCAGGAGCTCATTTCCCAAGTGCAGGAGATTGGTAGGACCCTACCAAATGCTCTGTCTGAAGCCCCCTAAAGCAGTGCAAGGAACCTGGTTATCTTCCAAATGCCAAGTTAGTGA
Organism: Aythya marila; assembly: GCF_965140915.1. NCBI lineage: Eukaryota > Metazoa > Chordata > Aves > Anseriformes > Anatidae > Aythya > Aythya marila. Next base: position 71,530,903 of record NC_139045.1, read on the forward strand.
GCAGACAGCTACCTCTATGTACACCTACACGATGGCACCTTGCAGCAAACATGATGTAGAAGCAGACACTGTAGGATAGCCTTTTTTTTTTTTTTTTTTTTTTTGTAGTAGTGGATTATCATGTTCCTGGAAGCATTCACCTTTCTCTTGTCTGTGAAAATCTGCATCAGAGGTCTTCTTCCTGTCTTCCTCTCCAACTCATGCCAGCTTTGGACTGATTTGATGTTAAGATTTCTGTTTCTCACTTTCTCCCTTCCCCCTGGTACTTCTGCACCTGATTTATTTGTTGCTACATCTCTTCATTCTTTAAAAGTTTACCTGTGCACCTCACTGGGAAGCACGGAAGCTTGTCCATATGCCAGTATACAAGACATTCATACAAGTAGATTCTGATACCTACTGTTTAAATCACAGCTACATTGTGAAGACAATTCCTCACTGAGTGAAAACAGAGGTGCTGCTGAGGCCAGTCCTTTGCATCTCCTAAAATCAGTGCCATTTGTTGATTCACTCCAAAGCAATTTGTGCATTAGAGAGACATTTGCTGCATCTTTTGGTATTAAATAAGGGGACTGGAGAGCAAAGGGGACATAAAGATTTATTCAGCAGTCATGGACAAGGAACAATCTTCTCAAAACCTGATGGGATAGCACAAGAAGAGGTACAGGAGGAGGAAGAGGTCTAGGCTGATGGCAGAATCTGGCCAAGCCATAAGTATAAGGGAGCCATAAAAAATACATTAGTGTTGCCAAGCTGTGTTTCCAGGATAGGAAAATAAATGCTTTTGTAAATGTTACGGTGAGTACTTACCAGGTCTAAAGTATACAACTCATGCTCAGAAGGAGATGCCATTAAACTGAAGGCTGCAGGAACAGAGAATGGACAGTCTGCAAGGTGGGCAAAAGAATTTGCTTTGGAATGGCAAGTGTTTGAAAGAGGATGTGATGTTGAAGTGCTGTCATCTGGGAAAAAGCTTTCAAAATACTTGTCCACAAGACCACGACCAGGCTGCTCACACAGAGCACAAGACCTGCAGAATCATCGGTGCAGCGGCATCCCCAGCATTTTCCATTCCAGGTGTAAGGATGGAGATGAGTGGTTTTCTGTGAGAAAAGCTGCGGGCTGCTGGCTGAAGTTGTTTGGAGATCACTGTCAGGGATTAAAAAGGAAGGAAAAGAACTTCTGAGGTGACAGCAGTGATGCAAGGATGGGTGGGTAGAGACTGGACAGGGGAATACTGAAACTAGAAATAGGAAGAAATAATTCATACACTGGATCACTGTACAGTGGAAATTGAGAAAGGAGACCAGAAAATGAAACAGCATGACATGGAAGGTGGCATGAAGCATAGCTCTGTGGCTCTGAAGAGTCCTTTGGTCCTGCCTTCCTGGAACCCATCTATCTTCTTTGCTGTTTCAAAATATTTCAGCAATTTCTGTAAACAAACTGCACATTTTGGGCCATATTTGTAATTGCCAGTGGAAAAAAGAGGGAGGCAGGGAGACCAAAGAAATACATGTAGTGAAAAAAATATTTTATATTTTCTTTCCTTCTAGTTATCTCTTTCTTCTTTCATCCCTATTTTTTTCCCCTCTTTTGATGTGTTCCTGGCTGTCTCTATGCAAGATTAATCATTTGAATGGGAGAAGTGCCACTTTAAGGTAATTGTGAAGGATTACATCCATGATCACTGCAAAAGAGCTGAGGTGTTAAATTAAAAAATGTTGCATTTGCAGAGCCAGGTTCTGATCGGCTGGGCTACCCGTGCTGCAGAGAGCCATCTGAGCTGCCACAGAGAGCTGGGGCTTTGACTTCAGCTGCAGCCAGGTGGGGGAAAAGCCTCTGTCATCATTTTTTGTGAAAACCGCTGTTTAGTGTCCAATAAAGGGCCTCACAGCAAACAAGATGGTAGATTGTGTTAAGGACAGGTTTGAAAATATCTCAGTTAGCTTGGTGTCAGTGTGACACCTGTGCAATGAGGTGGATCCACCGATCACTTTGTTGGACAAAACACAGGGTAGCAACAAGAAGAGTTCTCAGAAAGGAAATGAAAATAACCAGCATTCTGAAAAAAAGCCTCTATTGAAAGGAACGAATCCAAGATGATGCTGTATAAGATAAGTCTATCACTCAGGCTTTCCTAGTAATAGCAGAGTAAGGATGCTCCTAAATTAAATACGTTTTAAAGCAATGAAACCAAACACATCTGAACACATACAGAAGTACCTGGAGAAGCTCTAGGCAGGAGATTTTCTTGAGAAGACCACAGTGAATTAAAGGCAAGAACTGATACCTTTAAGGGCAGCGTATGAGAAGGATTATTGCCTGGCTCTGATTTGCAGCCCCTGTGGAGCAGTTACTCCTGGCTACATGAACATTGATGCTGCCCAGCTCAGAGCTCAGCTCACACAAAGCCAAGCCCACTTTGCACTTTTCTAACCAAATACCAGGCAGGACTGGTAGGTGGCTTAGGAAAGGCTGACATTGGCCAGTATGAGAGTAATTTTTGTCATTGAGGATCAAAAACTTGCTGTGGTGTAGCAAGAAGATAAAAATATTTCTGGCTGCTTTCCTTAGCGTATGAATTTTGCATGTTCCCACCTGGAGCCTTGCTTTCTCCTCAGAATAAGATGGTACTGGGCTGGTAGATTGAACCTGACGTGGAAACCTGCCCCATCTGCCATCCAGTCTGCTTCAGGACAAGTACTTTCTGGAAAATAATGGCATGTCTTGGCAAGTTTACCCCACCTACGGATCGATAAGTCTATGAAGATGGTTTCCCTTTGAGACTCCTGGCACCACCTCTTCCACACCTGGGCATTTTGTCTCTGAAACCAGCTCAGTGGGTAAGGAGGTACAAAATAAAGTTATAAACAGGATGGTTTTCTCTCATTGTGAAGCTCTGGAGCTTTTGAAGAACTTCATAAGAGCAATTCTTTATATAACTCCATTTGAGGCTCTTTCCACCCATATGTTTTGCCCTCTCTTTAAGATTTCTTTGCATTTCCATTCCCTTAATCCCATTTCCTCTTTCCCTCAATGTTCTACCATTTGCAGTCATCTTGCTGACATGGTAAGTTTTTCATTTTCCACTGAGAAATGACTCATTTATTACAGTAGGGGTTCCAGCTCTTCACTGACTGCTTACAGACGCCTTTTGAATTGAGCTTTGAAATGGACTTCATGAATAATAACCCAAAAATAACCTAGTGATGTGATTTGACTTGGGCTCTTGGAAACTCATAAATCATCTTGAGCATCATCAGTTAAAAAAAGTCCACTGTGGGGAAGAGCATGCATTTGCCAAGCCAGAAATAGGCGCTGTGCAACCTGTTTACAAGACTTCTAAATGCAGACGAGTGGGGAAAGTAGGTCATTTTGGTCGCATGTGGAGACTTGGATGGGGCATCCAGTGCTTTGAGAGCTCGGAGACATCCATATCAAAGCTGGGAAGATGTCTCAGTCCAGATGGCTTGTGCCCAGCAGGGAATGGCACAGCGCAGAGGCAGAAGGAGTTGATGGACACCAGGCAGTCCTACAGATGCCTCATCTCCCAGGGTGGCAGAGGGTCAGTGTGGTCTCACACGTGAAGCGAAGTTTGGAGCATCAAGTTGAATGCCAGGATCTCTTCGAGGTCTCTTTTCCCTTTCAGATGGCAGCACAAGTGGATGGTGAATGATGGCAGTGGTTGGTCATAGGGTTTGGCACATGGGGTTACCAAGCAGGAGGCAGTGCTGTGCTGTCTCTTTGGGCTGAATCACAGGGGACTGAGAGGAAGAGACCCAACAGTTTTGGGCCTGCCTCTTCTCCCTCACCTTGCTCTGACCTGCACATAAGGGTGGGAAGGGTCTGGAAGCTCGTGGAGGTCCATGGGGATGGGAAAACAAAGAGAATTGATATGATTCACAGGATATGCTCTGTGCAGCTTATTTGTAAACAACACTTCAGTCTCACTGGGCACATCCTCATGAAGGCTTTGGGAATCAATGTATGGATTTACCATCTGTGGAACTGACAGCATCACTGTCAAACAGTATTTAAGAAGAATGAAATCAGTTCATGATAAATGCCAAGCCCACTAATGACTCAACAATTCTTATGTGTAAATAATTTAATACAGTATTGAATTGCATTAATTCAACATTAATATCGGGGAGAAGGGAAAGCCGTTCTTTACAAGAGATGCTCTTTTGTGAGAATAGCCTGTTTATATCTCTCTTTTTATGGGTGCCATGCCAAGCAGGTAACATCTATAGTACCTGTAGTACTATATAGTACCTTCCAGGCTGAAAGAGTGTTAGTGTGGGATAAGATAGACATGGCAACACCAGTGCTACACACAGATGTTCTTCTATTTTTCCTGACAGCGTAATCTGAAATGTGTATGAGGTCAGTGGCAATGGAGAGTAAAGGCCAGAGAAGTGGACAGGGAGGGGTGTTTCATACCTGGTCAACTACAAGACACCATTAAGCTAGCTCAAGAGGAGCATGTATCTCAGCCCCCCTAACACCTGTGTTAGTAGAGAAAGGTACAAGTGCAGCCCAAGCAGGGCAAGGCTCTCAATAGGCAATTTTAGCCCCATGGGCTTCACCTGTGTCAGCCTATGACTGCACCTAAAGCTGATGCTGAAGGAGCTCTGATTTGTTGGTGAACTGATTTAAGAGTTTGAGCCCTCTATCACCCGGTAATACCTTCCAAATATCCTTTTTGACCTCCAGCTTGCTCCTCTCAAGTGCTATGTTGGCCTTGCAGAGTGCTGTGGGCGAAATTATACACTTCACTCATCAGAGAAAAGCAGCAGTATGTTTATTGATATAACGTAGTGATCTAACAAAGCTTAACTGTAAATAAGACAGCGGCTTAACAAGATTTGAGAGGGCAAGGTATGCTTGATAATTTACTGCATAGAGGACAGGGTAAGTCAAATGTGTCAGGGAGACTCCCCTGTTGACTCATGAGGTTCAGAGTGTACCCTCTTGTTTTCTAAACTCCTCAAACAGAAGATTTGAGATCTAGATCTAGATGCAGCTGGATCCCCTCCTAGTCCCAGATATGGTTAATGCTTTATGTCTGAGGATTATATGTGCATAATTGATTTAAGATTTAATCTTAGCAAAGCTTACAGAGTTTAGCAGGCTATTAACCTCTTACTGAGGACCTGCTGCAACAAGGAAGCACTTGCAAGGGGTAAGGGATCTCCGCAGCAGGTGTGACCTTGAGAGATGTCCCTACTCAATGGGAGATCCCACCATGAAGAAGAGCTCCAAAAGCTCTTGGTCTGCTCACTATTTATGGGGTAAGATGATGGACTGGCAGTCATATGGTTGCTTTGTTTTTGGTGCATGCTCCAATGGCCCTCAGCTGCTGAGCCAGGTGTCTGCCAGGTTCTTCAGCACCCAGCTTGAGCTGATGCTGTGGTCGCTACCTGCATGAGCAAGGCTGGTGTTTGGACAAGACAATGGCCAGACCGAAGGTGAGAAGTGTTGTGGGGGGAGCACAGCATCATGCAGGGAGAGAGGGGAAAGGAAAAAGTGCTGAATGTCTGTACAGCTGCTCTGGCATTACTGGAGCTGGTTACTGCAAAAATAAGTCTTTTTGGCCCTAAAGCACTTGTTCTTAGAGCTTTAGTGGATGTGTATTTGTGTGAAACAGGACAGTGAAATGTGCTAGGCAAGCCAGGTTTGAACTGTCATCACTGCAGATTCAAGGATCACTTACAGTCCTTCCCTTCATGGCCTGGTGAACACAGCAGTGTTCAGCAGTGACTAGATAAATTATGATGAATACAGCTGTATGATAATGGGCTCGTTGCAACTCTGCCAATGTCATAGATCAAATTCGGTTCAGCGTTTCAATGTTTTGTCTAAATTGATATCCTGAAATATTGTGTCTGCTAATTGTGACTTAAATGCTTGAACTCAGTAGAAGCTTGGCAGCTGGCTGTGATTAATTGTCATATTTTGGTACCACTGATGCTATGGACCATAAAGTTTGTTTCAACAAAATGCCAGCTAAAGGGAAAGTTAAATGTATTAAAAGGCAGGAATGGTAAAATTGTCTGGGCAGAACACCAAGCTCAGGAGTGGCATTTTTTTCCTTGCTCTGCTGCTGAGTAACTATAATAAATTTCCCGAGCCTTACTTTGCCTGCTTCATCTATACTGTGCTCAGAGAAGGTACAGTCTCTTCAAACCCATCTGTATGGTGCCTTGTGAAATGGGGCTGTAAATACTGCAGTGCGTCTACTTACTCCTGTAGTAAAAGCAACTGTAATTCGGTCTCCCCATAAGCATGGCTAAAATATGGTTATATATTAGAGCATGTACCAACTGAGGTGAGAAAAAAGTCAACTGAGGAAGGTCATGGATGAGGCTGGAGTAGATAAATGGGACTTCCATGGTGACCTGAGTGACAGGAGCCAAGTGAGGTGATGAGGGTGGTGGGACTGGTCACTGCCTGCAGCACCGAAGGAGAGGGGAAGGCCTCTGGGCAGTGACACTGGGTCTCTCCCAGTACTCACATGGCCACTGGTTGCTTTCTTCTATCTGAAGCCATAGAGGCATGACTGTGTCACGGTGAGCAGCTTCTCAGGAGACTTCTGATTTCTTATTTTCATTGCCCCAGCTGCTTCTGCTGGCAGCTGGCCAGTGATTAGAGCCCATTTCCTGTGCTGCTCCATGTATTAAGCTGAAGACCATTTCCTTGGAACACATCTACTTCTTTCAAGACATGGTTTCTTGGCAGTGAGACCAGTTTAAGACCAACTTCTCCAGGTATTTGTTTGCCTGTGCTGCTGCAGTTTCCTGCTCTGTCAGTGAGACGGATCATAGATCAGGTTAAAAATAACCCAATTTCCACGGTGTCTTAAGGGCAACAAGGAACTTATGTTCTCCTCTTAACAAAAAGAGCAAATTTGGAAAACCCATTGCCTTTACTGAACGTTAGAACTGTCTGTGGACTCCTGACCTCTTCCAAGACACCTCTCAGCATAATGCTTTAAAGCATAGGCTGTTTGATACCCCAGTGTGTATTCCAGATGGCCATGGTGCCAGTTTTATCATTGAATTGTGCCTCTATGTCTCCCCATCTTCTTTACCTTGGATGGGGGATCAATGCTCTGCTTCCCATTAAACAGTTTGGGAGCTGGATAGACCCACCAAAAACTTATGCTCATTAAATCAGTTCCTCTTTCATTACAACCAAATCTCTACTGGAGCAATTTTGAGAGGCTTTCAAGGCAATTGAGACAAGCTGTCTTTCTATGTGCTTTTCTATTTTTCTGAGAAGGGCACAAGTTCCTAATTTGACAGTAATCTCATCACTTCAGTGCTTAGTAGAATGCCACTAAGTATGTCAGAGACATATTTTAGCTCTAGGAAGTCCTTAACAAAAAATCTTAGGCAGTACAACTGCTTAAGCAATTTCTAAATGCCCCATATAGCTATTTCTACTGTATCTTTCTCCTGGTTGTTTTTATTGAAAATTTGAAAGAGAAAATTGGCAATTAATTATACAATAACAATGATGATGATGATTATTAGCTGTAATAAGAATAACGATAGAAGAGAGCTTTCCATCCACATAAAATGCCATCCAACCTAGATGAATGAAATCAGTACAGAAAATATATGGGTATTAAATTCATAAAGTAATTTCCTTCAGCGTTGTTATCATATCTTCTAGTGTAATCCAAGAAAATAGATGCTCACAATGCAGCTATAAATATTCATCTGGGCAACAAGCTTTCAGTCTCTCATCTCCTGTGATTGGCTTTCCATTGTCAGTGATGGCATTACGTTATTTCCTTCGAGCCGAGCATGCGAAGGCATCAGGTGCACAATAGCAAAGTTAGAGATAAAACTTACTGAAATTAAATTCACTCCTGTTGAAACCTGATAAACATTTCCTATCTCCAGAGCCACTCTTGTGAAGAAATGTTTTTATAATCTATTTGGCCATTAAGTGGAATAAAAGGGCTCTTGGGCCTGGTTCATCCTGAATAAAGGACATGGACATGTGCAATGCCCTGTACGAGGGGCCCGACATCCTGGCTGCTGCTTCCTAGTTCCTGAGTTAATGCAAACAATATTATGTTCCCTAAAGGAGTTTTATAGTTAGAAAGAGTTATATGGTAATAAGAGTTATATAGGTGCAATGCACCTGGGGTGTATAAAATGCTCAAATTGCAACCCTTTCAAAGAAGTTATCATCCTTGGAAGTGGCTATAAATATATGTGAAAAGGAACTGAGGACTGAAGGGGAAAAAGTCAGCTGAAGTTTTCTATTGAAGTTTCCCCTGCCCCCTCCTATGAAATTCAAAGTTATACCAAAACCTATTGAAGTAACCCAGAGCCCCTGTAAGATGGAGCAATAGCATCTTATGAGAAACCATAATCCTGGTAAGAAGCCATAACCATACAAATAACCCTTTTCTCTCCTGAAATAAATGACTAACAAAAAAAATCTATAAATGCAGCTCTACACACACAACTATATTTCATTTTTCTTTTTAAGAAAGATGTCAAGAGTCCTACTGATGTTGTTTTAATTCATTTTATTATGTAGCTATTTATTTTCTGAGTCTCTAAGGAAAATATTAAAGCAAAACAACACATGCTTGTAATTTTAATTTAAAGCAAAAGTCTTGTTTTCATTCCATTTCTGCCTTTATTTTGCAATCAATCCTTTGAAAACCAAAGGAGGTTCAAATATTTGATTTATTTGGAAATTTCCTGATGAAAAAAGGTTTTAAAGGTTACTACAGAAAAAAAAAAAATCATTGTAGAATATAAATTACTTTGACAAAAACCTGTTTTCCAGAAACAAACTGATGTATAACTAGTCACCCTCTAAACATCACAATGAGCTTGCATGGTATTTCGTAAGAAGTTGATTTTAGAGATGAGCTTTCACAACTATTCTAGAAGAAGTAACATGGTAAGACCTTCAAAACAAACAAACAAGGCTACCAAGATCTTCATGGAAACTATCAGGCAAGCACAAAGCCACCTCTTTGTTAAAGGTGCATATAAATCTCACTGCTCTAAACTGGAAGGAAGCTGGAAAATCTGCTGTCCAAAAGGCACAATGGTAGTGATGAGAGGGAATATTTTCCTGTCACTTGAGTTATCAGTTTTGGATTAGTTCTGCTTTTAGTTGTTTTTAAACCTCTGTTGTGGAAGGCAGAAAATAAATCATAATGATCTCCCTTTTGGATTGGCTCTATGTCATAATACTTCTCAAAGTACATGACATGGGTGAGCTGATATGGTATCTGGCTTCCTGTCTCTTCGTGTGTCTTCACACAGCAGCATATACAGAAGATGGTTTTCAAAGACATAGACACCTATGGGAGTTGTTTTTATGAAGAAAAAAGAGGGAAGGCAGCTGTAGAAACAAGACATACTGGTTGCATAAGTATACTAATTATATTATTACAAACAACTTTATTATTTATCTTGTTATTAATGTTTACACCAAAGTGAGTTGTTTTTCTGAGGAAAAAAAGTAGATTCAGGTTCTTGCATGAAATTAAAAATATCTTTGCTTGGCTGATGGCTTTGAAAGGTTCATCCCTTTAAACTGAAACACATGAAGTTATTGGGGAGTTGTGCTTGCGCAGCAACAAAACAAGTGATATTCAAGCTACTTATTTTTATTGCTGAAATGAAAATGCCTCTTTCAACATACTCAAAAGCCTGGCAAGGTGGACGGAAGATGAATGACAGCAGTTGCAATACAGCCTTGGGGAACTGTTCCGGAGTTGTTCTTAACAACCCTTTTACCTTTAAACCAGGTAATGTAATAACCATGAATTAACTATTTATGCTGTTTGTGACTGCTGTAAATTTAGGCTTCCATATTCTATTGATTTAGTGTAACTACAGTCATGCTTATGGCACGGTGAGTTATAATGTCATATTTAACCTCGTGCATTGATTTCTAACAATATGAAGTCAAAACATGTTGTCTTGTGAACCAGCTAAGTTATAAATGTCAAATAATTTTCTGGATAAAAACCCTATTCCAGAATTAAACAATCAATATCTTTCAAGGTTTTTTTTTCCTTGTTGTCTAATTAAGAAAACCCAAATATCATCTGTGAAAGGCAAGTCGTTCATATATTGCTACCTATGCTTGTCACCAAAGCTTGTTTCTCACATAACTTCAGATAAAACCCTGCAAAGGAAAGCCCTTCTGAACAGGCAACACACCAATCTAAAGTAAATCAGAGATGAAATTAATAAATACGTAAATAGACCCACTTGTCTTGGCTTTTGGAAGAAGGTAGAAGGCATGGAGGAGAAATGTGTTTAGTGCAATCCTCTGGATTTGGCTAGTACCATCACAGGTACTAGTGTTGGTGCTGGCCCTACTCTAAAGATTTGTGACACAAAGGCACAGAGCATTGGAACAAGATACAGGAGAGTTGCCCTTGGCCACAGTTTGTCTTAGACTATATGCTGCAAGAATCAGCACTCTGGCTTCCCTGGCTTGCATTTCTCATTAGGGATGTCATTGTTGCAATGAGTGTCTCAGCTCAGCTGCAGTGTGAGTCTTGGGGTATTCCTCCCCTTCACATCTGCTGCCAGGGCTTTGCACCAATTTGTCTTTAAAGCTTCACGCTAGCTGCAGTAATGCAATCAGAGAATAGTAAGAGAGGAAGGAGGTATCTGGGAAGATGCAGGGCACATCCCTGTAGAAAGGGAGGTCTTTGAAGGGGTAAGTTGATCTTCTACCCTCCTCAGCCCATGGGTCTCTCAAACTGGTTGAGCTGGGAGGAAGAGACTCACCTTGCAATGAGCTCAATGTGCTGAAGAAGCAAAATGTCTTGATCTCCTATTTCTCTAACGTAGAGCAAAACTGAAAAAAGATGGGCAGAGAATGTGAAAGTTCCTGTTTTATCTATGCTTGTGTGTGAGTTTCCTATTCTGCCTCTAAATTGCACCTGATATATTTTTATTGGACCAAGATGTAAAAGCTAGATTTCATTGCAGTCATGATTTCTGACCCACTAAGTGTTACTGAAAATTATCCCTTGAGGCAGAGCAACTACTTAATACTACATATCCCTTGTGTTCAGTCACAAATACTGCCTACAGGGTCTAGCATTGCTAAACTGAGTGATTATCTATTGCTAATTGCAGTCTCTAGACAGACAGGGGGAACAGACATATGGTTAGAAGAATGGCTCCATTTTTTTTTTTCTTCCACTGCTTCGGCTGCTTACTGCTAACTGCAGCACTTTGGCTGTTTCCAGTCTCTGAAAAATGTTGTAAAATCTGAAGGAGTCAGGGAAAAAAAAAATAATTTGCAAACAGCAGCTTCCGTTGGCAGAAACATTGTTACTCCCAGCATTTCAAGGTGTTTTTATGCCAGGCAGCTGAGCTCAGGAGTGGCGAAGTCATTAAAATTGTTCTGGACAAAGCACGGGAAAATGTGTTAGGGAAAATATTGTGTTGACCCTGAGACAGGCTTAATGACCTAATCGGTCTCTTAATGCAGTGGCAATAGCTGCAAAGAGTGCATTTATCTCCCTGCAGGGAGATCAATCTCCATGGGAGTGCTGGGCAGGAGCAGGGACTCTCTTTAATGCTGTAGCAACCTGTTCATGGAAAGCCTCTGAATGTCATCACTGCTGGTGTGTATGTGGTGCAGGATCCAGCAAGTCCAGAGGAGGCCAAGAAGATGATCAAGGGGCTGGAGCAGCTCTCCTATGAAGTCAGGCTGAGGGAGTTGGGGTTGTTTGGCCTGGAGGAGAGGAGGCCCCGGGGAGACCTTACAGTACCTAAAGGGGGCCTGCAGGAAAGCTGGGGAGGGACTCTTTGTCGGGAGTGTGGTGACAGGACAAGGGGGAATGGTTTTAAACTGAAAAAGGGGTTTAGATTAGATATAAGGAAGAGATTCTTTACTGTGAGGGTGGTGAGACACGGGCACAGGCTGCCCAGAGAAGCTGTGGATGCCCCATCCCTGGAGGTGTTCAGTGTAAGGTTGGAGGAGACTTTGAGAAACCTAGTGCCTCAACTGCACAGCTAGAATGTAAATGAAGAGAAAAAAAAACAAACAACATCAAAACACCTTTTGCCATTAGTTTTACAGAATACCAAAAGCAATTGCATTTTGTGTATGCGGTGAATCTCCTTTTCATCTAAAGATCTAGGAAAGGGAAAATGTTAAGTGTGTTTATTTTATGCTACTGTTGGAGTTTCCTTTTAGGTAAACGTTATCTTCCCTTCCCTCCCCCGCCTAGGTTTAATATCATGAAGATATGCTTTTAAACAAAGCTAAGACCCAATTCTGAGTAAGAGAGCAAGAAAAATGTTTTCAGTAGGATTCACCTTGTCCCTGGGCATGTGATTTTCACAAGGTTCAGCTCCAAGATCCACACTGCTCTTAAAATTAAGTGCTCATGTAAAAATGTATTAGGGAGAGACCCCACCGCTAGCTGATATTCGATCTTTCTGCAATGCCTGAAAAGCATTGTTCATACATCAAGTCCCAACGTAGTTTTTAATCCTTTGGCTACCTCCTTCTGAGCTAAAACTCAGTCTGTCCTGAACTGTGTAAGGGAGACCCAGTCATTGCCACCCGAGTGTTGCTAATTGCTGTATTGTTTCTCCCTTGGCTGAATGGTTTCTTTCTATGTAGTTGATTAATTAACTAAATTGATATTAGTGGGACAGAGTGTGTTCTGGCAGGAACAAACCCACTGCATTAAAACAAACAAAAATAGGCATTTTTTTTTTTTTTACTTCCAACAGCTTCTGACCAATTATATAATGTACAGCTGAATTCAGTACCCTGAAACTTTGCTGTTAGAGTCGTAATGATGTTTTGATTATGTATCAATATTATATTGATACTGATAATGCATCAATATTAATATTCAAAAGATGCTATGTGCCTTCAGGTTTTGAATGCAAGTGACTAAAGAGATGTTTATGCTCCTCAGGTTTGGAAAAAAAAAAAAAAAAGAAAAGCTCTTTCCTTCACAATCCCACTAAAATTACTCAAAAATTGCAGTTATGCTAATTTTCTCTTATTTTTAACTTTGTGCATTAAAAACATTAAATATCCAATGGACTGACTTCTGATGCTACATAGCTCAGAATAAAAAAGAGAAAAATAACCCACTGTATAACTTATCTGACGTTAAAACTTCAGATCCCCCTGTTGACATGCCAGCAACTCTTTGATGCCTGGGACAGGCCTGTCTGTGACCTGCCTCAGCAAGCCCAGGGGGATGGCTTAGAAATAGCTGGGGTGCTGCTTGTTCCATTTGGTTTTCTGCTCTCCAGTCTCACTCATTTCTGCTGTGTGTAATTCTAGAACAACTTCTCTCTCTCTCCTGAAAGTAGAATTTTGAACAGAAAGTGTTAAAAGCAAAATCTTCCTGTACTCAGAATGAGAATATAGTAGCATCAAACTCCAATTCTGTAATCCCCACAAGAGTCTTAGTGAAAGCCCCAAATCAAAGAAACATTGACTTGGAAATGGATCTTGGTATAAATCTCTCAGTAGCAAGTGGATTCCTTATCAAATCAGTGTGCATGTGAGATCCAAGGGCATCATGTATACCTCATAAGAAGGTGAACGTTTGGATGCTTTTTTCTTGTTTACTCCTTGCAGCCTTAGATCCATGGATGTGAAGGGAATGAAGTAATTAGGATGAAATTACAGTTGAAGGCATATGTGATGAACACAGCCATGACTGAAACTCATGAGCATGCTAAAGCACTCTAAACCCCCTTGTGGGTCAACTCATTGTAGAGTTGGGTGCTTTCTTGTCACTGCAGTCTAAGGTCACTTTCCCCAAGGCTTCAAGAACTGTATGTTTTCAGAGGAAGACGACTTCAGAGCATTCTCTGATTTTTCTGACTTTCCTCCAGGTCCCCAGGTGTGATCTGCTGATTGCTCTGGAGCCACTGTCCCTGACACATGCTTTTCTGGTGAATGTTTGCCTAAAATCCCTTATCAAGAAGTAGGAGCTGAGCCTTTGTTGTGGTTAATTAAGTGTTTTCTCTTCCAGAACAAATTCCTCTAATGTTTAGCAGGAAAAAAAAAGGAAAAAATGCTGATGTTAAAAGGGGAATGAAAACACTAAGTATTGTTTCAAAACTGTGTTGCTTGACTTATTCAAATATTCTCCCTTTCCTGCCACAGGATCAGCAAGGGAGCACACTGTCCATGCAGAATAAGCAGGAAGATTACCAGTTTTCTTCCATTTTTTAAATGATTCCATTTCAAATTGTGTAGAACCAATAAAGTGGTGGGTGTTCAGTACCGATCCTGACAGTGGAGCTGCTGTTACCTGCAGCACTGCTGTATCCTCATGGTATCTTCCTGCTCCTTGTCATCATTTCAGTGGGCTGGAGCACCTCTCCTATGAAGACAGGCTGAGGGAGTTGGGGTTGTTCAGCCTGGAGGGGAGAAAGCTCTGGGGACACCTTATAGTGGCCTTACAGCTTCCACAGGGGGCTAAAGGAAAGCTGGGGAGGGATGCTTTGTCGGGGGGTGTGGTGATAGGATAAGGGGGAATGAGATTCTGTGATTCTGTAAAAGAGGGGAGATTTAGATTGCATATTTGGAAGAAATTCTTTACTGTGATGGTGGTGAAGCACTGGCACAGGCTGCCAGAGAAGTTGTGGATGCCCCATCCACAGCTGGAATGGGATGGGCTTTAATGTCCCTTCCAACTCAAACCATTCTGTACTTCTTTTAAGTCATCTCTCTGCTTGCATAGCCATCCAAACTGGTCAATCCCTCCAGAAATCACCAAGGGCTAAACTCAAGTTCATATTATGTCTCTGCTGGCCTCACAAGATATGAGCCCTTTTATCTGTCTGCTCGTCATTTCCAGTGGAAATCTGTACATGAAGCAGTATATATAGCTTGACATTTGCATCTTTGGTTTAAATAACTCTTCTTAGTGAGTCTTGTCTCCTGTCATCTTGTAAATAGGACTTAAATACAGCTTTTTAGAACTTGAAGAATCACAGTTTGTTTATAATTCTGCTAATTTTAACAAAACTCAATATGTCAGTAATGCAGGGCAGGTATCCCTTAAGGTGCCAATGTATATATATTTTAAAGGTGTTAATAACACTGTGGGAAACTTAAACATACAGTTATAGAAAGTGAAGCTGGGAAAGTGCTTGAAGGAGTCATATTCATCTGCACTGTAACGAAGTTGGGTTAACAGAACTTCAGCTTTTGCAGAGCTGAGTTTTTGCGGAGTTTTGGGGAATTTGGACAGGGAAGGTGCTTAGGGCTAGTGTAGGCTGGACAGGCTTTGTCCCATGGATACATGATGTCTGCAGTGGTGATGTTTGCTCGTGTCCCTCAGGTGGGTCACATCTACTGGAGCTGGCTGATTTGCTGTTGATTGACAGGCTGCCAGGTCACTGTAGATAATTCCCTAAAGCTTGGTGGGAGTCATGAAAATGTTTCTCAATATCTCTGTTACATAGCAAGCCTTTCTTTAAGGGAGGGACAGTCTCAGGTACTATGTGTGCGTGTATGTTAGCTAGTGGGAACCCCACTAGTTACTGGCTGCCAGCTTGATGTAACCCTATTTACTACAAGCCTTTGAGCCTGACCTGTCAGCCAGTTGTTCACCCATTGTATTCAGTATTTATTTAGTTGTATGCTGTACACTTCATCCAGAAGGATACTGTGAGAAACAGTACTGAAAGCTTTACTGAAGTCCAGAAAGATTACATCAGCTGGCTTCCCTTGGTCAACTAGATGGGTGACCTTGTCATAAAAGGAAATTATTTTTGTTAAGACGGACCTTTCCCTTGTGAACCCGTGCTGGCTGTGACCAATGACTGCTTTGTCCTTCAGGTGTTTTTCAATAACTCCCAGAATAATTTTCTCCATAATGTTACTGGGCTCTGCAGTGAGACTGACAGGCCTATAATTACCAAGGTCCTTTTTCTTGCCCTTCTTGAAAATTAGAACAATGTTTGCTGGTTTCTGGTCAACAAGGACCTCTCCAGATTCCCAAGACCATTGAAAAATAATTGAGAGAGGTCTTGTGATGACATGAACCATCGTGTCTGACCCCATCCATGTTTATTAGTATGCGAACTAGGGCAGGATGGCTTGTGTGGTAGTTACTCAGCACAAAAAAGAATGATAGCAGAAGCTGTTGTATCAAAGTGTAAAGCTTTGTTTGTGATTCCTATATGTAGACTATGCCAACTACAGGTAGCTCCTGTAGACTTTCCCAAGACTACAAGAGGATTTGCAATTTTCCTTCTAATTATCAATGCTCAGGTATTTTTCAGTCTCTCTAGTGATTTTACTTTGAGGTCTAAGTACATTTAAGTAACTCCAAAGCCTAATTTAATGCACAGAAAATTTGTAACTAATACATATATGAGCCTGCAAAGTCAATGCTTCAAGCCGTACACCCACAGACTGTATTGTAGCTGTGACAACTTTGTAATTACCACCAGAGCAAATAATTTGAGCCATCATCAACTCTGTTCCTTGTGTGTGAGATTATGGTAGTCCCTTGAAATCTAAGTTGTCTTCTGAAGTCACTGGAGCAGTGCAGGAAAGGAAGAACAAAAAAGTTAATCGGTGTGGATAAGGATGTTGAGTTAAACCCTCAGCATGGCAAAGTTATGTTTTTCTCCCCAAAACAGTTAGTTTGGCTTTAGATGTACACAGTTATGTAAATGTACATTTCAAAAAGACTTGAATCAAGGTCTGTGAACTGTTGGTTGTTCCTGAAACCTTAGAAAGCTGTTTGCTTCTGGTCAGTGGTATGCACAAGGCTTCATGCTCAAAAAGGATCTTAACGGAAACCAAAGAACCACTCCAGCTGAAACTCTCACTGTGGTGGCTTTACCCTGCTGTCGGGTGTTGCAGACCAACTGTTTCTTGATACATGACAAAACGTGCCAGGGATTATTTCTCCAAGGTGGTCTTTGAGATTGGGAGCTGCTTTGTAGAAGGACCAGTGAGGATGTGGTTGTCTAGTGCTGTACTGCTGGTTCTTGGTATGGTGGTGTTTGATGTGTAGATACGAATTAAAGGATTATAAACAGGTTTTTGGATTGGGAAAAATCTTGCAATTATGAAAAAAAAAATCTGACTGGTGGTTGTGCAGTTAAATGGGTCTGTGATCCCGAAGTGTATAACCCTCTTCCCCCAATATTCATTAGAAATGTGGCAAAGATATATGTTAACACTAAAACACAGTGACATGATCATAGATTACAGATAGAAAGAATTGTACATCCTTCAGAATCCTCATCCCAGTTTGAATTACTTCTCTGGGAAAACTAAAACCCCAGTGTGATAAATTGCTATGGATGGCAACTGAGCTGCAAAAATCAGGTGGCCTGTCCAGTTGTTACTTGGCCTGATGACAGAGTGAGAGGCTTAGGTGCAAAACTGAACTGTGAGGCTCCAGGAAGTGAGCTCTTGTGTTTTCAGGCAGATGACCCAAAATGTTATTGCCTCTGTCTGCTCACCTCATCCCTCTGGCAGAGGAACAGAGAGCTGTGGCAAGGGACCTCCTTAAACCACCACAGATGGTTACCTGGTACATCTGAGTCAATACCTTTCATTCACAGCCATCCCCTGCCCTGCAAAAGGGCTCAGTGGCAGCTTGTTCCTCTAGCCCATCAGACATCAGAGACGCATAAGGCCCCCCTCCCTCCTACTCTGCATGACCTTGGCAGTGCTGGTCCCTTTGATGCTCCTTTTCCATCTGTTCTTCTTCCAAAGGACAAGGTGGTTTTTGCTCCTGAATGTTGTTCTGGCAGCTGCCCCGACTCCAGAATCAGCACCTGGGTCTTTCCTTTTGGCCTGTTCTCCAGATTGCTGTTCGGCCTCCCTCAGATGTTTCCTATGAAGATTTTCAGAGTCCTCATCCTGTGTGCTGAGACTTGGTAGCACTGAGATGCCTGAGTCTCTCCTTAGTGTTTCCAGGCTCCTAGCCCTGCTCTTTGGTTGTGTGCCTCAGATCTGAGCTATGCTCTGCCATCGTGGGAAGGAAATAATCCCCTAAATTTTGATATCCTAGAGAGTCCAAAACCAATGTTGGGAGGAAGCAGGGGGGAGTAAATAGACATACTCCTCTGGAATTAATCCCTCCAATTGAAGTTCTATCAATAGCTGGAAAAAAATGAATCCTTGGAGCTTAAGTCCTGACTGATTTACCTTTAATCACTGTAAGTTGTAGTTTGCTTTAGAGAGCTTTGTTGGGGGTGGATTTAACACCAAAAAGGCAGCTGCAGCCCTCCCTCAAGTCTGCTCTGATGGCTGAATCACAAAATCAGTGGTGACTTGCAGCCTGCCCATAAGGAAAAGCAGCAGCACCTGAATTACAGAAAGTTATAGAGAGACTTGAGCAATCAGTCTGGAGCTCAGCTACAGGGTATTATGGAGAGTGGGAAGGCTGGGAAGGGTCATTACCCTTCTAGGGCTCTCACTGGGGCAAGCAGTTGCAATAGTTTGATTTTTTCCTTAGAAGGGAAATTATTGGAGAAACAACCATTGCGATCACTGGCTTATTCACTGCCACTTTGCAGGGCAGTCTGCTGAGAGCTTGCATCTTGTTTTTCTTCCCTTTGCAGATGGATTTTCTACTGCAGGAGCCTGTGGCTTGGATAGCTGAGGTTAGCAGAGCTGGTGCAGCTAAATCTGAATTTCTTTCCAGACAGTGCAACCACAAGACACAATCAATACAACAACACCCGTGAATCTGAGCAGTCTGATTTATGTTGTGGCTTGTCCCTGGGTTAGGTGGGCTGATGACTTTCTTTATAGTAGCATCTCAGTCCTGTACACGTATCTGGCTACTGTGATCTAGCAGTGCTGACCTGATCCAGCCCCTCTGTCTCTGCCTCTAAAACAACTGCTTTTATGTTGTCTGAGTCTCCTTCCAAATCCTCCCCACAACACATCATTCTCCTCCCTGCCAGCCTTGCACAGTTAAAAGTTAAGGACCGAAAGGAAGAAAAAACCTATCTAGCAAAGACAAATAAATGAACAACACACGTGAAAACGGCTTGCCTTGAAACTTAAATTGCTTGTTAACTTTCTTCTGGCTTTGGCAGGGAAACAGATTATTTCCAGCGTCCCAGCTTTAGGAGTTTGGCTGCTTTTCAATGTCTGACTAGGGCTTCAATGATGGGAATTTTATTGTCTTCAACACCTGCAAAGGCAAAGCTAATAAGTAACTGAAGTTTCAAGGTAGTTTGATGCTGTTGGGTTTGTTAATTGAATTTTTAGCTTGATTTCCTAAGGAAACAAATCTAGCTAGCTAGTTGTGTGCATGAATCTTCCCATTACATTTTAAAGAAAAAGTTGACTAGAAACAGTAACCAGAGGTAAAAGAAGTGTCCAATTAGAGATCAGAACTTATTTGTAGTCCCAAAAAAGAGGAGAAAAAACCACACATGCACAAAAACAACCAAACAACTACACAAAAGCAAGCAGCAATGTGAGGACTTCTTCAAGTATCCCCAGGTGAATCCACATTGAGACACACTGCCCAAGTGCTGCAAACCACCCTGGTCTTGTACCAATTTCTGCTGCTGCTGAGGCTGTTTGTGCATTTGAAACCTTTTCCCAAGCCATTTGAGTTGTAGGCTGAATACTGTTAATCCCTGTCATGGCAAACATGCAAGGGCAAGGCATGGATCATCTTCCTTCAGTTCATGTTCACAGCACCTAAGTCCTTGCCTCCACTATGTCTAGGACCAAAAATATTTAGAAGCATGTAAGTAAGATTTTGGTTGATCTGTTTTCCCTGGAGGATGGACTCAGGGAAGTCTTTCCCACTGCTTTTGTGTAGGATTCATGAGTTGCCATTTCCTCTACATGATATCATTCCTCAGGGGTGGTCAGATGCCTTCAGTAAAGGCTGAGAGCTAAGATCTACTTGATCTCATCATCCTCCTGTACCTCACCATTTCTGATCAGTTTATTGTTTTACATCTACTGGGTAATTAAAAGAAATATTTTTGCTTGCTTTTTGCATGCATTAAGCAATTTCTGCTTGTAAGAGGAAGAGATAATTATGCATAAGAATGACACTATAACCCAATTAGACACCAACTTGCAATATTTCCTATCTCGTGTAACAAAAAGAAAAAAAATCCTCATAAAACCATCAACATTGTACTAAGAAGAATTTGATTTCCCCCAGGAATACATGACAGACACTCAGAGTTCACCAGGGACTTTGCTATTTGTATTCACATATACAAGGTGCTGGGCTGTTATGCAGAGATTAGACTAAAACAGTTGGATGGAATAATAGCTGATTGCAGCTAATGCAAGAATTTCTGAAGGAAATATCTCAAATTCCTCTGAGCAGGGTGAATAAAGAATAAAAGCAACTGAATATGATCCTAACTTGGCCAATCTTATGCATGTACCCGGCTTTACAAACAGGGTAATTTTCCATTGCCTGTGCATTTAAAGCACATTTGCTTTTGCGGGACTTTGCCCAGAGCATAAAGTTAATTACATGTCACTGAAGCTTTGCAAAAAAAAAAAAAAAAAGGTCTAAATAAGGGTGGCTGCAATAGCCAGGAGGAATTGCAGTTGGAGAGATGATATCTCCAAATGTGCTGAGCTGAACACCCCCCACATACACACACACACACCTGTTCAGCACTGCTCCTTGTTCTGGAACAGCTCTTCTGTGCTTCTGGGGAAACTTGAGGACTGCTGGAGGAAGAGAAATATGCCTCTCACCTCCTGGCATGGCTCTCCAGTCCAGCAGGAGTTATCTTCCCGCTGGAATACTTTGTTGGAACTTGAGGATGGTTGCTGGAGAGAGCTCTCCTTCATCCCTAAGGAGGAGCAGAGAGGCAGTGAGCTCGTCTT
Organism: Aythya marila; assembly: GCF_965140915.1. Taxonomy (NCBI): domain Eukaryota; kingdom Metazoa; phylum Chordata; class Aves; order Anseriformes; family Anatidae; genus Aythya; species Aythya marila. The sequence goes on from NC_139045.1 coordinate 71,551,762, forward strand.
TCTCTTTTCTTTGCCCTCACTGCGGTGCATGGGTGCTTCCACCCTGCCTGAACTGTGCAGGGTACAGAGGGGACAGGAAGGGACCTGGGATAAACGAGTCTCCGTGCCTTTTCTTGGACAAATTAAATTGAATAAATCTATGAGGGCGTGATCGAGAACTGCCACCTAGCAATGCTCTTTAACATCACTTCACTATCTGCTGGCATAAAGCTGCTGTTTTTGTAGTGGACGTGAGGAGCTTCAGTTGCTGTACTGCAGCAAGAATGGTGCTGTGACTGAATGATTGCTTTGGAAATGCTTTTTGCAAGTGTTGCTAATGGAGCCACAAGCAGCGTGTACAACTCCACTAAAGCCCTGCTGTGGGAAGTCTTTGGCCTTAATTTCTGTGCAGAACAAAATCTGGTTTAATGCAGATGTAGGAAAAAATCTCAAAGTTCAGATAGGGTCCAAGCATGCCTTTTAAATAAATCCAGTTATCAAAAGTAGACAAGCCACAGCTTCTTTTAGGTTGCAGTAATTAATAAAGCTCACCATCTGAATGTAATGCCAGGATTAACACCAAATACCCACCAGGTCTCTCCTTTGGGTGCTCAGAAATACAGGAATATTGTCACTGCATTGTAATTAGCGCGTATGAGCAGCAGAGGGAAGTGTATCACAGAGAAAAACCTTCCGTCAGGGTAGCACAAGCTATTTTTGTGAGCGGTGTTTGGAAAAACAGATTGATAGCAAGCATTTAAATTGAAAGCAGGGCCGGCCCCTCCCTGCTGCAATCCGTGTGTGGCAGGCTTTGCTGTCTGCAAGCATTAGCTGCTGCATTGTTTAAAGATGATTTAACGGCGATGTTTGTTTGGGTGCAGAAAAAGGGTTGTCTGAGATTAAATGCTCCAAACTTCACTGCGCAGAGGTGAGAAGCTGTGCCTGAAGTTTGGTTTTCAGGTTCCCAGAAAGACTGCATGCTCTCAGACCAAGGGTTTCCAGGGGCACAGAGGCACAGATGCCTCTTGTGCATCTCAGCTGTGTCTCCTTCTTCATAAGCAGAGAACTGTGTGTGCCCCTTCCTCCTCCCCTACTACTCTGATTTCTTTGGAAGAGCTGGGGGTTGCCCAGCCTGTGTCCCCCAGGCATCAGGCTGTCCGAGTAAATATGGCTTTAAAAAGGTCAGTCGTGGGCATCAGAAAACATTGGTAGCTGGATATCATCTGGGACAAATACAGGGGGCTATCCGTGCACCCTCCTCTTCCCACCTTAAGTTTACTGAGATGACTTCCCCTGTCACCACAGAGAAAATCTGCAAGTTCCCAAGCTGGTTTTGCTTTTTCAATAGTGGTTGAAGAATTAAAGAGGTATTTAATACTATGCCTCCTTTGTGCTGCTATGTCACCTATATACCTTTCATGGCTCAGGATAAATTGGAATAATCTTGGCAGAGGATGTCTCACCTTGTCATCTCAACGGCTCTGGAAAGGAGAGCTCTAAGCAGCTCATCAGTGATTACAAAGTTTTTCTGCCTTTCTTACAACTCAAGAGAATGAAATTTGGTAAGTGGTGCTGAACAGCTGTGCTGTTTGAGATAATGCATGCATATTTGCACATTAATATTTACAGATAATCTTAAATGGGAGAATTCCTACTTTTTTTTTTTTTTTTTAGTCCCCCAAGGAAGTCATAGACATGAAGGGGACTATAATATAGGCAAGAGTGCCCAGGACTGAAGGATACTGGGGAGAATACCAGCCCCTCATCACCTGCTTTCTCCCTTTGATTGTTACACTAAATATTGCCCTGGGAGATGTCCATAGACAGGATGGTCTTTCTTGTGTCTGCTTTTAGATGAATGAGGTCAATGAGCTCTTCCCCCAGGCAATAACTTTCAGAGAGGCTGTCTTAGATGTCCCTTTCTGTCAACGTGCAACATGCAGATGGATCTTTGTAGAGCTCGGCACTATCTTTCATGGCCCAGATTTCTTGGGGAAAACGAGGCATGGCCATAATTTTCAGTCCAGCTTTGTCATCTCCTGGATTGAAAGATGGTCAGATAAATAAGAAGGGCACCATGGCAATCTGCTCAGTCTACATGAGAAATGTCACTGGGGTGTGCCAGTGACAGTCACAGATAGCTGTTATTGAGTTTTCCAGTTGGTTACCTTCACTTTCAGCATGCACTGACCATTTTGGACTAAACACTCATCAACTGTGTCTCCTACTGAAGGTGCCTGCAGTTAATTGCACCTCCATCTATCCAGGCCATAAACTCCTGTACAAAGCCAGCAAGCTCCGTCTGTTGGTACCTCAAATGCAAGACAGGGATGAACAGAGGGTCAGCCGTGCCTCTCCAGGTTTGGTGTGGTTTGGACTAGTGATCTCAACTGCAAGCAGCTAGGGGAGAGGTTTGTGCTTTTCACATCATAAGTGGCTTAGCTGGGTCTAGCTGGAGAGTTGTGGGATAAATGTGAAGGTTATAGTTTTAGAGGGAAGGAGGCCATGATGTTCCAGTACAAAAGTTTTCTTTTGGTCTCTTTGGGAGAAAAAAAAAAGAACCTTCAATTTTAGTCATTCTCTCATTTTCTTAATCTTTAGTAATTTGGAGGAACAAAGGTTTCTGAAGAAAATGCTATTTCACATTAGGAAATTTGAATGTTATTTTCAAAATTTCAGGGAAAAAAAAAACACAACACAAACAACTTGGAAATTATCTCCATTCTTTTTCTACAGATATATCTTAAACTTGGATGAACTGACATTGTGAAACACTGTTTAATCAGAAAATCCTTTCCAATTTCTGCTGATGGGTGATGATCTCCTTACAAGTAGTCATAATGGATATGAAGCCAGAAAAACTAAGTGATGCTAGGGCAACCATGTAGATGGTGCATAGAATGACTTCTGGGCAACCAGACTGTGCCTGGATGGATTATGCTCTGATAAAACCATGGCTCTCTCTGCTGCTGACTTTTCCTCTGATGTACTAAATTCAAAGCAACCTGCCCTTTTTGAGTCAATAAAGTGGATTTGTTGCCACAGTTTCTTAATGAACTTCCTGAACACCCGCCAATATGCTCATAACAAGAAATGTTATGAAAGTCATTTCCTAAATGGTTTGGCGTTTAATTTGGTCCTTATGGCCCTAGATAAGTTAAAGACTTGTGATCTGCTTAATCACAGTTATTTGTTTTATGGTCTGTGGCCTTTGGGGCCTGCAGCAGTCACTCATTCATTTCTTGTGATAAAACACTACATTCTGTCCTTAATCGTTGTCTTGGTGATAAAGGTGATTTATAACCTTGCTTTTTCCTGTTTGGAGTGGGACACGACAGCTACGGTCTCTCAGGTATATTGCACCCTCCAACAAGCAAAGCACTAATTCTAGCAGAGCGGAGGAGGCTACCTAGCTGGTTTGGAGGTCCTGAGACACATGTATCTCCCCTTAGATAAATGAAGTCAATTAAATCTCCCATTAAGATTTTCTAGCTTCCACAGATGGTCTTTCTTTTTCTCATATGATAATCATATTAAAATTGCATGCAGAGCCATTTGTACATTTTAACGTTAGCGTTTGCCGCTCTGAATCAGCTGGGGGAAGAGGGAATTGTCACAGTTTTCATCAGCCTCTTTTGCTGTCATCGTAATCCTTCCAAAGGGAGCCACTGCAGCCGGAGTCATTATCGGCTAAAATGTGTTTGCACTAGCAGGTGAAAAAAATAAAATGGCTAATCCAGGACTTTCCTGGGAGTCTATTGTAAAATGGAAACATGTTTTCTGAGAAATTATTTCAGAAGAAATGAACAGGGCTAGGGAATGCTGTGCCCAGCTGGCTTTTTTTTTTTTTTTTTTTTTCTGACTCTGTTGAGCCAATACTTTCAGCAATTGAGAAAAGCAAATTTGAGCCTTAGAGCTCTTTGCTGCACAGGGATCTAGGACCAGTCAGTGCTGAGTGCCCTCAATTTCCACTTGTAATGATGAAGGCAATGACAGCGTTGGAGAACACAGTAGCGTGAGGTTGAAAGGGGTCTCGTGGGTCAGCACATTGAGCTGCCTGTAATCAAAAGCAGCACCTCATATCCTCCTCTTCACAGTACCAAGCTCTATCTTCGAGTCAGTTTTTCTCTCTTCTTTTCAGCCCCATCAGGGAGTTGATTTAATGGAACTTGTTTCTAATCGCCAGCTTAAATATATTAATGGTCAATTTTACACCGATTTTTCTTTTTGTCAGTGTTTTCCTTCAGCTTCAGAGCACTTTTCCCTGTCTCTCTGTAAAACCAAGAGAAATTAGATCTCCTCAGCACTCCCTTTGCCAGGATAGGCAAGTCCCATTTCAGAAGAAGAATCATCCTTCCTCATCTCGTCCTCAGAATGGTTTTCTATCACTTTTCCATTTTGGCATTGCCCTCTTGAAGAATAGCGATCAGAATTCCATTCCTTTGTGCAATGGCTTTACTAGACCTTTATTTCTGCCTGGAAATACACGGATGCCTACTAGAAGTCAGGAGAGAGGAATTCCTTTCTTACTGAGGAACCTATAGTCAGATCTTAGGGTGGGGTACGGCTCACCTAACTTTGGATATTCAATAGCTATGCCTCCAGTCTCAGGTTTCTTTCTATTTAATAAAGAAGGACAAGTATCTCCCCAAAACAATAGGAGATACCTTACAAAGATACCTACACTTTACAGAGTATAAAGTTCGTTGTGGGAATACCTATCCCTTTAATTGACAATGAGGAGCTGAGATAATCACCTTTGACATGGTATTGATCTTTAGATGGCTAAAGGTGGAGAGATGAAAATTTAGAGTTAATGTTAGACATAAGGTACCGAATACTTGGGCATGGCTCTTCTTGTTGCCACTCCTCTTGGTTGTACTGGGCATATTCAAGCCCATCCTTGAAGAAAAGTGTTCTGGGAAGAGGTAGAAGAAATTAAACTCTGGCTCACATGCACAGGTCTCAGCGATTTCAGCAGTGGCATGAGAAACCCACCAAGACTGTCTGCGTTGCAGATGGTTCCTATGGAGATGAGCATGGTAACAGTGGGATGCATAAGCACATATTCCATCAGCAGTACATCATATACATCTCCCAGCCACCCAGGAGGGTCCACAGGTTAATAATGGTTCTCTAGAACAGAATTGCCCTGGATTTACAGCTCAAGGACAGAGTCTTCATCAAAACTTAATGAAGAATTAATTTTAATTCCCATTTATTTTACTCTACAACATTTGCTGACAATGAGCTTTACTGCACTAATGAAATATTTCTTATTACAGATCTGTCAAGTCTGTTACAAAAAAGAACATGGATTATTTTTCCTGTGTGTGACAATGGGCTTTTACTTTCTCTCTTTCTCACTTTCTCTCTTTTTGATCATGTACTTAGTTTGTCACAGTTCTCAAAACACCTAAACCTGAGGCTATTCCGTCTACATTGGCCCATTAGCAGCAAAAAGGATCGCACAGTAAGAATATCAACCCCAACTTCTCTTTTTGGTGGTGGGGAGGTGCTTAATGCTCACTAACTGTTGTCTATGATCTATGTATGTATGAGACTAGGGGCAAGGAAACTCAGATCCTCTAATGCTCCTTTATAACCTTGGGCAAATGGTTTCATGGCTCTGCATCCGTTTCCTCATTTGTGAGTGGAGAACATGGAAATGCAGTAATGTACAAGCAAATGTTTGGCTTTAAGATTAGTATTGATAAAACTGAGGAATATTTACACAATACTTCATCCACTTCCGAAACAGAGTTCTCACTGGAAGAAATGTACATTAGGAAGTCAATGCGATCTAATACCACATAATATGACATGGCTATGGCTGTGCAGCAGTTTGGGACAGAGAATCACAGAATTTTCTAGGTTGGAAGAGACCTCAAGGTCATCGAGTCCAACCTCCAACCTAACGCTAACAGCCCTCCACTAAACCATATCCCTAAGCTCTACATCTAAACGTCTTTTGAAGACTTCCAGGGATGGTGACTCCACCACTTCCCTGGGCAGCCCGTTCCAGTGCCTCACAACCCTCTCAGTGAAGAAGTTCCTCCTAACATCTAACCTAAAACTCCCCTGGCTCAACTTAAGCCCATTCCCCCTCGTCCTGTCACCAGGCACGTGGGAGAACAGGCCAACCCCCACCTCGCTACAGCCTCCCTTGAGGTACCTAAAAAGAGCGATAAGGTCACCCCTGAGCCTCCTCTTCTCCAGGCTGAACAAGCCCAGCTCCCTCAGCCGCTCCTCGTAGGACTTGTTCTCCAGGCCCCTCACCAGCTTCGTTGACCTTCTCTGCACAAGAAGGAAGAGTGGAACTCAGAAGACTGAGCTTGGTACCTACTTTCTGTGTATAGCAAATTGGAAAAATGAAATAACATGGAAATGTTATTCATAACCACCCACCAGGCTGATAGGTAATGGGAAATGTCAGAGCCTGGTCTGACCTGTACGTACTTCCTTGACTTTGGTATCTTTCTAGGGGTGTTGGTGAGCTGTCTGTTTGAAGGCAGATTTGCTGGACAAAATCACACCTTCCATACAGGTGTTTATTTAATTATTTTTTTTAGCATAGAAAACTGACCTTTTTTTTTTTTTTTCTTTAAAAGACAGTAGGTTACAGTGATGTCTTCCTTCCTTGCATAGGACTCTGATAAGAGTGTTTGGTCCAGAAGCTGTAAATTGGTACGTGGTGATTTTCTCTTCAGCCCCAGGGGATTAAACTTTCTTCATTTTGCTTCCCAAGCTCCCAGAGTTGCATGCTATTGCAGAGCAGTGCTGGATCACCGTGTGGCCAAGGATCCCACACACGGACCACAAGGAGAGGGTAAATGACTTTCAAGCCCAGTGCCTAAGCCATGGACTCAGTGAATGGTGACATAGATGTGGCTTGCTGTCCCTGCTCCACACATCAGCTCTGTTTTTTTATCTAGTAGTGGTGTCCCACAGAGCATCCCAGCAGCCCAGGAAATCAAACTTAATGTACCCTTTCTGGCAGAGGGAGTTGGATCTGCTCTGCCCCATGCTCATGGAGAAGTGTGGTGTGTAGACATGTGGCTTGAGCCTTGGCGCACCAGGAGTTGGAGCAGCCGGCCCTTGGGCTGGCCAGGTCTTCTCTCCATCACATCGTGGAGCCTGGACCTTGTGCACAGCAGGCATCACTGTGAGAACTTTTGTTGGCTTCAGCGCTTTTCAGATGGAACTTGTTAAGAGAAGTGGAGCTTCTGACATGACTGACAGAGTGAGCTCTGGAAGATGTCTCAAGTCAATCCTTGAACTATAAATGTAAAACTACCCATCACGTCTGCTGAGGTGATGCATCCCTGCAGAAGAGTGACTCTAACACAACCCACAGCTCTTTTCTGCCTTTGAGTCACACAAGCTAAAAATCTCAGAAATGGCTTTTGATTTGAGACTTGGAGCTGAAGGATCAATACAAGTTAGGGCTAAACATCACAGTACAATTGACTGGGCTCCTGGGTTCTTGCAAAATGCTGCCACTGTGATGACAAATAATAATAATGACAGCCATCATCATTATGGCTTTTGGTTAAAAGATTTAATGGACAGAGTTAAAGAACTTAAATGTCGATAAACTTAATGCAGTTTCATAAATGCTGAAGTTCTGCTTTCCAAAGAAAATATGCCCGGCGTTAATTTGGCTATCAGTATTAAAATGAGTTTCTAAGGTGGAGATAGCCTCCCTCAGCTGTCAGAGCAGATCTCACGTGGTTTGCATGCCCAGCTTCTCAGCCTCTAACTTATAGGGAATCTGCCCAGGCAGTGTTGTATTTTTCTGATTTCCTTCACTCTGCGCTGTGCCTTACTGCTGTGTATGTCCTGCTACATGCTGAGTATGCCAGGCTAATGCTGTAAATTACACCATTGTGTAATTGTTCATAAAAGGCCCATCAAGCCACATGTCCCTGCAAATGACACTAGAATGCCTGCTCAAGTGGCACATAAGTCAATGATGACTGTCAGGTCCAAAGTAAAACCTCAGAGGATAGAAAGAAAAATTGTTGATACTTACAATCTTATCTCCAGCCCTTATTGTTTCCATGTCTTATATCCAGAACAAGTGGAGGGCAATTACCAGTGCTTTCATGTAACTATTAGCTTAGAGTTATTACCCACTGTTTATAGGGCTGTACCATTCTGGCTATTCCCTCTCAATTGAAAATAAAAAAAAAAAAAAGGAAAAAAAGTAACTTGGAAACATGAGCCATTTGTGTAGGATGGGTTCTCTACCCTACTACTACTATTTTGCCCTATGTAAAGTTAACTTACCGAGGCAGGAGGAAACACACAATGGCTACAGAATTGATCATTTAAGATGTTTTTAATAAGACAAATTATGGCTGGCATGAATCTGGAACTACTGCTGGCTTTGCTTTGCTTGGGGCTGTCCTCATTAATAGAAAGCAAGAATTGTATCAAGGAGTCTATGGGACATCAACTTTCCACATAGATGCATTTTGCCTAGAGTGAACCTCCTTGCAGTTTTGCTTGGGATAATGCATCCGTAAATCACCGGGGTTTAATCTAATCTGTTTGCATTCTCAGCTGGGGCAGATGTGGGACTGGGGTTGTCATTGCCAATTTCATGGGTGTCAGCTTGGTGGGGATGGAGCAACAAAGCAGCTGCTTGTGGTTGTTTGAGCATGGGGATCTGCATCTATTTCTGGACACAGCTTTGCTGGCTGAGAAAGTAACCTTTATTTCCCCTAACCCTATTTCATTCCAAAATGAAGCAGGAGAACAGAAATCTATTATTTAAATTGGTTTAGATACTTTGAAAATATTGTTTCTGTGAGAATGAGAGCGTGTGCCTGGTGAGCAGGGGTGGGATACTGGTGAAAAATGAAGTTGCAGTTCCTGCCTTGGCTTCCTTCACCAGATCTTCCCATGGTGGCTAAAAACTAGTAAAAGCTGTCAACTCCTGCCCTCAAAAACCTGATTTCCATGAGGAGGTGGCAGTGAATTTCAAATATACCATGTGTCAGGAGGTTTCCTCATGGATTTTGTCCTTTTGGGATGAGGAGAATGGACAGTTGTGGCAAGCTGAGACAAGATGGAAGAAAAGAAAAAAAGAGTAGTCAAAACATTTCAGTTTTGCAGATTGCCATCTGATGAAGTTATGCAAAGTAAATTTGAGTTCTCTGTTGCCCACTGAAGTGGTAGGAGGGGATAATGGTGGCACCATCTGCCCATCACTGCTAGGAGGAGAGCTCCCGAGGCTCCAGCTAATGCTGGGTTAGACACCCCAGGTCCCCCTGACTGTAGGTGCAACAGAAGCAGTAAAATTATTGTAGTGCCCCAAACTGCAGTGATCAGGCACAGGGCTTCTTGTGGGGCCCATGAACAACCCTGATTGCATGATCTGCTCTCCCTTTCCCTTGCTTATTCCCCCTTCACCCTCATTCCTTCCCAAGTAACTCATAACCTAATTACCTTTTTCTAAAAGCAAAATTGTGACCGATGCAGTGTCCACATGCAGATTTGCTATTTCTGATATGGTTGCCTAGGCAATCTCAGCTTTACACAGTATTGCTGATACTGTCCCCCAGCTATTGCTGGCCTGGCTAGTCTCAGCTTCCCACATTGCCCCTGGTGCTCCTGTCCAGCTATCTGTGTACCTCAGCCATACCTCACACTGCTCTATCTGTAACTATTTTTTTTTTTTTTTGCATTGCTATTTGGTACATTCAGCCCTTTCTTATGTCACACCTCTCAGTTTTCCAGTTCACTTTGCTAGAGCTCAGCCAGAGCCTCGTCATCTGCCTGTAGCCCCAACACTCCCAGCAGGATGCACTGGGCAGAGGCACAGTAGGAAGTATTGCATCTCACTATTTCAGTACAGATTGGTTTAGTCTCTTTGGATTTTCTCTATTACAAAAGTTAAGTCTTCTATCTCATATGCTATTAAAATGTAGCCTTTGGGTTGAAAAGCCTTTTTGATCTCTTCAAGGAGAACATACGCAGAAGGTTGAGGCACATCACAAATCTCTGGCCAACTCAGAGTCCTTGTCACAGACATTGTTGCTTCTCTGTTCAGGATCAAATTTCTTTAACAAGTCCTTTGTTTTACTTCTGGAGAACATTTATGGATTATGTCTCAGCTGTCACTCAGATCTCTGCCTGGAAAACACCTGTGATGGGAACAGCTTGTCTTAAGTTCCTCCAAGAGAAGCTATTCTTTTGGAAAACATGTCTGCATTTGGAAGAATCTGTCAAGCACAGTTTGGGTAGATTACTTGGCATTCATTGCTGTCCAAGATAATGCTTTACAGCTCAGCCTTATTAATTTTCAAATGAGACAGAGCAATGCTTTAGGAAGCATGCTTAGCTTGATCTACCAGTGCCTTGTTCCAAAGCAACACATCTACAGCTTCAAAGGTGAAAGAGAGGAGGAAGAGCACCCAGGAATTATTCACTGACTGTTTACTTTGGCAGAGGTACAAATATTTTAAATGAGGAGCTGGTAGGTCATTACTTGCACATCTTGTACAGCTCTTGTTTAGGGCTGAGAATTTTGCTGGAGAAAGGAGTGAAGGAATGATCTTGCAAACCATATTTCAATTATCTTGTTTCCTCCTTTATTCAGTACAAATAGCTCTGTGACCTTCCTAGGGGCTGCTTGTATAAGTCATGAATACATCCCTGTGGCAAGTATTCAAGGATGAAGCTTTTCATCTAAAAAGAGAGACAGAAACAAAACCACCAAAAGTGTTTTGGCTATTGAATTTAATGAGAGCAGGTCAGCGTGGTGGTTTTACACTGAAGGGCTGCTGAGCTCCACCACACCGCTCTTACGCTCCCTCCTCAAAGGAAGAGGGGAAGAAAATATGATGGAAAAGGGCTCAAGGGCTGAGATAAGGACAGGGAGATCACTCACCCATTATCATTATGGGCAAAACAAACTCAGCATAGGGAGATTAATATAATTTATTACCTATTACTAACGGACTAGAGCAGTGAAAAACTAAAAGCAAACTAAAAACACCTCATCTCCATCCACCCTCTTCTCCCTCCTTCCCCTGAGCAGTGCAGGGGAATGGGGCTGCAGTCAGTCCCTGAAACTTTGTCTCTGCCACTCCTTCATGGTCCCCCTCTGCTCCTGCTCCACACAGGGTCCCTCCCATAGGAATCCGTCCTTCCCAAACTGAGCCTGTGGGGGCTGCCCACAGGCAGCAGCTCTTCAAGCACTGCTCCCACATGGCTCTGTACCACGGGGTCCATCCCCCAGGAGCAAACTGCTCCAGCACAGGTCCCCCATGAGCGTCAGCTCCCCCCAGACCCCCTGCTCCTGCGTGGGCTCCTCTCCACAGGCTGCAGCTCTGGCCCGGGGCCTGCTCCTGCGGGGGCTCTCCATGGGCCGCAGCCTCCTCCAGGCCACATCCACCTGCTCCACTGGGGGCTCCTCCATGGGCTGCAGCGTGGAGATCTGCTCCATGTGGGACCCATGGGCTGCAGGGGGACAGCCTGCTGCACCAGGGGCCTCTCCGCAGGCCACAGGGGAACTGCTGCTTTGTGCCTGGAGCCCCTCCTGCCCTCCTGCTGCACTGGCCTTGGGGGCTGTAGGGCTGGTGCTCTCATATTTTCTCACCTTTCTCTCCCAGCTGCTGTAGCACAGCAGTTTTACCCCTTTCTTCAACCTGCTGTCCCAGAGGCCCAAACAGTGTTGCTCATGGCTCAGATCTGGCCAGCAGCAGGTCCCTTCTGGAGCTGGCTCTGATCTGACATAGGGCAGCTGCTGGATTCTTCTCACCGAGGCCATCCCTGCAGCTCCCCTTCTACCCAACCCTAGCTTCATAAACCCAATACAGTCACAAAGGAAAACTATAAGGATAAAGTTCTTCCTATGCCACAAACAAATAAAAGGAAAGCAAATCCCTCGAATCAATGATTAGGAATTAATTTAGTGAACTGAGGTTATCCCATACATTGAGTTCCTGTGAAAGGATCGTGCAATAGTGGATGGATAAGTGCCAAATGTTGGCTCCCTATAGGTAGCAGCTATTACAGCCAGCCTATGGAAGGAAAGAATGCTTGGCTGTCCATAAGTGCACCTGGAAGGCATCCATCATCATTACTTACATCGTGCAGGCTCATTAACATTCAGCTCACAGAAGCTAATGGCTGAAAAATCGATGTTGCTAGTTGAGGAGAATGGGAAGGAAAGAATTTTTTTCCTTCAGGCTGTTTGGAAGAGAGCTGTTTCTACCTTGAAACATTGTCCAGAGGGGTGAAAAAGTAAACAGGAAAAAAAGGTTAGGGGAGGAAAAGAAATGAATTCCTATTGCATGCTGTGAAATAGCAGGCTTTGAAAAGCTGTTTTGGTCTGTGTTATCATGAAGAAATGGCTTAGAGTGCAAAAAAAGTGGAAGAAGCTTTCTTTATCCTTTTGGTTTGGCAAGAAATAATTACTGTAGACTATTTGGACCAGAACTGCTCACCTAAAGCATGTCCCAGATGGTGGCAGAAGTGTAACAGCCACAGCAATGTGATGTGTTTCGTAGCTACACTGATACTTTTTTCTCTTTTCCTTTTTCCAAGCTACTTTGGCAGCTATTACCTAGCTTGTTTCAGTTATTCCTTGGAGCAGGGTAGCACTGGAATATCCCTTCTGGATTTAGATCCAGCACTTGCCAGAGATGAAAAATCTGAATCCAAATACATAAAACAAAGAAGAGGAGAAAAGCAGGTTCAAGTTTCCACCAGGATTTAAAGCCCAAACCCTAAAAGATCCAGGATCTGTTTATACTGGGATCTGCTTGTGAGAAAACAGAGCCATGTACTGGGATAGACCTGCCTCTGGCACTGAACACAAAGATACCATGAAGGCATGAAATAGTGAGGGTTTTGGATGGTGCTGTACAGCCCTGATGAAGAGACAATGCATAGTTCATTAGTTTGCAATAGTGGCCTCTAACATTTCATTTAACATCTTGGTGGAAACGTATTCTTGACCACAGGCTGCATTTTTCTCAACAGGGAGAGCTCAGCACCTCTGCAGAATAAGCCATTGCATCTACTTAGTTATGGTATGGGTTGTCCTAGAGACTGTGTGCCTAGTTAACACATCTAACTTTTAGCTGGTTAAAAATTGGTGAGATTAGGGCTACGAAGATGGTGAAAGGCCTGGAGGGGAAGACGTACGAAGAACGGCTGAGGTCACTGGGCCTGTTCAGCCTGGAGAAGAGGAGGCTGAGGGGAGACCTCATCACAGTCTACAACTTCCTCGTAAGGGGGTGTCGAGAGGCAGGAGACTTTTTCTCCATTAACACTAGTGACAGGACCCGCGGGAACGGGGTTAAGCTGAGGCAGGGGAAATTTAGGCTTGACATCAGGAGGGGGTTCTTCACAGAGAGGGTGGTTGCACACTGGAACAGGCTCCCCAGGGAAGTGGTCACTGCACCGAGCCTGTCTGAATTTAAGAAGAGATTGGACTGTGAACTTAGGCACATGGTCTGAACTTTTGGGTAGACCTGTGCGGTGTCAAGAGTTGGACTTGATGATCCTTAAGGGTCCCTTCCAACTCAGGATATTCTATGATTCTATGATTCTATGATTATTCTGGGCCTAAGTTATTTATATCCCTTAGGAAGTCCAAAAAAGAAGAAAAGACATACAAGTTTTTCGTGTTTATTCAGCATCTGAACACCAAGGGAGTATGGATTCTCATAACTCATTAGCAGGGCATAATGTCTCAGAGAAAGGAATTATATTATGGCTCACTTGGGACCTTCAAGCTTTTGTGTGACTTATTTTTTCAATGTCCCAAACTTCTTTAAGAGTCTAACTTCTCTGACACATTTTTCATGAAGCAGAGCCAAAAAGAAGGAAATGATTTTGTAGCCATAATAATGAAGGTCAGGAAAAGAAATGAAAGTGAGGTGCGCAAGATTTATACTCACTTGTTCCTCGGAGTTTCTCCCAAGTAATTTGGGAGGAACTCGGTTTCAGGTATTATAAATTTGCTATGACGAATAACATTGCAACTTAAACATTATCAGTGTGACCTGGAGGTGGATTCGGAGATCACATACAGGCTGCTGAATGGTAGAAATGGAGCTAGTTAAAATTCTGAAGTGTTTTCTGCGTGAGTCAACACAAGACTGAGATGGTAGGAGTTTGAATAATCTGCACACCTTTTATGTTATAGATAATATAATTATGTTCTCACTTCAGCTCACCTATAAAGACAACTCAAATTTGCACTAAAAAGATCTTTACCCCTTTTCTGCTGATCACTGCTTAGCAGAATATTTCACACAAGAGGTTTGTTATCTTTAATAGCACTAAAATTACTTAAAGCAATTACCTGCATCATTTTAAACTCTATGGAGGTTATTAAAATATTCTCCTGGCAACTGTAAAGAAATATGAAAATAAGTAAAGACCAAATTTTATTTCATCTCAAAGTCATCTGCCTGAAGTATTATACTTGGTCTTTAATTTGTAAACAGGCAGCTTTACTTCCTGAATAGCCTCCCATGTTTTGCAAAATTAGAGGTAGGCTTGATGTTAAAGTAACCATTTCAACTTTAGGACAAATGAAAAGAAACCACCAAACCAAGTATCAAAATAAACTGCTTGGCAACCTGACAATGATATATTTGTATAGCAACAAACCTGAATTTTGAAAATCTTCTGTTAGGACTTATTATAATAATAAATATCAGAAATTAACTATTTGAAAGAAGGATTGATGTCATGCACCTCTTGCATGCACCTCTTTTTTTTTTTTTTTCTTCTTTTTTTTTTTTTTTTCTTCTTTTTTCTTTTTTGTTGCTTTAGGTAGAAATCTCTTATAGCATCCAATGATGTAGGGTCAGTGGAGGAAGAACTCTCCACTCCTGAAGTTTATTAACTGTAGGTCTAAGATCCCAATGGACAGGGATTACACATAAATTTGTGGAATTACCAGGAAATTGTGCTGGTTAACACCATAGAGAAAAATCCTCTGTTGGCAAGGACAAAGTCTAGTAAGAGTTTCATTGCTAACTGTGATGCACCCCTTGTTCTTGGGTTCTTTTGATTTCAGTCTCCCACATCTATGCACAAGAGCAATGTGGAGCTGAAGGCGTGGCTTTTTATATAATAATGATGTAGAAGGAAATTAGCATAGTTCTAATTAAAGGATGAAAGGAGCAATTAATTTAGTGGGTTTCGACTTCTATGCTGGAGATATTACCCCAGCAGACCTCCTGGAGCAGGGCAGGAAAATGTTCAAAGCATAGTACTGCAGCATGACAATAGCATCAGTGAACATGAAAGCAAAATTAATTGAAATAATGGAAAAGCTAGAGTAATTATGTTACCATTTCATTTATTGTTACAAGTACTGTTGAAATTGCATATTTGTAATATCTGCTGCAATTAATAATCTCCCCTTGCTGTACAGTTGTCATTAAACCAAGTAGTTATCTTTGTTTTATGATTTTTCCTCCACTGAAGAGCCCAGTACTAGAAAACTCATAGGAGAGACTTCTCCAAACTTTATGCAAAGTCCAAGGTTAGGTGATGGTTTGGTAGTGAGATGGTGTTTCTTCCCTGTTAAACTGTGACTTGAAATCAATTACAATCATAGTGTAAGAGCTAAAAGTTGTTGATTCAAGCAGTCGTTTTCTGGCAATTTTGCACTTAATGTTTCCTTCCCTTCCACCTCCACAGATAAAAGCTGGAATCAGAGATTAAAACTTTCTCAGGTTGTTAAACTTGTGGCATCTGCAAAGCCCAGAGTTCAGAGACCATGTCAAAATCATTACCTGTTATTGAATGAGAAGTATTTCTTTTTGTTCACAGTCATATAGCCAAGTCCATTTTATGTTGTTTTTGTATAGTTTCATGGAGTTTGATGACAGGAGGGGTGATTAGATCATCTAATCTAACTTCTTGTGAATTGCAAGCCATTGCATCCAACCTAGATTCTCCCCAGTGACTTTGAACTGAAGCATTCATCTCCTCAGGCAAAAAAAAAAACAAAACAAAAAAAACTGTCGGGAAATTGCAGCTGAGAACACAAGAAATGGAAGTTCCACAAATATCTGAGGCCCCTGCAATGGAAAGGAACTAACTCCTAATGGTGGCTATGACCAGGTGAGCATCAGATTATCTGTCCCAGGGCTCCAGCAAATGCCAAATCCAAATGAATAAATCATCCCAACAGCTCTGAAAGTACAGGATGGAACAAGCAAGGGGAGATTTTTCTCCTAGGCATAAATCTGTTGAAACTCTGCTATGAACTCTGATCTGTGTTCTCCTGGTGATGTTGGCCAGAATCAGAAAGAAAGTCTGAATATTCCTGTCCATCTGTGTATGCAAGAGATTTCCTTCTCGATGATGGAGTAACTGGACCTCTGAAGTCCAATCTTGATATCTGCTAATATCATGAGTATTCAGACTAGCATTTTCTTGTCCTAATATAGGAAACAAGAGGCAACTTTTTTTTTCTTTTTTTTTTTTTTCTTTCTCTCTCTTTTTTTTTTTTTTTTTTTTTCCCCTATTTTCCTATATATTTTCTAAACAAGAGGCAACTGATCACCGTTTTTTAAGCTTGGAAGAGATTAACATAGGGTCAAATCACCCAAAGCTAGTTTGAAGCCTGTCTTCTCCAAAGTAACCCTTTATAAACATGGTGTCACCATCTTGCCAGTTTAAGCTCACAACCCTATTTCTAAGCTGATTTAATTCAACACAGCTTTGTTACAACCTCCAGTCTTCATTTCACCTCCCCAAGTCTGGGTAAATTCGATTGAGGCTGAGTTTCAGTTGGGTACTCCCACAATCACAGATGTTTCAGGGTATCCCAGGTGCCCTGCAGCAACTGTTCCAGAAGAGCCAAGGTTTTCTGTAGGTGCTGTGTCACATCTGCCAATCCTGTGCTTTCCAAAACACCCTAGAGTATCTCAGATGCCTACATCTGAGGCAGTTATTTAGACAACTGAATCCTGCTCTGGACTTCATACAATAAGACCTGTACTATAGATGTAGCATGTGAAAATGGTGAGAGCTCTCACTCCTCTTCTTAAATACACATGGTATTTGCTATACTTCTATATAAAAAATTAATCAGATATGCAAGCACAGGTCTAGAAGATTAAAAGAATTCAATTAGAAGACTAATTAGTTTCCAGCTCAGAATTCAGACAAAGCTGGCACGTGGACTTGCAGGTCTGGTATAAACCTAATAAAGGTAATGATATACACTCGTCAAATGACAAACCTTATACATTAAAAAGGGGAAAAAGTGAGGTTGAGTGTATACAAACTTTCTAGTGTGACAGTGATAGTCAGAAAGAGTTCAACTTTTTCACAGGAATAGTGGAGATCAAGAGAACGAAGTGAAAACAGGGATTTAGTACATATAAGAGTTCTATAACTTATTTTCTTTTATAGATTTTTTTTTAGACATAACGATAACATTCTTAATGTGTCTAGACTTCAGTGAACATTTGTATCACACAGAGAAGTTTGTGATTAGTACACAAGTCATATAGGAGATAAGGTTCTGCACAGAAGAGAAATAGCAGCGTCTTTGGCGCAGACAACAGGAGGGGTGTTATTATTGGAATTCTACAAAGACCAATCTTTTGATCAAGTGCATTTAACTTTAAATTACTGTTCCTAGCACAAAAGGTGAGATGGTGTGGGTGAAACTTGCAGATGACATTGAGCAAGGAGGAGTGTCAGGAAGGGGGAGGACAAGGTAACATGGGGGAGGAACTGGGTGACAGCAAGGAGTGGAGCAACAGCAGTTGAATGAAATCCAGTTCTACAAAGTGCAGTATCATTTACTTGGGAATGAATAACAAGAGTTTCTGCTGCAGGCTTGCAAGTTGTCACACAGAAGTAATAGAGAAGAATAAGGACCTGTTTGTATTCATTGATCGTAGGATGGCTGTGGGCCTTCAAGATGATAGTGAGAAGAAAATGGCATATGACAGTATCTCACAAGGTATTACCAGTAGAAACTGGGAATTATATGGTGCTGTAAGATCTCATTTAGAAAGGTAACATACAGGCCTATTCACAAATATTCAAGAAGGATGAACCCAAACTTGAAATGATGGAGAAATGTACCTTAGTAAAAAGAAATATCAATAATTCTGCTGCTTGAACTCAGAAAACTGTACGTTAGGGGGGAATGAGATTATATAGAAACAGTTATATAAAGGACTGTAACTACATCATGAACACAAGACGATATATAAGATAAACAGCTATCCTAGCAGAAGTACAATTATCTTTAAAAGGACCATGGGTAAAATTTTACCTGGATGTTTGAAGGAAGCTGATAACCTGCAGATATTTGTAGTTCTGGAATGACTTTTCCATAGAGATGATAGGATTAAAAACATAGTTTATCGTGGACACTAATGTGTCCGAGGCTGTAATTTTAGGATGCATTTGTCTCAAAAGTTTGGAGAATGAATTGGCTGACTGAAGAAATTTCTCTCCATTTTCTGTTCTACATTCAAAAGTATAATTTTCTGCCTCTGATCAAACTAACCAGTGGTTTGTTTGTTTGTTTGGCTTTTTTTTTCTTTTTTCTTTTTTTTTCTTTTCATTTTAACTTTTCATTCCACAACACATTTAGGCTAGAATTGATTTGGTCTTTTCTATTTATATCCCTGGAGTTGATGACAATTGATGTTCTTTCATTTGGGTTTCAAAAGTGTGAACCACATGATCAATTTATGCCTTGCCACAACTCACCTCAGGATACGATATATACCTGGCATCTAGTTCCTGGGTAACAGATCTTTAGGACAGCTTAATGACTGATGCAGCTGTGCAAGTGGTGATGATGAAAAGAAAATCCATATTTCAGCTTTCGCTCAAAATAGGGGACATTCAATCAGTAATGCTGAGGGAGGACAAAGACAGAAATGTGAGAGATTTTGGACTCTGCTCATTTTTATACATGTCAGTAGAAATACTTTATGTTAGATTTACTCAAAGACAGGGGGCAAATAGCCTGTTTGTTACTAAACGAGCATTTTAATGCAAGGTTGATGGGGTCTGAGATGTTGCTGGGAAACACTACAAAATGTCACCGACCTTTCTTTAGAGAAGTTTGATGATCAGAGATGAAATGAAGAAAAGAACTGCATACATGTCAAAGCCATGGCAAGGAAAATGGGAAAAATCAGAGAAACAACTCTGGGGTTAATGGCCCCAATTCACCAAGCTTTATACACGTGTCTGACCTAAAGCACGCCAACGAGTCATATGGACTGAAATAAAACTAATCACCTGCCTGAGCGGGCCCCATTTTTAATCTGTGGGATTAGACAAAAAAAAAAAAAAAAAAAAAGGATAAATACAGAACTTGTCTAGAAAAGTAAAAATTATGAAACTCGCTGTTCACTGACATTATGAAATGCCACCAGAAGGTTCATGGCTGTGTGGAGCTCGACTCAGCCTGTGTGCAGGAACGATGGTCATGCTGAAGGCAGGCAGGCAGAGGAGTGGATTATTTTAAGTGCTGTTTACAAACCTATAGTGTATTAGGTTCTGGAAGAGAAATCCTGCTAGATTTCTGAGTAGGAGGACAGGGAGAAACATTACAAGTTCACCTGAGATGCAATCTGCCTCAGTATGCAAGTAGGCAACAGAGAAATTCAACTAAATGTGAAACTCCAGTTAAATGGTCAAATGGCTTGCTCTAGACTCGTGCAGCTAAGTTTTGCTTTGGTTCTCTGTCTGGGCTTGATTCCATGTTGCAGTGCAGAAGAGAGCTGGGAGATGCTACTGAAAGGAAAACTTTTATCAAAGTCCTTAGAGCAATGAGGAATAAAGAGAGGGCAATAAGGAGGGAGATATTCCAAGTAGACAGCACTGGTTAGGAGTGATGATTTAAAAAAAAAAAAAAAAAAAAAAAAAAAGAGGAAAGAAAAAGAAAAAACATCTATAACTTGGTTTGAATCAGGGAGAGGTTTCATCTTTCCTTTTGACAGGGAAGATCAGGGTAGCAGCTTTCTGGTGCAGCTCAGAAACAAAATAATGCTTTTGCCTGTCTCCCTGGGCACCGAATGCCTGGCACATGTCTCTGAGCAGAGCTGCCACCATATACCTGGTCTCACAGGTGCCAGAGAGGTCCCATAGTCACTATTGCAGGACAAGATAAAACAAACAAATGAATAACTCACCACAGTGAGCTCTCTGCAATTAGCACCCATCTGGAGCCATGGGTGGCCAAAAAATTGATGTTCTGCTGCTCTCTGGCCTGCAGCATTCAGCCCCTACACCCCGTGGGCAGGTAATTGGACTCCAACGCCTTTTCTTTGAACTGTTTGCTGTAGCGCTGGAGGATTTTGTTAGATGTTTTATCTTTTATGTATCATTCACATCATTTTAGCGGTTTTCCCAACATAGCAGTGATATTTTTTTGAACTTGTTTCTGATTTTTCTTATTTTTTTAAAAAAGAGAATGCTCCCTGCTGGACCTGAATTAGGAACAGCTCTTCCTTTAAGGTACTTAGAGATGAATTTTAAGGGGTAGAACAGAAGTAGAGGAGGGAGTTACACCTGACTTCACAAGACAACGAGCAGTGTTGTAATATTCCTGTTTTGAGCATTGCAGAAGCCTGTTTAAGCTGTTGATCTGTGTTTGGGAGGGAAGACCATTTATTCAGCAGAGAGACATAGTAGGTAGAAAGGAAAAGATAGAAGAATTGTTCCCGTCTCTTTGTGAAAAAACAAAGCTAGTCCTGCGAGGAGGAAGGGAAAGAAATCAGGGAAACTCTTGCTGTCTGCAAGCAAAGAAACCAAAAAGGTAACCCCTTTTCAATAAACTCTTTCACTGAGAGATGTATGGACAGCTTCATCCTCCTTGGGGAAACATCTCCATGGGACGAAGCCATGGCTGCTCTCAGCAGCAGTTTTACAGCACTGGAAACTGGTATCTCGGTCCCACAGATGATTCAGACTGCTGAGTACTGAGATGCTTTCATTTCAGGAAGTGCTATGAAATTAGGCTTTTCATTGCGACATTGAAATACTCGGGGAAAATCTATTAAGGCAGACCTAATTCAGCTGTGGGACTGGGTCAGCAGGCAGCACAGCGAGGAGAGCAGGAGACTCTAATTTACACAAACTATCTACCATGAGCAAACACACCAGGGGTGACATTTAAATGGTCTCTTTACTCTAGTTGTGTTACTGAAACCAACAGCATAAAAAAAAGCAATTTGTGGATGATACTAAACTAGGGGGAGAGTCTGATGTGACAAGTGACAGAGTGGCTGCCTAGGGGAGCTGGATTAATTTGAAGGCAGCCTAATTGAAACCCCATGAGGTTTGGCAAGGGGAAGCTCAAAGCTCTGTGCTTGGGATGGAGAAACCAGCCGAGAGCTGACTGTCCCAAACCAGCCCCAGTGGAGAGGACCTGGGGTTAATGAGAGACACTGGGTAAATTACAATCCAGAAATCCAGATCAGCCAAGCAAGGGATGCTGTTATCCCCTGGGGCTGGTGCTGCTGAAGCTGCATCTGGAGGATGGTGCCTACAGCTGGAGAGGGACACGGAGGGGATCCAGCAAAGAGCACATCCTGGGAGGCTCAGGCTGTGTGTTAAGGAGAGCTTTGCTCACCAGGCAGGTGGTGCAGTCCTGGGAGAGGTACCCAGAGAAGCAGGCCAGTCTGTCTGGGAAGGTTTCAAGGCTCAGCTAGATGAAAGTATGCCTGAGAGGATCTGTGTTACTGATGGTCCTGTTTTGGGCATGAAATTGGGCTGAGACCTCCAGAGATCTCTTCCAGCTAACTTTTCTGTGACACCGTGAAGAAACTGGAAGAGTGATCTGTAAGTTTTATCCCGTGAGTGACACTATAAAGTGCTGTGCTAATAAATTTTTATATTTAAGCAGCATTGCCAAGGCCCAGGGATTTTGCATGAATTAACGTTTGGCTGGGAGATTTGATGGCTTGAAGCAAGACTGCAGGGCATTAAGATAGTTGGTCACCAGTTTCCCTGGAAGTGCCCAAGAGTGAAGTAGTTACTGCAGTTGGAAGAATGTGTTTTAAAAGGTACTAAGTTGTGGAGTTTGTTGTCATATTTTATTTTCTTTGCTGTGAAATAACTTCTGAGGAAACGGATGCATCAAAATGAAGTATCAAAATGATTTTGCAAAAGGTGGCAGGGAGCCAAGCAGGGAAGTGGAAATGCCTCAAATGGTTAATGCCAGTGATGGAAGAAAGTGATTTGACAAGGATTATAGGAGATTTCTGCATGCTTGCTGCAAGAGGTCATCTAATGTGATTGATGCTCTAGCAAAATTTTAAAAGGTTGGACAAATGTAGCCATTAGCAACTTCAACCAACCTTGAAATGTTATTTGCAGAAATTTATATCAAGTTTCCTACATTTATTCATAAACAGATTTTATTTTTTAAAATTATTTTGGTTGTCATTCAAAATGATTCAGTGATGTTTTCAGTGAGAAAGCTCTGTTGTGCACAGAAGTTTACTGCAATAGTGGCTTCTTTCAGGAAGCGCTATTCTGAATCTTTTTTTTTTTTTTTTTTTTTTTTTTTTTTTAGTTTCTTTTCCTTGAGCTTTTCTGTGCATAGATGTGAGCTGGAGAGGAAATTGCAGAAAATCACTAATTAACTTTGTAAAACCTGTCCAGTGAATTTGTGCTTTTCATTCTAACAAATGTTTGAGGAGAGTTGGCATGTTGCAAAGCTGGGAGGCTTAGCTGCAGAGAGACAAATGAGATAATTATAGCCCCTACTAGCTCTTTCTGGTTTTGTTCTGGGTCAGGGGCTACATGGCCACGTGCCCTTTTTCTGTCTCTTTCTGCCTTCTGTCCCTCATTTCTGGGTCAGGATTGTGTCTGGCCTTGTAGGAAGTGTTTATTTAGGAGTAATAGGGGGTATCTTTCCAACCTCACTTACATAAATTACAGTGGTGTTTTACACAGCACACCAAATACTGTATTTTTGTTGGATTATGTTGGATTTGTCTGTGTGCTGCCTATCCTTGGAGTCCTTCAAATATACAATCAGTAGCTATATGCTTGTGCTGGCTTTCCAGGTTGCACGCGAGTTTGACAAGAGGATCGAAGCTGAGACTAAATGAAACAGCAGCTTGTGTCTGGTATGGGGAACCCAAGAAACACAGGTAGTTCGTAGTTGCAACAGCTTGTGATTGAGCACAGAGGATGTTTCTTTCCAACCACATGTGCTATGATGGAAATCAATAATGCTTTAGAGACCTGCCTCGTTGGTAAGTTGGAGAAGCCCCTGCCAGCACCCCAGCTTGGCATGGTGCTCTGGTCATGAAGGAGGGACTCAGGCAGTGCAGGAGATGCTACCAGTCAGACCTGTGCTTTCCAAATGAACCAGCCCCTGTGTTCAACATTCATGCGCCATTTCCACCTGAGAAAACAGAAGCCAAAGTGGATTTCTTAATTTGTTCTCTAGTGCTGTCAGTCATGGCAGGACCTGCACACCTGCATGTAGCTCTCCTCCCAATTATTTCAGCATTGCCAGATGCATGGTGAATGTTTTCCTTTCTTCTCTTTTCTTTAGCGACATCAGGTGCTGATCACTTTTGGAGTCAAAGTCCTAACTTGATGGACTAGTGATCTGATCTGATCTGACAAAGCCTTGCCCCCATTATTTCTGCCTGATGCTATTTCCCTGATAGAAATAAATCATTTGTCATTTTCTGAAAATCTACACATTCGTCCCCAGAATTTTGAAGCTAGTTGTGGTTCCTTTGCTGTTGTCTCAAAGTGATCCTTTTTGTTCCCCATGGATTGGAATTTTCTGCTACAAAGATAAAGTTGAAGACTAAACCTCTTTCTTTCTTCCTTCCTTTTAATTCCCCAGGACAGATGCAAAAGATTCCCTTGTCCTGCTCTGTTGTTTTGCTATTACCTTGTGCAAGATGAACATCCTAATAGGTACATAGGATTTGCTGTAACAAGTCAGCATATTTGTTTATACAATTCCCAGAGGAACACAAAACCTCTTGAAATGTATATCCTTTTTTGTACTTCAATATGGGATTCAAGAATAGAGTTTGTGTCACTGTAATATAACTAGAGGATGTATGTGAACCAGACAGTAACTCTTAAATAGTCTGTGAAGCCTCCCATGGAAATCTTCACTTTAAATCACCTTAAATTAATCAGGACAACAACATGCACAAGGGTGACATATTTATGGATGTTTAATGACCATTATTTTGGGACATAGCTTTACCATGATGTAGTGTCATATGCCTTGCAGCCTATAAAGTACAAAAGACACAAGAAGCCCACAGCGTGATCCATTTCAGCCCCTCTTCCACCTCTGGTTAACTGTGCAGGAAAGCCTCAGCTTGGCATTTGTGCAGGTAGCACCCGGAGCAGCCTCTGAGCTGTGAGTGCAATGCTTGAGAGGGAGGGCTGGGACATGTCCCTCTGACTGCTGCAGCAAAGGACTCTGCCCTTGGACACATGGAGCGTGTTGTGTCGTCTATTCACAGAGGTAACAATTCCTGTGATCACTGCACACCAGGGATGCTTTTTGCCTTGCTTTTGATCAGTCTTATACAAAACTCCTTATGGTGTATCCCCTTTGCCTTCAGCATTGTATTTTCATTTTTCACTAAACATTAAAGTCTTTCATGCTGATTCCAATACCTATGGGAAATCAAATGTGTAACTGTTCTCTTGCATTGCTTACAGGAAAAAAAAAATCAGACTTCTATCTATTGCCAGTACAACTATATTGAATATTTATTACAACTTTGAGAGCTGATCTTTTTTCCTATACCCCCACATTAATTTCTTCCTCTTCTAATTGATTTTATTCTTTCCAGACCTCCTTCCTACCCACCAACAGTTGCCCTCTTGTCTTTGCTCCATGCCTTTCATGAATGCTATGGAACATCAGCTGGAATCAGGTGGTAGCAGTAGGCAGTGGCTCTTCAGATAATATATTAAACCACCGAGACTGTTGTCAGATGTTTGGGTGTTTTGGGCACTGAAATTTCTGTTGGGTTCAAAGAATAATCGAACAAAGGTATGAAGAGAAAATCTGCTGAGGGCTCTGAGGTGCAAAGAGGCTTCTGTAAAACCAAAAAACCACAAGGTTTTTGGAATTGGAAGAGCATGGTTGGGGCAGGATCAATGCCCACCTGCCTTGCTCTTATATCAAGCTGAAATACCCATATTAGCCACTTACAAGAGACAAGGCATGGGCTCAGAGGAGCCATCCTCATGCTCTGATTCCTTATCTTGTTCTTAAAGCAGCTTCCCTCTGCTTGAATTCCAGAAGATATCAGCCCTCCCTTTCTGTTTGCTTCTTGAATTGTTCTTCTGCAAAACTTTTTGATAAATATCTTCAGGCTGGACTCCTTTTAGCTATCTTTTCTCTATTGAACTAAAGATGTACTAAAATAGAAATTCCACCTGCTGTTGCCCAAGATGTGGATTTTACTTTGGTAACAGTGCATGACAAGTAAAATAAAAATAAAGCATAAACACATACAGGCACGCCCACAGATGTAACACCTTGGTTCTGCTCAAGTTGCTGTGCTTTGTTTTGGACAGAGTGTACAAATTAATGGACAGGTTAATATCATGTTTCTGTTTGCTTAACAGCAGGGTTGCTTGTTGTGGCGTCTTCTGTGGCTTGAGCATGCTTTCTTTCCAATGTGGACCTTGTTTAACTGCTTTATGTACCTGTCCATGATATTCAGTGTTGTGGATACGCATATCATTTACAGGAGAAAATGACTGCTTTGGAAAAAATAAGCACAAAACAAAAAACAAAGTAAGATCCTCGTGGCATGGGCAGTGTTGCTACTAAATTGTCAAAGTATTTTCTATTCTTTTTAGCAGCCAGTTGGAAGCAGGGCTCCTTTTCACAAAGGCAAAGGGGAACACTTTGTCCTGCTAGACACTCTTCTCAATACCCCTAAATAAACCTTTTTTAATGACAATGGAGGAATACTGTACTTATGTGCATAAGAACTCCCGCTTTCACTCTCTCTCTACATATTCAAGTGTTTTCTAGCCTGTATTGGATGGCAGAGACTGGGAAGCAAATAGAAGAGGTCAAAACAGCATGGTTCTGTCAGCTGGATAAGCTGCGGTTTTGATCAAAACTTTCTCCTCTCTCTTATTAATTTAAATAATTACAGCTGAGTGTTGAGCAGAGATTTGGCTTATTTTCACAGTTTGGGAACAGGGAGTGAAGCACACCGGTGTGTGAGTGATGCATGTGTGGGTTCGTGTATGTGTTGTGTGCATAAAGGTATGCTCATGTTTGGTTGGACTTGGCATCAAGCATTTGCTAAATAATTCCTGACAAGTTGATGGCTTTACTTTCTCTTCCCCAAATTGCTCTGTTATGTCAAGTTGTAAGACGTCATATGAATGATAAACATGAAAAAGTACCCTCCATACAAGCCTAGAGGAATAAATTAATGAGCTATAAACAGCAAACTAATCATGAACGCTGTTTTGGGCATCTGAAGCCTGGATCTTCACATCCAAAGCCACCAGCCTGAAGCTCTTGAGCTAACGGCAAATCTCTAATGCGTTGCAGCAGCAGGTTTCCTCTCCTTGCTTATCAGCCACATCACACTCAAGGGAAATATCAAGTTAGAAGCCAGGAACAATCATAAAGTTTCAAAAGCAATATAAACCCCGCTGCCTGGTTGTGTAAACTGCAACGTGAGGATAGCTGTCCCACTAAAATATAGGTTGGGAGACCAGCAGCTAGTGCAGATCTCTTAGGGCTCTTCTCTGCTACAGCTCCGTGTTGTGAAACGGGGTGAGCATTTCTGTTTCTGTGAGCAGAAGGGTGTTACAGGCCAACATTATACCTCTTAATGTTGTCAAGAAAGGTGAGACATCCCCAGGGAACAGCACACATCCCAGTGCATGTGCTTCCACCTACCTCTAAAGTGACCTGGACTTGATCCTACTGCTGTGATCACATTAAACTAGCTGGACCACTGGCAAGATGCATGAGGACACCTTTCTGTGCTTTAGCACATCATTTAATCACTCTTCCCATGCAGCCTCCCACATGGTAGTGCTCTGTACCTACCTCAGAGGCTATCAGCTGGAGTAATTAGTTCATGTTCACTCAGGAGTCTGAATAGGGAACAGGCTGTAATTCTGATTGCTTCTGATCCATTAAACTGAATTTTAAAATTAAGCTTTCTTTTCTCTCCTCTCCCTGAAGTTGTCAGTGCAAATAGCAAAGCATTTCATGTCAGCTCTTTGTATGGCTGTGCAAAGGAGCATTTCTAAAAGGCCGGTGGCTGGTGCTTGGATGTTCTCTGGCAAATACCCACGTTTTACCTCAAGGCATCCACAAGAGCGGCAGGGCAGCCAGATCCAAAGAGACAGCGCTGGCTTTGGACCAGGCAGGCAGTGCCACTGAACTTTTTTTAAACTTACCGATGTCTGAAAATGCGATGGTAACCTTGCAGAAGAGAGCAGATGACACTCTGCCCCGGATGCCTCAGTCAAGGGCTTTGGATGAGAAACCTTTTATTGAGAGAGTGCCCTGTACCTTAGCTGAGAACTGTGATGGGAACTTCTGCGTCTTCCTCAGCTCAGAAGGATGCTGATTTAGTTGGCAGGAGCAAAAGCAAATCTTAGGCTGGCAATCAGCCGGCCATTTCCTTCCTCTCCTCCTGCCTGTTTGCAGTGGTGGTGTCAGGACACTTGCTGAAGACAAGCTCCATTTTTCTTTAACACCTTCCAGGTAGGCTCCCGTATAGCTGCTGGTTTTATTCAGGCAGGACAATGCAGCCCCTTGGAATGCTAAAGCATTCGGCACAGGCTTGTGTGATGGGAAGGATTGTTTCTGAGGCCACAAGAGCAAAACCTCAGATGTTTAAAGACTCTCTTTGCAGGGTGTTTTCTGTCATCTGCAAAGAACTTGCTCTTTGATTTCCTTTTTCCCACCTTGCTCGGGCATTGTTGTCAGGAGACTCTGCAAATGTCAAAACCATTATCAGTCACAGGCAAGCAGGCTTTTAATTGAACTTTTATTCTCCTGTCTAACTTGCTGAACTCCAAAGAAAAGGCTACGACGCTGGCATGGAAATGGCCTTTTGGAAGTCACTGACTGTTAAAAGTAAGTTATCTAAAAAAGAGTTATGTAAGTAATGTATTTTTCCCCATTCAGACCTTTCTCCATTTATATATATATATATATGTACAAGTAAGTGCATAGATTTTTATATATTCATAGTATCTGTTTGTGTTTACTTACATATAAAAATAAAACATAGGTCCAAGTGTTAGAATATATCTTCGCCCTCACAACTTCACTCAGGCATATAGCATCTCCCAGCTCATGAAGCATACTGTTACCTTGTGACAGAAGCCCACAGAAAATAAATGAAAAATAGAAAAAAAAAAGTGTGAAATAACAGTCTTGTTTGATGCCTTGTGCTGTCTCCATCCTTCTTTTTTATCCTTTGTTCACATTGCTTCCCTTCTCCATCTATTTTGATCGAAACATGACAGGCAGACCTGATATTCAGCTGCCTTAGTCCATAAATGTCTCTTTGGATGATGCTGTGCTCCAAACAAAATTCAGGGCAATTGGAACAAATATCCTGAGTCCATTATTAGTCTTTCTGCTTTATTAGGGCATTTTTTCCCCTTTGTGTCTCCCAAAGTGATTATCTCCGGTCTCGTCAGGTCTGCTTTGGCTTCAGGAGTCTACTGGATTCAGCTGGATGGCAAATGCTGTTTTTGCCATTAATCACCCAAACGACTGTGAGCCATTAGATCTTCTCCTGATTTATTTCTGGCATGCTGTCTGACTGTCCAGGCTCTGTGCTTTCATATTCTGTCTTTCATTCCACAGGAATCGCAAATGCCTTACAAAGAAATAACCTAATCCTGACCATTTAGGAGCTGAACTCTGTACCCAGGTTTTCTTTGCATCTCTCTCAATAGCCTCTCTTCCCCTTCCACACAATGTAACCTGTGCTGAACTCATTTTTAATAGCACGTAACATGTTCACAGCTAAACAGAAAAACCTGTGAAATACATCTCATTTTATATCCTATTCAAGCTTGAGGTCACGTCTGTAAAAAGGCTGTTTTGGGACACTCAAGTTCAAGCAGTCTCTGATTCGTATTGTATTCATATTGAGTGGAGATATTTGCCATTTCCTGTGGTTTCCAGAAATAGGACAAAGTGAGGTTGTCAACTGAACGTGGCTTTTGGATGCTGAGAGGCTGAGTCTTGCAGAGCCTCCTTGCAGAAGGTCATAAAAGGCAGAACTGACCTTCCTGCTTTTGATCCTGTGCAGGTGTGCCAGACCTGAGCTGTTGCTTTTACGAAGAGCAGGTCTATTAATCTAATCAAAAGCAACTGCTTGGTCCCAGCTCATTCTCGCACAGCTTCTCTGAAAACAGGGGCATCACTATTAGTTTAATCCCTCAGGCTCCTTTGCCCATGACCATGGTATTAACTGCTCACATCCTACAGTTTTTATAGTATCAAGAAGCATAGTAAATGGCTGATGGGCTGCCATTAACAGGATTTAGGAGGAGAAGGGACACTTCCGAGACAAAGATGCTTTTTGGTACCCATGGGAGCTGTTTTCCACCTGTGCAGCAAGGTGGTAAGCTGGGAATTTGCACTTTCCACCACCAGATGTTGAAAACTTAGTGGAGTTTGGAGAGCCCATGTTGAGTAGGTCTGGTGGCAGCTGTTTGGGAGTGGCAGAGGGGAGAGCAGACCAGGCAAGAAAGCACAAAGATCGCAGCACAAACACCATAGAACTGGGATAGGTCCCATATTGTATATCCTTAGAGGTTTCTCTTTCAGGAGCAAACCCTGGACTCCGTAGGAACTCACCAGGAAACCACACAGATACAGGTCCTGCTGTTCCTCGTGTTTTAGCAAGACCCCATAGTTTTCAAGGGAACAGCGCTAGACTTAACCTTCTGTGGACGAAGCCAGCAGCCTGATCTTCAGCTTTCCCTCTCCACTCTGATGAAACAGCCTATATCTTGGAGCACAGAGTCACTAACAAGCAGCCAAGGGCAGGAAAATGGCTGGCAGTCAGCTCCCAAGCTGCAGCATCGTTGCTGGTAACAAGAAGTAGTTCTCTCCCATTGCTCCTGGCGTGCTATGAAAAGCAAGAGTTAAGAAAGGTCATGCACATGGATTTTCTTCATCTGTGCTCCCCACAAACAATAATTAAAGCTTGACGTGTACTTTAATTAGGCTCCTCGCCTTTTCCTAGGTTGCAGTTCATGAAGGGTTTTTCAGTTTGCCACGGGTAACCATAGCTACCATTCATGGGGAAGAGGCAGGGAGGAATATTAAATATGCCTCAGTTCTGTGTAAGAGCTCTGGAGCTCCTATAACTTACATGGACTTTTTTTTTTTTTTTTTTGATATCTTCACTAAAAATCTTTCTATCACTTGATGGCAGTAGAGTTATAAATTTATAAGTACTCATGCTGCATAGATGCATCGAAGGAAAAAAAACACAAAACACCTTCATATTTATGTTTGTCCATATATTTTTCTATGGTCTCTGTTTTGTATTATGTTTTAAAAAGACATAAGGCATAGGAAAGCATTGTATTTCCAGAAAGGATTAATGCAGAGGATATTTCATTCATTTGCAACCATCATAAATAACAGTTGGCACAACCAAATATCCCCTAAATTTCTTCAGCTGTACTTCCAGACTCTGCAAAAGTAAAATCAACTTTCTTATTGCATTTTAACTTCCGTGCATATAATTTCCTTTCTGCTGTGAGTACTGTGGCAGAGGCAGCAGCTCCTGTAGTTATGAGCCTGTGAGTTTCACGCTACTGGAAATGCTTCTGCTTGCTCTTTTATGGTCAAAATACATATTAAAAGCAACAATTCTGATATTGAGTTACTCTCAGCTCTCATTTCCTGAAATTCAGTTAAGTCCCCAACAAACAGTGAGACTTTGCTATATAACCAACAAATGACGAAGTCTTCTTTCAGTAGTTCTCCCACAGTCCAGGTGAAAATAATCTTGGATAAAATCAAGACCACCTCCAGATATCCATTCTTCCTTGCCCTGGAAGGTGTATCAGGGCAAACCTTGTTTCACTGTATAACCAAAATCTGGCTCTGTCCCTTATAGGTAAACCTCCAATCCAGCTTGTGTATAATACTGCACTGGAGATGCAGCAGTGTGAACTTATTGCCAAATAGCTAAGCACTAAAACATGAGCTAATTGCCTGGCCTGTCTTTTTTACCCAAGTGACTGGCATGTGTTAGTGACTTCGTTACCTGTGGCAGTGAATCCAGTGCCTACCTTGCCAGAACTAAGCCTTTATTTTGCTGCATAGATGCTGACATCCAGTCCTCCGTGAGCTGGGAAACATTCCCTCTTCTGGAGTTATGAGCGTACGATTTTATGGGCTGTCCAAATCTCCTTGCACAAAAATTGCACTGCCTTCCAGAGGAAAAATACCTCCCTATCCCACTGCTGATCGCTCCTGGATGCTCGTATATATTTACAGTACTATGAGGTTTCAGTCAGATCAAGCTGTTTTTTTCCCTCTTTTTTATTTTACTTTTTTTTTTTTTATTTTTTAAACTTCTAGTCTGAAAATGCTTTGGAAAAGTATCTGCCAGTTGCACAGCTGCAACATTTCTCTGCACAGGGCACTGGTGGCCAGAAGCATCAAAGTCTTGCAGAGAGCAGCAGAATGTCATGATAACATCTGTCTGCAGTTTTGGGACCCATGCAGACCAAGGCCCCCTTTGAGAGTTTTCCCCAGGCACAAGGATTTCAGCACTTCTTCCTGCTGCTCAGCAATGCTTTTGCTTTGCTTACCCTTGCAGATGTTGTTTTGGCATGGCTGTACCCAAGCACCTCGCTGCAGGAGCGGGGACACAGAGCCAGGTCTGCTCCTGCAGGCAGGGCACCCCAGCGAGCCCTCCCTCTCCCCATGAAGGTGCTCCAGATAGCATTGCTTATGCTTTCCTTCCCTCACGAGTCTCTCTGGTTTGATTAATATTTAATCCTTCCACCTGCTGGGACAACTCGACCTGGGGAAACCAAGAAAACCTTGTTCCAAGCTGTTAGCAGCCTGCTGAGCAGCTGCGTGGGGAGGTGGAAGACATGGATTCATTTCTAAATCAGGCATGATGGACTTGAAAGTATCTCCCACCACAGCCACATCTTAGATATATATGGATTTAGGACTTTGTCTTCTTTCCCCCAGATCCACAACTCAGAGAGAGCACAGGTGAGACCTAGTTGGTAAACAGTCAGCACCATTCGTTCCCTCTTCTAAACCCTGTTCAGGGATGAAAAACCCTTTAGCAGGGCCCTTTACTCTGAGGTTTTGGCTTTGCCCTTGTGGACAGGAGCTCACCCAGTGTGCAGAGCCCATGGTACCCCCTTTGCAAGGTGTCTCTGGGCCACGTCCTCGCCCTGAGCTGCTCGTTCTGCTTCTGGGCTGCAAGCATTTCCCCCCTAGCAGGACCTGCCCTTTCTATTCCCCATTACTTTGTTCAATCCTCTGTTAAGTGAGGCAAGCAAGGAAAATAAACCACCCTCTTGATGTCAGATAAACTGCCTTTATTTCACTCCAAGGTATTTTGACATTAATAACGTTGAGAACATTCAAATAACAGTGCCAAGGGAATGGAGCAATATTTAACTTTCATTTTACCTTGATCTCATTACTTGTTAGAAAGCCTATTACAGAACAACTGCTTTCTTGTTTACAAAAGAAAGAGAGG
The DNA here is from genome assembly GCF_965140915.1 of Aythya marila. NCBI lineage: Eukaryota > Metazoa > Chordata > Aves > Anseriformes > Anatidae > Aythya > Aythya marila. The sequence continues at coordinate 71,584,476 of NC_139045.1, forward strand.
AAAAGTAACTATAATTTTTAAACCTGCAATAGCTAAAGACAACATGGAGATTATTTACCCCAAATCAACAATCTCAACTTCAGCTACAGTAACTTTATAGGAGCTGTTGCAGCATTTCAGTTATCTGCATTTTATGGCTGGTGAGGACTTTTACTATAAATTTAGATGCTTGCAGATCCTTTATCTGTCATAAGAAAGTAGTTGGTAAATGACTGAAGCGCTCTCATTCCCGGGGATGTTATGATCCAACATCTGCTGAAGTCCATGGAAAAACTCCCTGTTGACTTGTGCTGGTTTTGGAACAGGCACTTTTGAAAAAAATATAGAAAAGGGAGAATATTTTTTGCCTCTGTCATTTAGCAGTAAGAGGGTGGATAGTCTGAAAGCCCGTTGCTGTGCCAATGTAATTGTGTTGGACTTGGTCTTCATTGAAATGGAGTTAGGTCAAGGAATATTAGGGCTGCATATCTGGATAATGAATTATGTTTGTTCTTTTGTTTCGTGCTCCATATCTATGCATCCTGTGGGAACCAATCACCCCAAAACATTGCTAATGCTATCTAAAAATGGTTCTGCTGGCTCTCATCCCACCAGATGGGCTTTCTGCACTAAGCTCAGATGCTACCCCAATATATTTTAAAAGATTACTGAGTTTGTCCAATTTTAAGCTATCACCCTTGTTTCTTTCAGAGAAAAACATCAGTCTTCTTTGCTTTGACACCTCCTGAAAGCAATTCTGCCTCCTTTCACCTGCCTTCCTGGAGAGGTCAAGTAGTCCAGGCTGATGTCTGTCACCCTTCATCAAATCAACCCTTCACTCACTTCACACTGAAATTTGGGACTAAGCTTCACAAATCCCCCATTAAAAAGCTGCTGTCACCACCCCTTGTCCCAGCCCCTTCTCTTCGTCATATCCACTTCCTCTTTATCTCATTTGCAACAGTACCATCCATCAGGATGGAGCTTACTTGCTGTTCTCAGAGTATCTAGCCCTGCCTAGGTCTGGTCTGAATTTCTTCAAACTGTCCTAGGATAACCCTGAGTTATTAAGAAATACTTCATGTTGCCTCAGCCTTGAACACATGGCCTTATAAAGATCTTTTCAGGTCAGGCAGCTCTAAATCAATACTAAATTGCAAATCCTGAGATTAATTGTGCCTATTTCAGAGTCCAAGCTTCTTTCATGATTCTCTGTATCTTTTCCCCTAAAAATTACTATAGAAATGTCCATTTTCTGGGAAACAGGTTAAGCAGTTTGCTTATATTCTTTCCCTCTTCTTTTTTATTTATTTATTTATTTATTTAATTCTATTTTAAACTTGTAATCAATTACGTTTTCTATAAAATAAGCCAGTTTTGACTACAGAGAGTATAAAGACCTTAAAAGCATCTCAAGAGGCCTGAAACTGATAAACCAAAGTGTTTCCCTCAGGATAAGGCACAGGGTTTATGATGCTTTTTGACAGTGACAGGATTTAGGGGTCAACAAAAGGAAAGTACAAGGAAAAAGCTAAGGGTAGCTCCCTCACTTTATGTATTTTGTATGTGCTTTTGGTCCCTGTGCACCTGTACAGAGTGAGGGCTCACAGGTGAGATGTGTGCCTATGGTGCTCAGGATGCTGAAGCCTGGGTGGTCACCAAGGTTTCCCAAATAGTTGGGCAGCCTGTGGCTGAGCCACCCACATTTGCTCCGGAAGTAGAGTGTTACCTGCATGACACTGCACACTGTAAGCCACTGCAGTTAGAAAGCTGATAGTCTGAATTTGGGCACGTCTGATTTCTGTCTGCCTTTCTTCCCTCTGCTGTCCTTACCCCTTACTCAAATCACCAAAGTCTTTGTCAAGGTTAATCCTCTACAAGACTGCTGCAGAAGTTGCTGGTTAAATCCCCATGTTAGCACCTATGCTACATCCAATTTGGGGAATGGCGAGAAGGGAGTTGCATTCCCTAATTTTCTGGACTCCAAATATTTCTCTGATCTCTTAGGAGCTTTCTTCACTGATACCAAAGTTCCCAGCCTCAGCTTGTTCACATAAGACCCTTAAAATATTTTTGTATTTTTCTGCTGGTTTCATAAAGCAGGCATGCATTTACTTTAGAAGAAAAAGCTGAGAGTCTTTATAGCAATATCATTGCTATTCCAGTGGTGTCTCTTCTATGTCTCCACGGACTTAGAAGGCTGAAGGTCTTCTGGCAGGCTGAGCTTTGCCTCAGGTTCAGAGTGAGCCAGCTCCTTACATAAAGTCCAGTAGGAAGGGGAAGAATCAGGAGAAAAAAGTCTATATATATTAATAATTGGCCTATTTCAGTCTGGTTTTCTGCCACACTAATAAATCCTACCCTTTCACACCAGCTTTTCCCTAGATCTGAACAGGAACACATTGTATTCTTAGTCGTCCATCACTCCCAACTGCAGCAGTTGCAATTACAAGGTTATTTTAAGTTCAGGAGGAAGCTTACTGGTTCTACCTTGTCTGAACCCCACAATTCCAAAGAAAATGAATGGGGTCAGTGGGTTTAGGCTTCTAGGTTGCATGCAGTCTGAAGCAGTGGCTTAGCACAGCTGTGATATATATGTGCTTCTGTGCCCTGGAAATCTCCTTCCTCACATGTGGGATCTATTACAGATGTTGAAAAGTTAATTGTTCAAGCTGAAACAGTCTGCGTGGGCTTTCTCTGCAGTCAGTAAGGAGAAAGTGTTTCCGGGGGGGGGAGTTTATCTCACCTGCTCTGGGGTATGGTCTCATACATCAGTTTTAGCTGTAAAAGAAAATCAGTAATCCTATTCCCTCCCCTCTCTTGGCTGTACGATGCTGCGCTTGTGCTAAAGCTCCTTTTCCTGGGGAACCTGGACAGGGAATTGAGCTGGTAGAGAACTACCCCTCTTGCGTATTTTGTTGTTGTTTGTTTGTTTTTTTGTTTTAGTCAGATATAAACCAGCTCAGTTTCTTGCTCAGTGAACAGCTGAATAAAACAGCAATGACAAAAAGAAAGAGAAAGGAATACCTGGGTAAGGCAGGGGGCTGTTGAAGCAACCCTTTCTATGGCACCATGGGAATATTAAAGGGGCTGTGGAATTGCACCCCTAAACAGAATGCATCTTTCCTTGGGGTGTGTCTCTTGTACCCCAATTTTTACAGGATTTATGAAGCCTGAAAAGACAGGTAATATTCACATTTGCTCCAAAGGAATAGCAATAACTGGTGTGGATATAAATGCTGGAGCTGTATTGATTTGGCACATATTTGTCCTGCTATTTGTCTGTCATGGTTAGGATACAGCTCTCCTTCTTGCTTCTGGAGACAGCAGGCACGAGGCACTGCCAGTGCCATGCTCACATCGTATCTGGTGGACAGAAAGAGGCAATGCCTCAAAAAGAAAACAAGCTGTTTTCTTTAAAGAAGATCTTCCACTGTTGCACATTGATTTATTTCCACTGAAGCCAGCATTAGTGAAGACTTGCAGTGTTTCTTTGTGGAATAAGGAGCAGCTCCATTAAAACTGATAACACTTTCCATTAAGTTAACAGGCTTTGGACTGGGCACGCATTATTTGTGAGGACTGTACAATTTGTGCATTTCCCTGCACTGTACAGACAGGAGGACAGGAACGGGGAAAAAAAAACAAAAAACAACAACAACAACAACAACAACAACAACAAACAGACAAGATTTAGAGCCCTCAGTCTCCTGGCAGCTCTGGGAGAACAGGGTGCAGATGACACAGGAATGCAGATATGACGAGGGATTTCTGTGGCAGCTGAAGTTGGAAAAAGTTCACCAGAAAGCAATCCTGGTAAAGAAATTGCTGCAGGGAGCTGCAACAAATAAGGATTATAATAAAGAGCCAATGACAAGAGAGCAGAAATGACATTTTTTTTTTTTTTTTTCTGGAAGCATTTCCTGATTTATCTCCAACCAGAGTCTCTCAGAGTGAGCATATTAGAGCTTAGACTATATAGCAGAAAAATAATGAAACTATCTTAAAATATAGGCACCCTTGCTCACTGAATAATACAGGTTGCTAAAAGATAATTAACAAGCTAATAACCTCAAAACACAAGATGACCAGATAAACAAGATTGTTTTTAATATGCTGCAACAGATATGTTGGATCTTAGTAATATTAATGTGCTAGTTGTATTACAAGAGAGTACTGAGTATAAACAATAGCAGGACCATACTATTTTCTCTCTCCTATATCTGCTGACCACATGAACTGAAATATTATTTAAGAATGAACATAACATCCTGCGACTACCACACATGTAGTGTAGGCATAGATCATGTCAGTTCAGCTCCTTCTACCCCAGGCAATTCTCCACTGCTCTGCCAGTGTAGTCTAGTTACCCCTCCATAGACACGTTCCTGCCATGTCTTGGGCTGCAATGTGCAGTCTTGACTGATGTCACGTTATGAAACCCATCCTGTAAACTCTGATTTCTTGCTATTTTATGCACTTTAAAACTATCTTTGGTCCAGCCACTGCAGTGAGATGAGGGATGCCCCTAGCAGACTCAACATCTTTCTCCATCCCATCTAATGTCTCACCAGACATTGGCTGCATCCCTTGTATGTTGGGCAGGGCTACTGAAAACCTGGAGATATTTCCTAGAAAGGGGTGGAAACTATAAGTATCTTAACCAAAGGAATTATTTTGCCAGTGAACGATGCCAAATTCAATATAATAGTTGTTTTTTAGGAAGAATCTCCCTCTAATGCACACAGGCGCGCGCACACACACACACACACACACACACACACACACACACACTAAAAAAAAAGACCAAAGTGAATGAAAATTTTCAGAGAGCTAGTAGTTCCACTTTAGATGCAAGCAATGTTTTTAAACAGATATGGAATGCTAATTTCCACATTTGTCCCCAACAGGAGGAGAGACAGGATAGGGAGGGAGGGGGTGTGAGGAATGAATAATGTGGCATTCTCTTTTTGTTGAGTGACCTTTTAAAACCCAGGGACTGAAATCCAGATACCAGGGGGGAGCCTGGGGGAGGAATTACAGACAGCATCACTGCTCTCTGCTCTCGGTTACACGCTCTGTTCCTCTATTGAAAAGGCAGTACAGGAGGCCGAGTTAGAGCATGAAGAATAGGGTCACAACAGTGACTTTTTTTTCTTTTTTTCATTTAAACAACCAATGTTATAATTCCACCCTTGTCAGACCATTACTAAAAACCAACTCATAAATCCTGAATCACTTGGCTTAAAACATAAAATTACAGATTTAGCTGCAGAGTACCAGGAAATGCTGAAACCAGAGTAGTATTTGGTATTTACATTAAATAAGACATGGCAAACAAAAGGGTTTACTCTGCAGGTGGGTGACATACTGAAGCCAATAACATTCAAAACAGGTTTATGCCCCTTAATCTACTTTTTTAAGTCATTGTTGAAGTCAATTGATGCTTTGCGTGTACTTGAACTCCAGTAACTAGTTCACAGGTCTTTATATGATGCTGCTGAACTGGCTGAAATCTTTTTTGCACCCAGCTTGTTAAATGACCCTGTTAAAAGCCCTAAAGTCATAGGACACTACATCAGAAATCACCCCTCAGATATAATGATGAAAATGGAAAAAATAGGTGTTGATAGTGTTTAAATTGACTGGAACAGATCAGAACACAAAGTTCATTTTATTTTTTACTTTTATTTCCACAGTTATGTGTATCTGCATTGTAACAAGCCTTTGTATTAACTCCAACCAAGTGAACATATTCTAGCATTCATAGTTGTTGGCGTTATAATTTTCTAAAATAGCACTGAGAAAGTAAGTTCCCCACAGAAGTTTAGCCTGAGAGCCACGTTCTACATTTACTAGTTGATACAAATCTTTCTACCATGAATAGGTAAAAGGATAGTTAGGGACTTAAGGCTTGAAAACATATTTTGGCCATTTAATCCATTCCATATAATCACCCCAAATGTCTTACAACCAAACCTCCCATCACAGATAACTAAGCTTTTTCTAGGCCTCTGCAGTAAACTTGAGATCTGAGGCTTCAACATTCATGTACCTGACTAAGCATATATGGGACATCAGCACCTAGCTGCATACTGGTATCATGCAAGAGGATACTAAAGAACCTGGAGACAATTAATTGGTTAAATATCCTAGATGTGCCCTATATGACAGAGGAACACAATAACAACAACAACAAAAAAAAAAACCACACAGATGATCCAGATCAACATTAGGTGGAGAAAAAAACCTTCCAGCCTCCAGATTGGGCAGTTGTTTAACTCAGATTTGTCTATACAAATCAGTCATGTGCAGCATCTTAATTCTAGAAAACCACCAGTAGGTTGAGATTGGCCTCTGTATCCAGCTGTGCATGATCTCTGATAATCTAAAAGGCTAAAAGGAAGAGTAAAAAACAGTAGAAAATACAATTAACCTCTCATATCCACACACTAACAATATCAGAGAAAATTTGCCCTAGGATTCACACCTATTTGCAGTAGTTCAGCTCTGTTTTTAACAATATACAGTTAGATCTCTTCCCTGACTTTTAGCTGTAGAAAATCAGCAAGAAACATAAAGAAATTCATGAGCTATATTGTGGTCAGAGTAATTTGTAATGCTGCAGTGAGACAATAACAAAGATCAATGAAAAGGGTACTCAAAAGAGTAACAGTCATGGGAAAAAAAATGAAGGAAATAACAGCTCCTTAGCTGAGGGGCTGGTTCTCTTCAGCAGAATTTTGAGTTTGGTTTCAGAAATTTTTCTTCAGTTGACTTCACTCAGAATCAGGAAAGCATCCTGCACCAGCAAGACAACCTGTGTTGTTTGCGGCAGGCCATTGCCAGGGAAGATGATCTGTAAGTGTCAATCCTGCCTTCAGGAATGCTTGGGTAGTACCATTGACCTGAGCCTCACAAATGGCCTTAGGAATCAATCCTCCATCCAACCTGAAAATGTCCTTAGAAAGGATGCCAACACCCAAAAGTTGACCCTGAAAAAAGTTGAAAGTTGTTTCTGCTGCTTAGAACAGGTGAAGCTCTAGAAGTACATGGATTTGTGTGAAAGCTGTGACATGGTGAGGACAATATGGTCCAAATAACTGCTGATACCCACAGTGTTACTGGTAGGCCTGGGAAACACTGAAAACCAGCAAGTTTCTGGAGCGTATCTCAGATATGATACAGAGGATGGACTCTACTAAGCTTTACCAGACCCACAGGTCACTGAAGGGATCAGATAGTTTCTTTTTGTCTTCGCAAAAGAAGTGACCATTGGCAGCAGGCCGCAGCTGGCTCTGAAGGCTTTAAGCAGCGTCTGTCACAGTTTGACCTGCCCTGAACGAGCAGTGACAGAAGGTGCACTGAAGCATCAGAATGACCTGGAGACCTGGTGTCTGGTAATGAGAGGTTTAAAGTTTTAATTGTCCACAGCCCCTGGCCTACTTTGAGCTTCCCGCTGAGTAGCAGAGGTCAGTCAAGTCACAGCGCTGAAAATCTTTGCCTATAAAACATCTGCCATCTTTAAAATAACTTAAATAGGTTATAGTCACACTGTGAAGCTGTTTGTTTCAGCTTCCTTGCTTAGATTATGCCAGAGAATTGCATTTGGGGATGGAGGGATGCTGGAACTGAATTAGGTAAACAGGGACAAGATGTTCCAAATCCCTCCCTCTTCACACAGCAGGCCCTGAAAAAAATACTGCCTCTTTCTTCTGTCAGTACGGGATTGTGGGGGCAGCAGGGAGTCAGATTGCATGTGTCACCTTTCTGAAAGTTTGATTAACTGGAGATTCATGAGATTGTTGCAAAACCAGCCCCAGAGTCAATGGAGAGCTCTTGTCCACAACTGCTGCAAAGAGTAAAGCTCTGATAGCGGCCCGTGGGGTGGTGAGGCACAGATGAGAGAATACAGGCAACCGTATTTGATAAAATCAGCCTCTGTTGTGGTATGTCAAAAACCATCATCAGTCCTATTCATGTGGTCAGATAACAAGGAACTCGGTCAGAGAGAGGTAAAAAATGAGTCTAGAATTCATGAGCGTTAAATTAGGTGTTTCAAGCGATGTATGACAACTCATTTATCTGCATGTTTCCATTCAGAAGATGGTGGAGGTTGATTTGGGAGAGAAAAATAAAATAAAATGTCTGGTGTGGCCTAGTCACCACAAACTGCCCTTTGACATGGAAACAAGGTTGTACCAAAGGAATAATTATCCTCATACTCCTAAACAATCCAAATGTTCCTTAGGGCAAATTTTATAAGCTGAGAGACATGTCAATTATTTTTTTGTAATGTCATAATCCTTTTACAAGCACTTCCTTTTGATGCATAATCTCTGCAATGAAGTTCTGTAAAATAACCAGATTAGATGAATCATACCAAAAAATGTTAGAAAAACCCGACACGTGTGGCTTCAGAATAGCAGTTGCATACTTTTGCAAGAATAAGAGGCCAAATTCAGGGTAATGTATGTAAGGACTATGTATGATGTATGTGTACACATCAAAGCAAGAACTGGAATTTACTTTAAGAAACTTTGGAGTTTCTTTGGACCTTAGGTCCAGTCCTCCATATTCTCAAGAAGTTGTACTGTACTGTCCCTTTCATGAGAACCTACACAATAGAGAAAAAGGGGAACTTTGAGATATCCTGTTTATTGTGCAGTCTTTTGCAGGGTTCAGCCAATCTTGTCTTGCTCCTGGCATACCCTTTTCTTGTCTTTCTTTAAAAATCTCCAGTGTAAGAGACATTTCACACCTTATCCAGACAACCTATTTGAATGTTTCACCTATCGTAAGACTATACATCCTCATGTCTTGATGGTATTTCTTGAGGTAATTGAAGATTCATTCTCACTCTCCTGTCAGAGACACTGAGAACAGATTATCCTCTTTCTAGCAGAATTTGTTTGCCATCTCTCCTCTCCTCATCAGTACAAACAGCTCTAGATCTCTCTCAGGGGACATGAATCATAAACCTCTATGGGTTCTTTTAACCACCCCCCCCCCACCAGCTTGTCTACATTTAGTCTATATCTTTCAATATCTTTCAAGAGATAAATCTAGAGAATTGACACACTTCCCAGCAGTTAAGTAGAGTCAAATGATTTTTGTCTCAATCTATACCATTCAGCATGATATTTGACGTTTTTAGCAGCACCAGGATGTTTAGTTGTATTCTGTTTGGATCTCCCAAAGTCTCCCAGATACTGTGCAGTGGTTTAAGAAGTCAAGCAATGGTTTAAGTAGTTTAGTCCCATACTCTAACTTGATTTTTGCTGAGGGTTATTAATCTGCACTTGTCCACAGTGAACTTCTCCTCCATTTCACAAAGCTGGTTGTTTTTCTACTCTTGTAATACCTACAAAATGGGACAAGTATTCACTGATGAAAACACTCAGCACCTCAGGACCAAGTATAAACCCTATGGAAAACTCAGTGTATCATTTTAACAGCAAAACTTTGAGACCTCCTTTGTAAGCCTAATTATTCAACTAGTTTTACATGAGTTCTCTGATCATTTCTTGCCAATTCTTCTTTATTCACTTGTTTATGAGGATGTCACATGAGCTATTGTCAGGAGTCTTGACTAAAAAAAGCATCTATCATTATTCCCTTCTTTATAGGCCTGTTATCCTGTCATAACGGGAGATTATATTTGCTTTAAATGATTTCTCCTTAACAAATCTATATTGGCTGACAACCATTTCTTTGTTATTTGCCAGTAAGACTGCTTGATTATTATTTACAAACTGCTCAAGAATTTATTTCAGGACAGTGTTTATATTTTCACTGTCTTCTGAGAACTGAATTCACCCCAGCATCCTTCCCTTTCCTTTCTTGTTTCCCAACCCCTTAAAAATGGATGTGTACACACTGTGTTCTGCTTTTTCCTTTAACCATGTTAAAGTAGTTGGTTTTCTTCCTGATTCATCTGACTGAACGCTGCTTCTGCACCTCACTGCTCTGGCTGATAGAAGCCTTTCCATCTAATTTTTAGTCCAGATTCATTTATGGCCATTTTACACTCTTTCTTTTGTAAAGTCTGTCCTTTAACTCCAATAGTTCATTCCTCCCTCATGGTGTTTGTCTCCAAGGAGTTATTTGCAATTTCATAATTTCATCCATCTCAGACTTCATTTTGCTAGACTAAACAAAGAAGTGGTCTCTCTCTCTCTCTCTTTTTTTTTTTTTTTCTCCCATGGAACAACGTATCCTGTCAATCCCTGGAATATATTGATTATGTTCTTTGCACCTTTGCATGTTGGATTTCCTCTTTCTTTGAACAAGCACATCCTGAATTGTCCCGAGCACTCAAGATAAGGGCTTGGTGGTCACTGAAGGTGACATAGCAGCAGCTCACATTCACCTCTTCCATGCCTGCATCTGGCTGGACTCTCAGTCCAGCAGTGACTCACATCTTTCTAACTCACACCTTAGAGCAGAAATCCTCATTATTCATCCTGAGATGCATGAGATCATTTTGTGATACAGAGCATAATCCTTTTTTTATTATTTTGACAGGCTTCAAAGGCATGTGGTTATTCCAGTGTGATTTTCCAATTGTCTTTGTATTCGTGCTACTCTCCAGCTTTGTGTCTCTGGCATTCTCCATGACTTCACTTTGACTTTCTGTACAAGAGTTACTCATACGAATATTTACTGACATCACTCCCTGAAGAAGTTTTGGAAGAATCATCCCTGTTCCCTGAAGTTTTCCCTTTCCATGTTACCAGTTGCTTTTGCTCCTTTCGCACCTTACTCTATGGGTACCCCTTCTGCTGTGTCTGCCTCATCTGGAAACTTCCAATGTGTTATCAGAGGTGAAATGCAGAAAGACGAGGGAAGATTTGCTATATTCCCCACATCTGCAGCATCAGCTCTCAAATGAAATGAAGCCACCAGGCACCTTTGGTAAGACCAGGGATGAACCAAACTCCTCTCTGCTGTGTTCATGAAATTCCAGGTGCAAGGTTTTGTCCACAGCAGCTTTCTATTTAGGGTTAACTTCATAAAGAATTATGAAAAATCAGGCTTGAAGGCTGTGCTCAGCATGTCAGTGCATTATCTGATGATTTGTGTAAGGCTGTAGCTCACAGGCTGTAATTGAGTCCTGTTGCAGGTATGGTGTGAATACACATCAGGTCTGAAATAGCCCACACCAGCAGGACCTGCTGTATTGTTCAATCAGGGAGCAGGAGGAGGTGAAGTCAGTAACAATACCAGCAGAGTTGGGAATAGCCACAAGGAGTAAAATCCTGGCTTGCTATAAGGAGAGAGGGAGGAGAGAAATTTCCATTCGTTTCAATGGAGACAAGACCTCTTTGCAGGTCCTCTGCCTCCCAGCCTGTTGTCTTCACTAGAGCAAGCTGTAAAATTCCCCAGGGTCTATCCTGAAAAGAGAAAACTGATTGCTTTCCTTTAATTAACACAGGATGTCATGCTTCGGTTGTCCCTCCCATGCACTTTCAGCCTAAGTTCAACAGCAACATGTCTTGAAGCCTGAGTTGCATGTGTGGGGTGGTCTTTTTTTATTTTATTAATATTTTATTTTGTTTTAGTTTGCTTCTTCTTTGGCAGCTCTCTGCATTCTTCTTTCTGAGTAGAACATTATCGAACTAATATGTGAGAAACACCATTTTAAGTGTAGGTGTCTTTACAACAGCCCTGTGCCTTGGGGAAATAAGTTTTTCCCAGTCTGGGAACTGAATCTCAGAAGTGAAGGGTCAAACCTGTCACCACAGATTTATTCCAGTGTAGTCCAGGGAAGCAGACAGCTGTATAAAGCTGCACTTACACAGTGATTAACCAAGCCATTCAATTCATACTTAATAGCTTATTATGGTCTTTTAGTTTTGATATATTTACTAAGCCTGCCATGTAGTGACTGGGGGTCAGGATGCTAAATCATCATGATATTCAACTACTAGGCATCATAGATTGTTGACAAACAAAGGTATTTTTACACATTGACCCGAAAACAAGAAAATCTAACAACTGATTCAGAGCTGGCTGCTTTGACCCAGCTGACTTGGATTTTCATGCACTTTCCCCAGTGCCTAACTGGACTCACATGCAACAGGATTTTTCCACTTTTCATCCTTGCTACAAGTTTAACAAAAATCTGCATTTTCTTAAAAACTGGACAGCTGCAGCCACTTCCCTGGCTGTTGCAGAGAAGGGCTAAACAGATTTTCAGCTTCAGGCATTTGCTGAAGGGAAGGATCAGTGAGATGGCAGCCAGAAAGACACAAAATGCAAGTTCAAATAAAAAAAAAGTATGAAATGATGACCTTGAAAGGATCCTCTTCAAATGACACCCCTCGTTTACCAAGAAAGGCTGTGAAGGTGATTCCCACAGTCAAAGACAATCTCTGGCAAATTTATTGACTCACCAAACCAGCTGATTTACAGCTGGTGGAAGCTGAGAAGTGAAACTCCCTGATCAGGCAATGTTGCTTTAGTTTCTGACATGGATTAAAGTTGCTAAGCTGTGAATAACATTAACATACTCCAAATTACATCAGGCAGTGGCGAGGTATCTGGTATGTCTTTGTAGGCTGTATGCCATCATGAGGTGAAGTTGCCTGATTTGTGCCCATTCATTTAGTCCCATGCAATACTTAAAAATATGTATGAGCCGTGCTGCACTGGGAGATGGTGAGGCAATCCTGTACCTTGTTGCACATCTAAGCTGATGTGGTGGGAAGCTCCATCACCCTTTGTTCATGCCTTACCTTGTAGGTGATGCCCCAGCTGTGCCCCAGTCACAGGTCCTTCTGCACCAACTTATTGTAATCCATCAAAAGATGCTTGGGGAAAAGTAATTCCTATGTAACAGCATGAATTTGACAATTTATGGCACAATGAAGCCCTGGGTTTCTGCTCGTGGAAAGGCCCTGGGGCTGATTTTGGTGGAGAGGGAAAGAAGAGCTCCTTTGTTAAGAAAGGAGCTGTTAGAAGACAATGATCAGAAATCATTGCTATGCTCTCATACTGACCTTTCCTTTAGCTATTCTCCTGTGCTCCAGAAGCAAAGAGATTTTGTGTGTTTATTTATTTGCTCTCTTCTCTCTTAATCCCTCTTTTTCTTGGGCCAGCATGAAGACCTCAGTGCCATGAAACCAACAAGGGACAAGGCTCAAAGAGTAAAAACTAAGCCTTGTCAACCCAAAGCACATCCCAGGGCAGCCAGGACTTGGCGGGCTGAGCCTACTTTCAATCAGCTACAGCATAAATGGTTTGGGATGGTGACAAACCTTTGGTCACAGCTCCCCAGGAACTGGATCCCTCCTGGTGCCACAGGTGTTGGCTGTCTTACCCATGTCATTATCGAGCTGGAAAATGTGCAGGAATGCTAATTTAAATGTCAGCTCCGCTTAGTATTTTATCATCGAAAGGACACTGTGCAGTGAGTTTGTGACCTGCACAATTTATCTCCGGGGATGCCTCCTCTGGTGACCCTATGCTGGTGGTGGCTCAGCACAGACGGAGCGTAAAAGTGGAATTTTATTAGACCGCTGTTTAAGGATGAATCCAGCTGAAAACCACCTCCAGGGCTGCCTGGACCCCCTTCCGACTGTTTAAAACAAGTGTCACTAAATCAGACAAATGTTGGTGCTGGGACACAGCAGGCACTAATTTAACCCATATGCTCAGGGAGTGCTCCTACATCTGTTTGTTCTGGGCAGAACTAAATGGTGGAATTAATTTTTTTTTCTCCCCCCTATCACGTAAAATTTTATCACAAGCTAATGGCGTAATTTTAGGAACACTGGAAGGTAAATAAAGAGGACAATTTTTGGCTCAGGAGAGCATTAGTAGTAGCTTACTAATTGGTGTTAGTGTTGTGGAAACTGAAAAACTGCTGAGCAGTCCAGGACTGGAAATCAGGGCTAAACTTGGCTGGGTTGGAAACAACTGCAACATGAAGGAATGATCCCTGAGATGGACAATAAGTTAGTTTATGTAAGATTTTATGAAACAAAATCTTTTGGTCTCTGTAGGAATTTGCCTATCAAAATTCCTCTCTCCCCCCAGCTATCTCAGTTATTACTTCTCCAGTGAAACCTTACCCTCTCAGAGCCTGATCACATTATTGCTGGTTTTGAGAAATATTCATTCCCAGAGTCTGCCCTTCCTTTCTGTAGACCTCTCACCAAACATCTCTACTCTGCCATCTTGTTCCTTCCCTATTTCATTGTACTTGCAGTCTTATTACCTCCTTTTTCTTTCCTTGCCTTGTTATTCAACAGCTCTACAACCAAGAAAGGGATGAGACAAAGCAAGATCAAGAGCTAGTTCCTATTCTTTTAAAGCCAGTATGAACAAAAACAAATATCATTCCAATACCTGATCAATATATATAAACAGGTCTATTGCACATAGCTATAAATGCTGCGAGTATAGCCAAAGTGCTCAACATTTAGTTTTTGTATTATCTACTTTTTTTATCATTATATGCTATAATGTATTTAGAAGTCATAGAAAATGAACCTTCAGTATCCACCTCAACTGAAATTTCACAATTTTATGATGAAATTGGATGAAACCAATCTCAAAATACTTCACAAGAAGAAATTTCAAAGTTGCTTTTTGAGAATATGAAAATACATATGACCTTAAAGGCATATTTTCTTCCAGAAATTTCAGGTTTTGTCACTTCAGAAAGGCAAAAGGTGCATATAAACAATAAAATGGCAGTTTGAAAATATACATGCACTTTATAGTGAGATAGTAGCATTTTGTATTTGTGGATATTTTCATGTTCTTTGCTACAGAAAAGGGACATCAAATTAATTATAATTATGACAAGAAAAATAGTAATGAACATTTAATTGGGCTTTCTAAAAAATTAGTGAATATGGATTTTCATCAATAATTCTGTTTCTTACCTAATGACTTCAAGCTGAACTTATCTTTTTAGAAAGATATTTAGTCTTGATTTAGCAGCTCCCATATGAAAAAGAATTTACCATGAGCCTCGGTAATTTGTTCCAATGGTTAATTATCATGCCTTAAATATGTACATCTTATTTTCAGCTTGCATGAGGTTTACTCATATATTAATTGTATATTTGATTGTAATTCATGCTATCTTAGCTAGCTAAATGCATTGCACTTATTTTTTTAATTCCTTGATTGGATGACTTCTTTAAATAACCAACTTAGCATGAATTATGAAGTTTTACAATCAGTTATACAAATGTAAAATTCAAGAATTGAACTTCAACTGAATCATCCATGGATAGTTTCTTCTGAAGTAGCCCTCCAGGTTTTGAATATGCGCAGGAAGGAAATGTCAAAGAAAGCCCAACACACTATGGTTTTATCCAAGCATACTGGCCTCTTACTGTTGTTTTTCCAGCTGATTCACTCTAAATGAACATAACATAAATGTTGCCAATGTGTAGTTTCCAGAGATTGTAAGCACTGAGCTGTGCTCATCTGATTATGACTGGTGGAGGCTACTGCTGAGTCATATATGATGACAACTTTCTATGATACGCTTGCCTAAAGGTGTCATACTGTGACATCATCACTCTTTATGATGCTCTTAAATCTTTTGGACAGGCAGCAGTGGGTTTGGGGGCATTACATTGGGTTAGGCATTAGATAATTAAATCAAAGTCTTCAACTGGAGATATCTTATCTCTGCAACAGCCTTATCACCTATTCCTTTGTGTGGTGCCTGCAGAGGTCTTAGCTCTTCTTTGGAATCCAAATCCTTGTTTTGGTGGGAGAAAATTACCTTTGACTCCTTGCAGAAATATGCTTAATCAAAGTAGTCCTGCTACCTGATTGATGTCCTGGCTTGCACTGTTTGAATGTATTGTAAATTTATTTATTTTTCTTGTTCAGAGCTGATTTACATAGATTTCTCAATGCTATACAGTCTGTCCTCTCACTCTGGCTGAAAAAGATCCATATGTGCTCTATTTACTGTTTTACTGAAAACGTAGTTGAATACTGCAGTGTCAAAAGGACAATTAGCTGAGTAGGCTCCTCCAGACTTCAATGAGCTCAGTTATGTTTATATTGTTAGAGCAGTGTGATAGAAAATCTTATTTTCTTATAGTAAATACTATATTATAGAGACACACAGACAGGAGGTACACCTACATTTTTAGATACATTGATAAAGAGATGGATTGCTGAGCACAAATCTTGAATTTAATTTTCCTCTTATGTGGGCAGTTCTCTTGGAGCCTCCTCAGTCAAGCAAACCAGTTATCTTTGAAATACTGTGATAACTGAGAGCAATTTCCAGACATTGCTAACTCTGAAACCTAATGGTGACACTGGAAATATTTCATTTACAAATACTTTATAGGTCTTGATAGGGAAATAAAAAAGTGAAGAAACACATAGGTTACTACAGCTGATGCAACTAAGACTTCAGTTCATCTGAGGTGCGTTCCAACATAAGCATGAAAGTATTCAGAGAACTTTCCTGACTTGGAAAATAAGCCCTGATGTTGAGATTTGGAAAAAAGGCCCTGGTATAGAGAAATAATATAGAGATAATAGAGATGCCTAAGATAAAATACCATATTTTTTTTCTCTTTTCCTTATATTAACTAAAAAGGGAGCCTAAGGTTAGAAACTCATATGTAAATCAAGTGAGATGAATTCTTCTCCTTGTTACATGTGCACACTTTGATTTGTACAAAAGAATCAGAGAAAGGGGGGAAAATGAATGAAGGTGGTTGGAACATGGAAAAAAAATAAAAAGATTAACATTCTCATTGAAATGTTAACCTTCATTGAGATGTGCACAGTTCCATCAGGATTTTCCAGATTCATCTTGCTCTTCAAACAAATGTTTTATGAAGCAAATGATTCACCAACCAATTTAATTCTCATTGGTGTGACGGGATTTGGGGAGGGCTGGAAAGGATGAATGCTGTGGGGGCCAAGGTGGCACTGGAAGTGAGGCAATGTCCAGCAGTGCAGTTGGCAGCATTATAAAGCAGGGAATTAGAGGACAAAAAAACCTTTCAAAGGGAAGCTGATGTCAAGGAAGAACAGAAAGGCAAGGAAAGGGTAGGTGGGAGGCACGTGCTCCAGTTTAAGTACCTGAAAGGTAGATCTTGAGGTCAGAGCTGACTGCTTTCATCCCTCTTGCAGTTGAAGGGAATAAATATGTGACCCAAGTTGGATCTCTAGGTCAGAGCTGACTGCCTTCAGTTGCCTCTTTCTGTTGATGGGAATAAATTAGTGACCCAGGCAACAACTCTTCTAACTCTTCATGTGGATAACATTTATTGCCTTAAATGTCAATCTCCCTACACTGACTATTAAAGAGAGCCTACTGTGCTTACTTTGAGGGCAGATAAATCCCTTCCCCGGTATATTCCATATTGACTCCCAAAAGATGATGTGGAAGGACCTGTTGTTTTGTCTGATCTATTCTTAACAACCTATTCAGAAAGGAGTTGTTGAACTGTGCAGCCTGTTAAGGGGTTTTGCCTGTTATCCTATAAAAGTCCTTGCTGTTGCACATCAGCTGGATTGCATCTTGCACTGGGTTACATGAGAGGCCATACAAAATGACCGGTCTTCACCTTCTTTATTGCTATGTTTTATAAGTTGCTATACCACTGCTCCTTTTCCATTTTCTAACTAAACTCAATCTATTTAATCTTCCCACAGACTTTATTTGAACGTTTATTCCTATTTTCTTATTCCAGAATCTGGGACAGTTCATGGTTCCCAATTTATTATAAACTCAATTTCCATAACACTGTCAGCTTTCCAACCTCTCTTGGACTCACTACAGTAGACATGATGAGCTCCTGACAAAACTCAAGCCTCGGGAAGAATAGAAAACCTGTATTTAACATCAGCATCAGCATGGGAACGTTTTCCATAATACTTTTTTTTTGTTTGTTTGTTGTTACCTACAGGCATCTTTCTCTCACCTGCTCCCACAATAATATACCCTGAGATATGCAGGTGTGTTACAGTGAAAGCACATGGAGCTGCAATCTGAAAAGTGTCAGGGAAATGCCTTGGATCTTTCTCTGCCAAGAGAAGTGGCCAAGAGATAAATGTAACAAAGCACCACATAGAAATGCTTGATTCTTAGCACATGCCGTGAGACACACATATATAATACAGGCAGTAAATTGGGTTAATGGGTGTAAACAAAAGGTTAACGTTCAGAGGACAGAAAAGGGCTGTAAATTGCAGCACAAAAGGGGAATTTTATATGGCAGAATATAAATCCCCCACACTCTGGAAAGAGGTCACTGTTGAGATCCCCAGTGATGTATTTCCTGGCCTGAAACTAACAGAGCTGAGAGGTAGAAGAGAGCAGATCATCCTTTTCTGTGGAAGTAAGTTTTAGCAAATACTTAGTTTATTTTTTAGATATTTTAGAAATGTCGTACATACACTGGAAAAACCCACGACTAACAAGCCAAAGACTTGGTGGCTTTAAGAAATTTCATCAGATTTCTGAGATTTAGGATCTATAAGATACTTATGCTCCCTGATATAAAGCCTCATAATGAATGATATCCAGAAATCACTGCCGGTGTTCGTTATTCTGCCAGCATAGTCTACTCCTCAAGGCATTGTCTGGGCATTTGGGGCCCTCTGGGACTTTTGATTTTCATTTCTTATGTTATTTATTTATACATCACTGTTAGCTTTTCTTGGATGATCAAACTGCAGCTAATGTCAAACCTGTCTTAGGACAGTTGATCCCAAGAAGCCTCCTTTGGCAGTAGATTCATCTATGATTTTCATTTCCTACTACACAGTTTCTCAATATCTTCAACATCCTTTGCTGCTGCAGTTAGCTTCCAGAGTACAAGCTCCTGTTGCTTGCTGTTTTCATAGTCATAAGTATGCAAAAGCCTGGAAGGTGTCTAATTCTCTATTAATCTCTCACGAGGGTTGAACCAGGTCACCATAAATTAGTCAATCAGATGTTTTCCCCAAGTTTCTGCTTTCCCAGGTCCTTCAGATAGCAATGTGATGGATTCCATGTAAATTAGATGATTGGACTTTTTTTCTTCTTCCTTTTTTTCAGTTAATCTTTTAGCCTTTTATTAGGTCAAGATGCAGGATTTCCTGAAGAGAGACACCTGGAAACATGCAGAGATATAATAAAGTTTTAAGATGAATTCCGTTTACTCATATGTGATAAGAGGTACTGAATCAAGTAAATCACGACCTTATTTCTGATGTTAACAGGAATTTGTTGTGAGAATATGGCCTTCAGTTTCAAGGTCTAAACAGAAGCATCAATTTCTTATGTTTTTTAAACATTTACATTTCACCGTGCTTTTCTTTTGTTTAGGTTTCTAGTGATTGCTCTTCGGCACACATCATGTTTGTATAGTTCATGGTGAATTCCTCGTTTGTTTAAGTATTTACCCACATCACTGTGATCACTTATTCCATTTTAATTGAATGTCTGGCAAAGTAAGTGTTCTTGAGTCACAAGTAGATATTCATCAATGATAAAGGTAAAAAGGCTAGGTGCCCCGGGATGTTTTCTTTATCGATTACAGAGAGTGCAATTTCAATGGGTGGTAATATATGGAGATCCAGAAAAAAGATAGTTACAAATTAACACAGAAAGACAAAGAGCAGCCTCAAAGTTCTCTAAACGGCTCCTATTCTTCTGATGAGAAGCTGGCATTGAATAGCAAAACCTATGCTCAGCTGAACTTTGCTTATATAACTTTCACTATTTTCTACCTTGACCATCATATTTAGAACAACCCATGATTCACATGCCTGCCAAATCCTCCCTGACTTTTTCTTCATTTTCCTGGGATTGGGGAAACAAAGTATAAGATTAGCTTTTGTGAGTTCTTTTCTAATAATGTATCCTTATACAGCAACCCGAGCTTTATGATGGTCTCAAATAAACAACAGAAGATGCTAACATGCACAGGTATTGACAGCAAATGCTGGAAATGGCCCAGCTGACACTCCATATTGGAACTCTTCTTGGTTGTGGTGACATGAATTGACTGGAGAAAGGATAATGTTTTCCTTTGCATTATGTCCAGCTGCAAACATGGCACTTGCCTTGCAGAATCAATTAGATTAGAAATATGTGAGCTCATACGGTCACTTTCTTAACATGAAGGAAAGAAAACAGAAATATAGCTGGAAAGAAGCAGTCCAAAAATTAAGAAGAAACCATAGCTGCCTCATTTTATTACACTGATATCAACCTGAGCTAAATAAAACCTCTTTTTTCTTTTTAAAGTTTTTCGTTTAAAACAAAAACAGTACCTAAAGGTTATTCCAGTACCTAAAGGGGGCTTATAGGAAAGTGGGTAGGGACAATTTGTCAGGGAGGGCAGTGATAGGACAACGGGGAATGGCGTTAAACTAAAAAAGTGTAGATTGTGTTTAGCTATAAGGAAGAAATTCTTTACTGTAAGGGTGGTGAGGCACTGGCACAGGCTGCCCAGAGAAGCTGTGGGTGCCCCATCCCTGGAGATGTTCAAAGCCGGGCTGGATGGGGCTTTGGGCAGCCTGAGCTGGTGGCAGGGGGCTGCAACTGGGTGATTTTTAAGGATCCTTTCCAACCCAAACCATTCTATGATTTTGTTTCTTAACCAGAGTCACTATTCTTAACCTCCACATTCCGTTTTTTTTTTTTTTTTTTTTTTTTCAGCTGACTGTCCTGCTCTCTCAGGCCTGTCAGTGGGTGGATGCCCTGGCCACAAATATCAACTGTTATGAACAAGAGAAATAAAATTCCAGGGTAACAACCTGAAAAATTTATTACCAATGTACCTGCACACACCCTCACACTGCCACCAAGGCTGATTGCAACAACGGTGAGCTTCTTTAATTTAAAACTGCACTTTAAAACAAGACTTTGGTGTTAATAAAAGCTATTGAAGTGACTATGGCTTTCCTTCCATGAAGGTCAAAAGAATGTTTTTAGTTCTTGCAGGTTGAGTCTGGCTGGGTGAATGCCTAAGTACTCCATACACATCCACCTTCATTTTTAAAGTAAATTAATTTGCCCATTTCCAATCTTTTATGTTTGCTTTTTATGAATGCTCTAGTGAATCAACTTTATCCACAAAATGCTCACTTTGAGTTTGAATGGCGCATTTCAATTGCAAATTAACTACATTGCAGCTTGCATTGCTGTCTTCCTCGGGTAGGACTTGGCATGCAGGAATGTCATTGCAAGAACTTCTGAGCACCAAGATGCACTCAGAGACTCAGGCTCAGAAGCCCCAGCAGTGCCAAGGCCTCCAGATATCTAAAAGTGGGTGCTGTAGCTGGTTCCTCAGTACCATACAGATGCAATTTTCAACATATAACTCAATAGTTATGCAGAAACAACACAGGATCTACAATAGCACTGTGTGTTGAGAATGCACACAATCGAGAAGCCAAAGATCATAACACCATGTATTAATTGATAAATAAACCCATGAACCACTCTGAATAATGGATAGTTTTCAGAATATGACATGCTGAAATTGGAAACAAGGCAAACTGCTCACTACACAATATTTATGCTTGTCTACGGGATGGAAAAATGTGAATGTTCAACTATAGAGGCAAGGAAAATTGGATGTGCTCCAGGGAGCTCATGATCCATGCATTTCATGAGATGAAACAGATGGATGAAGCAGACACATGGAGTGGGTAGGAGGAGGTAGGAGGATGTGTT
Organism: Aythya marila; assembly: GCF_965140915.1. Taxonomy (NCBI): domain Eukaryota; kingdom Metazoa; phylum Chordata; class Aves; order Anseriformes; family Anatidae; genus Aythya; species Aythya marila. The sequence continues at coordinate 71,606,128 of NC_139045.1, forward strand.
AAAGGAAATGGTTTTGTAGAGTTAGCAGCACTTCATTTTCTAGCACAGATCTCCCTGTGACATCAAAGAAGTCACTTAGGATGAGGGTGATTTTTGTGTTTTAATAATGTCTGAACAGGTGTTCAGAGGAATTTTAGAAAGTGAGGAATTAGGGAATTCTAATTGAGATCATGAGGATTTGGGGACCTTGGTTCTTCTGACATTGTACTTAAAAATCTTGCCTATTGTCTCTATACCAAACGTCCTAAGGGTAAAGGACAAAGTCACTGACTGAAACAGGCTTTGGAATTAGGCTCCACACTATCTGTGTTATTGAGTTTATAGAAATAAAACCGCTCTGTTTATAAAGCCCTTGAAAAATCTGTGAGTGAAGAAGATGATGTTATAAAGTAGTAAAGAAAGGAAAAAAAAATAAAAAATAAAAAAATAAACAAACCAAAAATCACTGTCATATATGCATACTTAGATACCTTTACATGTCCCTCTTCATGTGACCAATAACACTGGCATCTCTAGAATCATTCCTGTGCTAAATCACATAGAATATTTCTATTCATTCCGGCTAGAACTGTCCTAAATGGCTGGTTACATGCCCAAAGCAAGGAAATATCTTTCAACTAGTCCTGCCTGTTAGAAACTAATTACCCTTTTCCACTCCAATTCTGTATCTCTGCAAAACAGGAACTTGCCTTTTCATATCTCTAAACCAGCATATTGCAGAGGGTTTCTCGTGTCTCTGTGAAATAATATGCTTCTTTGGGTCCCAGTCACTGGTGTTAGCTGATGGCTGTTTAGAAGCAAGAAACAGGTGAAAAACAACTATGTGAGCTGTTATGTTCACAAATCATCATAAACAAGTTCACCTGTCGTTGCTTAGCAAGGGTAGGGTTTGCCTCAGAAAAAGGCACGCAGCCTCCATTTGGGTTCATAGGTGTTGCTTAGTGCAATTGGAGAGGCCCCTGAATATGAGACATCTGTGCAAGCTAATAAATATGATGTAGGATTAACAGGAGACCTGTGCTCTTCTAAAGCAGCTGCTGGATACCAGACAACATGTCCTGGAACTTCTTAAATCACACTAGACACTTGTTAGAGCAACTAAATTGTTTCCTTGATGTCTAGTGACAATGCTGGGAACTCAGGCACCCAGCTCATGTATAAGGTTATGTTTAGGTGCATCTAAGCTGTGATCAGTTCAGTCCTATCCTATCTTTGCACTTGTACTTCTCCCCTTGCTCTGTCCACTTTTCTCCAAGTCATTAGAGACCATGCACCTGGACCCTCCTCGTGAGCTGGGAATTGACTGCAGTGACAATATCTTGTCTTGATCAAGACTATTCTCACTCAGAGCTCATTATTTGTCACATTGGCTGTTACCCTTTCTTGTTCCCTCTAGCCCCCTACATCTGCCCACCTCTGCTCTAATCAATTCAAGATACACAATCAAGGGCTTTTGCTTGAGTGATTTTTGAGGGCTTTTTCATCCTTTCCTGCCTACTTACATGGTTTAGTCACTAACCATTAGCCATCCATCAATGAATAGGCTTCTTTCACAAAACTCCTTAGTTATTCACTACTCTTTGTCTTCCTTTAAGTTTTAAATGAGAAAGTTCTGCTGAAATGCCTACAGAAATATCCCCAAGAGTCAATAGACAGAAGTTGGAGAGAAGGGACAGCAGATCGTGCTTTGATATTTCTATTGAAATATAATTAAATTTTCTATTAAATTCCTATGATTCAGAAAAAAACATTTTTGCCTACATATGATAGAAGCAAGTTTGTTGTGATAGACGTAACTTTGCAAGCTCTTTGCTTTAGCTGTTGCTCTGCCTCTTCCTTTCATCCTGCTGTTTGTCATATTCTCACTTTTTGCATCTTGTCTTTTTTTTGACATTTAAGCCATCTCAGGGGGCTATGCTGACACTTTTTCACATCACCATAATTGACATAAAAACTTGAAATATCAAGATCTGAGATCTGCCTATTCCTTGGGCATTGCAATGCAACATCATGAAAGACATAGTTTGGTTGGATCCTCGGGAGATCACTAGAAACCTGGAACTACAACTTTTGAAAATAACTGAGCTGATGAAGGAAGAAAAACACCTATGCTCTTTTTCCTGGTGAAAAATCCTGTCAGAAATTGACATTTTTTTATTGCATGTAGTTGGGAAGAAATTTTGTTTTCCAGAGGAGAAGATATGTTTTATTTATTTATATATTTTTGGATGAATAGTTCTGGCATATCTATGTTGACATATACTTCACACAATGCAAGTGAAAACTCCTCAGCGATACTCTCCAAATTTCTAGAGAGTTTCAGCTCAGGATGAATTAAAACATTTGTATTTGGGTCAGATTCTCCATCGGTCTGGACTGGTCCATCTCTGATACAATCAGTTAAGCTGTATAACTTTACATCAGCCTAAAGTTTGATCCAAAATTTCAAAACGAGACCTACCAAATAAAATTCCCATCATCGCTGTTACTGTATGCACAGTTCAGGAATCACTGAATCAGAAATCACCTTTGCAATTTAAATCTGTTTCAGGCAGGAGACCAGTTTCTGGCTTGAAGTTTGCTCTCTGTTTTTTACTGCCAGAATAAAAAAAAAAAAATAAACGCAACCAGCATAATGCATTGGGAGCAATTTCTTTCTGCTCCCATAACCCATCTGCAGGAGCTAAGGCATTTAACAATTTTTTTATAACCAGCAAATGAAGTATATCAAAAGTAATCCAATGCATCACACCATTTTGGATAGCTTTATATGAATATTTGGCAAGTCATTTTGAAGTACTTTAGGGGGGAAAAAAAGCACCATTTTTAAGATGTACTGAGATACTGTCATGGCAGGTCATGCATGCAGTAAATACCATTCCCAGCTGGAAGAGCTTCAGCAGCTGTAGAGCCAAGCCTAGCACCTGCTAATGCCCTGCTGATCTTTGTGCTTGGTGGCAGCTGGCTTAGGATCATCAGGTTTAGGAATTTGCTAGCCTGGTTGAGTTCTTACTAGACACAAAAGACGCTTACAGCTCAGTCCCCTCAGCTGCAGGAGGATGTGCTGCTGGTATCACCTTAGGGATTTGAAGAACACCCAAGGAAACAATATACTCACTCCCTAATTAACAGAAGTGACTTAATCTCTGAGGCACTTAAAAACATCTGTAGTGTCGTAGTGTAGTGTAGTGTCGTAGAGTTGCAGCTGGCACCAAAGCTGAGACAAGTCACACATGTTTTTAATTTGGGGGTTAATGTTAGGGCTACAAGAACATATAAAGAAGCCTGAACATATCAAGCCAGAGACCTTCCTCCTGAGTCATGGAGAAACGACAGCTTGATAATTTTTAAGTGTCAACAGCAATAACAGAGAGAGGGCTGAAGGGGACAGAAGTAGAATACCTGGCTGATTGCTCTGGTTTGCATATGCACAGTAGCCTCCTTCTAATACCAGCTGCACATGCATTTTCCTCTGATCATAAGGTATTGAAAATGGCATAAAAGAAAACACCCACCAAACCCTCCCATCCCTCCTTGATTTGGGTAATGAGGTCATTAAGAAGGTGCGTGAAAGGCTTGCAAACAAGCACTGAATTTTATGCTGTGGTGGCAATATCAGAGTGTCCTGAGCCTAGAGAAGGCTATTAGGGAAGCAATTACACCTATTATGTCTTTTAAAGGAAATCTCAACTCTTTAGCTGCTCTGTTGAAGAGATTTGAAGGTAACACATGTGTGGAGGATCGGGCATGGCCTAGTGTAACGAAGCACAAGAAATCATCCCCAAATCAGCTGTCTGGTGACAGATTTGTTCACTAGTTCCTGATCCATCTCAGCGTTTTCCTGAGCATGAAAACAAGAAGAGTACAGCACGGTGGATGTGCAAGAGTTGGCACTTTCTGCAGATTAAACTGTCTGCAGTGTCACATGTTGGGTGTCCATCAGAATGGAGTTCAGCATTAAGAAAAGGCTGATCTTGTGGGTGGATGTAATGTAAACTGAAGGCAGACACTGAAGTTTTTTATGTGTCTGGGAAGATTTTTTTATTCTTTTCCTTTCTCACTAGCTGGCATCAAAGGCACTAGGATAAAAGCACGAACACACCTGCAGAAGTTGCCAGTCATAAGTCTACACTCGAACCCCCTTTTTCCTCCAGATCTCCAGCCCTGTGGTTCCTATCTTGCAGTCCTTTCTCATCACAGAGGAGGCCCTGCACATCGCACAACAGCCCTCCTCTCCAACGCAGCTGCTGGAGACATAGAAATAAGCCACACTGCTTGCAGAGAGGTGAAGCACGTGGGCAGTATTAACGACATTTGGACTGTCTCTGCTCTAATTTTGGGGGATTAGAATTTGCTCTAATTTTCCTTGGGGAAATAAATATGTAAGTGTCATCCCCCCCTGGAGCTGTGCTAAGTGCACAATAGCTCTGACATTGCTGTTGCACATTCAGCTGCTGCATGAGTCACTGCCATCTCTTGACTCCGAGAAGTTTTCCTCATTAAAAGTTGAAAAACAAGCACAAAGGGAGAGAAAAAAGAAAGGGAAAGGTGGGCTTTTGGGGCTTCTCTCAGAAATGAAATTAAAACTGTGCATTTCTGAAAGGACAGTGCTCCCGCCACCCACGGTCTCTTTCTAATGATCGACACTTTCTGGAGCTCAAAGGATGCTCACTGAATCTCTCTGCCCCACTGTGGAAATGGAAGAAATAATCAGCTCAAGGCACGACAAAAATCATGTCTGCTACTTTTTCACAAATATTTTGCCTCATTTACTGAGTTGTCTGAGCAGTTCCTCCGAATCACTGTATCAAAGTAGTGGCTGTAAGCTTTGCTTCAAAAGCTCAACCCGGGTTTTATTGTACATCAAATTGTAATAACAGAGTTTCAGACTTTTCTGCATCCAGAATTGGCATGGTTTGCTAAGCAAAAGCTGAACAATATAATAAAATTGGGCCTTTTCCCTCAGGTCCCACAAACAAATATCAAGGTTTGAACTACTGAGTATTCTGCTGCCAAGTCTCCTATGAATAATCTGGGATGCCAAGCCCTTCTCCATTACAGTCTGTTTCAAAAGAAAAACTGTGATGAATGAAGGAAAATGAAGGAAAGTTTTTTTTTTTGTTTTGTTTTGTTTTTTGACCTTGAAGCATGTCTGCAGGGAAAGACAAAGGCAAACTGAGTTTAGCTCAGTGTGGTCTCATCTGAACTGATCAAACACAAATTTGTTTCCCTGAAGAAACATGGGCATGGCCCACTATAACACCACTGCAGACTGAGCATTTGGGCCCAGAATTTGAGCCCATTTTTCCTGCTGTTTACACATACTGTCAGGCATGGACATTTGGTAGAAACTTTGCCTTTGCAAGGGAAGGAACAGGCAAAATGTTCAGTGATGAGTAATGATCGGAACAAGTTGGCACCTACATTTTCCGTATTTACCCAGAGAATATTTCTCTGTAGATATGGCAAAGCTTCTCATTTGCCTTCATTCTGGGAATTAGAAAACAAATTGAATTAGTAAGAGAAGAAATAGCCTTTTTTCTTCTGAAAAGGCATCTGGTGCTTTCTGCAGCATCTAGTCATAGCCACTGTAGAAGACATGGTAATGAGCTGGGTGGATCTTCCTTCTGAAATCGTATCTGTCAGAATTGCTGGGTTCTTACCTTTTAGCATTGCAGCTGCTGGGCAGAGCTTCACCTGTGTTTCCTCTCTTCTCCTCTCTTTCACTTCAAACCCTTGCTTTCCATTAATTTCCTATGAAAAGAGGGCTTCCTTTTTACCTGGGTGATTGTTGGAAATACTGTCTTGATATAAAGCAATCTTCAATATTTCCTTTTTTTTTTTTTTTTTTTTTTTTTTTTTGGGTGGGGGTGTGTTACTGATTAGCTAAAAATTAGGGTGCTTATTCCAAGTAAATTCTTTGATATTTATTTTGGTTTAATGCTCAAAACTTCACCATATACCTCAGTTTCTGTTTTCATTACTTTTCCCAAGCTCAGTCGCATGTACTGGTCTCATCGCTGAAGGTCAAATTAAGGTGACGATTTATTGGTTTCTAAAATGTGTATTTCTTATGTAGGTTTTAGGATCCTTTGACTATTTAGGAACATCAGAGAAATGGTAATACATTCTAAAAAGTGGAGATGCATGTCCCACAATATTAAAACATGAAAAGTATGGCTGCAGAAGCTCAGGGATAGGATGTGCTGCTCACACAGGTTCCTCTTCTGCAAAGGGCTGTCTCATGGCATTGTGAGTGACAGAAAGCTGCTCTGCTTTCCAGCTATCGTTGCTGCCAGTTTCTGGCTGTGTAGATGAGCTGGCTTTTGATAAAATGTAGAATAAAATTGCTTGGTCATGTGCATAAACCTTTGGATTTACAAAGTTCAGATATTAACTCTGCAATAGTCTTTCTGGCTAACAATACAAACTCAGCCCAGCTGCCTAAGCAACCAGATATAGCCATTTGAGATGGTTCAGGGTATTCTGCCAGGTCTCTACTTGATGGTCCAACAGGTCAGAGACTTTTCTTCAATTCTGTGTTATATTTTTCATCCCTGTTTGGATGTTTTGATGGTATATTAGTACATGAAACCGAATTGGTATTCACTGGGAACTGACCTGTAATCCACTGTTCCTAGTCAAAGACTTTAATTGAATTGAATAGTTTGGGCTTTTCTTATCTCTGTGCCAGAATTTCTCACATGCCCAAAGAGAAAATGACACTGCAGATGGTGTTCAGTTTGCGGATTCATGATCTCATGTTTATGGGAGTTCAGACATCTAACTGACCTGTAGGTTCCTAAAGAAAGATATATGACTTCAGGTATTTTAATGTGGAATTTGAATCCTACCCTCACATGATTTGTCCATCACCCCATAGGAAGTGTTTGTCCTCATGAGTTTGTGCAGTGCCCAGAAGACAAGGATTCTGATCTTGATTGAGATCCCAGAAGCTGCAGTTGGAGATCAGTCAGAGGTGATAATCAGATTGTCATTTACATATTGAACCTCCTTCAAGGAAATTGTTATTCAGGCATGTTCAGTAGCTTCAAATCTATGCTGGCTAATTTGTTAACTGTGAAAAAAGGTGGTGTTCCTTGTGATGAGCACTACTTCAGTGTACAGGCTGGATGCTTCGTTCAGGTGTAGCCATTCCATTGAAAATGCATCAGCATTTAACATCTCTTGTACTTTTTCTTTTGCTTTGGAAGGGGAGTGAGGGGAAGTAGTTTAGTCTTTCAGTTTTTATTGCTTCCTATTGATAAACATCCTCAGTACTTCCGTGCTTTAGTGGAACACTCTTGTCTCATGATGAATAGCCCTTTTAGGTCCAGAATCAATACAAACCTTTTCCATCCCAATGCTTGAAATTCTTGGGAGAATATTCTGATTACCATAGTCTTGTTCATTGTTATGAAACTACATCAGTATAAACAGTGAAATCAATCTTGATTTACATTTTGTTCTTGTCCACTTGCTCAGAGCAGCAACATTTCAGTGCTTATTTAACTGACTTCATGCTAATTTTTTTTTTTTTTTTTTTTTTTTTTAAGGATTTACCAGTCTTGTGACATAAAATCTGGGAAGTTAATATAATTTTTTGACACATATCAGCTATCCTATATGTTAAAACTACTCCATTCTTTTAAAATACATTGATTGTGACTCTTGATATTATTTTCCTTCCCATTTTTATTTTCCCTCTCTTTATTTTTTTCCCTGGATTGTCATTCCACAAATGTTTAACAAAACAAAACCTAACAAAATCTTTTTATTTTCCACTTCCAGTTGGCACACTCAACAGAAAGGCTTTAAAGTCCTAGAAGAAAGACAAGATCATAATAATAAATATTTTGAAGAAAAATGTTTTCTCAGTGCTGACAGGCAAAAAAGCATCCCAGGCAGTAATTAAAGAAAAGAAAATGATTTGAAACCCCATTCCACCTGCCCTGCTGTGTTTGGATTACTATTCCCAAACAAATACACTTGGAAGTTAGCAGGAACAGACACTCCAGTGATTTCTAATTATATCTAGCTTCTATTAACACCTTGAACCCTCTTTGATCTGAACTTATCCTTGTAGCATAAAATGGGATTTGTCTGAGTAAACCCAGCCATCTGTAATGTCAATGTACACAAACCAGTCCCTGTACACTCCCTTCATAGCACTGGCCCTTGGCCTAGAGCTGTGAAGCAAGAGAATTTCAGGAACCAGCTGCAGAAGAAGAAGATAAAAAAAAAAAAAAGAAAAAAAAAAAGAAAAAAAAAAAAAAGAAAAAGAAAGTTGTTTCAAATAACTTAGTTGAAATATTAATTAAGAAATAATAAATACAGCAAAATAATACAAATAGAAATACACATGCAGTGTAATTTTTATAAAGGCAGAAGAAACAAGACAGGGATGTTGAATTGTTTTTAAAATATTTTATACCAGCATATGTGGGATAAATATCTGTGCATTAAACTGTGATGATGCCAAAGTCTCCTTGCATCCACTGTTGGGAACCTAAGCATTCATTTAACTCCAAGTTGCTCGAACAGCTGCTTTCCTCGTCACATTGCTATGTTATTATGAATAAATAGCTGTGTCTTAGTATCACTAGATCACTGTGAGGTTTTCTAGCCAATCTGAACTTGTCCAGTTTTTAACTGTGGAGCATTGATTCTATTTTGTTTTGCCTACAACCCCTTAAAAATTATTTTCTCTTTGGTGTGGATCTTTATAGCCCCAACTCAGAAAGAAGAGCGGAGTTATTTTTAGGGATACTCATAGGTCTACAAAAGTCTGTTAACATTATTGTATGCCTTCTAGTATTCTGTACACACATCACCTATGCATGGCTTAGATTAGATGCAGTTTGCACACAGTATGCCAGTTCTCCACAGCGTTGGCTTCTAGGGCTTATGGAGTTATGGTAATGGAGAGAAATGGAGATATCTAGCAGCGTGGTTTATTCCACCCTTCAGTCAGTGTCTTAAATAAGACAGATGACTTGATTGCTGAAATAATTTTTCACTGACTGAACTCAGCCATGAGATAGGAAGTATGTGATTGGGAAAAGATAAATGCAGAAGATAGAAGATGTATAACTAGATCATTTCATAGCATGTGCACATCCCCCTTTTTTAAAAAAAATGAGAGAAATTAGACCTCCCAAGATGCCCAGTCCTGTTGTGGGCATCATCCCAGCCATCCCCACAGCTTGATTTTCTTGTGTGCAGATTTCAGAATTTCCCCTTGCTCCAACTGCATGATGGCAATATGGCACCTTCTTAAACTGTACCCAGAGGGTTGGAGCTCAAAATATTTAAGAAATGAGTCAAAAAGCAAAGAGAATTTGTTGTCTAATTGTTGTGGCTGGTTCCTTGTGCAGGCTGAGGGAAGGCAATGCACTGTTTTTCAAGGAACTTTTTGGGTTCTCCGGGGAAAATGAAGTAAATGCAATTCATCCTTTGAGCTGCCACACAGCTTTGCCTCATTAGCAATTCTCCCTTCCTTTTCTTGCCCCATGTCCCTTGGTGACTCCACCAAGATGCCCTCCTACTAGTTTCCTTGCCTTCCTTGATTAATCCCTTTGTGTAAAGCTGAAAAAGCAGGTTCTTGCTGTCAGTTGCTTTAAGAAATGAGATTGATTTGTTCTCTATTGAAAATTAAAAATAACAAACAAAAAATCCAGCCGTTTGTACTACACTTCTTAAATATATCTGGCTTTGAACTCATCATCAAGAATAAGCTGGGAGAGAGCAATCTGAGGGGAAAAAATACTGTTTTAATAATTCTCTTTCTATCAGATAGTATTAACTATTCTGTTTCTTTAATGGGAAGGATAAGTCCTTGGGTCCCAAAAGAAGTAAGCTTCAAGACATGTTGCTTGATCCTGTCAGATGCTGCCAAGGTGTGATGTAAATGGATGATGAGAACATATGAATGAATAATGGGTCAAAACTTGAATTTTCAGTTTGGGGAAATAAGTCTGCTTTTCCTTATTTTGAAGAGAGAAGCTGCAGAAAGGGCAGGAAGAGCAGTAACAGAAACATGTGGCATCCAGTGATCTCAATGGGAGGTAGGTATCAGGATATATTTTTCATCTCAATCTCAAAGCCTTATCCCACATCACATGGAGAACCCATGGCTCAGATAGAAATCGAAGCCAGGAGATCTTAGAAACAGCAAGAGGATGTCCTGGGACAGCATGTTGATATTTGCACAGCCCTTGCAGTGTTGGTTTGGAAAAGCACCTACTTGAGGTCTCCTTGTACGTGTGTGTACAATGCCCAACACTGTCCCGAGCCCCCTTGTCTTTCTGTGTCCAATGAATGCAAACACCAACTAGATTTTTTTTCTCATATTTTGTTTATTAAAAATCACATGGGAAAACAAAGAGGAAAAAAGTCTAGGCTACACTAGCTCAGACCCCAATAAGAGTCATTTGAATGTGCAGCCGGAGTTTGCATAGAAAACTGCAATGGTGTTTGAGGATGCTGGGGTATAGCCAAATACTTGTGGATCTCAGCTTCTATTTCGCTGAGGGCTTGGTTTGGTTAAGCAGCCCTTTAAAGCCAATTCTGCACCACACACCAGCACATGCTTAGGAAATCTGTCAGGTAAGGGCTCTGAGGCAGTCCTTTGGAGACTCAGTAGTGGAGGCTCAGAGCCAGCCAGTTCTGTGGGTTACAGAAAAATCTAAACTGCACCTGTAGATTGAAAGTGAACGCTTATTTAATTTTTTTTTTTGGCAACACATCATTTTGAAAGATTTGTACCTTCTAAAACTCTCATTTGTTTGAAACTCTCCACTGCAATTTAATCAGCAGTCATGAAATATGTTTTGGAAGTGTTGCTGAAGATTGAAAGCTGCTTTCTTTTCCTCCTTCTCATAATAAGTGACTAAAACATAATATTTTTGGGATCTGCTTTACAGAAAGCTTCCCAGTGAGAAGAATCATCTATCTGCATATAGTTTCCCAAAGAAAGAGATGATGGTGTTAAAGAAACAGAGAAATAACTCACATTTTCCACTTTCTTACTTTGTACAATTTTATCTCTACTTTTTTTTTTTTTTTTTTTCTCTTTCCTTCTTTTTATTGGTGAACTAGTTGGGATTTTATTATTACTTTTTCATTCACAAGGATGAGTTCCACCTCATTTTAACCATTTAAACACCAGCTGTGTAGATTAAGGTAGCTGTTTTGCTCTAAGTAATCAGTATGTAGGGACCTCACCACTGCCACATGTCTAGTTAAATGAGATCACTTCTACTGTAAATGTTGACTTACCACTGCTGAAATGTCTTCTTGGCATGTATAAGTTTCAGTGAAACTTTAGTTGAGAACTTTTTCTTACATTCAAGGTGGAAATTTCCTGTTGGCATTAATGGGAAAGGAAGGAGAAGTGCTTGCTTAATGTAGGGTATACAGTAACAGGATAGCCTGAGAACTCAGGTGAGAGACAAAAAATCCATGTAAAAATTCCTATTCAAGTGGGTTACAAATCCCAATTGACAAGTGGGGGGGATAGTAAAATTCAAATGTCTCCAATATTTTTGATAAGCTCCGCAAAGGGCATGCTGCTGGTTACCTTGTAGTAATTTTCCCTGAGGATTATGAAAAACTTGGCAATATCCTGTTTTTATCCCCAAAATAAACAAAGGACAAATTAATTTTTTTGTTTGTTTGTTTTAAAACCTCAAACAATGGTTTGAGATGAAGAAACTCATTCCTGGCCCTGTCTGCAGGGGCCTTAAAAGCTATCTGCAAACTGGTATATAAAGTGCCAGCTCTCTAGCATGAAACACTATCTTTAACAGTTGATACAAGCAAGCACTTCATGTAACATTTATATTACATAAACATTAGATATGCACAGTGTAGATGTGAGCTAATCATCTCACTTCTCAACTAATAAGCCAAGGATCTCTTCACAGTCGATGGGAAGAGAAAAAGACATTTTTAGGGCACAATTAATTTGCTGTATTTTGCAACGTGCTTTAGAGTGAGATGAAGTGTCTATTTGTCTCCGGTGGCTTTGTGGGAATCTATGGGGACTCATTCAAGTGTACAAATCTACATTGCAAAAGTCTACAGTTGGTCTGAAAAATCACCTCCTTAGTGTCTATAATATAGAGAAATGCCAAGTTCTAAGGAAAACGTCTCACAATTTTTATTTTATTTTATAAGGGAAGTTTCTCTTAATGAGTTCCCATTTCAAATCTAATCCCCCAGCTTCTTGTTTGGAAAGATTTCTTTAGATAGGCTCTTGTAACATTAATGTTCTGGTCTAGGACTGCCTTCTTATAAAGTCTCCAGCTATCATCAGAGTAGATATCCTCATGTATAATGCACTTGCAGAGTTTCCCTCATGCCCTTGCTTCTCTGATGCTTTCTCATTTGTGTCAAGCCCCGAGCGTCAGAGCAGGATGTTTGGCAGGCAAATCTCTGCTGTCTGCTGTCAGCGTGGGCTTCTGATGACCAGACCTTTCAGGTGCTTTGCTGGGTTTTCTCCCCTGGGGTTCTGCACTGCGGCTGCTGAGCTGGCCACTTCCATGTCTGTGCTTGGAGGGTTTATTTAGGCTAAAGGAAGCTGTACCCTCTCTTTTTTTTTTTTTTTTATGCACGAGTAATAAGTGACCCTAGAATCAGCCGAGGTTAGAGTGCTATAGCAGCATCCCTAGGTTATGGGTGGTGGAGACTCACTAGTCACAATGGGCTTAGATTTACATGATTTATGGCAGAATACAGATGGTGAGCTAAAAAGCTGCACTCTAGACCATTTAAAAAGTGGCTGTATGAGAAGCAGGAGCCTTGGACTGCGATGGACTTGCTTAAATGTGGAAGGCACCTCCAGGTGTATCTGGGACATCCACATAGGCTGGGAATGTCTGGAGAAGCAGCTGGGGTCAGATGAGCTACTGCAAGGCACCCAAAATGGCAGCAGGCACACTCTGAGCCTCCTTTTGTTGGTTGCATCCCCTGGCTTTTCTCACCATGCTCTCACTTCAGGGGAATCATGACTTGTGTCACTGCTTACCTCTGCTTTTTCCCCAACCATTAATATGTAATCATAAATCATTAATATGTAATATGTAATCATAAATATTCAGAATCATTCATAAATAAAGCTTTCTTCCTTGGGAATGACACCAATGGATTAGTACAGCATTTCTATGCCCTTTCTTTTGGATAATGACAAAACCAGTCCCAATTTATGAAATTTACTTTTCACATGATTTGGAAGTGTCACAATTTTTATTTTATTTTATAAGGGAAGTTTCTCTTAATGAGTTCCCATTTCAAATCTAATCCCCCAGCTTCTTGTTTGGAAAGATTTCTTGCAGAAGTCAGGTCAGGACACTGGAAGCTTTTGGGGACAGAGACAACCCACAGCCAAGAACGAAGGGACCTGCTGTAGACTATGTCTTCAACCTTGGCAATGATCAGTCACCAGAGTAATATTGTATTGACTGATTTTAGGCTTTGTGATCATTAACCTTATTTGACCTATTCCATGCTGTTTAGCTGCACGATAATATTGTGCATTCCTCAGGAACACTTCCCAAATGCAGTCTGCAGTTTGGTGATAGTGCAGTCACAGTTTGCACTTTGGCCATACACTTTTAATTAGAGATGTAATAAATGCACGTTTCTTTGATCGAGCATTTCCAGTACAATAAAATGGTGACATATGGTTCTGCATAATAAAAGGGTGACAAGGGTCCTGTATTTTTAATTTGCTCTTATACCTCATCTTTTCTGCTGCTCCTTCAGGAATAGGTATCCTCTAGAAAGACAAATAATGTCCACAGCAGTGTCTGAAAATTAAGTGTTTGAACTGAAAAATGAAAGCTAACCCTCTTCAGAAGCCACATTGTAAGCACGAAGGGACATGTTCTGGCTCACCCTGTGCGCTTGCAGTGCAATGAGACACTTGGTATGCCTGTGGTGTATGTAATTAATAGCAGTGACAAGTAAGTACATGATTAGTATTAAAAATAATAAAGGGCCCAGCTTGTTCATAGTTCAAAGTCAAGCTGTTTCAAAATTAGAGATGCAGCTTTCGATCTTGTTGTCTTTGAGGGAAATCTTGATAGACATCGGGGCTTAGCTTTTTTTTTTTTTTCTTCCTTCCTTTATTTATTTTTTTCCCCTCCAATATTTGCTGTTTGGGCTGTGTGAGGACTAAATGCTCCTGATGGGGGGCAGGTGAGAACATCTGATGGGCTTTGGGAAGGAAGGCTCCTACAGGTGTTTGAGGAGGATGTTGTGTATTGAGAAGCTGAGAAGAGTCCAAGAGAAGTTTGGGGATATTTTAAGATGATTTTTGTGGTTAAGATCCAGGAATGGGGCAAGTGGAGGAGCTGTGGTGGAGAAAACAGAGCAGGACAGCAGCTCTGGGGAAATGCATTATGAAGTGGTGACTTGCCACCTTCAGTCACCAAAGGGGTATGAGAAGGAGCAGGGCTAGAGTAAGACATAAGAAATTTTAATCTCCTAAAGGCTGGAGGATTAAGCCATTAAGTGCAGAATAAACCACTGGCCTCCATTCCCTTGTGGCAGGAGCCTGGAGGATGCAAGTTCCAGTTTCAGAAGAGAGAAGACAGACCCTTTTGACAAGCTGCAGCCCTTCTCCAGCCAGACAAAATGAGTGGTGTTGGAGTCCTGCAGGCTGGCTCTGGGTCTTACCCTGGGACAAGAAAATGTGGATGGAAATGGGACCTGCAGATCCTGTGCAGGTAAAGCTCAGGTCTCTTCCTTTGAACTCTCAGGGAAAATAATGGTAATGAATGCTGATTTTGCTCTCAGAAAATCCTTTTTTCTGACAAAACTGTTAAAAGCTGATTACAGCTTTGCCTCGCTTCATACCCTCAAATGACCCCTGGCCACCCCATCAAATTAGAACTGCATTAATAACTCTGCAGGTGTGGTGTAACTTTGGGCTGGCTGTCTTTAAAGATGGAAATATTGATTGAAGGTAGTGGATCAAAGGCTGAGGGGAGAATACATTTTACTGAACTTAGGAAGTTATATATTGCTCCCAGGGGAAGAGGCTGCCAATCCTAATTTATTTGTCTTCTAATTCCTGCAGTTCTAAATTTTCTATGACAAATAGTTTCATTTAATTGTGTCACCTCTGGCTTGTGTATACCACAAAAAGGAACTTTTTGTCTTACCAGTGGGTAACAAAGGGGTAAGAGTTTTGAGTGATAATGTCAGGGGAGCTTGCAAAGGCACACAAACTATGGGAGGTCATGCTTTATATTAGGGTGAAATTATACTAAATGGGAGCAGAGGCTTGTAATTTTAGAGAGAATTTCTTTCCAATCAGCATTGCACATTTACTGCTGAATTTAGCTACGCTGTTCCAAGACTTTACATGGTTTTCTGAACTCAAGAATAGTTGCTTTCAATAAAAAGGGAAATAATAACTTTGGAGATTAATTGCTTGGTAATATGCACTGGCACATAGTGATGGCATCTGTATCTAATGGAAATACAATAAAAATGGGCCTTTGTAGATTAATTCAGCTAAAATAAACAACAAGAAAACAATCTGGATTCCTGGCTAAGGTTAGCAGAAGAAATGAAAATTAATGTATAGAGAGATTATCTCTGGCAAATTTATCTTTCTCTTGATCTCTCTCAGAAGATTACGTTTTGGCTGTTTGTTTTTTTTCCAAGCTAGCCCAACATTTGTCCCATTGTAAGAGCTTGTGGTAGGTGATAGAAGTGCTGTCTGCAGCCAGAAAGTCCACGCAGTGCCAGTGAGCTACATCTGCTATAAACACGCTGCAGCAGCCTGAAAAGCAATTGTGTTTCTAGCTTCTCCCTGCAATGCCTGCAGCAGGGTGCCTTAGTGAGATCCCTGTCCAGAGCTGCCCTGTCCCTCTCCCCGCATCCCAAACTTCCCTAGCACAGTAGCACCAGGGACTCTGTGCTGCTGCACAGCCATTTATGCAGTCAATGCCAGGAGCAGACCTGATACCCTGCATACCAATATCATCATCTCTGCAGGGGTATGGCTCTATATTTGGGTTCCAAACTGGGGTCTCTGTTCCAAATTGATGCAAAGATGTTTTTTTTTTTTTTTCTGGATTGCTCTTTTGAAATACCTGTCTGGCAATCACAAGAAAAACTGAATTAATCTTTCTGAACTATATATTTTTTTTCATTTTTAAAAGAAATATTTTAAATATAAAGTAGTTTTTCATATTGAAATATTCATCTTTTGATTTGTCTCCACAATGCAGTGATTTTCCAGCAAGAAAATATTCTCCATATTTCTGGGGACTGACAGGGAATATGTTAGGGAAAAAAAACAAAACCAAACCATTGTTTCTTCGTAGGGTATAAGGCAGAGTGCATGACTAGCAGCGATTAACTGGGAGGAAAAAAAAAAAAAAAAAGAGGATTATAGAGACACTACAACAAAAGCTTTATCAATATTCAGCAGGTGTGGCCAGTAAGAGCAGAGATGGGGTGGAGATTTTGGAGCTGACAATTGTATGAACAGCAGAACTAAAACTGCTATAGCTCTTAAATGAATGACTCTCCTTAAGAGACAGAGCTTGCTAGACCAGGCTTCAGGTAGGTGAATTGGCCCAGAAATAAAAGCTAGCTTTTCAGCAGGGCACGCTGTGTGATAGAGCATGATGTACCAGCATGCTTGGTGCCATGGACACAATCCATTGAGCACTGACAACATGCCCAGCTTCTGTAGGCACCTTTTGGGGAGAAACTCAGATTTGCAGAATGCACCACAATTTTCAAAGCAATGTGTCAAGTGTGTCAGATGCTAAAAATGATAGATAGATAGATAGATAGATAGATAGATAGATTTTTCTGGCTTGGAATCTGGTCTGCAACTGGAGATTTCCAAGCACAGGGAAAGCATAATGAGGGTTGTAGTGAAACAATCATTGCAGAAGCATCCGTAATGTTTTAAGATGTTTCCTGCAGTTACTGTTTGCCTGCCCTCAGCTGGAGGTTGTTGCTGGTGCTGATGGAATGAACCTTGTGACTGATCCTTGGGACTCTCAGTGCAAAGTCAGGAGAGCAACCCAAACTACAGCCTTTGCTTTTGATCCCTTTTTCTTTATAACTTGAAAGCCATGCCTGCTTAAAGACCTGACTGCTGTGTTGAAGTCTTGCTCCATGCAGGACAGCAAGGTTAATTTTGGGGATGTGCTGCCAAGTCACACTGAATAAGAGTGCTTTGCTGGGTTCAGACCAAAGAGACTGGAATCCCCAAATTCAACACATAGCCTGGGATCCACCCAGGACCAACAACAGATTTTGGAAAAAGTGTAGTAAATATTAATGAACTCCTACAGAGCTCAGTCCACTGTTTTTGCCATCCATCTGTCTCACTTTTTGGATTTAATGACACTGAATCAGGCTTCAAACGGCATATTACACTAGAATGTCAGTGTTCCTGGCTTTGTTGAACTTGCTCTGTGTTTCTGTGTGTTGTTCCAAACTCTCAGGAGCAATATATTTATTTTATTGATAATAAACAGATGAAAAATTGCATCATAGTTCTGCCTAGTAAGATGGCAATATATCTTGTTAGTCAGTGTTGTATGGTTTATCAGTACCTATATTGTTTGTAGTTGAACAAAAATAAATAAACAGAAAACAAATAAACAAAAAACCACAATCCACTACTAAAAATTAGCTTTATTTAATCTGCATATTATAAAATTTTAAAATCACACTGGGAAATCAAGAAATTTTGTATGACATGGAGGGAAAGGACAAAGTAATAAGATATATTTTCCCTTATACTACTCCTCTCTGCCTTCTTGGTATGAGGAAAGGTTTTAAAGCAGTTAAGATTTCATGGATTGCCAGAAAAACTAGGAATATAAAGCATCAGATTCAAAGGGACTTTAATAATCATAGTGTCAGATTCTGAGAATTCATAAGCATTCACATCCAAAATATATCAATGTTCATCTTTAAAAGCGGCATGTTTCTTGACTCCTCCACCCATATGCTACTTCTACTACGGTGCTGTCCCAGAACCTCATGTTTGCCATGATTGGAAATTTACTTTTAATTTTCATTCTAAAATATATACACTGCTACTGTGTGGCCTCTCTGATTATTCATTAAATCATTTTGATGATCATTGTGAGCCTTCAGCAATTAAAAACCCCAGATATGTGACAGACTCCCACATCATTCGGGGAGTTATGGTTCATTTGTCCAGAGTGGTGATCTTCCCCAAAACATTTCCTAAGGAATCCTATCCTTTATACAAAATGGGTGGCCTCTGAGGAATTGAATAATCCAGAAAAGAACCAGGTAGGTTATTTGTGTAACTTCACCTGTGCTGATCTGAGACATGCTGATGTTATCAAGAAGATCAAGAGATCCCAGGTTGCTTTATTCTTAGTAAATCTTGTGCAATTATTTCCCAAGTATGAACAGGAGTTCAAGGGAGAGAGGTGCTGATGAATGACAGACTCAGCAATAATCTGATTTTGTAGGACTTAGGTCGTTTGGGTTAATGAACAGACTCCTGGCTCACACGCAGCTCTACAGACCCACATGTGCAGATTTGATGATTTGGCTTATTTGCAAGTCCCCTGCTATTTGCACAGTTTTTTTCTATACAGATGTCATCTGTTGGTCTTTACAATCAGTACTTCATAATGGGGATTACAGGCTATTTTGTCCATAGCTTATTCACTGATGTCTTTTGACGTGGCTTTCATTACAACATTTATCTGATCTTTATTTTTCCCCGTGTTTTCCTCCTTTGCATTTGATAAGAATGATGAATGTTTTGGGGAATTATCTTTTTGTTTAATAGAGAAGCTGTATTTTTTTTTTAATAGTTTTGCTTGAATATCAATTTTATTTCCTTGAATATGGAAAACAGCACCTTAATTTCACCCCAAAGAATTTTGAGATATGACTAAAGCTAATCTATGCAACATTTTTGTGAGGCACAGGAGAGACTGTAAAGTGTTCTATTAAAATAGTTGCAATTTCTGTATTAACATTGTTTTTTATTGAAAATCACATGTTGATTAAAATTGAAATGATAGAAGCAGGCAGTAATATTTTGAATAAAATAGTCTTTTATATTTTCCATTACAGAATATGTAACACAATATCCATTTGAAAAGATATTATTTTGTTAGTTTCTGATTGGTTTTGGGACATTAAGAAAAGCCAAAAAAAAAAAAAAAAAAGGTATTTAATACAGTACTTTTCCCATGTTTTTGAGAAAAGACCCCATTCCTTTATCCACAAAGCTATTTAAGAAGACCCACTTCTGAAAAACTTTTTCATAAATGGAAGTTAAATTATTTATTTGTTTCAAAAACTGTTTTCAAGAAAAAAAAAAGTGATTTAAAAGCACAGCATTTCACTGGAAGCTATTGATACTGAAAAACGCCTAACCATCCATTAAGCTCTCACAAATCCATACTTCTCAAAATTAAGATTGATTTAAAATCTGCAGTATACCATTCTCTCAGGATCTTTTGGGGAAGGAGGAGGGAAGTTTTTCAGACCTGTATAAATTAGTGAAAACTTGTTTGGGCCAAGTGCTATACAGAACCACACAGACAGCAAATTTAGACTACATATAAAGCCAAGGGAAGTCTTTCAGTTATGTTGGTAGTCTTTGGGTCAGGCTTGAAGATAGTTTCTTATACTTTCTCTACCTTTGTTTCATGTGGCACAAAACGTATTTTTCATGGGAACGGAGTGGCACTTCTTCTGACCAAGCAGAGATCAGTATCTGAACTCCAGCCTGCCCATAGGCTCAGTGTGAGGAACAAGAATTTCGGAGGCATGATTCATTTCATGACAAAGTAGGTCAATTGTATCATTTCCTAAAAGTGCCCATTATTTTCTAGGCAGGTGCCCAGCTCCATTAGAGGCAGTTTCACTGCAGACATTGAGAGTCTGGTGAGATGAATCACACCCGTGGAGTTTTAGAGCATGTCTACACTGCACGCTGCAGTGTTACCTCTGGTACAAGCTGGTTAGTTCATATATCATGGCACAGAAAAGCTAGCTTGACTACCCAGGTCACTGAGAGGAGCTTAGCTTCACTTTTCTAAGTGAACTACTCTAATATATCCTATCTTTCAGTGCTGCAATGGATACTATCCACTTTGGTGGTGTGTACAACATATCAGTCACATCACTTTTCCACTTGAGGATGCCATTTGATGGTGTTCATTTAGTTGCAAACATTGTACATGGATAAAAAATCATTAACTACACCTGTAGAAGGTCTATAAGGTCTTCTAACATGATATATCCTCCAGCTCTTAGAGTCCCTAAGTCCCTAAACCTTGGATGGTCAGGGGATATGAGGGAATTTCGAGTAAAAAAATCAGTTTACACTTTCCTTGTTTTGAGACATTTTCCCTAACCACATGAGGACAAATGTTGTCAAAGAAAGGGATCTATTAGCTGAAAAATGTTTTTCTTTTTAGATGATCCCTAATGCAGTTTTGCTGAACTCTGTAAATTGTTTTGTACAAGAGCAGAACACAATATGGGGGCAATCCGACAAAGTCCATACACAAGAAATGACAGACTGGGAAAAGAAACTCTCCTCTGCCACAGAAAATGTCACATTGTGTGCAGGTGACACTTTGACATTATCAGCAGATTACAGTGCTGTTGCCTCAGACCTTTGACAAGCCTTTATCACATGTTGGCAAAGGCTGGAGGATGCAAGTGGTAAGTAGGATGTGCATGCAGACTTTTGGGGAAATAATGCAATGCTAAACAATCTCTGAAAACCAAGGTCCTTTATATTACAAATAATACTTCGTGCTGAATCAATCACATTTTGCTTGGGGAAATTGCCAACACATTTTTTATTTAGGCAAAATCGACAATGTATTTTCATCTAATTTCCTGATTAAAATTATATTTTTGAAAGACTCAAGATCACATTAATTACTGTCCTTCCACTTAAACATTTTTTGGCAGGTTGGTCTTTTACTTTTAAATAAGCCAAAATTAGCTCCAGATATTGAGAGCTCTGTGTTCCTATTCTTAAAGTAAAATCTGTGAAACTAATTGAGTGAGACTCTTTAATGAGACAAACCTCATTAAGATGGTAATTCTTCCCCGCATACTGTATCCCCTTATTCCTTCTGAATATTTAGCTAGAAGTGTCAAAGATTTAGAGAAACATTTTGTGCAGCTTATTTGGCAAAGTACAAAATAATAAAACCTTACAACAATTTGTAATACATTCAGCTAATGACAAAAGTGGTCATGAATCAAATATATACATTAAGTCTGATGGAGTTTCTTGAGCAGAAGAGGAGACATAAGCCAAATCTTCAGAAGAGACAAACAGAGGGAAGGATTTCCAAAGCTCCCAAGGCTTACTAAAACAAGCCAACAAAGTCCAGCCTGATACTAGCTTCAGCTTATAAGCAAATTTCAGCATTCAGAATGATGTAGTTGCAGATGGCTATCTGGATGGTGTGTTTGTGCTTTTGGCTTGGCTCCACAGAAGTCTAGAGCTGATGTAAATATGTATCACCAGCCTTTTGGTTTCCGTGTTTGGAGTTCACCTTTATTGTTCCTGAGATAAAAGAACTGTTTTTGAATAATTTTAAGGCACTTCTGGTTCTCTGTCTTTGAAAGCCAAGTCCTGCTGTCTGAAATATATACATATATGATACACATATACTTTTAAAAAGTTGCATAGTCAAAAAAAAACAAAAAACAAACCCCACAAAACTGTCAAAACGGGCCTAGTACAGAAATCCAAACTAAAATAGAAATCAAGATTCATAAATCATCCTTGAATGCATTTACCTACAGAGTTCAGTTGCATAAACAACCCAGGGCCTGTGGGAGTCTCCTAGGCTTTTGGAGAGAAAGCTGAAGGCCAGATGAAACACTATGGAGAACTTTGGTGTCCTATGTCTAGGAAGACTTCTCAAAGGCACTTCTGGGCACCTCAGGCATCTCAGCACTTGGTGTGCCGGCAGCTGGCATGCCACGACCTCCTCCATTCATCCCTGGGATCACCAGTCTCCTTTGTTGTGGTGTGGGGAGGAAAAAAACACCCAGGGAAGGGGCACAAAGACCTTTACAGCAGTCAGAGACCTACCAGTATCATGGCACATTTTGGGGTCAAGCACCGGGTGATGAGCTGCCTCCCTCAAGCTTTCCAAAGCCCTCCCTGCAGGGTGCTGAGGAGTAGAACAGACATCTGCATATTCTCAGGACTTGTTTCCAGCTTTTCTCTGCAGTGGCTGTGCCAAGCTGTGCAAAACAACAGGGGTGCCAGGGTGAGACTCAGGTAGGAGTCTCAGAGGGAGTCATTTTAGGAGGTTGAATTGAACAAACCTCTACGTCCACCCATTCACTGATGGGGGGTTTCCAGTTTCTTTCTCACAGACTGTCTCAATGGGGAATGAGATATATTTCCAAATATTCATATATTTACCATTTTTTTCCCTGTCACCTCCTTCATACCATCCTCCAGTGCTCCTTCCCCTCTCCTCCCTTTAATGAACATTTTAAATCCATCAAAATGCTAAAAAGCAAGCAAATAATAGAGAAATCCAAAAACATGAATACAGGCTGGGCAATGAGTGGATTGAGGGAAGCCCTGAGGAGAAGAACATGGGGGTTTTGGCAGATGAAAAACTGAATGTAAGCCAGCAATCTGAGTTTGCAGCCCAGAAAGCCAACAATATCCTGGACTGCATCAAAAGCATTGTGTGCAGCAGGGTGAGTGAGGGGATCGTCCCCCTCTGCTCTGCTCTTGTGAGACCCCACCTGGAGCCCTGCATTCAGTTCTGGGGCTGAACGCACAAGCCCCCAGCACAAGGACATGGACCTGTTGGAGTAGGTTGAGAAGGGGCCACAAAGATGATCAGAGGGCTGAGCAGATCTCTTATGAAGAAAGGCTGAGAGAGTTGGGGTTGTTCAGCCAGGAGAAGAGAAGGCCCCAGGGATATCTTACAGGGCCTTCCAGTACCTGTAGGAGGCTGCAGGAAAGCTGGGAAGGGACTCTTTGTCAGGGGTACAGTGATAGGATAAGAGGAAATGGCTTTAAACAAAAAAAGGTAGGTTTAGATTTGATATTAGGAAATAATTCTTTACTCTGAGGATGGTGAAGCACTGGCACAGGCTGCCCAGAGAAGCTGTGGATGCCCCATCCCTGGAGGTGCTCAAGGCCAGGCTGGATGGGGCTTTGGGCAACCTGGTCTAGTGGAAGGTGCCCCTGCCCATGGCAGGGGGCTGGAACTGGATGATCTTTAAGATCCCTTCCAACCCAACCCATTCAGTGATTTCATGAAATAAAACATTACCTTTGGTAAAACCCTCTCCCTCTCATTTGCATAATTGCCTTCAACCTTTGAGATACAATAACAGAGAAAGCATCCCCCACATTTGCATTCATTGGAAAACACCCATAAGAAATACGGGGCTGAGATGGGAAGAGGTTTGAGCCCATCGTGCCTATGATGATGCCCACATTACTCTGGCTGGGAAATTTCTCACTGAGTTGCTGCAGACACCAAGCCAGCTTCTCACCGTGCCACATCTCCCCTTGCCCAGCCTGTGGGCATGAGACAGAGGTGTAACCTAGATGCCGAAAGCAGCACAGGTGGATTAGCACAGCAGCATCAATGTGTTAACACAGTGCCTCAGCTAGTGACTTCTGAGTCAAGCAGGTGTTTTGCTGCTGCCCTGGCATGTGTCCAGCCAGGCTTGTTCTGCGAGCATGGCTGGACTGCATGTACCTGCTTGTTCTGGGTCATCCTAGAGCTGTCAGTGCTTCCTCTGAGACCTAATTCAAAAGATCACACAGGAAGAGATTAGAATGCAGAAAAATGAGCTCCCCCAATTACTTTTTAATGCAGGATTTAAATGGTTCAAACCCACTCCCCAACACTTCTTTTATTTATTTATTTATTCTTTAAGTGGGATGCACAGTGCTACAGGTTCTCCCAGGGCCAGAGCAAACAAAACCAGAATATCCAGCTATTGCAAACCACTAAATCAGCTTCTCCAGCTGAGATCACTGTGCACGCACACAATTTACAGCCCCCTGTTGCAGGTTGTCAACCACATAATTCATTTTGCACAATGATCTGCTGAATGCTTTTGTATTTACATGAACACATAGAGAAATCCAGAACAAGACGTGCTTTATTGCCCTGTGTGTGTGTTGCTCAGCCCACCAAGGGAATTGGTTTAGTGGGCAATAAGCTGTTAAAAGACTGAGACAGTGGTAGTTAATATCCAAAGAACCCAACTGCTAGGGGCTGTAATGTGAGCAGCGCGTCTCATCAGCATTAATGACTTATCCCCTATTCCAGTCTCACACGGAGAGACAAACATAAGCCACTGTTGAAAAATACCTACGTTTTACTAAATATAATACAATGGGATTATGACTGAACGCATCGCAGTTACTTTTTGCAATTTCTTTTTTCCTAATTATTGCAGGTTACATGCGTCAGTGAATTTATCAAATGTTTCCATACTCCTTTGGAAATGAAATGGTGCATTACCCACTGCAGTTGTGGAAGAAAAAAAATTAGGAGCCTTTTGGCTTCCTGTCCAGACTAGTTAAGTTCATAATAAATGGGTGGAACTCTTGTGGCTGTCAGCAGTGCAAGTCCTGCTTGCTTAGTTCCTTCTAATAGTTATTAAGTGTTCAATTTAGAAGCTGGAGGCCAATTGTCTTCTTTGTTTGATCTGTCTTGGGTGACAGCAATGTCGGTGCAGTAAAGCTTTTGCATTTCCATAAATATGGCACATGTCAGATCTCATCAGCCTTCTGCAAGGTCACAGGAAAGCAGAGCTCTCTGCTGTGGTTTGGAGCAGTTGTCAAGAAGTAATCAAGTTTATGGCTTTGAGACTCCATTCAAGTGTGCGTGGTTTGACGGGGTCCTTGCAAATGAAATTTTGGTCCTTCTCATTAGGAAGCTCACACTTTTCAAGGGATTTAGATTCTATTTTTGATTTTATCAGTACAGGCTAACACTGCAAAATTCGTATCTGCATCTGATTTATCCTCAAGTTGAAGAGTTTTCAGGAGTTTTCTGAATTCATTCCATCTCTAGAGTATTAGTTGCCCTTGATTTAGATGGACTATTGTTGCTTAGTCATTTATGAAATTTCATTGAATAACACTGAAAATAGACAATAAGAATATATTTGATGGTCAGTGTATTCAACTTCAAAAATATAGAGAAAGAGCACATGGGATGGGTGTTTCCCATGAGTACTTGTTTTGCACTGAATATAAATATATTGAGGAGTGGATATAATTAAAATGTGTTAAATATTAATATTAATATATCATATACACATATATTAATGAGGATGTTTGTACTCTATTTTAATCTATATATATATATTGCATTCCTTTTTGAGGTTTTCTGTGGCTGATTTCAGCCCTAATAAAAACTCTATGAACCTTATAAGTGTCATTTATACTAGAGAAATCAATTCAGAGAAAATGATGCTGCTAGATTAGTGATGAAGAGAACAGAAGAGGAGGTGGTGTTTGAAGAGATGGCTTTAAAAAAGACAGGGAGGTTATTTACTGGGTCACTCTGTTGGATGTTGGGAGCAACATGATGGTGTAAATCAGAAACCAGGAAAAGAAATAGAAGGGAGTAAAAATGCAGGAGGATTAAGAAGAGTGAAAGGAAATAGAGAGGGAGCAGATGAGTGAAAGTAAAAAGATAGGTAGTGGAAAGATTAATTAGAGTCTTATAGAGGAGAACAAAGAGCAAGGATATGATGGATTTGCAACTCATTTCCTTTCAGAAAAAGCTGACAAGTGTAACAGAGTGCTTTTGGAAACAAGACATCATCAGTGAAGTTCACTGTTGCTGGATATATTCATGAAAGGGTCCGTGAGGGTTCAAAAAACACTTAAACATGAATAAGAAGTTCAATTAAACTTCACCATTACATACAGTAGCTACTGATATGATTTTTTTATTTATTTTTTATTTTTTTTAAGTCTTTAACATTACCTTAATTTGGTAGTTTGGGTTTAAGTATTTTTTTTTTCTTTCCTCACCAAAGTTTTCAGATATCCCTCAAAACCCTGAAAATTGTTTCTTCCCAAATTCAGCTCTTCCCCTTCCTGTCCTACATTTGCAATGATAGCATTTTTGTTTGGGATGATTTCAGTCATTTTTTATTAAACTGTTTCTGGAGGAAGAAAATAGAATATCATTGACTTCAGAAAACAAAGTACAGACTAATCTTCATCATTTAGCATAATGTAAGGTCTTTGCCCTCCTCATTAGACAAAGGACAGGAACATGATTCAATCTTCTGCAGATCTGGCTTGGAAAGGATTTTTTAATTATGTATGATTTTCCTTTTTTTTTTTTTTTTTTTTTTTTTTCCCCAACGGAAAATGAAATCATTTAATTCTTCATTTTAAATGTTTTCAGTTTTTCACTAAAAAATCAAATGGTTCACAAAAATAGAAATGGAGGTCAAAGAGACTCATTTGCAAAGACTGCACTTTATTAGTGTAAGAAATAACACTCTTTCATAATCTAGCTTTGATTCTTGCCCAAATAAGTTAATCCTTCTCTTTCCTCACTTAAGAAAACTTACAACAGAAGTTAGTTGGTCTTTAAGGCTGTTCTTCTTGTTGGCTAACTAATCTATAATCAAATGCCATTATTTTCTTCTTGGGAGAACACGGTCCTGTTCAGCTCAAATAGGCCAGGAAAGAATAATAAATAAATAATAATTAAAAAATAATTTTACTGAAATATTTTCAGGAGAAAAAGCAAACCAGAAAGGAACATTTCAATGAGCTTTGGTTGTGAAACTTATTTGGTTGCTTTGGACCTCACTAGAAAGAAGATCCAATATTATGGACCAAATAACCAGCCGCCTACATAAACCTGGACCTCTAAATCCACAAAGAGCTTTCATTGCTTGGTAAGGTCTTGGACCATAGCAGGGAGCTTTCAGAGAAGCAAATTTTTTAGGTCTAAGACTTATGAATCCAGAAGTGCAAATATGGAGCTCTTGCTTCTGCTCTGTGCAAATTAAAACTGACACAGGAATATTAAACTCAGGACTCAGCTTTACTTTGACAGGTGGTGCTAATGCAACATTTCCTGTCCTTTCTGTTTCTCTGACACCAAGCCAGCTGGAACACCCAGAAGAAATCTCACTGGCTTTGCATGAAATTCTTATATTCTGATTTCAATTCTTTGCATTACATTGTTTTGAGCCTTATCCAGTTCAGTACTGAATTGTTACCTTCCTGATATAGGAATGCATTTAAACACATTTATCCTCATAGAAAGCTAATAAAATCAGTGGGTGTGAAGAACTCAGTGGTATCCAAAAGAAAGTGTGTATATTTTCATTTTAAAAGTCAAATAATTCTCTAAATGCACATATGTAATGTCTTATCTGAAAAGACAAAAACAGTGCAAGAACTTTGAAATTATTCTGATTATTTTCACGATTTATAAATATCAAGCTAAACTTAATGTTAGATGGAGTTTGAAGACACTTGGAATTTTGCTGCACTTTTAGTCATTGTTTTTATTTTTATTATTACTAATATTAGTGTTTTCATGTTACTTAAAGTTTCAAAGCTAAGAGCTAGGAAAGCTTTTTCTTAATTTGATCAAATAATGAGTTGTGGATCAAACAATCTCAAATTAATAACAATGACAAATGGCTCTGAAACTACTCTTGAACATAAAAGGAAACAACTCAATTAAGCAAATGTTGTCATCAAGAACCTCTATAAGAGCTACACCACTGATCACAGCTGTGTAAATTTTCTCATCACTGTTAATAAAAAGCAAAGTGAAAATGCATATGAAGTTTTAATTAAAAATCTGTGTAATATCGATGTGATTTCTACAGCTCAATGCTCATCAGCCATTTCAAGATTTAGGTCAAAGCTACAAGAAACCATATTAAAATGAAAGTAAAAGGAAAGAGAGAGAAAGAGAAACAAGAGAGAGTAGGAGTGGGTTAGAATGTGGTATAAAGATGAAGTTTCTGGCAGAAGATAAAGTTTTCAGTATATACATATAGTGCAAAGGATGGCTGGGATGACTTGGTGTAATCTCTTAGGTGGGGTGGCTGTTTAGAGTAAAGCAGATACACCAGCTACCAAAACCAAAAGCAACATTTCTTGCAGACTTTTGACACAGCTGATACTATTTCCTGTTTGGATACATGCTTAATGTAATTTCTTAAGTTTATGCTAAATACCTCTATTAGATGTAGACTTTGACTTCTGACTACTGTTGTAAACAGAGATACTAGCAATAGAGCTTGCTCTCCAGGCCAAATGAATATTAGGATTTTTTTTTTTTTTGTGGTGTACTTTCCCTGTATACTTTCCGTGTATCACCTATTGCTCAAGTCTAGGGGAGCAAGATACAGATTTTGAAGGTGTTGTGGGAGCATTTAGCAAGTGAACTGTAGGAATGGGTGCAAGTAGTGGGCTAAGAACTTCAGTCAACAACTCATCAGTGAACAAGAGCAGATTGGTGGACCAGTGCCACTGGGGTTTGTGCAGGTGCAGGGAGGCAACTTATGTTTGACAAGTACAGCCTCTAGGGCACAGCCTGCTCCAGCTTAAAGCAGGTGTCCAAATTGCTGGGTATCACACATGACTTGTGCCTATTATTGCCCATGGAGTACAGGTGAGCAGCTCAGGTATTAGCATCCGTATGCTACATGTTTAAATTTGAGTGAGATGAATACATGTTTAAATTTGAGTGAGATGAATACAATGTGGTGAAACAGGATTGGATGAGAGAGAAAGCTGAGAGTGAATGAGAGTGCCCCAAAATAAGCTGTGAAATTTTAACTGGATGAGAGGGATGGTCTGGGAGATGATAGAGATAGGGGAACAACTAAATGGGAGAGAGTTGCTTGGTCAAGCAAGTGGGAGAGCGGGAAAAAAATGTGTAGATCACAAGGAGAAACTGGGGTTGTACAGGGAAGAGCAGCAGAGAGCAAGAGCATGTGGAGGGGAGTGAGGATTTGGGCTGCTTGAGGTAACAGGAGGGTAGGTGGGTGAGCTGGAAAGGTGAGAAAGCAGTCGGTTGAAGGAAGCATTGCTGCTTGACAAGGAAGGTAGCAAGAAGTTTTTCTTCCTTAATCCTCCACTGTGGAACTCCGAGTTCCTTCCTCCTCCTCACAGAGCTCTAGGATGCAGAGCTCTGTCCTTCAGTCTGTCTGTACCACCACAGTGTTTTGGTGTTCCTGCTTTTAATACCACTACACTGGATTTTGGAACAAGCACTCATTCTGGAGATGAGTGAGCTTTTCTGGTGTATAAAAATGTATCTTGCAGGTTGGCTTAACACAACTGCATGTTTAACTCTGTAGATGCTACAGCACCTATATGAAAGATTATAGGACTGTGTTCTATCAGGGGTATGGCTCACAGCTGCGATCTACAAAACCAGTTGAAAAGCAGCAGTGTTCTTGTGAAAGAATAGTCTGAATAGAATATATTCCTATCTTTGAAGAAAAGAGATTTATATTAAAAAAAAAGAAGTTAATTTCAGGGGGACATCTATAAAACTGAAGCATTTTCATTTAGACAGCTGACACTAAATCTTGGTGCTGACATAGTTGTCCTGATGTTTCTCCTGTCTTAGTTCATCAGCCCATTTTTACAACATATTCGATGAAGTATGTAGCAAGCATCACGATAAACATAATTTTGTGGATTATGTGTGATAACAATTATATTTTCTTCCAGTTTCTTGCTGTGGAAATTGATCATTTCTTTCATGAAGATAGGTAAAAATTGAAGCCTATCTGCAAATGAAAACCTCACTGACAGCATCACCAGGTGATTTACAAAGTCAAGTGTCTAATTACACACTCATAAATATTCATTCTCATGTTCAAAGCTATGGAGGAGAGGAAGTGAACAAGTTGATTAATCAATTGATAGTATCTGATTCATCTGCCTAAACAAATGGGGGAATAGATAAAGATAGTCAAAAAATTTCCAACAAATAGAGGCTTTAGCAGAGCGTATTGTTTAGGAATATTAAAATGAAATGAAAAATAAATAAATGATAAAAACTAAAAGATACATGAGAGCAGAGAGAGCCATGCAGGCAAAGTTAACAGATTTTCCATACCAGTTGGCCCTGCTGCATATTTCAGGTGACAGTGTGGGATTCATGCTTCCCCTTCGCCTTTTATAAACTTTGCCATACTGGAGATATTGTTGCCAAATAGTCTTACTCAAACTGTATTTTTGGACATAGCAAAAATGGCTAAACCAATTTTCAACAAACACAGTTAGTTAGAAAGACTTTATTTATCTGAATTAATAAAAGGGAGAAAACAAAATAAAAATCACCCTCAAATGCTCATGGCTATTAAATCTAGAGAAGGAGCATAAAGTCTGATTTGTGTGAGAGATATGAGGGAAACATCTGGATTTGTGTGCACCATAAACCTTTGGAAAATCACAAGTTTACAACTTGCTATGCCTTGGTACATTCAGCACTGACATAGTGTCATGGAATACCTGCATCTCCCCTGGCTTGCAAAATGACTTGTGGAGCCTGCTCACCCAGGCCTGTCATTTAGTTCCTGTGAAGGAGGGGATGGAGAGGTGACCAAGTCCCCGTGGTTAGGTCTGGACTGCTTTGAAGGTGCCCCTCTCACCCTCTTTAGAAACTCTTTATAGACTTTGGAAAATTGGTTCCTAATTTGGGCACTTCAGCTATGTACTTGCACTGCAAGGATCAGGCCAATGCAAGAAACGGTCCTGAGGAGTTTTTACCATAACAGACTGCCAGAGGTGGGGAAAGGCAGAGAAAATGATCTGTCTGAAACCAGAAGCAAAGGAACGAAGCAATACAACTCTCCCTTTCCTTCCTTACGTGCCCCATCTTCGAGACCACATTGCTTATGTGAGGCCACCTCCTGCCAAATCCTTCCTGCTCGAATGAATCATCTCGTTGACTTCATGTTTTTGTGACTATTCACGCCTTCACACTTCTTAATTATGATCTTCTAACTCCTCTATTAATATACTGCAAGCTCCTTGTGCTTTTTGCTAATTACTGCTAATTCAGATAATACTTTATCATATGCTAATATAATCTCCCACTGTGACTGATACTGAAAGACTGCCTTTATACATGTAGAGATCTATTTTCTATGGTTCTGACTTCTACTTTTTGCAATCTTTTCTTCTGTCTTCCTTACTTTTATTCTCATTGTGCATGGTTTATTGAAAGTACCTTCATTTTGCAGTGCACCCAAGGGAAAGTCAGGAATGAGACTTTGCAGTAAGGAAATATACCTATCACTTTGACAAAGAAGTCATTAACTTATTGTTACGGTAATTAAATCACACTGATGCCCCTGGCATAAGAGAGTTATTATGTGCTTAACACAGTATTAAATGTATACCATCCTGTATATTACAGACATTCTTGTATATTGTAGGCATCTTTCAATTTGTCTTTCTTGTGTAAATCAGATACATGTATATGTGTATTATCTAGATAATGATAATATCCATGTGAAATAAAGAATATGTATGAGTTTGTGTAACTATCAGTAAATAAAAATAAGTCTAAATTTTTCTATTATACTCCCATGCTAGTTATCCATATGCTGTGATATTTCACTTTTTTATTTTTATTTTTTATTTTACTTTAGTTTACTTTTCAGTGGAGTTCTTCAACTCACACAAATTCCTATGGGGAAAAAAATCCTGTAGGAATTTTTAATTTAGGTGTCAGTCTCTAATGTGGAACACAAATATTTTTTTTTTTTTTTTTCTCCTCCAGAACTCCCAAGCAAAATGTTCACTCAGCCAGGAGTGGAGTGAGCCAGACTACCTGGGTGCTTAGCTAAGCATCCATTTAGGATGCTTAGGATTTTCTACCTGCATTGTGCATTGCTCTACCAAGATGCATATTTTGTGCACATCATTTTTCAGCATCACAGTCCCATTAGTCTTTGTGAAATAACCTTTCCTTGTACACAGACAGCTTGATGGAATTCCTCATAGCAGGTCTTACAGCCTTCTCCATGCAAGCAAGGAGTCCTGGAGCGCGCTCTAAATGCCAGTCCCAGCATGCCCAATGTACTTATGGTCATAGGTTGCAGTGGCTGGCTCACATAATTGTGGCTCTCTAGTGCCACTTTACATCTTCATTTTCAAGTCTATAGTGCAGTAAATTGTTTCCCAACAGGCTGTGAATAAAATACTATTTTTTTGGATGCTACATTTGTTTTTATGATAAAAACGCTTTATGTGCAAGAATGCATAAAGCTGGCAACACAGTTATGGTTCTTGAACTCCATCTGGGGGGAGGGATGAGTATGACTATTTTCCAACATTAATGACTCCCAAACCATGCTCTGTGGACCTGGTTCTGTCCCAGCTGTGAGGCTTTGCCAAAAATTGGAGCTATGCATGAGACTTTCCAAGCCTTTCCATAGAACTTTTGATCAGCTGATTAACGAAATAATGTGACTAACATTTAAGAAGCATCCTGAAATTCTGCATGGCTTTGCCATGCTTGTTCCTCTTCCCATATTTTTTTTCCTTAAGACCTGTCATGACCATGATGAAAATTACAGGAGTAAAGAATTTCATGTGACTTGCTCAGGCGTTTTTGCAGGAGTGGCAGCAAGCATTATGAGCTGAGCTCTAAATCATTCACTGGAACTTTGCTAGTTTTACAACTGTGAGCAAAATTTGCCCCCCCCCAAACACAGAAGATAAATCCCTGGAAACAGGAGAATCAAATAAGTTAACCAAAACTATTGTTGTTTCCCCTTATGACTATGCCCACAAATTCTAAATGACCTTCAGAGAATAATCTCCTAGGGATGGAAAACTGAAAACTCATTACTGGTAAGAAAGGCTTTAGAGGACAGAGTTTTATTACATTTACAGAACTTAATGCCTCTTCAATTCTGTCTCCTTTGACCCGTTTCAGTATTATCAGATTAAATACATACTGTATAGAAGAATTCTGATTCAAGTGTCATCAGAAGCAAATAACATTTGGAGAAGGACTTTCTGGTACATTCTTTTATTCAAGTACTTTATTAAACTCACCTAAAATACTGATTAAGCTGATCTAATGGAGTAGATGACCAACAAAGTAAGGATTTGAGAGCAGCCTGGCTGACTAAGTCTGGATTTGGTCATTTATGTTAATCCTTTGCGGATGTATTCAAACCAAAGTTACTTGAACATATGATGCATGATTTTTTTAGCATCTTGAAGACCAGACCAAAGCCAAAGCTTACCCTTGTTGAAGTATTTTCATTAAATACTATGGGAGTTATTTTCATGTTCTTTGGGCTATCTTAATTTTCAGCATCTTTTCCAGCCTATTCTGAGTAAAATACAAGACCTCCTAAACCTTCAGTTAATCAAAGAATATCAGGTCTTCAGCCTTTATTTACTTATTTATTTATTTATTTATCGTGAAAGTCAGCTAACTCAGCAGGAGGCAGGTATATTTTACATTTTACCATTTTTCTCCATTTTATAACAGAGGAGCAACTAACCAAATGATCCAAATACCCAATACAAGTAAAATGATGCCCCAAATACCCAGATGTTTTATGAGCAGATCTGTCTCTTTCCCTCACTCATTTCATGAACTTGTTATTTCCATGAACGTGTGGGAAGAGCAATTTAAAGGAAGGTTGAAGACAACTTTAGATCTACTGAATCTTCTGAGGAATTTTCTCCAAGTTTCTGGCTGGTGGTGTCAGGGTGTTTGTGAATGCCGAGCTTGTAGCAGTACCTGCAATTAAGGCTGTTTTATTACATTAGTTCATATATACACTAACCAATGTCAAAGCGTCACTGAAACATGCCTTATGC
Organism: Aythya marila; assembly: GCF_965140915.1. NCBI lineage: Eukaryota > Metazoa > Chordata > Aves > Anseriformes > Anatidae > Aythya > Aythya marila. The sequence continues at coordinate 71,639,999 of NC_139045.1, forward strand.
TAATAAGAAAAAATGCAATATCTTCCAGAGAACATGCAGTATAATTAAAGAGATGAGTAAAGACTAGGATAAGGGCAAAGGACTGCTCAAGAGAATGCATCAGGTGAGGGGAAAAGCAATTTAGATTTGTTGAGTATTGATGCTCCATGATCATACCCCTTCCCTGCCTTCTGGGCTGTTGGGCTAAAAAAGATCAGAGCATTGCATTTGTCTGACTATGTGAGCAGGTGGAATAAAGTTCTGTTCAGAGGCCTGAAATCTTGTGCCATATTTCTTTTTTAAGATGGATCTGGATAAGTTTATGTAGAAAAATTTTATTGTATTGAATGATGCTGTAGTCCTGAGGATAAAGGTACCTTCCAGACTTCTGTTTCAAAATTCCTGTAAAATGTTGTAACTTTCCTATATGTATGTTTTACACACATTTCTTTCCTCCATGACCCCTTTAAAAATACTTGTTTGTGTTGTTTTCTTTACTCTGTAGATTAATATTTGCTGAATGCCTTGAAACTGAACAAAAAATGCTTCACCCAACATTGCTATTGTTATTTGTGCTTTGGCTCCTCAAATGTTAATACATTTGTGTGTGAGAGAGAGAGAGAAAAAATATAAAAATAATTACAAATCTCCCTTCATAGTTTAAGGTCTATCTGCATTTTTTTTTTTTTTTAATGCCCAAGTAAACACAAATGGCAGGCTTAAAAATTGATTCTGAAGATGTTTCCACTTCATATTTAGATGCATGCAGTCAGTAAGGCAATTTCAAACGTGGGCGAAAGCTTCCAGACTTGAAACCTCTTAAGATTATTTTATTCATTTTCCCCCAGTATAAACACAAGCAACCAAACCCAAACCAACAAAATAAAACAAATCTGCAGTAAGTCAAAACTATTTCTTAAACTATCCTTGAGGCTACTTATTTATTTTTTTTTTGCAAAACTCCTTATCAAATGAAGGAGTTTGCTTAGCACACAGACATGGCCTTAGTTTTCCTGCACATAGCAGAGGAAAATCAGTAAAATACAGTTAAATTTTGGGACCATTAATAAGAAAATTAATGTGAAAAGGGAAATGACAGTAAAACTCCTATGGTAAACTAATAATTGTGCTTTATTAATTTGAATGTGCTTGAGGACTTAGGCTACTGGTAGAGAGTTTTCTTCATATAATTATAAGTGATTTTAAATAAGAGGAAAGTATATTCATCAAAATTAAATGTTCTATCAAAAGCAACAGCAATATTATCAAATTAGAGCTTGCTACAAGGTGATGTTAAGCAGGGTGGTTCAGGAGAACAGTTTCCTGAAATAAAGCAGGGATGTTTACACCTACTAAGGAAGGGAAAAGCCTCAGTATCTGACATGGAAGGGAGAGGACAATAGCTCCTTCTGCAGGCAAAGCACTTGCTTTGGTGCAACCCAACGAGTTCTGCAGAAGGACAGTGGGTCCTTTCCTCCCCAGGCCTGATCAGGAGACTTTTCCCTTCCTTTGTTTGAAAGGAGCTCCGTGGAGCAGTCGCTTGCAGGAGCTCAGGAGTAATGTAATGTAATGACCCCCTTTCATTTCAAGAAAACCCTCTCCTGAACCCTCCTGACAAAACATTTAATTTTCGTAAATGTACTTTTCTCTTATTTAAAATCACATATCATTTAGTAAGTTGCATGGCTTGTCTGCAAGTGTCCAGACTTGCTGTACTTTGGTCCCATGGGGACCACCTTAGTGAGGGAGGCTGATTTCTCAGTATCTTTCCATGGAGGTGACAGAATACCAGTTTTCTGTCTGAAGTAATTATTACACAGCTCTAGAGGAGTGCTATATGGCTTCCCTCTATTTTTTCAATTAACCTCAATGAATCCTGCACACGCCAGGTTCTAGTGCATGCTGCAATGCAGGGCCAGATCCTATTACCTTTTCTCAAGCAGTCATTCCTTCTTTCTTATGATATAAAGTTCAGTTCAGAGATAGTAAAGATCCCTAACTGACAGAATGTAATTCATCTGTCTGCATCAGATGGACACCAACTATAAATTGGTGTACTTCTACATAATAGAAAAAAAATTATTTATATTAGCTGAGCAATAGGCCTATGGCCTAAAAACTTGTGAAATAAGAACACAATGAGGAGTAATTGATAGAAGATATGTAGAAAAGATGCAGGGATATGGTGTTAATTTGATCAAAACCAGATATGTCCTTTGATGATGAGGAGTGTCTACATCATAAACATGCCAGGTTGGGTTAGATGAATCCCCCAAAAGCTGGTACTGTGGTATATTCAGTTATGTGAAAAATATGGAAAACACATATGGAAAACACAAAAGCCAGAATTCTCAGAAAGACCTAGGATAAAGTATCTAATCTAAAAACATTTAGAGACTTAGCGGCCTAATTAGGAGAATGGTAGCTCTGTGTATGTTCTCTGGAATATGGAAAGTGAGCACTTCTACATGGCTGCATCTCTGCTGTAACATTTGACTCATCCTCTGCAACCTCCTGTCAGTTTTTTTCCTATTGACTGTAAAAAGAACGTAGGACAGCTGCTCCTAATTGATGCATGTATCTTAACTGCCTAAAATGAATTCAAATAAATCTTTCATAGTCTTTAATAGAGCAGGGGTGGATTTCAGTACTGTTTCTTTGGTTCCTACATTTAAATGAGAGCTGAGGTTTCTCTCCCTTCTTTCTTTAGGTCACTAAATATTTTAGAAATATTTAATCAGGATTTGGACTTAGGCGCATGCTAAGAAGTCATTCTCATGTGTCTTTTCTTGGTGTCTAGTCTGCAAAAGTTAATCTTTAGGGTGGGGATTACTAGAAGGTTCATGGCAAAGTGAAAAAATTTTAGTCACAGAAGAAGTAAATAAATAATAAAAAAGAATTACTTATATCTTGGAATCTGATAAGTTCGTAAAGATAATTTTATGATAAGATGATCCAAGGTCTCAGTGACCTGGGAGGACTTTTCTTGCCAAGCTAGTCATTCTGTTTTGTTGAGGGAAGCTGGGATTTGCAGTCAAAAGTGCAACAGTTCATTGTCAAAGCTATGAAAAACACAGTACTGGATCATCCTAGTAAAAACTCCAACCAGCTCATAGTTTAGAAATAGGCTCAAGGAGACAACTTGTCCTTAAACTGAACGAGGCTCTTCCTCAGTGAAAAGAATAAATTCATTCTCATGCAAAAGTGTCTGTGGTACAGAGCTGGAGATTTAATTTTACATGCAGTAGAGAAGAGAACACAAATAAAAAATGGCTGTTAGAAAGCAGTCCATTACCTTGATACACTATCTGTACACATTCATCTTCCTCTTTATTCATCATCATTTGTAAAGAAGTATTATTGCTTGCCATCCAGTAGTGCTCATCTCATATTTATCCACAATATTAAGCAGATGTCTGTGAGTGTAATTAAAGAGATAAAAAAGAGCATTGTTCTTTATTGATAAAAGATGCAGAATGAGAGAGAGAAAATTATTTTTTCAGTTTGTCAGATGGTATTTCTTGACATTTACATGTAAAAATAAAGGGTCAGATAATAGATCTTCAACACATACACATTTAATTCTTTCTGTACCAGACACATAGACAAGGAATTTGTTCTCCATGCTTTTCAAAGAAAAAAAAAAATGGGGGATTTGGAATGTTTTGTGTTTGTGCTAGTGTCAAAAGGTATTTTAAATGTCAAAAATTTTCAAAAAATTTAAAGATATACAAGCTTGTCTGTAAATGTTTGCTTCAAATCACCATTATCATTATGACCCAATGGTTTAGATGACCTCTCACCATAGTCCCATGGTATATGTGGTGATTTCCAGTGCCAGTAGAGAATGTTTTTGTTTTGAGAGGCTAAGGGTGACTTCAGAGGAAAGATTGGTAAAAGGTTAGATGCAGAAAAACACAAGTACATATAGGTTGCACATATGTCATGTCAAAGAAAGATCTTTAGGTGATATCTACCACCATTACTTTGCAGTCTTTGGCTTTTGCCCAGCTAGTAGTCTGCATTTTGAGGAATGTTGATCTTTTTCTTATAGACCTATCCTCTATGGGAAACAGGACCTACCTAGCTCAGTGTAATCCTGTTTTCTTTCATTGCCCCTTAAGGATCACAGCCTCTACTTGCAACATGAACTTGCCCAGCTCAGGCAACTTAGAGACAAAAAAAAGGAGCATCGCCCACTAGAGAGAAAGGGACAAACAGTTGCCTTGAAAATATCCTTCATTCTCCCCTGGTGATCCCAAGGGTGGAGTGCTTGGGCTGAAGGCCATGTTTTGCATAGAATGGGGCTGCTCTGAAAATTACAAGACAAGAATTATTTCTGTCACGCTTATTTTGGAGATGTTTGAGCATTTTCACTTCAAACCTTAAAATCTGCTCTGAGCAGAGGCACAAGAGGGCTGAGTGGTGTGGAACGTGCAGAGCGGTGCAGTGATGCTGCTAGATTAGCTCTGGGGTTTCTCCAGAAATACTCATTCCACTTTGCACCTGAGACCAACTGGTTTGCAGCTGTGACATCCCATGGAGTACTGGCAGTCAGCAGTCATGTGCCATGGAATGTACTTCCATTAACTGTGAGATATTCTTTTGGAAATATCAGTAGGGATTGATTCATTTATCTGCAGAATGCTATAATTCAATCCCATTATTATGATCATTCATATTACAGTAAGGCCTGAAGGTCCCAGACAGGATCAGAGCTGAAAACTTTTACAGCAAGAGGCAATGCCAATGCTCTCAGAAGATGTTGCCTTGGTATCAGTTTCACTGCTTTGCTTATAGTAAATGCTGTTTCACATTTATATGCAAGCTTGGAGACTTGAATTCTGCATTTAGATCTTGCTCACAGTGGTGGTTCAGTATTATACCAATGCCACCTCCAGCTTCTAATTAATTTTTAAAAGATTCATAGATTTTAGAGATAGAAGGGAATCATTATATCATCTAGTCTGACCTCCTGCATCCTGCACACTCAGGCCACAAAATTCACCCAGTTACTCCTCCATTCAGTTCTGAAGAAGATCTAGAAACATCTCTGTTCTTCAGCTGGGGAAAAATTCTTCCCTTACCTTGGAAATCTGCTTCATCTGTAAAGCACCCTTACTTTGGAAAGTTTGTATTAATTACTGAGAGGAGTTGTTGTGGCTTTACCTTCTATCACTGGTTCCTCTGAAATTTTCTCTGCTGGACTAGAGTGTCCTTTGCCAGCTGGCATTTTCAGATTCAACTGCAAGTCACTTCGGTTTTCTTTTTGACAAAGTGAGCAGATAACAGAAGAAAAAGATGATACTGTATCTTGTTTTATTAACTTCCAGTGATCATTTCCTACCCTCACAGCAGTTGTCATTACTTTTGGTTCAAGTCAGTGACCTGAGACCTAATGTTCTGAATTTTTTATACTTATATAAACTGGAAGCACTCCAACTCCTGCCCAATATTATTGCTATTAATACCATATGCTACCACAACCTCTAATCTTTCAATATTTTCTTTCCAAGAGAAGCCAGCCATCAAGTGCATCATCTGAGTAAGTGTAGACTTTCCTCTTCCCATTTTTTTTTTTTAAGCATGGTTTGAAAAGTTTCTGTGACTTGGAAAAGTAAAAATACCAGTCAAAATTCGCCAACACGAGAAGTGATTTGCCATTTCCATTGCCCTAAAATTGTCTGTCACAAGAGACAACTCTACTCCTCTGGGAGTAAAATAAGATTAGAACATAGTAACAGATGTACCAAGTTATCCAGCTCCATATACTGCCCTTGATGCAGTCAGCTGTGTATGTAGAAAGAAAGAATATAAAGGATCATTCCTCATATGTCCTTTCCATTCCCATAGTTTGTGGTCAATTTTTTTTTTTTCTTTTTTTTTGGTGGGGGTGTGAGGATTGTACTACCATATTTAATCATTTGCTTCCTGTACACATTTGTCAATTTTGAATCAGATCCCATACCAAGGCAGAGGAGGTTCCAAAATTTATAAATGTATGGAAAGCATGAGTTTCCTTTCTGAGGTTTAAACTTGTCACCCAAGAAATACAGTGTGTCTCCTCATTCCTGTTCTTTGAGGAAATGCAGATAGTTTTTATCTCTTCAGTTTCTTCACAGTTTTCATTGCCATAGAGTCTTCCTTCCCTCTTTGGAAAAAATAAATAAATTGCCACTACTTAAAATGAGTTACAGAAAGAAGGTGTTGGTCTGAAAGCCTCAGCCCACATAAACAGAGAGCGAGCGTATTCTTGTATTCCCCCCAGAAATGCCATGTCAGGAATTTTCAAAGGAAAGCTTTCACTTTATGCAGTGTAGGCAACCTTTCAGAATGGCATCCCTACTTTTGTAAGTCGCACTTCTTCTCACTGGTTGCACACCTCAATTTGCCCTGTCCCATTCAGGGAAATTTTGTAGATGCATGTTGCACCCTCCGGCAATCTGCAGCATGCCTCTGAAAATGTCTCTCTCGTTATTACACAATCACCTACATAAACAAGAGGTTTTTACTGGCATCTGTGGTAATTTCTTTGTCAAAGACAAACAATTTCTTTTACATTTGGAGGGGGAACGCTGGATTCTAAGTGTAGTGATCATAGATGCAGCTGCCACCACCTTATGTTCCATTTCAAATGATTAATAATATTTGTCACTTCCGATGTGTCATTGTGGTCTATTGCTGTACAGCATGCACTAAATGATGGCACTCTCTTTTGGATTGGCCTGATTAATGATGGATGAATCTGTTTCATTTAATTGTGAGCCCCTCTTAACTGAATGGTTTAGTTTAAAAGAGAACAACCTTCACCAAATGTTATGAATTATGCCATCATATAAAGCATGTTTTCTTCCTCTTTTTGCTAACAATATAGAGTCGATACCTGAAGAATTGAACCTAATTACTCCTGATCAAGACCTCCTTTTGCAGATATAAATACCCACTCTTTTTTTTCTCCTCTAATTTTATGATTTCATTTTTATGCCTGGTGATGGAAGTATCTCTGCCATTGCACTGCTTTACTTTGTACGCAGATCATTTCAACTCTGCAGATGTCCATCTTGTTCCTAGTGAAAATCACTCAATAAGTTAAAAAACCTAGTTTATTTATTTATTTTTCCTATTTGCTCACTTAAAGAGAGTTTGATACAATGTCTGCAGCACTGGCTTATAACAATGAAGTGGGTATTCAGGCTATACATAGCTCTATTGTTATGTGACCTGAGGCATTCTTTTCACATCAGTTACTTCTACCTTTTGTCAGTCTTGTTTAATTAGCTTGTATTAGTATTACATGGCAAGGACTGTCTAAAGCTAGGTGTTTGCTTAGTACTTACCATAAGGGTGCTTCTATCTTAGCTATTGTAATGCAAAATTTTATAAACTATTGTAAAGCATAAGTAATATTAATACTTTAACAGAAGACGGCAAGGAAATCTTCAGTTTCCTCCGTTTCCTAGTTATTATTACTCTGGTATTCCCCGTAGTTAGCACTGGCAACCCTGTATTAATGCTGATCACTTACACAAAGTAATAGCAGAAGTTTCAGGATTGACTACTGAAATGAGTTACAGACCCGAAGAACAGTTTTTATGCATTAAAATCTATCCAAATGTGTTGCTGAAGTAAAAAACATGGCCTCTGACTACAGATGTTGCTCCTGTAGGTTTATTTGCCACAGTCTGTAAATAAAATGGGGAGAGACTAGATAATCTCCCCCCTAGGTAAGCCTCCCTTCGGAGGGCTGCCAGAATAACATGAAATATAACCAATGGGACAATAAATTATACAGAGTCAGGGTTAGTTTCATCTAGACGCACCTTTATTCTGAGACTGCAGTTAGGACTTTCTCTTCTTAGTCGTTTAAACCTTAAGCAGATCCAACCATTCCAGTCTTAAAACCAGACATGGAATATTCCTCTCATGATCCTAACGGTTTTGGGTTTTGGACTACGTCACTGAAGCCCCCTTCTTCCCACTCTGTTTGGAAAAGACCTCCTCATACTTCTCTAACTTTGAGTTTTCTACCCAATAACAATAAAAATATCTATTTTCAGAGAAAGGAAAGTCTTACTTAGGCCATGTATGTTTGTTTTATTTTTTCCCCAGAGTTTTGGATGACAACACTTAGCAATGTTTTCTTTGTGGCTGGCCCTCTGTCTCTGTGTCTAAAGACATAGCCCAAGACTACTGTGGACTTTAATTTTATTGGTGCAAATACTCAAGAACAGTAAATGCTTTCTTTAGGTAAACATATAAGCCCAGATACTGAAGCATACCTAAATCTCTCAGATATTAATGATTTTATGTTTGTATTAGCTTGAGAGGGAGAAAAGTCCTCTCATTATGATAAACACAATTTAAATGATGAATACACACAATTTAAATAATAAGCACAATAAAAGGGAAAGTGGACCAAGAACAATCAAGATTACAGTAAACTATAGTAAACTAGCTTATCAAATATCAATTCTATTTTATTCAGTCTGCCATTCCTCCTCCTATCTTCTTATCTGACCTTTATCTGTTGACTTCCAAGGGCCAAGAACAACAACAATAATTTCAAAAGAAATACTGGTTTTCTTACTGAAATCAACAGGTATGACTGAATGTGCCAATGAACCAGCTATGTTTAGTCAGAAAGTATAATTTTAATACAGTAATCTTGGAGTACATAAACTGCATGTTGAGTCATGATGTGTTATTCAAATATTGTAAAGTGTTGTTATACTTTATATTTGTAAAAACTTCCTTCCTGAAACTCAACTAGGCTCAGGATGTTTCACATTCACCTCAGAAACAGCCCACAGACTTTCTGGTGAGCTCATTTTTAGCCAGGTCTGACTCACTCAAGCTTTTTGCAACAAAAAGCAGATGAAATTAATGGTGATAGAAATTTCCTTAAATCAAATTTGTTTGACCTTTAAACTCCATAGGAAATCTTGGCTTAAGAAAACCAGATGCATTTCATAGAATTAAGGTATTTTTGCTTTTCTCCTGTATAAAATGAACTATTCATGCACTACATTTCTCAGTCTAGACCATTTTTATTTTAGAGAACAAGGAATGAAGAAGCATAAAATGTCTATGAATGTGAGGGAAAGTACACAGTGATTCACTGTAACAATTTGTAGAACAACATAAAAATAGTAGTTGAGTCACAGCTGACCTTTCAGAAAGCGTAGATCCTCATCTACATTTAAAAGGGTGCAGTGTACTAAAACCAGAATGACATAGGCTTCATTATGTTCCCCAAGTCTTGCATCAGAATTAAGGTAGTAGAAGGTCTTTTATTCTGTAGGGGGCCAAACTAAATTAGTATTTTGCTATTCTGTCTTTCCCCAGCCCTCAGACACCCATGTTCCCCTGCACTGGTGACTTTATTTTATTACAGTGTTTTGGAATAGCTGCTTTAGTCCCAGTCTGATTTTAGCAGAACACCAGTAGAGATTGGAATAGAGCTAGAAGTCCTCAGCTCTCACTGGGCAGGAAGGTCTAACCTCTCATATAAGATCTGATTCCAGCAGCCAAACAATGTGAACCCAGGACTTCCACACTTCAGGAAACTGTGCTAGATACTAAGTTATTATCAGCTAAAAAGATCGGAATGGTCTTCTAAACATCCATGGCATTTGAAATGAGGAACAAGATGCTCTGACCAGGAGAAGAAATTCTGCCTCATACAGTAAGGAGAATTAAGTGTGACATTCCCTGGGGGAGGGCCAGCTGAAACCATCGGCTGCATGCAGGACCATGAAGAGCTGCATAGAGGCACTTGTTGGCTCTGGAAGCCACGTGCCTGGTTATTCACCACAGCAAGAAGTGCAATGATCATCTGAAATTGAAGTGGAGGACATTTTAGCTATGATAAAACTGAGGTGTGATGTTCAGATCCTTATGGATTTAGTCACAAGATTAGAAAAACAAGAAGTTCCTCCAGGTCAAGATGATTATGTCCGTACATGTAGGTGAGTTTAAAGAACAGTAAGTGACATCAGGTTTTCAGAGATACCCATGTCCTTACTGAAACCTCTCTCCCTTTGACAGCAAGTAGTACATGAGATAAATGAGGCTTTTGTCCATGTACTGGCTGACTCTTCATCATCTCCTCTGCATTGGAAGCATTTTGTTAAGCTTGCAGTTAGTAAGTCCGAGGGAACAATTTGAGCAACTAATAAGAAAAATCTATAAAGACATTCTGTATGGCAGATTAAACATGTTTGTAATGAAGAACAATAACAGTACTAACAGTGGTAACTACAGTACTTCTCTGCATTATCCCATCAGTGGAGACAATTACTGGTCTATCAGAATTATAATAAAAAAAAATGAAATAAGCAATAGTTGTACCATTTAGGGTACACAAACAATGAATTTGATCACTTTGAAGGGGAGTGTTACGTAGGAGACTAAAGATATCAGACCAGCAAAGCATGAAAGAGTTTGTAATATTTATTTGCTCCTATTGCAAGGCTTCTTACTGCAATTATGAGATGTCATCAGTGAGCACTGATATTAAAAAAAGTATTTGTCTATGCTACTTAGGGGATAGTGTTCTTTTGTGTTCAGTCTTCTGAATTCTGTTTTCATTATTTCCTGCACTGGAGACATTTAGAATTGTGTCAGTGCTTCCAAGCATGTAATATCATTTTCACATGAACATGACCTTTCATTATCCAACCTGCCTTTGAGTATGGAGACACATATACATGCATTATTTATTTATTTATTCATATTTTAAAAGCTTAATGTATTTTTTTTTTTTAAAGAAAAACTCTTGGTTCCAGGAGAATTCAAAATTACAGGAATTTTTAGGTGAGATCTAAGGAACGATGGTCCTGTGACAGTACGTCCTAATACTGGTCTTACAACACACTACATAAACATGAACTCTAGGTCCATGGGATGGGTTGTCCTTGAGATCCCACTTTCAGATGCAAGTTGCTCTTGCCAAATCTTGGTTAAGTCATTTTACAGCAGTGCCTAAACTGGAGCACTTTTGCAAAGAAACCTATCAGTAAGTGTTACTTTAACCAGGAAATTCCATCTTGCTTTGGAGTCAGTTGCATCTCACCTTCTTCTACCTGTGTAGAATGTAGATCTTGAAGCTAGGTTGCTCTTTTGTACTAATAGAAGATTCACCATTCTGACGTGGGTGCCTCATATTTGTGGGAAACAACCTCAATTTGGAAGCTACCTCTTGCATGAAGGTTCAAGATGACATCATTAGCACTAGAGCACACTGATGCTAAGCCACTGGCCTCATTACAGCTTGCCCAGTGAGAACCTTATAAGAATAAGAACCTTATTCTTCCTGTTTGCTAGTGCTAATTTACAACACAGAAAAAGCAAGAAAGGATATTCTTCTATGTGCTCTGTTAAGATCTCCCTCATTTTTGATGAGAGCGCATTACTGTCTTTGTTGGGTACAACAGGTTGCAGACAGGCAGCTGACTATCAGAGAAATTATGCTGTTCATGTTCTAGCTGGATGGTGGCTACTAATTGGATGCTAGCGCAAATTACATCTTGACTGCTTGCAGCTGTGAATCTGCAATGCTGCATACTTTATATGCCCATTCAATCATATTCACTCAGAGTTCTGTCCAATTTTTAACATTCGCAAATCCAAGCTCCAACCTTCCAAGAGCAAATGTGGGTGGCCTGAGTGCTCACATCACTGTCCCATGATATATATGGGTTAAAAGAAAATTCTAAATTCAGCCTCCAGAATATAACTCATCTCACTTGTTTTAGGAAGCTATTTCTGAAGTGGTTGTGTATGCACTAGCTGCCCAGACTTTTGTCTTTGTTCTCCATTAATAATGTCTCTCTCCTTGATTTTACAAAATTGGATTATAAACTTTTTTTAACAAGTGATCAGATTCCGCTGTCCTTTACAGCGTGCATTTATCTAATACAGTTATACCACATGATAAAGATTATAACTTGGTCTTCTTTCTCCATTCACATAAATCTGAATTTCCCCACTGGGTGTAATCAAAGGCCTCATGCATGAGGATTTAGATGCACCAAGAGAACAAAGGCTAATAAAACACCACTCTGAAGCTGGAATATCTCATGTCTTTGATCTAATTTTCTTCCCTGTTCTTCCTCTGACTTCAGTGTTAGATGAGCTGGACCATTAGTAATTTTTATTATCCTGACAAATGCAGCAAGGTAGTGACACATGTTGGCTTTGACTGAGGCATAAAATCCCTGCAAAAATGGAGACTTCACTTAAGAAATGTCTAAACCAGAAAAGAGCATTGTCTATTGCTATCCATGAAGGCCAAGATATACAGGAGACAGTTATCCCACCTACTCTATGAGGATAGCAATTTTTTTTTCCCACCTTACTGATTGAAATGGAAAAAAGGAAAATATCACGGTCACCTTTGATCATGGTGCTGTTTTCGTCCTTTCAGGCCTGTGTTCCTAAGTGCCTGCTGGGCCTTTCTCAAAAGGCTAATGCTGAGGAACCTCTCTACTCAAAGTCTCTCTGTTTTTATTCTTTCTAGCATTAATTGCCCAAATGTTACCACTGGTCTCCTTCAGATAACCCACTGTTGGTCCAAGGACAGCTAGTGGCTTTACTACATTAGGAACTGGCTGTGAAATTCTGCAACCTCCCACTTGGCACAGAAATGATATTTGCAAGGAGAGATAACAGCTCAAATACAAGCTTTATTGTTACTGCACATAAGTCACCACACAGACTACAGATGATGATTTCTATCAAACCTGTGGTACAAGTGGAATAGCTTGATCTGCCAGATCACTTCTAGTCTTTATGGCTGGAAAATGCCTTGGAAGCTCTCACTCAGCGCATGTGTGGCATTCAGGACTGCATTTCTTATAGTACCCATTAAGTCCATGCCCAGATGGACAGATTTCAGAGAACTTTGTATTGTCTCAGGAAGGGACTGAGTTTTGGAAAGAGTAGGATGTCACAGGGAGACTTTCTGGAAAAGTAGCCAGGTAGGCACTTGTCATGAGGGTCTGATGTTATTCAGCAGGAGAAAATTTGGGTAGCAGGAAATTCACCCTTGCCTGTGATTTAGACTCATTTATTTTTAAGAGCCAATGATCTATAGAAGCACATGTGCATGTGGTTTTATGGCAGAGCCCTCCTCTGCAGTCAAGCTCCAATGCTCAAAGCACGGAGGCTGCTCATTCCTGTTATTTGCAGCCAGAACTGGTTCCCCAGGTCCTGCATGGACACGACCTTAAGTGTCTTGACCCCACTGGTGGGTTTTAGTCCCAGAATAGCCCTGTGAAGGACAAGATGTACCCCATTAAAGGAGGTAATGACTCTTTAAATGACTTTCACAGTCTCACAGAGGCGGTAAATGGAGTTGGGTGGTGGTGGGGAAACTAAATCATCTTCTGTGTGACATAGAGACCCACACCACAACCTGATGTCTTGTTTGTCCCTTTGTCCTACAAATTTAAGCGTCATGCAGCCCCTGGATGCCTGTGTGCTCTACTTGTTGTTTTTTCTCTCCCAAAGCACAGTTTCATTCACACCCTTTCTTTTTCTGGGGCCAAGTTTGTGTCCCTGTGGCCTCTGCAGGTCCCTCGAGCAGTTCCTGCAGCATTTGGAAATGAGAGCTCACCCATGTACAGCTCAGGCTGTGCTGCACATCCAGCGCTTTGATTAAGAAGGCCTGGCCTCAGGACTCAGCAGTGCTTTGGCAACAAGCTGGGAGGGAAAAGATGGTCATCCAAGTAATTATCACACAGATACGCTCCAGTATAGCTGACTGGTCAGGCCCAGGAAAACAAACCTCCTTATGGCATCAGTTCCTTAGTTAAAGCCCTTAAATTCCACTTGCAATGTCTGCCTTCCCCTTTTGCTGTTTCCTCTGACTTTCTGCTTATTT